>NC_059440.1:5097875-5697875 GCF_021028975.2 Sphaerodactylus townsendi | reverse complement strand
GTATTAATGTGCTAGGAAAGTCAGTCACAGGCATGGAAATTGTCCCACTGGCTGCTGAACCTGTAATTGGGAGTGCGCCACGCCACTCAGATGGGGTTGAATCTTCACATGCGCAGCACAGTAACAACCCAACAGGATTATGTCTCTCCAAACCCAAGAGAACACATGTCAGTTGAAAAGATTAGCCTTCAAGATGCCAAGCAGCATCTTTTCTTTACGTTGCTTGAGTTGGCTGATTCATGTTGGCGAGCAGCAGTGTGGCATAGTGGTTAAGAGCAGGTGCACTCTAATCTGGAGGAACTGGTTTTGATTCCCCTCTCTGCCGCCTGAGCTGTGGAGGCTTATCTGGGGAATTCAGATTAGCCTGTGCACTCCAACACACGCCAGCTGGGTGACCTTGGGCTAGTCACAGTTCTTCTGAGCTCTCTCAGCCCCACCTACCACACAGGGTGTTTGTTGTGAGGGGGGAAGGGAAATGAGTTTGTCAGCCCAGAAGGAGGGGATATAAATCCAACTCTTCTTCTTTTTCTTCTTCAGATAAAACTGGGAACCAGGACCTCAATAAATGTGGAGTTTGAATTGTACATTCAGTAGTATGTGCCTTGACTTAGATCAAGGACTTACCATGTTTCCCTGAATATAAGACAGTGTCTTATATTAATTTTTGCTCCCAAAGATGCGCTATGTCTTATTTTCAGGGGATGTCTTATTTTTCTGTGTTCTGTTCGTCGGGCATGCTTCCAAACAAAAACTTTGCTATGTCTTACTTTTGGGGGATGCCTTATATTTCGCACTTCAGCAAAACCTCTACTATGTCTTATTTTTAGGGGATGTCTTATATTCGGGAAAACAGGGTAGTAAAACTCTGCTTATGCAAGATGTTGAGCAACACCTAGCAATTCCCTCCCTGTATATTAGCACCTGGGTCCCCATGGGTACCATAGCACACTCTTAACCCTCCATGGACTTAGTTTTTTCTGTGCAGTAAAATATATAAATCCAACTCTTCTTCTTATACCTGTGTAGGGGGAATAGAGGAAGGAGAACTATTTGTGAAATATAAGTATTGCCAGCACAGTGTGCGAATTGACTCTAGTAGGGAACTTTTTGTAGGGAACGTTTGAAATTGGCCATTGCGGGGCTTCTGGGTGACATTCAGGCTCTGATTTTGGAGACATTCTAGATGGCAAACCTTTTTGAGATCGAGGGCCCAAATTGCAACCCAAACCCCACTTATTTATAGCAAAGTGCCAACACGGCAATTTAACCTGAATACTGAGGTTTTAGTTTTAAAAAAAAGCGGTAGTTGGCTCAGGCGGCGCGGCGTTACTCAGGAGTAAGCTTGGTGGTGGTTGGTGACTTTGTTTTGAAGAAACCATGCAACTCTTCCAACGGGTGAATCACAAACCTAGGAGGGTTTTCTCAGAACCAAGCCCCATTGTCAGCAGCAACCGAAGCAATTACTCCAGGTAAAGGATCGGCGCTTCAGTTCTTCGCATGAAAATCAGTGGGGTTTAATGGCGCTTAGCAGGGTTACCTTACACTGTTTCCCCAAAGAGCTAGGACTTAGGTTTAATGCTAATAATCAAGCCCAGCGGCCCAGGCCAGCCTAGATGGGGGGGGGGGGGGCGACTCTGTTTGTGTGTGCCCACAGAGAGGGCTCTGAGTGCCACCTCTGGCACCTGTGCCATAGGTTCGCCACCACTGTTCTAGAGGAGTGGCATTTCACAGTCATGGGCGGTTCTGCCATCGGGCCTCTTAGCAGCCGTTGTCACCTGGACAACGTACTCTTTAGGACTGGGGCCTATTGTGGTCAGCTCATAGTGGACAACGGGTGGCTCTGGTTGTGCCAGTCATCACCATCTAAACAACTTTTTATGTCTACACCAGGCACGGCTGATCTTCATAAAATGTATCCTACCCCACCGTCATTGGAGCAGCACATTATGGGGTTTTCTCCTATGAACATGAACAATAAGGAATATGGCAGCATAGAAACAACGCCCGGAGGGACCATCCTAGAAGGAAATGGTGCTACTGCCGGAGTTCAGTTCAGGATTGAGGTCGATGAGGGATTCTGTAGTCCGAAGCCTTCGGAAATAAAGGTGCGTGACCTCGATTGGGTGTTTCTGACTTTTCCCTTTTTGTGCTCTGTTTGTTTGGTTTATTGTTACTCTGCACAGCAAGTGCGGCTTGGACTTTTAAGATAAGTGTAACACACTTCTCTCTGTGACACACCTCTGAAGATGCCAGCCACAGATGCAGGCGAAATGTTAGGAACAAGATCTACCCAGACGACGGCAACACAACCTGAAAAACCCACAACGACCAGTTGAGTCTGGCCGTGAAAGCTTTCGACAAGACATCGATATTAGGTTGTTCCCAGTGAAGGTTCTTATTCTACCAGGTTCTTGGAGAGAACAGAATTTTGTCTGGGTAGCCAAGGGATTGTTTGTTAGCTCGTGGACTCCATAACGTGGGTGAACAAGTCTTATCTTTTATCGTTGTCACAGCATAGAGCCATGGTGGCGAACCTTTGGCACTCCAGATGTTATGGACTACAATTCCCATCAGCCCCTTCCAGCATGGCCAATTGGCCATGCTGGAAGGGGCTGATGGGAATTGTAGTCCATAACATCTGGAGTGCCAAAGGTTCGCCACCACTGGCATAGAGTAAAAAAGGTGGTCTGCACTCAGTGGCGTATGGCCCTAGGGACATGGGGTACCCCATGTTCCCAGGCGCATGCCTTTTGGTCACATGGGGGCACCAGTCACATGGGGGCACCCCCCACGTGACCAAACAGGTAGCCCCTCTTCCCTGCTACAAGCCGGGCGCGAGTTTCCCTCACGCCCGGCTTCTAGGCAGCGAAGAGGGGCTGGAGCCCAACTTGTGAGTAAGCGTGGCTTACTCACGAGTAAGTGGGGCTTGCTCGTGAGTAAGCAGGGCTCCTCAGGGGGGGGGCTCCTGGCGGTTTTTTTGTCTCCAGGGCCAAATGGCTCCTGTCTGCACTTGAATTCAGCCAAAGTTTTCCTGAGTCTTGCGCTCAGGCTCTGAGGTATTCTGTCCCTGCACTCTGTGCATGAAGGAAACGGTTGACTTTTTAAACAGTAGAAATGACCAGACTGAAAACTTTGATTCTTCTTTTATTCTGTTACCCAAATGTCTTCCTGAGTGCTCTTCCCTTGCCTTCTTAGGACTACTCCTACGTTTATAAACCTGAAAATAGCCAGGCGTTCGTTGGCTGTTCCATGTTTGCACCACTGAAGACTCTTCCAAGCCAGTGTCTCCCACTCATCAAACTGCCAGAGGAGTGTATTTACCGCCAGAGCTGGGCTGTTGGAAAACTGGATCTGCTTCCTCCGGGCCCTGCAATGCCGTTCATTAAAGAGGGGTATGTTGGAGGCGGGGTATGAAGGGTTGTTTTGTGTCTCATCACGTTAGACTGCAACGGACCAGGAATCCTTCGCAATCTCTGCTGAAACAGGTTGGCACAAAAGCACGCTATTCAGTGGGACTTTGGCAAGAGAAGGTCCTCACAAATGGTGTTCAAACGGTTGGATCCTGTGAACTGTCGGGTGAAAGCGCTGGTGATCGTTCGTCCTTCTCTTGCTTCCTTTGCCCCAGCAGACCCTTCAGACAGCAGGAAAGTTGATCTCACAGAGCCCAGGCTGACTAGAACATAAGAACATAAGAACTAGCCTGCTGGATCAGACCAGAGTCCATCTAGTCCAGCATTCTGCCACTCGCAGTGGCCCACCAGGTGCCTTTGGGAGCTCACCTGCAGGATGTGAAAGCAATGGCCTTCTGCTGCTGCTCCTGAGCACCTGGTCTGCTAAGGCATTTGCAATCTGAGATCAAGGAGGATCAAGATTGGTAGCCAAAGATCGACTTCTCCTCCATAAATCTGTCCAAGCCCTTTTTAAAGCTATCCAGGTTAGTGGCCACCACCACTTCCCGTGGCAGCATATTCCAAACACCAATCACACGTTGTGTGAAGAAGTGTTTCCTTTTATTAGTCCTAATTCTTCCCCCCAGCATTTTCAATGAATGCCCCCTGGTTCTAGTATTGTGAGAAAGAGAGAAAAATTTCTCTCTGTCAACATTTTCTACCCCATGAATAATTTTATAGACTTCAATCATATCCCCCCTCAGACGTCTCCTCTCCAAACTAAAGAGTCCCAAACGCTGCAGACTAATAGCCACATGGCGGAAGGAGCTGCACTAAGAAGTTGCAGAGGATGAAATCACCTTCCTGCTTCTTGAGTCCATGGGACTGGAGCTTGCGGAAGTTTGTGGGGGCAGTTCTCCCTCCACAACTCAGACCCACAATTTGTGGAGACTCCCAATACAACAACCTTTATTCGGCATATTAAAATTGGCTCCAGAGCATTACAGACATTTCTGAGGTACAAATCAAAAGTACATTCAAAACAGAGACAGATAAACTGTATCTAGCATTGGACGTTACTTAGAAAATTCTGTCACTTGTAAAAGAAATTTTGCTACTTTTTCCAAGAGCACGGCCTCTGTGTTATTTAACAAAAGCTCCACAACAGAGTTGTCAGAGTCTCTTTCAGATTTGTCTAAGACCTGCCCAGGAGAGAAATTCCTAATACCCACATATCTCAGACAGTCAAGTATAATGTGAGCAAGAGTCTTTGTGGAGACTCCAATGCCCTGGTCATCAACTTTCTTGGGGTCAGAAGAGACTTCTGGAGAAGGAGGTGTGGAAGAAGGATTGCTGATCCTTGGGTGAGACGATTGTGATCGCCAGCAGCGAATGGTGGATCTAAGATTCCTGTGATTAAGATGGCCTTAAAATCTATAGCAGAAACACTCAAATTAAGAAGCACGCTTTAAATAATTCATGTAGCCCTCAGTCATTTAACGCGATGGGTTTATTTCTCTCCCTGCGTTAAAAATAGCTATTTAAACAGGTGTAAATTTTATTTGTTGTCTCGCGTAATGGCACTTAGAGGCACTTAGTAGTATCATTCAAATTTTAATAAGCCGTGAAGAGTGTTAAGAAGTAAGTACAGTGCTGTTTGTGATGTGATTCTGGCAGTATTGTCATTAGCACTGGGTGTGCTCAGGCTGTCTCCTGCCTTGTTTATGGGAGTGTCATGATTTACACCTGAAATGAAATCCTTGGGAAATTAAGAGAGCCACCCTGTATGTTTGGAGCCCAATCTTATTGGTGTGTTATTTGGGATGTTTTGGAAGTGGTCTGTGAGGAACTCCTTCCCCAAACCTTTTTTTTGCTTTGATTCTCTGATGAAAAAAATCATCCGGCACTTTAGTACCCTTTTAAAAGTATAAACTGTTTTTCCTGCTAGCTTTTACATAGGCAGTCAGGTTTAAGTGCCTGATATGATCTCCCTGAAGCCAAAGGAAGCTGAGGGTGAAGGTATCGCAGGCAAGTGGCATTGTCCTGTGGCTAAATCTGATTGGCTCTGTGGTTCCTGAGTGCCAAGGGAAATGGGTTTGAGCAAGGAGATCAGCTATATGCCAAATAAAGGCTGAATGAATGAATGAATGAAAAAAAAAATCAGTGCCGGAAGGGCAATTCATGCAAGTTGTGAAGATGCTCAGTCAGGATCAATGCCCAAGTGTGCTTGGGCTGACTCTTGAAGAGTGTGTCTAAGATTCAGCTAGCACAGAACGTTGTGGCTACACTGCTTGTCGGGGCCGGCTGCCAGGAGCACACGATCCTGATTCTGGAGCAATTGGCCTGGCTTGATATGATCTCCAAAGGAAGCTGAGGGTGTAGTGGTTAGGAGCAGGTGCACTTTAACTGGGGAACTGGGTTTGATTCCTCGCTCTGCCACTTGAGTTGTGGAGGCTTATCTGGGGAACCGGATTAGCTTGTGCACTCCATTACATGCCAGCTGGGTGACCTTGGGCTAGTCACAGTTCTTCGGAGCTCTCTCAGCCCCACCTACCTCACAGGGTGTTTGTTGCGAGGGGGGAAGGGAAAGGAGTTTGTAAGCCCCTTTGAATCTCCCTACAGGAGAGAAAGCGGGGGATATAAATCCAACTCCTTTTCTTCTTGTCTACGCTGGGTCCAATTCAAAGTGTTGGTTTTGTCCTTAAAACCTTATGTGGCTTTGAACCAGGATATCTGAAGGACCAACTCCTCCCATATATTCCTACCCAGGAATTAAGATCACAGTTTTGTGGCCCTCCTAGCTGACTCATCGAGCAAAGAACTTGACCTGGTGCATACATATGAGATAACCTTTTTGATGGCAGCCCCACAATTATGGAACAAATTCCCCAGGGCTGTGTGCCTTGACCCTTCCTTTTTGATCGTCAGGAGACAGTGGAAGACATTTTTTTTACTTAGGACTGTACTTGAATAATTTAGTTTTTTTTTAATTTATTGGCACTCCTAGTTATGATTTTAAGTTGTGGTCGCCTTTGTATTTTTTATGATGGTTTAATTCGCATTGGCAGCCTCCTTGAGTTCTGCAAGGTAGAAAGGCAGCTAATAAATGTTTCAAATGAATAAATGTGGGCCACGTGCCTGGAGGGAGCGCCGCCGAATGCTCCTTCCCTGCCATAACACCAAAAGGCTGCCATACTGAATCAGGTGAAGGGCGATGTAGCCTTGTGCAGCAGTGGCGTAGTGGTTAAGAGCAGGCATGCTCTCATCTGGAGGAACCGGGTTTGATTCCCCGCTCTGCCGCTTTTGCTGTGGAGGCTTATCTGGGGAATTCAGATTAGCCTGTGCGCTCCAACACACGCCAGTTGGGTGACCTTGGGCTAGCCACAGTTCTTCTGAGCTCTCTCAGCTCCACCTACTTCATAGGGTGTTTGTTGTGGTGGGGGGGAGGGAAAGGAGATTGTCAGCCCCTTTGAGTCTCCTTACAGGAGAGAAAGGGGGGGATATAAATCCAATTCCTCTTCTTCTTGTGTTCTGTTTCCAAAATGTCTGACTGATGCCTCTTGATGCTTATAAGCATATGGCTGTCCTGGTTGATGTTCCTGGTATGCTCAGCTCATTATGGGGATCATGTGTATTTAAGAGACGTTAAACATGTCTCTTATCTATTTTATTTATACAAACGTTTATATCCCACTTTTATTATTGGCTCAAGGCAGCTTACAACAATAGTTAAAACATCCCCAGCTGAAATCAAAGCTCCAAAATAGCAAACCCCGAATCCCCTCACCTTGTAAATCAGTGTGGAGTTTTTTAGCAAAAATATTTTTTTGTAAAGTGGAATAGATTGATTGCATTTGGTTTGGAGGTCTCTTTCAGTGACCTATTAGCGTGCGTCTTTCTGTTATTTTTGGCAAATCAGTTGCTTTGCTTGCAGCATAGCCATGTCTGCACTCTTTGTGCTGATTTAATTGTCTTTTCATTATGATCTGTAATATACAAGACTAGGAGTAAAGCCCACTGTAGGGTAAGAAATACAGTAGGCCTAGATAGGGTGGTGGGGGGCAGGTAGGGGCTGGGAGGGCTTGCTGGTGGTGGTGGGGAGGGCGAGGGGGCTTTTGGAGCTGCAGAGCAGTGGTGGCAAGGTACCACTTCTCCAGGGCCGGGATGAAATGTTCGACGACAAACCCTCCACCAATAAGGGAGCAGCATTTGAGTCCTGCTCCCTTATTGGTGGAGGGTTCATCGTCGAACATTCCATCCCTTAGTGCTTTATTATTGGTAAGATTTTAATTTTAAAACTTCCTGTTTTGCCCCCCCCTTCAAGCGACGGAAGCACTTTTGATCAAGAGTACGGCCACGCCTACACTCCACAAACTCATACTCCCTTTGGAATGCCCCCCAGCAGCGCCCCGCCCAGCAACAGTGGGCCTGGCATTCTCCCTTCACCATCCACCCCTCGTTTCCCAACTCCTCGGACCCCAAGGACGCCTCGGACTCCCCGTGGGGCTGGCGGACCAGCCAGCGCTCAAGGTTCGGTCAAGTATGAGAACTCGGACTTGTACTCACCAGCTTCGACGCCGTCAACGTGCAGACCGCTCAACTCGGTGGAGCCGGCCACTGTCCCTTCTATCCCCGAGGCCCACAGCCTCTACGTGAACCTCATCCTCTCGGAATCGGTGATGAATCTCTTCAAGGACTGCAATTTCGACAGCTGTTGCGTCTGCGTCTGCAACATGAATATCAAAGGTGCTGATGTGGGAGTTTACATTCCAGACCCGACCCAGGAGGCTCAGTACCGTTGTGCCTGTGGCTTCAGTGCTGTTATGAACAGGAAGTTTGGCAACAGCTCCGGACTGTTCCTGGAGGACGAGCTGGACATCCTGGGCCGCAACACGGAATGCGGCAAAGAAGCAGAGAAGCGCTTTGAGGCCCTCCGAGCCAGTTCGGCCGAGCACAGCACTGGGTCGAAGGAGATCGACCGCCTCCCCGACGAGTTGATTCTCTTGCTGCAGGACCAGTGCACCAACTTGTTTTCGCCATTCGGGGCAGCAGATCAGGACCCTTTGGCCAAGGCCGGTGCCATCAGCAATCTGGTACGTGTCGAGGAAAGGGACTGTTACAACGACTGCTACCTTGCGCTGGAGCATGGGCGTCAGTTCATGGATAACATGTCCGGAGGGAAAGTGGACGAAGCTCTTGTGAAGAGCACTTGCTTGCATCATTGGGCCAAACGAAACGGTGAGTGTTTTCAGTCGGCTATGAAATATTTGCATTCGCTTCTATTGAGGCTGGTTTAAACCTCTTGCCATGTTAAAAGGCGACCAGCCAACCCTGGGGCTTTCCAGGCAATCAGACAATTTTAGCATCGGTGGCAGGGATGAATGGGTTCTTTTGACTATCCTAATGTCACCATGGCTGACACCAGGACCCTGCAGGATCTTACCCAGTTCCACAGGGCCTGCAAGACCGTCCCTTGTATTCCGTCCTCTGTATTCCATTCTATCTTTGGAATTACATCAGGAATTGATCGCTGCTGGGCTGGGCTACTGATATCTGGATCTGTGATGTTTTGGAGTTATTGGATATTTTAAAATGATTTTAACTAAGATGTAATTTATTATTTTATTGGGGTTTATTGATTTTATTTATTTATTTATTATATTTATATACCGCCCTCCCCAAAGGCTCAGGGCAGTGTCCATCAATAATAAAACAGTTTAAAACATCATAATATATAATTTACATAAAATAATACATAAAATAGCAAGACTACAGATGGCTTCAACCCCTCCCTCCCCCTTTTATATACCCACGGGAAGCCAGATGTTCTTATGGCGGAGTTGACATCATCCCGGCTGGCCAAACGCCTGGTGGAACAAGTCCGTTTTTGGCTGGTGTGGCCCTAAGGAAACTTTGTGGGTCCAAGAGGGCCCCTTGATCTCACCTGGAAGCCTGTTCCACCAGGTAGGGGCCAGAGCCGTAAAGGCCCTGGCCCTTGTAGAGGCCAG
The DNA here is from genome assembly GCF_021028975.2 of Sphaerodactylus townsendi. Lineage (NCBI taxonomy): Eukaryota > Metazoa > Chordata > Lepidosauria > Squamata > Sphaerodactylidae > Sphaerodactylus > Sphaerodactylus townsendi. The sequence goes on along the minus strand of NC_059440.1, from coordinate 5,688,478 downwards.
CTGGATCGCCTTGGGGCCAGGGATCACCAGTAGGTCCGCCTCCGATGAGCGGAGGGGCCTAGAAGGGCGATATAGGGAGAGACGGTCCCTCAGATAAGCAGGGGATGTTTTGCAGTTTAAATTGTACACCGTGTTTTGCAGTTTAAATTGTACACTGCCGAGAACCCTCAGGGGATGGGGCAGTATATCAAATGCAAACAAACAAACACAGACAGACAGACAGACAGACAGACAGACAGACAGACAGACAGACAGACAGACAGACAGACAGACAGACAGACAGACAGACAGACAGACAGACAGACAGAGATATTCCACCAGGCTTTCGGTTGAGGCCACCCACTAGCCCACAATATCCATCTGAAGCCAGCCTCCCTGAATTTCCAGTTTCCAACTGGCACTCCTGTTGTGCAAACCCTCCCCCCCACTCCTTCCCTCCGCCTGGAAAAAGCTTATAGTAGAAAGGGTTAAATCAGGATGCGGGGTGGGTGGCATAGTTTCTTAGGTTTGGGGTCAAGTACCCCTATGTACTTGAGCCATCTTGAGACCTACATATATATTTATGTAAATTTTAATTGACATATTTTATATTGGATGATTCATGTTTTATGTTTTAACTCTTGTCTTTTAAGCCACCCCGAGTCTGGCTTCAGCTGGGATGGGCGGAGGTAGAAATAATGAAATAACAAATAAACATCTGCAAATCCATTGCTTTGGGGTCTGCAAGCTGCGGCTCTCCAGATGTTCATGGACTACAATTCCCATCAGCCCCTGCCAGCAGGGCCAATTGGCCATGCTGACAGAGGCTGATGGGAATTGTAGTTCCTGAACATCTGGAGAGCCGCAGGTTCCCTACCCCTGAGCTAGAAGGCCTTGTTCACGGGAAGAAATTCCTGGAATGGTTGAAATAGGGAATGGTTGAGTTTGATTTGCTTCAGGCCTTTATTTGTTTGATTTGCGCTCAGTATCTAAAGAGATTTAAATAGGCGTTGAATTCAAAATTGGTCACTCTCTATATTGCAGCATTCTCATTGTGTTGGTTGCTGTAAAACATTTGGGCTTGTTTGAAACCAACAGCCATAAAATAAAGAAACCTGTTAAATTTCAGTGGGATTTCCTAGTAAACTATGTACGGGTTTGTGCTATCGATTTGCTTTATGTCTTATGGGATATTTGTGGACATTTATAGAATACAAAATCACAAATGCAAGGGATCAAGAAACTTTTACTATAAAACATCGTGGGGGGGGGGTTAAAATGTTTTGAATGTCATACTGTATTTGTATTGTATTTGTATTGTATTTGTATTGTATTTCAAGATTTTGGGGAAAGGGAAAAAGCTATACAAAAAAAGATTTGTGCTCTTCCCCCCTCCCGCCCCCTGGTTGGGATATTGAACAATGTTTTCAGTAATGCTACCTAATAGATCTAAGTATATTTAAGCTGTCTCTTTACTGGTTTTAAATTGATTTATCAATTTTAATTTGAATTACTCATTTTGCAAAGCCTTGATGTAAGTGAAGGGATCTCCTCTAACATAAGCAGTGCACCACCTTAAAATTGCACCACCTTAAAAAAAAGTATATTTAAGCTGTCTCTTTACTGGTTTTAAATTGATTTATCAATTTTAATTTGAATTACTCATTTTGCAAAGCCTTGATGTAAGTGAAGGGATCTCCTCTAACATAAGCAGTGCACCACCTTAAAATTGTCCCCCAACTGATTAATGACTTAAAGCTTTTTAGTTGATGAAGTCTGTAGCCCGGCTGTTAAATAACCAAAGAGTCTTGAGGCACCTTAAAGAATAACAAATGTGTTGCCGCAGAAATTTCTGTGAGCCAGATCCCATTCTGTATCCTCGGTGTATCTCTTCATGCACCTAATAGAAAAGTTTAAGGCCGGAGCTCCAACCAGAAGAGCTGGCAGGTGGAGGATTGTTACAAAAGACAGGTCAAGAGGTCCTGTCCTCGAGACAGCGCATCTGTGCTCTGCCGCATAACACCCCTCGACTTGCAGAACTGAATTTCAATGTATTGAAAACGGTGTGCGCTTTTTGAAAACGTCGATGGCTTTTAAAAGCACAGTTGGGGATCCTCGCGGTGCCTCATCGTTTCAGGGGCTTGAGTTATGAAGCCCAGAAACTTAGGAACGTGTCGTAGACCGGCATAAACTGTGACCAGGATGTTTCTTTGCGATTCGTTGGAATTAACTGTGGCGTTTTCAGTTGCAGATGTGAACATGCAGTGTTCGCAGGACATCCTGCGCATGCTGCTGTCGCTCCAGCCTGTCCTTCAGGATGCGATTCAGAAAAAACGAACGGTTCGGTCTTGGGGCGTTCAGGGCCCGCTGACGTGGCAGCAGTTTCACAAAATGGCCGGCCGAGGCTCTTACGGTAAACGTTGCCCACGGAGCGGTGCACTGTCTCTTTCGTAACATGCGCCTTTTGTTTTCGAATGGATCACGTGGCATACTCTCCGTCACAAAGCCCGGAATGCTTCTATTCTCGGTTTATTTCCCCCTACATTTTGAACAAATGTTTTTGTCCCCGGGGGAGAGAATTTCATGCCTAGTATATACTCATATTTTGGGGGAAGTAGCAGTAATAACAGGGCTGCATACAGGTATGTGTGGGTTGCTGGGTGAAGCTCAGTGATTGCTTTGATGTTGCTCCTCCCCTCTGTTCATTTCACTGTATTGACCCCCTGCAATTTACTGGACAGGCAGCTATCCCAATGGTGCCTGTTGCTCACAGGGCCACCCTTGAGGGCCTACCCCTCTCCTTGGTGCAGACCTGGGCATTATATGGCCCGCGGGCCACATCCGGCCCGCCGGATGACCCTGACTGGCCCCCCCTGCCTTGCTGGGGAGCGAGGCGCCTTTGAAAGCCCCGCAGAAGCCTGTTGCCTTGGCTGCCGGCTTCTGTGGGGCTTTGAAAAGCGCCTCGCCCCCCTGCCTTTTGGCCCGGCCCTCCACAATATTTTCTGTTTCTTATGCGGCCCCATGGAAAAAACAATTGCCCTGCCCCTGCCTTGGTGTATCAGTTCAGCAGCTCCTTAATGCCACCATTAATGCCACCAGCACAACCACAGTCTGTCTACTCAGGAGGGCGAGTGTAGAAATGGTTGGTGGCACTAAGAAGCAGCCCCCCCCCCCTTAGTCAGCAAAGAGGAGCTTGAGAGGGCAGGCCAGAGAGAGGCTGCAGCTGCTGGTGGCCAAAAAGAGCAGCGGATGGCTCTGGGTGCCTTCCTGGTATAGAGACTGTGCCTCCTGCCTCGAGTCAGCTTTGAGATTTTGCCCTCTTGCAGAATCTGACTGGCTGCAAGGCACTGTGATATCATCACAACTGAGTCCTCCATCGTATTTCCCTTAAAGAAATAAAAGGCTCCCTATCTGCTGCTCAAGGTTGTTAGATTAAAGGAGCTTGAAAGAAAGGAAAGACAACCTGGCCCTCAGTTTTCTGGGGTCACAGCTCCAGAAACGAGGGGATGCAGTTTGATGGGGAGGGGGTGCGGTGCTGCAGCAGGAACCGAGAAGGCTACAAATGACAGCAAACACGGGCAATAAAAGTGGGCATTGGAATGCACAATTGGCCATGCTGGCAGGGGTGATGGGAATTGTAGTCCATGAACATCTGGAGTACCATAGGTTCACCACCATGGGTCTAGATGTACACATTTGTTACTTTGATTTCTGAAGTGCTTAAAATGTTCTTTGTGAAAACTTGAACAGCAACAAGGGAGCTAGGATAAAATGGATAGCTGGCGCCTGTATCTTTGATGAGAAATGCTCGTTTTGTGTGGTGGTACTTGGAGTCACTGAATTGCTGTTAATGGCATCTGGAAGGTAGTTCTGGTGTTTGGCAGTGACTCCCCTTACACCCGGAGAGATGGCCCGGCGGCATCCTACTTTGATTCTGACACATGAAGAAAATGTCTCCTTTCTTGCCCAGGAACTGACGAGTCTCCAGAACCACTGCCCATTCCGACGTTTCTGTTGGGATACGATTACGACTTCCTGGTGCTGTCCCCGTTCGCCTTACCATATTGGGAGAGGCTGATGTTGGAACCCTACGGATCTCAAAGAGACATCGCTTATGTTGTGGTGTGTCCGGAGAACGAAGCTCTGCTCAACGGAGCTAAATCCTTCTTTCGGGATTTGACTGCGATCTATGAGGTGAGGAGGAACACATTGTGTAAAGTTTTACTACACAGCCACAAGTGACATTGCCTGACACTGGATATCATCAGATCCCACCCCCAAAAGCTTCCAGAAGTTGTCAATCATTGGCTAGCAAACCTAACCAGAGCAACATGGGAGAAAAATAATATAAACTATGACATATTTACTTTCAGGAATCTGATGCATGCATCTGCCTACAAGTAAGGTATTTGCAGGTAAATTTGGCAAGCATGTGTGCCTAAAATAGGGATTTACTACATTGTCTTACCCTGGAGCCGCGCGGTGTAGTGGTTAAGTACTTCACTGCCACTCACATGGTCAGGAGTTCGAGCCCCCTGTGGGTCAGATATCCTGGCAGCTGGCTCATGGTCAACTCATCCATCCATCCATCCATCCATCCATCCATCCATCCATCCATCCATCCATCCATCCATCCATCCATCCATCCATCCATCCATCCATCCATCCATCCATCCATCCATCCATCCATCCATCCAAATCCATCCATCCATCCATCCATCCATCCATCCAAATCCATCCATCCATCCATCCATCCAAATCCATCCATCCATCCATCCATCCATCCATCCATCCATCCATCCATCCATCCATCCATCCATCCATCCATCCATCCATCCATCCATCCATCCATCCATCCATCCATCCATCCATCCATCCATCCATCCATCCATCCATATCCATCCATCCATCCATCCATCCATCCATCCATCCATCCATCCATCCATCCATCCATCCATCCATCCATCCATCCATCCATCCATCCATCCATCCATTTATTTCTTGGTCCGTAAATGAGTCCCTAACTCATAACTAGGGGGTAAAAAATAGCCGGGGAAAGCAGTGGCAAACTACCCCACGAAAATCACTGCTCGTAGTGGTACCCCAGGATCCAACACGACTGAAGGGGAAACTTTACTTACTTACCCTGGAGGAGAAATTAGGTGTGATGGCTTCTTAATTAACCTCATTTCCAGCACAAACTATACTATAGAAAGGGAGAGAAAGAGACTGTGTGTGTGTGTGTGTGAGAGAGAGAGAGAGAGATTGAGAGAGAGAGAGAGAGAGGTGTCTCTGAAGATTGCTTCAGGAGCACAGGATTAGCCCTCTTCATAGCGATTGCTTTGTCAGCTTTGCATTCCCACTATGACATCAAAACTCCTCCATATTTTTATCTCAACACAGCAACTAAAATGGATGGTGGAGGTAGATAAGGACTCGTCTCATTCAGCAAGACTTTCTTTAAGCCGGAGTTCCTTTATTATACAGACGCCATCAAGTGGTTGAATGGAGTACTACCCTTTTCTTTGAATGCTACAAACCTCGTGATCTTAGATTGCCGAACCTTCATGTTCCTCCCCCCCCCCCCCCCCCCCCCCAACGATGTGCCTGGACTAGACAGCATCCTCCTCCCCTCCTTGTGCTCAGGGGAGCCAGTGTGGTGTAGTGGTTAAGAGCAGATGGATTCTAATCTGGAGAACCAGGTTTGATTTCCCACTCCCACCTGAGTGGCAGAGGCTTATCTGGTGAACCAGATGTGTTTCCGCATTCCTACATCTCCGCTGGGTGACCTTGAGCCAGTCACAGTTCTCTCAGAACTCTCTCAGCCCCACGTACCTCACAGAGTGTCTGCTGTGGGGAGAGGAAGGGGAAAGGAGTTTTTAAGCCACCTCGAGTCTCCTTACAGGAGAGAAAGGTGGGGTATAAATCCAAATTGTTCTTCTTAAAGTATTAAAAGAGAGTGTGTGGATTCTTTTTATTCTCATTGTGAAGTTTTACACCAGAACCAACCTGAAGAGAGAGATTGTGAGGGATTCCTGTCCCCTACAACAGCTGTGTTAGCAAGTCATGCAGCAGAGGGGTTTAACTAGGACCAGGGAAGCCCAGGTCCAAATTTCTGTGTGTCATAAAACTTATTTGGGACATTCATTTTGTCCGAGACTAACTTCATAGACTCGTCATGAAGATCAAATGGAATGGGGGTGTTCCATGTCTGCCACCCTGATCTCCTTGGAAGAAAAGCAGGATGAAAAAGTGCTCAATCAATCAATCAATCAATCAATCAATCAATCAATCAATCAATCAATACCTACCACTTCTCATTCCCCACATTCCTGTCTTTTCCGGACTGGTAAACTGGGGAGCAGCGACTACATCTCAGTGGGCTGAATTTAGTCCTAGCTCCTGTAGGTCCAAGCAGAGCAGCCCTGTCCATTGGGCTGGGCTCAAATATTAATTCAGCCCTTGACTATAATTCAGCCCTTGACTATAAATGGAGATCAAGTAGAGCGGGTGGCTAGTTTTAAATTTCTGGGCATTATGATTGAAGAGGACTTGACCTGGGGCGTACAGACTGCCGCGGTGTTTAAGAAGGCCCAGCAAAGACTGTACTATCTGAGACTTTTAAGGAAACAACAACTGAATGGAAAACTCCTGGTGTCCTTTTACCGCTGTGCTATAGAGAGTGTCTTAACCTACTGCATCTGTGTATGGTTCTCCAGTTGCACAGTGGCAGATAGGAAGGCGCTCCAAAGGGCGATCACTACTGCACAGAGGATTATCGGCTGCCCTCTCCCCTCCTTGGAAGAACTCCTATAATTCCGGAAGCTTCCAAAGAAAAGCCCAAAATATTCTGAGGGACCCGTCTCATCCAGCACACACTCTCTTTTTGAACTGTTACCATCCGGCAGACGATACAGGTCTATCAAAACTAGGACAAAGAGGCTTAGAGACAGCTTCTACTCCAGAGCTATGGCTATGCTAAACTCTGCGGCTTCGTGTTGATGTGTTTAGGGCTGTGTAGGGATGGGTGGAGGAAGGGGAAAGTGAGGATGGGGTATGAGTCTGGAATTGTGTGCATCGAGGAATGCTGCTGTAAATTTCATTGTGCGTGCACAATGACAATAAATGCTTATGCTTTATGCTTTAATAAAGTCGATAGAAGGAGCTTGGGTAATGTGTGAATTCTGCTGCACTGTATTTATTCAACATGTGTAAGCATACTACCAGTGGAACTCCTGAGATGACGTGGAGGAAAATCTTGGATCTACGCTTCTTAATGATAATTGGCATATGTTATTTTACCCAAGATGTTTTTTCCCCCCAGTGCAGAAACTATATGTTGACTGTTTTAGCTTGGTGCAAAATATGGAGCTGCATTCGTGGTTTTATATAAGCAAAACAGATGCTCTGTCATCATTATGACAAGATTCTGCCGTGCCACTTTGAAAAGACTTTATGTTTGGATGCGTCACTTTATCTGTAGCACGTGGAGCACGGAGCTGTGGTTGCCCTGTGCAGAAGCAGCGAGGCCCCACAGTCTTGGCAGCAGAACTGAGTCCGGACCCGGCTACTGCTGGCTTCTCTCATGACTATCTAGTTCGGTGGTCCAGAAACATCAAGGGGGCATAGGGGAAACATGTATTTTGGTGTGCGCTGCAGTGGTACCTTCTCCTACTCAATGATGCGACTGGCCTCCACCCGGGCCAGAGCTTTTACAGCTCTGGCCCCTGCCTGGTGGAACGCCCCCCTCCAGCTGTGCGGGCCCTGCGGGATCTTAATGAGTTCTGCAGGGCCTGCAAAACTGAGCTGTTCCACTGGGCCTTTGGAGAGGCCGGCCGCTGATCCCCCCCCCATAACATCAGTGGAACCTGCCGCCCCATCCCCCCCTCTTTTAGGGGATTTTTAGGGGATCTCATAGTAGGTTGCCATCTGTTATGTTTGGTATATGTTTGGTATTTGGAAGCTTCATTTTAATAGGGTTGGTTTTAATGTGTATAGAGCCATAATTACTTATTTAATTAACTTTGGTGCTATTGATTTTATTTTGCGCTCTATTTGTATATCTTGTTGTTCACCGCCCTGAGCCCTCCGGGGGAGGGCGGTATACAAGTATAATTAATAATAATAATAATAATAATAATAATAATAATAATAATAATAATAATAATAATAATAGTTGACAGCAAGAAAACATGGGAGTGGCTCAGAAGGGGAACTCTAAAGAAGGAAACTGAAGGCCTGATTTTTGCTGCCCAGGAGCAAGCATTAAGGACAAATGCAACAAAGACAATGAATTCAGTGTCCTACAATGACCCAAAGTGCCGCTTCTGCAAAGAGGCTGATGAAACCGCGGAGCACATCAATATCTGCTGGGTTAAAGAAAAATAGCCCAAACTGACTATCTCGAACGCCACAATAGGCTAGCAGCAATGGTGCACTGGAACCTTTGTAAAAGTATGGCCTGCCCTGTAGGCAAGACCTGGCAATGAAAGCACAAGCCAGACAACACCACAGAACAAAAGGACGCAAAAATACTCTGGGACTTTAGAATACAGACAGACAGACACCTGGCACACAACACCCCAGACTTAACAGTGGTAGAGAAAAAACATGTTTGGATCATAGATGTTGCTGTGCCAATTGACAGCAGGGTAGAGGACAAAGAGCTGGAAAAGATCACAAAATACAAGGACCTACAAATTGAAGTTGAACGATTGTGGCAAAAAAGAACAACAGTAATCCCACTAGTAGTCGGTGCTCTAGGAGGAATCCCAAAAAATCTTGAAAAACATCTGGAAAATCTAAACTTGGACAGAACATCAGTCCACATGCTGCAGAAAGCAGCACTTCTAGGAACTGCACATATTCTACGCAAATACCTCTAATATCCTAGGTCCTTGGGAAGGACTCGATATTCAGAGATGAATTCCAGACACTTGTGCTGTGCTGTTATGTATATAATAATAATAATAATAATAATAATAATAATAATAATAATAATAATAATAATAATAATAATAATAATAATAATACTTTAGACCTGAGTTGTGGCATGTCAGCTGATACTCCTGCAAATTAGATTCATCACGCTTAGTTCATACTCCCCCCCCTTTTTTTTCTTTTTGCAGTCCTGCAGACTTGGGCAGCATCGACCAATCTGTAAACTCTTGCCGGATGGGATCATGAGAGTCGGTTCTACCGCTTCAAACAAGCTTTCTGAGAAGGCTGTTGCGGAATGGTTCTCTCAGGCAGCTCACACCAACAACGAGTCGTTCTCTCGGCTCAAGCTGTATGCTCAAGTCTGCAGATACGATTTGGGTACAGTTCGCTGTCTTTCCTGAATCCTTTTTTTCCAGAAGGGTATTTCACTGTGGGTTATAAAATACTAATGGTGGGGATAATGCACTGGTGCTGGGAATGTTGTTGAATTCTTTGCAGTACCGGCATCCTGAAAATGCAAACGCATGCCCATGCTGGGACTTGCAGTGGACACGTGCCGGGCAAATGGTCAACTTGGCTTGAGGCATGCCTTCACCATACTGTTTAAATAGCAACACTGGGTGGTGCAGTGTATTGTTGAAGGCTTTTACGGCCTGGTTCAACTGGTTGATGTGGGTTTTCCAGGCTGTATGACTGTGGTCTGGTACCAGATCGCAGCCACACAGCCCAGAAAACCCACAATAACTAGCTGGGTGGCTCATTTAAATTTGCTACCCTGTGTCCAAGTGTTTACTCTTTTTTAAAATTGGTGCCAAAGTCTTACCAAATAAATAAAACTCTGGATACCCATAGGGATTGGCCCATCATGTTTTGAATAGACTAGCTGTCTGTCTGTGCTGGGTAAGTTTTCAAACTTTGGGTCTTGGGAAACCCTTTTTCAGCAGGGAATCAAGCCAAACCTGAGCCCTGTTTCAGAAACCAATGCCGAGAGGCTCCTCTACAGTGAACTGGAGTTGAACTTGAACCTAAATACGTGGGTTGCCTTAAGCTTGAACTAAGATCAAAACCTTACATTGAAAATACAAAAGGGCTTTTATTTTGTGTCACGGCGTCCAAGAAATTTTGGGTTTGGGTATGGTTTGATTCCCTGTTACTGCATTTTGTTGGCTTGCTGAGCAAGTCCTGCTAGAAAAACTCATCGTTTTCCAGTGTGTGTCCTTTGCTTTTGCCCCACCTGAACTGAGAATATGGCTAGGAAGATGCCTAGTTCTCTGTTATAACAGAACATTCTAGAGATAAATATAAGGAAATACTTGTACCAATATTGGGTATGGCAGCAGCAGAGGTGGGATCCAGCAGGTTCTCACCAGTTCCCAAGAGTGGGTTACTAATTATTTGTGAGTGCCGAGATTGGGTCTGCTTTTCCGTTAGAAATTCCATTAGGTCCAAAAATCATAAAGTCCTGTTGTTTCCTATGTGGCTGGTTAGCGACGGTAGAAAACGGGATAATTCTCCCTGTTGGGCTGTTTTAAAAACATGTTTTAGAAATATGGTAAAAGTTCCTTGTTTAAGGAAAGTCTCCTTCTTTTGATTTCTAGAAACAAAATTAAGTATTTGAAAGTATTAAGTATTTGACAGGCAGTCAATTAGAGGAGAAGTAGTTGTTTCTGTTGGCAGTAGACGATAGGACTTGCTATAATGAGTTTAAATTATGGACAGAAAGATACCAGCTGGAAATTAGGAACTTTTTTTTTTACAGTAAGAGTTTTTTACAGTAACAGAGAAATTATTAATGCCCTGCCCCTGGAATGCCCGGCCACGCCCCCGTCGTGCCCTGCCCAGCCCCATTGGCGCTACGCCACTGTTTGAATCCCACCACCATGGGAACCTGTTACTAAAATTTTTGGATCCCACCACTGGGCAGCAGCCACCCTAAACTTGGAGAGAACTTCAGCGTTTCTCAGGGCACAGTTGAAAGATACCCTAATTAGAATTAACACAAACAATTTCCCATTGTATCAAGCTCATTTAAATTATTCCTCTCTCTTCTTTGTTTCAAGGTCCTTATCTTGCTATGCAGCCACTGGACAATTCATTGCTTTCTCAGTCAAGCCTGATTTCTCCCACAAGCCATTCTGCACCCTCCCAAACTCAGATGGCGGGCAGTTCCGCCCCTCCCTCCGCCCCTTCCTCTGCTAGCAGTGGTGCCGTGACAACGAACTCGACCAGTGCCATGGCCCCCGCTGCCACTACAGGCAACTCCACCCTGACTACCTCCGCCACTTCCTCCTCCTCTTCTAGCGTGGGCAGTGCGATATCAACGAACAAACCATCTTCGTTCCCACCCTTCGGCAGCATGAACAACACTACGGCTCCCTCCCTGTCTACGCAGTCGACGGGAGTCCAGAACGGACAGTCAGGGTCCCAGCAGCAAGCACCTGGGGAAGCGTCATCTGCTCCTGCGCAGCCACACCCGGAGGTTTCGGAGAGGTAACGCAGCACCAGTTTGTCTTGGGCGGGGCATCTGGCAATTGGACTTTTAAAGAACCGTCTCAGATTCCATGCCACAGTGATTTTGTGTATGTGGTTTATCTGCTTGTTCCTGAACGACTTTGCCGGTTCCAGGAAGAGAGCTAGAAGTTGGGAAGGGAGGGGGAGTGGAGAGGAGAGGCTGTGTTTTGAGGAACCTGCAGTCTTTCACTTAGTAGAGCTTCGTTCAATTCCATTCTCTCTCCCCCCCGCCCCCTTCCCCCGCTTTCCTCTACTTTAGCAACCAACCCTTACAATGCTGACTGAAAGAGCAAAGGCTGCTATGCTGGATCTGCCTGGAAGCCAAGGACCAGGGGTCAGCAACCTGTGGCTCTCTAGATGTTCATGGACTACAGGAGAATTGTAGTCCATGAACATCTGGAGAACCACGGGTTGCACACCCCTAGGCGTTAACATGGATATGTAGAGATGAGCAACAGTCACCGCAGTTTACTCTAAAAACGTTTTAGTTACAGGCTGAGATCTCAGGAGGTATTTTCAGGTAGACAAGATTGAGGCCAAGCAATAGGATATTGGACTTTGGTTGGATTAGAACTTGGAGTTGGCTATGCATGATCGAAATGTTTTTCTACGTAGTGGTGCCAAGACTGGCTGGCCACTATAGTTCACGATGCGCTTTCAGTCTGGCAGTTGTGGTGTGCTCCTTGCCAGTCTAGCCTCCTTGGTCATCCGCATCCACACAAATTCCTGAGGCCTGAAGGGTTTTCCTGACAATCATCTCTTAAAACCAGGGGAGGACAGACCTTTCTAAAATAGAAGGTTGTGCATCAGACAAGAGGTTGAGCCTGGGCCATAAAGTGGACACGGAATGGTTATGATAACAAACCAGGGTTTGGTTTCTTTCTTGGGCACCATAAGCTGGACACGGAATGGTTATAACAAACCAGGGTTTAGTTTCTTTCTTGGGCACCATAAGCTGGACACGGAATGGTTATAACAAACCGGGGTTTGGTTTCTTTCTTGGGTACCATAAGCTGGACACGGAATGGTTATAACAAACCGGGGTTTGGTTTCTTTCTTGGGCACCATAAGCTGGACATGGAATGGTTATAACAAACCAGGGTTTGGTTTCTTTCTTGGGCACCATAAGCTGGACACGGAATGGTTATAACAAACCAGGGTTTGGTTTCTTTCTTGGGCACCATAAGCTGGACACGGAATGGTTATAACAAACCAGGGTTTGGTTTCTTTCTTGGGCACCATAAGCTGGAGTCCACCTTTTTAAAAATAACATCTTAAAAGACTGACAGAAGTCAGTTGGGATTTTCATAGTTTTGGGGCAAGTCTCCGTTGCACTCGAAGATTGATCAACTGTGCGAACAGTTTCTCCTGTATGATTCAGAAAGGAAGTATCTCATGTGGAAGCTGAGAAACACAGGGAAGTTTGTTAGCATCCTTAGTGCTCGTAGTGTAGTGATTTGTTGAATGCACAAAATTTTCTGCGCCTTTCAACGGTAAATTTATTTATGGAGGAGAAGTCGATCTATGGCTACCACTCTTGATCCTCCTTGATCTGAGATTGCAAATGCCTTAGCAGACCAGGTGCTTGGGAGCAGTAGCAGCAGCAGAAGGCCATTGCTTTCACATCCTGCATGTGCGCTCCCAAAGGCACCTGGTGGGCCACTGTGAGTAGCAAAGTGCTGGACTAGATGAACTCTGGTCTGATCCAGCAGGCTTGTCCTTATGTTCTTATGTTCTTATGCTTGCAGTACGATGGACCGGGACAAAGTGGGGATTCCCACCGATGGTGACTCGCACGCAGTCACCTACCCGCCCGCCATTGTGGTTTACATTGTTGACCCTTTCACGTACGAGAAGAAAGAGGAGAGCAGCTCTTCCAATGTGTGGACTCTCGGCCTTCTCCGTTGCTTTCTAGAAATGATGCAGGGCCTCCCTCTGCACATCAGGAACATCGTTTCTGTTCAGGTAAGATGGTGCACAGTGTCACACCTTGGATCAGGAACCCAAGTCGGACTCTGTAACTTAATGGTTAAGAAGCCTTTATTGGTAGATACAAGGAATGCGGGTGTAGCCTCCATTCCTCCCTCCTCCCTTCCGGAGCCCCAGCAGGGGTGTGCTACTTATCTACTGTCATGTGCATATTGTGTAACTTGTGTATTGTGTGTTGTGTCCTTGGTTCCCAGTCAGGTTCGTGCCTAAAACTGCTTTTGGCAAGCTGCCTGGATTTCTGGCTGGGACATATTATCTAAGACTGTCTGCAGTGGCGTAGGAGGTTAAGAGCTCATGTATCTAATCTGGAGGAACCGTGTTTGATTCCCAGCTCTGCCGCCTGAGCTGTGGAGGCTTATCTGCGGAATTCAGATTAGCCTGTGCACTCCCACACACGCCAGCTGGGTGACCTTGGGTTAGTCACAGCTTCTCGGAGCTCTCTCAGCCCCACCCACCTCACAGGGTGTTTGTTGTGAGGGGGGAAGGGCAAGGAGATTGTAAGCCCCTTTGAGTCTCCTGCAGGAGAGAAAGGGGGGATGTACATCCAAACTCCTCCTCCTCCTCCTCCTCCCTCCTCTTCCTCTCTCCTCCCTCCCTCCCTCCCGCCCTCCCTCCTCCTCCTCTTCTTCTTCTTCTTCTTCTTCTTCTTCTTCTTCTTCTTCTTCTTCTTCTTCTTCTTCTTCTTCTTCTTCTTCTTCTTCTTCTTCTTCTATCTTTTTATGAATTCTGACTGTGAGAATATGCCTTGTTTTCATTATCTGAGGAGGAGTGTTTCTGCTTTTATATTCTTGCTGTGCCTCTGAGGAGTCAGAGTTATCCTGCTTTGCTTTCGAATCTAACTTAGCCAGTGATTAAAGAACTGTTTGCCTGGACTTAGTCTGTTTGTTGCATCTACATTGCTAAGCGCATTGAGCCTTGTTCACAATTGCCACTGAATGCGTGTGCAGTCTGAGTATGCTTTATACTGTTTTTACCTGAAGTCGGCCCGCGAGGGTCGCAAGGAAGAGGCGAGACGCAGCGATATCATCTGGTGGAGAGAGCCAGTGGCAGGAAGCGTGATCCGTGGATCTGGCAACTCTGCTGTGGTTTGGGCCCTGGCACCTTTTATTAGGGTTTGCCGAGAGGCGGGGCGGGAGGCGGGAGAATATTGTACAGTACATGACTCATGGGGCTGCGTACGTGAGAGAGGAAACGTTCCTGTCCGGCCCTAATCCATACCTGGGGGTATGCACCCCTTTGTCCCTTTGTCCGGGACATCTTGTGACAGTGAGTCAGGCATCTCATGACCTATGACTCATGGGGGTCTTGTGACAGGTGAGCGTGTGCGCCCAGAAGGGCACAGATGGCGCAGGCATTCGTGCGCTCTGTCTGAGGCTCTGCTGGGTTCGCGGGGCTCACCCCTACAGTACCTTTATATGTGGATTGAGTAATTCTCATGCTCATGGCGGGTGCAGTTAAATGTGCAAATGAACCAGCTAATGGTTTCTGGTTTCATTTGTCAAAATAGCACTTGTCCATCTTACAAACATTCGTACACTCTGGTGTGCAGGATGTATTTGCTTTAACATCTGAACGGAGCTTCGGTGGAAGGAGAGAAATTAGCTGTCGGTTTCTGGTGAACGTATGCCTGTTCCCGTAGTATGAAGACTTTTGCAGGAATCAGACTCACATTTGCGAACTGACACAATCGCAGTGACCACCTAGTATTAGATATATATCTTGACTAATATTCCTTTCTCCTGTTACCTTAGCTTGTCCCTTGTCAGTATCTGTTACAACCTGTAAAGAACGAAGACAGGCAGATCTACACCCAGCATCTAAAATCGCTGGCATTCTCAGCCTTTACCCAGTGCCGAAGACCGCTCCCAACATCAACTAACGTGAAAACGCTAACTGGATTTGGCCCAGGCTTAGCAATGGAAATGGCTCTGAAAAGTCCTGAAGTGAGTATCACAGAGGCAAATTTTACATAGTGTCTCTAGGACATTGATGGCGAACCTTTTTGAGACCGAGTGCCCAAATTGCAATGCAAACCCCACTTATTTATCGCAAAGTGCCGACCTGGATGCTGAATGCTGAGGTTTTAGTTTAGAAAAATCTGGTTGGCTCCCTCTTCCTCTGCCCCACCCACTCGAGCAGGGGCCAGCCTGCTCTAGCCTCCAGCAAGTCCCATGTGCACTGCTCTGTGCCTCTCTAGCATCTCTGCCTCCTCTGCGCCTGCACCCCCGGGCAGCAGCCACCCAGAGCACAGGCACCAGGCCCGTCAGCTGAGTCCTCCCTGCTCACCACAGTGCGCGCACGTCATGCTCAGTGGCCCAGGCCAGCCTAGATGTGTGTGTGTGGGGGGGTGATTTTCCGCCCCCACATGATGAACTCTGTGTGTGCGTGCCCACAGAGAGGGCTTCGAGTGCCACCTCTGGCACCCGTGCCATAGGTTCGCCATCACTGCTCTAGGAAGTCTTCGTAAATTTTTGAGGAGAGCTGGCAGTATACGAAGTGTACCCAACAGGATAGGTAATCCTGTCGTCTCTCTGTGTCTGATTTTTAGAGACCGGAGTGTATTAAGCTATACGCACCTCCCTTCATACTGGCTCCTGTCAAAGACAAGCAGACTGAGCTCGGGGAAACATTCGGAGAGGCTGGACAGAAGTACAATGTCCTTTTTGTGGGCTACTGTTTGTCTCACGATCAGAGGTGGCTTCTTGCATCGTGCACAGATCTGTACGGAGAACTGCTGGAGACCTGCATCATCAACATCGACGTGCCAAACAGGTAAGTGGAGAGCCTGTGATGAATCTACCGTCAGACCTGGCATCTTTCCCTTGTGTACAGAGCCTACCCCCCACTTGCAGTTAGTCATCAAAATGTTGAAATGGAATGGGACTTCACTGCTTTTATTTTGTACATGACTCACTCTGGCGTACACGGATAGCTTCCTGCGTATTCCATGATCCAATGTGGTCCTGCGTCGTTTGAGACCAGGCTCCTATATTGTCTGCCTTTGGGCGTCTGGTTAATTCTCAAGCGATCTGTTGACGCTCCTAAAAAAACAGTCCGCGTAAGAGCGAATGCTCTCAATGAGTTTGCTGATGAGTCTTGTTTGCTGATGAGTCTTGTTTCCCTTCAGGGCTCGTAGGAAAAAAGGGTCGGCTCGCAGGCTTGGTCTCCAGAAGCTCTGGGAGTGGTGCTTGGGGCTAGTTCAGATGAGCTCGTTGCCGTGGAGAGTCGTCATAGGCCGCCTGGGCAGAATAGGCCACGGAGAACTGAAAGGTAACTCAGAAACTTGTCATGAAATGTTTCACCTTGGTCAACAACAACAACAAAGGACCTTTATTGGCATAACAACATTATATACACAGATCCACTTAACCAAGTAGAGGGAAGCTAAGACCTTGGTCAGGGGTCTGCAACCTGCGGCTCTCCAGATGTTCATGGACTACAAATCCCATCAGCCCCTGCCAATTGGCCACCTCTGTTATGATCCTCCCAGTGATAAGCCAGGCAGCAAACAGGACCTTGCTTAAGGAGGGACCCTGTAAGGTCTCCCAGATTGGCCATGCTGGCAGAGGCTGATGGGATTTGGAGTCCATGAACATCTGGAGAGCCGCAGGTTGCAGACCCCTGACCTAGGTTCTAGTTGACAGAGATCTAGCAGTTTGGGAGAAATGATGAGCTGATATGCTTTCTCTCCTACTCTTCAGTTAGATTTGCTCCCGAGCTGTCTTGCAATTGTCATCCACTGTGAGGTGCCCTGTAAGGATGTGGGCGTGAGAGTGCCCAACGTGACAAGGGGGAGAAGCACAGTTGTGGCTCCCCTGTCTGTCTTTGGAGGGGTGTGTGTCTGTGTGTTCCCTTTTCCTTGTGCATTTGAACTGCTTTCGGTACGGCCTGCTGGGCTATTTTATTCCATCTGGAGCTGAGTCCAGTAGCACCGTAGAGACCAATGAGAATTTCCAGGGAGTCAGCTTTCAAGGCTCAAAGCTCCTTTTGTGAAATTCTTTGACTCTGGAAAGCTTATCCCCCAAAAAATCTTGTTAGTCTCTGAGATGCTACTGAACTCGAGTCTAGATGTTCTACTGCAAACCCACACTGCTATCCTCTGTGCTCTTTTACTTAAAGTCAACTGCTGAACTCCAAGGAGCCCAAGTCTGTATTCTAATCTCTGCCGAGTATTACACATGGCGCTGGACTGTTTCGCGAAACTTTCTTTGCTATGATCCTCCCAGTGGCAAGCCAGGCAGCAAACAGGAACTTGCTTAAGGAGGGACCCTGTAAGGCAGTGATGGCGAACCTATGGCATGGGTGCCAGAGATGGCACTCGGAGCCCTCTCTGTGGGCAGGCGCACACAGAGTTTGTCATGTGGGGGCGGAAAATCACCCGCACACACACACATATCTAGGCTGGCCTTGGCCACTGAGCATGATGTGCACGCACTGCGGTGAGCAGGGAGGACTTGGCTGGCAGGCCTGGTGCCTGTGCTCCGGGTGGCTGCTGCCAGATTTGGGGGGGTGGGGGCGCAGAGGAGGCAGAGATGCTAGAGAGGCACAGAGCGGTGAGCACGGGGCTTGCTGGAGGCTAGAGCAGGCTGGCCCCTGTTCAAGTGGGTGGCACGGAGGAAGAGGGAGCCAACCCTTTTTTCTAAACTAAAACCTCAGCATTCAGGTTAAATTGCCGGGTTGGCACTTTGCAATAAATAAGTGGGGTTTGGGTTGCAATTTGGGCACTCGGTCTCAAAAAGGTTCGCCATCACTGCTGTAAGGTCTCCCAGAACCTGCAGATGTTGGCAGTGTTAATAGCTGCTGGTGTGTGTGTGTGTGGGGTGGGGGGCGGGGGGCGGGCATCTCTGATGTCACCCCAGAGTTCTTTGCTTCACCTTCCAGTGGCCAGCTCCTGGTGCCTGTGGCATTCCCACCCAGTGATACAGGACGGAAATTCCATACTTTGAAACGTTGCATCTCCCTTGTGGACATATGTCTGAGCACACATCCTCCTTCACTGAAAAGGCCCTTGTTGCTGGTTGACCTCTACACTTTTAGGGGGCAGACGACTGTCTGGGAGAACGGAGGGTCTCCTGAAGATATACATAAACTGCTGAATGTCTGCTGTAGGCATTTCCTTTTGTGGTAGAACATAAAAGATACAAAATGGGAATCGTGGGTGGTTTTCTTTGGACCTACAAAAGCAAACTGTCAGACTAGACTGGCCTGCATTCTTTATTTTTACCGAATGGAAAAGTAAGATAGCTGAGAACTATTTAGAGGGCCTAGCAACCTATTATACAAATTTTAGTTTAGCTTATTTATAGACTGCATTCCTTACTGAGACTTAAGACAGATTGCAGAGGAAAGAAAGATGCAAAAATGTAATAACAGAGCATAAGACAGTGGTGGCGAACCTTTGGCACTCCAGATGTTATGGACTACAATCCCCTTCAGCCAATTGGCCATGCTGGCATGGGCTGATGGGAATTGTAGTCCATAACATCTGGAGGGCCAAAGGTTTGCCACCACTGGCATAAGACAAACAATGAACCATGCAAGTCTTTGCACAACTGGTAATAGTTACAGTTACTCCTGCAGGATGTGAACGTAGAATCTGTCCCTCTCTTTGATATCCCAGAAGTGACTGTTTTCTGTGTTCTTAAATCATTTCCTCAATTTAAATGATTTCCGAGGTGGGCAACTCCTGTGGGTTCTCTTTCAGATTGGAGCTGTTTGCTGAGTCGCCGAAACCTGCAGTCCCTGAGCAAGAGGCTGAAGGACATGTGCCGAATGTGTGGCATCTCAGCCGCGGATTCCCCCAGCATTCTCAGCGCTTGCTTAGTGGCGATGGAGCCACAGGGGTCCTTTGTCATCATGCCAGGTACTTACCGAAATCTCCTTTCTGTCGCCGTAGCTTCCCTGGAGGGAGTTTCTTCTCCTTCTGTGATGCAGCAGTGCTGATATTTGAGGGGAATTCTCTTGTTCTTTCCTCTCTTTTTTAAGATTCTGTATCAACAGGCTCCGTCTTTGGGCGCAGCACTACCCTAAACATGCAGACGTCTCAACTCAACACCCCGCAGGATACGTCGTGCACTCACATACTCGTGTTCCCCACGTCTGCCTCTGTGCAAGTGGCGTCCTCCACGTACACCACTGAAACCGGTTTGGACCTGGCCTTTAATACGAACAACGGTTAGTAAAGGAACGCAGGGCCAAATATATAACGAAAATGCACTTGTCTTTCCGGGATGGGTTTGTGCAGCTTTGCTGACAAGTCGCAGCTAACTTGTGGCACCTTAGTAGGGTTTCCAAGGCAAGAGAGGTTCAGAAGTGGTTTGCCACGGCCTACCTCTGCGTGGGCTGAGAGTGTCCTGACAGGACTATGACTGGCCCAGGGTCACCCAGCAGGCTTCATGTGGAGGGGGGGGGGGATCGAACCCAATTCGATAAAGTATTTGGTGAGGGTCCCTGTTCACATAGCATCAAGAAGAAGAAGAAGAAGAGTTTGGATTCATATCCCCCCTTTCTCTCCTGTAGGAGACTCAGAGGGGCTTACAATCTCCTTGCCCTTCCCCCCTCACAACAAACACCCTGTGAGGTGGGTGGGGCTGAGAGAGCTCCGAAAAGCTGTGACTAGCCCAAAGTCACCCAGCTGGCATGTGTTGGAGTGCACAGGCTAATCTGAATTCCCCAGATAAACCTCCACAGCTCAGGTGGCAGAGCGGGGAATCAAACCCGGTTCCTCCAGATCAGAGTGCACCTGCTCTTAGCCACTACGCCACTGCTGCTCTCAAAGAGGGCAATTTTTGTTAAAGGACACACTGTCCTTGTTCTTTTCAAGATGGAGCTGATGGAATGGGGATCTTTGATTTGCTGGACACGGGAGATGACCTTGACCCAGATATTATTAACATCTTGCCTGCTTCCCCGACGGGGTCCCCTGTACACTCGCCGAATTCCCACTTTACCCATGGTGGCGATATGGGCAAGGTAAGAAGTTACAACTTATATGCGGGGCGGGGGTATGCAAGTGGTGGGATTCAGCCGGTTTGCCCCACTTTGGCAGAACCGGTTGTTAAAATGGTGCTTGTAAACCACCAGGTGTTAGATTATTGGAATCCCACCACTGGACTGGTTGTTAAGGTATGTATGTGTGTGCAGGAGGGTCTGGCTTCATGCGTTACCCTCAATCTGATTCCAGTGATAATTTCACCTGTTGAATGTTAGTAATTGTCAGATGACCCCTGTTCGAAAGGTGTTGCAACTGATTCTTGCAATAGGGGAGAGTGAGGAGTTCCGAGATGTAAAATTACCAGAAATTCTACAACTTTTAGGGAGGAAAAAATGAAGTGTGTGTGAAAAAGGAAAATATGGGCATTATTTCTTACCCAGCCAGATTTAATGTTACTGCTTTACAAACACAAATGCATCATTTATAACTTGCATAAAATTCTATTGCACAGTATGTGTATGAAAATCAAGCAAAAAAGCCTTTATTTTCTGCAAGCAAAATTGCAAATCAACACATTCACTCATGTGTCTTGAAAAGGCAGGAAAAAAATAAATGTTGAAAATAGAAAAGTGGAAAATTGTGGGAAACAAAGGAAACGGGATATTTGGACAGGAATAAGCTCATCACGGGTGCAATGTGGCTTTCTAGGAAATGTGTATATAAAGTTAAACTTTATAGTGTAGAAACCTAGTGAGCTCTTTGGTAGTTTGTTTTCATATATACCATAGCAGATTAACTGCAGACAAAATTAATTGCATTTAAACAACATGCATATCCTTCAAAATATACTGGAGGAGAAATCGATCTATGGCTACCCATCTTGATCCTCCTTGATCTCAGATTGCCAATGCCTTAGTAGACCAGGTGCTCGGGAGCAGCAGCAGGCCCTTGCTTTCACATCCTGCACGTGAGCTCCCAAAGGCACCTGGTGGGCCACTGCGAGTAGCAGAGAGCTGGACTAGATGGACTCTGGTCTGATCCAGCAGGCTAGTTCTTATGTTCCTATGTATGTCTATTGAGCACACAAGGTAATCATCTAGTAATGTAGATTAGTTAGCATAAAATCGTAGTGCGCGTTTTGAATTAAGAAAACCCTGCTTAAAAAAAAACTCCACTCAGTCTGTATGTCTCATTGAAGGGACTTACTTTTAGCACTCCTCACAATTCACCCCCTTCACTCCTCAGGAAAGGGTTATATTGTAATACTTGCAGAAGTGCCTTTTGTGTATTTCTAATGGCCTTTCCCCTGTTCCTTACCAACTCCCACCTGCTGTTCGTTGCACAGGGCCAAGGGACAGATCGGTTGCTCTCCACAGAGTCGCACGATGAGGTCACGAACATTCTGCAGCAGCCCTTGGCTCTCGGCTACTTCGTATCCACTGCCAAAGCAGGTCCGTTGCCTGACTGGTTTTGGTCAGCATGTCCACAAGCACAAAATCAGTGCCCCCTGTTTCTTAAGGTAAGGCATCCGGGTGGTTTGTTTGGATGGTTTTTACATTCCGGCAGGGGTCAGGGGCTACGTGCGAGTCCCTAGAGCAGTGATAGCGAACCTTTTCGAGGCTGAGTGCCCAAATTGTAACCCAAAACCCACTTATTTATTGCAAAGTGCCAACACGGCAATTTAACCTGTATACTGAGGTTTTAGTTTAGGAAAAAATGGTTGGCTCCAAGGCGTGCATTACTCGGGAGTAAGCTTGGTGTTAGTTGGTGGCTTTGCTTTGAAGCAACCGTGCAACTCTTTGAACAGGTGAATCACAACCCTAGGAGGGTTTACTCAGAAGCAAGCCCCATTGCCAGCAACCGAGCTTACTCCCAGGCTTTAGTTCTTTGCAGGAAAGTCAGTGGGGTTTAACAGCGCTTAACAGGGTTACCTACTTCTTCCCCAAAACTAGGTCTTTGGTTTAATGCTAATAATTGAGCCCAGCGGCCCAGGCCAACCTAGATGTGTGTGTGTGTGTGTGTGTGTCGTCCCCCCCCCACACACACACACACACTACGAACTTTGTGCATGCCCACAGAGGGGGCACTGAGTGCCACCTCTGGCACACCTCTGGTTTCCTAGAGCAGTGGTGGCGAACCTTTGGCACTCCAGATGTTATGGACTACAGTTCCCATCAGCCCCTGCCAGCATGGCCAACTGGCAGGGGCTGATGGGAATTGTAGTCCATAACATCTGGAGTGCCAAAGGTTCGCCACCATAGCCCTAGAGGATCAGCATGGGACATCATGTGAGTGGCAGGGCAGAGCCAAGATGGAATGTGTTCTTGCAGAAGACGGGCAGGAAGGGAGCCGTGTTCCACAAAGGAGTGATTAAGCAGGAGTAGGTGGAACTGGAAATGGGTTTGAAACATCCTGTTACACCCAGCAGCCAACCAGTTGCCCTGGAGAGCCAGACAAACAGGGCGCAGAGGCCAAGACCCTCCCCTAATATTAAGGGGAGGTTTGCTGAAGGTAGAGGCTGCCTTCAGTCACCATTGATGGCCATTGATGGACTTCCGCATGAATGTCTCTCACCCCCTTTTAAAGCTATCGATGCTTGTGGTCATCACTAGCAGTGAATCTCACAGTTCGGTTACTTGCTGAGTAAAGGAGCGTTTCCTTTTGTCCGTCCTGAATCTATTTCACAACAAGTTCATTGGGAGCCCTGAAGTTCTAGAATTACGGGAAGTAGAGGAGAAAAAGCTCCCTCTGTTCACCTTTCCCACCCATGTATACTTTTATCTATCATATCCCCCTTAGCTCTCTTTTTTTCTAGTGGCGTTTGACTGGGTCAGTTAAGATATATTGACCCACTGCCTTTCCGATGCTATTATAAGGGGAACAGTCAGTGGTGAGATCCAAAAATTTTAGTAACAGGTTCCCTCGCCAGCCCCCCCTCAGCAAAGGGGGCAGAGGCATACCTAGGCTCAGCCCTGGGCAAAACCTGAGTTGGATGCCCCCCCATGGGCAGCCACCCCACCACGACCCCCCCAAATTTTTTTGCACCAGGTCATTTCTACATCATCATCACATTATAGAAAATGCCCCAACTCACAAATCCGAACACAGCAATGGTGAAACACACAGGTTCTTTGATAGAGACTGGTGAGATAAAAGGTACGAAAGGCTGAGAATCAATGAATTGCGGTACCAGTTCAGGGAGTTACATTATTAGTCGCAATTGCTATATGGAACCTTCACATTCAAAGGCAGGATGCCTCTTGGGGAGGCGAGGGCGTGGAGATGGGAAAGCGGACCCAATTAGTAACCCCCTCTCGGCACACACAAATAATTAGTGACCCACTCTCGGGAACTGGTGAGAACCTGCTGGATCCCACCTCTGGACTGGTGGGAAGATCATGTCTGTGTTCAATCTTCTGGACCTCTTAGTGGTTTTCCTTCGCATTGACAAAGGGTGTGGAACAGGGGTCTTCAACCTGCGGCTCTCCAGATGTTCATGGACTACAAATCCCATCAGCCACCTCTGGGGACAGTCTTGCAGTGGGCTGGTCTCCTTTCTCTAGGGCCGTGGTCAGGGGGTAGCAGAGGGTGAGAGAACCTCAGTATGCCCCTTGTTGGGGTGTGGGGTTTCTCAAGGAGCAACCCTTCCTCCCGTGCTGCTTAATCTCTTCCTGCATCCTTTTATGTATTTTCTTTTATGTACACTGAGAGCATATGCACCGGAGACAAATTCCTTGTGTGTCCAATCACACTTGGCCAATAAAGATTCTATTCTATTCTATTCTATTCTATTCTATTCTATTCTATTCTATTCTATTCTATTCTATTCTAGCCTGGCTAGTCCAGAGCTTCTGGGTCAAAGCCGAGGGCAGTTCTGCATAGGCTGAGTTACAGTCATCAGTTTTGGAGGTGACTCCTGCATAGATCACTGCGGGTCCTCACCAGGACTCCGTGGAGAACCCGTATTAAACCTGTGCTCCGTGAACTGCGTTTGCTCCAGGTGGTGCACCAGATCCATTTCCAGGTTCTAGTACTGACATTTAAAGCCCTTAATGGTGTGGGACTAGTGTACTTGTGAGACCACCTCTCCTGACATCCAACCCCCACCCACCCCTGGAGGGCATTGCGCTCTGCAGAGACCTTGTTGGAGGCCCCTGGCCCCAAAAGTGTCCAACTGTCCTTGACTAGGCCCAGGGCATTTTTGACCCCAGCCTGGTGGAATGCTCTGTCTAGTGAGACCAGGGCCCTGAGGGACTTGTCACAGTTCCGCAGGGCCCGCAAGACGGAGCTATTCCACTATAGTTGAGGGCAGCTGCGGTACTGTCATTGTCCGTCTTACCTGGGCTCCCTTTCCCCTTTTCCTCCTCTTTGTATTATTGAAATTAAGATGAGGAGATGGTACTGTACTACCCTAATACCGTAATACCCTAATAGAACGACTGAATGGATAACATCACCAGCACCCCTAATACACCTTCTGTATAGTTTTGAAAGTTTTTTTTTTAAATTATAGATCATTAGATTTTAAATGTTCTATTATTGTTGAGATTGTGTTAATGTATGGATTGTCAGCTGCTCTGAGCCTACTTGGTGGGAAGAATGGAATAAAAATCAAACGAACGAAAAAAATGAGTAAATAAATAAATAGACTGGCAAGTCGACAAAGTGAAAGTAGAGGGAGGTTAGGCCGCAGGTGTAAAACTCGCGTCCCTCCAGATGTTATGGACTACAGCATGATGCTGGCAGGGGATGATGGGAACTGTAGTCCATAACTTCTGGAGGGACAAAAGTTTGACGCCTATGCTTTTGGCTGTCTTCACCTACAAATAGTGGAGCAGGGGCTGTCCACTGTAACTTCTTGCCCTTCTCCCTCTACTTTCACTTTGTCGACAGCACAGGTGACTTTTTGGCCTGGATTTTTAACCAGCTGTAGGGGAGGGATTAATGATGGTTTTCGATCAAATGCTTACTTGTGCTTACCAACTTCTTTTAAAGGCTTCTTTGCACCTCCATGTGCCTTCAGTGCAATCGGACGAGCTACTTCACAGTAAACACTCCCACCCTCTTGACTCGAATCAAACTTCCGACGTCCTCAGGTAGGTTCACTTGCTCTCTCTCTGGCATTCTGGTGTCACGGGAGGCTGCAGCTGAACTCCCAGCGGTCCACAAGACAGTCTGTCGCCGACCTTCTCCTCCTCCTTGCATGTGGAGCTGGATTAAACACTTTTCAGTTTATTTATAATGTTTATAAGCCCATCTTTTGCCTAGTCTTCTTGGTGTGGGACCTTCTTCTAGGCCCAATTAAGCTGCAGATCTTCATGCTCATTCTTACCCTAAACTGGGCTTGAACAGAAGTTTAGAATCCCGGCTACTGGTGAAAAAAAGAGCCCCAATTGTCTGGAGCTCTTGCATGTGGCTGCCTCAGTGAATTGGAGGTTAATCAGGCCTAGAAGTTTTCTGCTCACAAAGGAAGGTAGGAACAAACAAATGTGTATGAACACTTCAGTATACCAGGAGTTGGATTGCAGCATGCCGTGGTATCTTCACGCATCCTCCGTCTCTGAAATGAACCATTAATTATTTTAACATTATATTGTGTTCTTGTCACTACATATTGTTGCTTAACAGGGTTACCTACACTGCTTCCCCAAAACTAGGTCTTAGGTTTAATGCTAATAATCTCCCTGAAATAATTACACCAGTGGTTCCCAAACTTATCTGGCCTACCGCCCCCTTTCCAGAAAAAATATTACTTAGTGCCCCCTGGAAATTAATTTTTTTAAAATTTTAATAGCAATTAAACAGAAAGATATATGTATTAATGTTTCTACCTGTGGCCATCACCAGCCCCCTGGATCGCTGCAGCACCCACCAGGGGGTGGTGGCGCCCACTAGGGGAATCACTGAATTACACTATTATCACATGATGAACCCTGTTCACGCGTCCACAGAGAGGGCTCCACAGAGAGGGCTCTGAGTGCCACCTCTGGCACCCGTGCCATAGGTTCGCCACCACTGCCTTATGACAAGGAAGAAGAGCCCAGTTTGATTATAGAGGGAGTGAGGAGGGGCACCGAGGGAGCACAGCCTGGGCTTGGCTGAGGCTCACTGGGCTATGCCTGCCTTGAGGAGGGAGGGCGGGAAGTAGATTCTCGTGCGCCTGTTTGCGTCTGACGTTTGTGACCAACTTCTGGGGTTTTTCTTTTGGCTCCCAGGTTTGTGTTGGAACAGTACAACGCACTCTCCTGGCTAACGTGCGATCCTGCGACCCAGGACCGGCGGTCATGTCTCCCAGTTCACTTTGTGGTGCTGAATCAGTTGTATAACTTTATCATGAATATGCTGTGATCTTTATCTGAACTGGGCAAGCGAAGCAAGAAACACACACACAAAAGGGAAAGGAAGATCTCACCGCAGGACGACGTTAATTCTTCTCCACTAGAAGGCATCCTGTGACGGAGGGGGTCATTCTTGTTTCTTCAACGACAGCAACAACATTGTGTTTGACTTACGGGGGAGGGGGCACGTGACCCCTGACATTCAGCTTTACCCTGCCCTCCCCTGTTCATTAATATATTGCCTAGAACGGACTGGTCAGAGTGACAGATTGCTCAGTCGCAATGTATTATACCTTGTTAGTAGCAAGAAGTAACCATCTCTTCCCCTCCTCTTCCCACCCACCCATCACAGTATTTGTGAAGAGTATATGAGCCATAGGCCCTCAGCCATGTTTAATGATTATTTTAAGAAAAAAAGAAATAAGCATGGAGACAAAAAATAAAAGACAACAAACGAGGGGCGGGAAGGAGAAAAAACCAACCACCGATTTTGTCAAATTGCTTTTGGAACACTGCAGCGTTCTTGTATGGGATTATAGTACCTAGTATTCAAAAAAAATATGCCTGCATCTCTTATTTATTGTAAGTTTTTAAATGTATAAATTGTCTTATATTTCTTAACCTCTTTTATAAAAAACAAAAATTTTCCTAGAAGGTTTATACCGCCTTCTCTCGCTTTAAAGCAATTGATCTAAAAATATATATGTAATTGTCTTAATGGAAAGTTGCGGTAGGTTGCTTTTAGAGTATTATTTTTTTGTAAGGGGCCGGGGTGGGGCGGGGACAGTAAAAATTTGTATTTGGTCTTGATGTACAGTTTAATGGGGGAATATAGGGGGCGGGGAAGGGATATAAATGTCCATGCCATTGTGTGTGGGAGATTTACAGCTAAGCTGTAGTTGCAGAATTATTCGTGTACAGTAATGAAGTTCACTGTGTTTATATAAAATTGAAGACAAAAACAAGGTACTGGGTCTTACAGCAATTTTATATCACACCTTTGCAGAGTTAACATAATGGCAATATATTAAAAAAAAAGTGATATGGTAGGTGGTTTAACACGTAGTGAGAATTTAAAAAGAAAAACAATTGTTTTAATTTTTTTTGTATCTTTGTCAGGGGCCCTTCCCCACCTCTTCCCTTTTTTCAAGGAAGGGGGGTTATGCTTTGGTGTAAGGAACTTTGCTCTTTGCGTGGGAGAACTGGTGGGTGCTCCTTAAAAAAGGGGACGCTTTTTGGCCCCTCTATTCCTTCCTAGGTCCCCCCCCCCACCCTTGACAAATTGCATCCCTTCCATCTTCTTAAGCATTTTTGCGTTCACAAAGACCTGATGGAGCTTTCTGGCTGTGTGAATTACGGATTACGGCAAACTTGCACCCCCACCCCCACCCCCGATTCATATTTTCAGGTTGAGATGTTAGCCCAACTGTAGCCCCTTCGCCAGGGCAGGAAGCAAAAAAGCCAAGCAGCAGCAACAAAGAAAAGCCAGTCGTCTTGACTTTTAAACATCCGTGCATGCGTGTCTCTGTATGTGTCGGAATACGATGTAAATACGATGCCACTAAACAAGAGAGAAATCTGCCTCTGCTCCCCAACCCCCCTCCGTTTTCTTGTTTTGACTCTGTTGTGATAGATGTCCATCAGGACATGAACTCCTCCCTTGTAAAGAAAGAGCCATGGCAGGGCTGGGGAAGAGAGCTGGCAGTGGGGAAACAATGGCTCACCCAGCTTCCTTCGCTCAGCCTCTTCTGCTGTTTGGCTCAGCCTCCCTTTTCCCGGCCTCAGGGTGCTACTCTCTCTTCAGTTGCTCGGCAGTCCAGTTTTGGAGCACGCTCTTTTCTGTGCCATGCTGTCAGGGGCTGATGGGTATTGTAGTGCATGAACATCTGGAGCACCATAGCTTGGCCACCCCCTAATCTACAGCTTAATGGCTATGCTGGCAGGGGTTGATGGGAATTGTAGTCTATGAACATCTGGAACACCATAGGTTGGCCAGCCCTACTCTACAGCTTAATGCAGTGGTGGCGAACCTTTGGCACTCCAGATGTTATGGACTACAATTCCCATCAGCCCCTGCCAGCATGGCCAATTGGCAGGGGCTGATGGGAATTGTAGTCCATAACATCTGGAGTGCCAAAGGTTCGCCACCATGGGCTTAATGGAACTCTTGCAGGACTGGGTGACATGTAGCATGCGTTTATCCTGCCATGTGTGTACAAACCTGTATGCATGTTCAGCGTAGGAGCAGTTTTGGAAGCAACGGCCACCCATGTTAGGAAAAGGGAACCATAGAAAAGCCTGTTGCAGGAACTCAGCCTGATTTGTTGAGATTTGTTCAGCGAGGCTTTCTCAGCCAGTCTTGTGAGCAGCCGAGGTCGGGGACCGTTCCTCAGCGTTGCCTCGCGTCTCTCTTTCCACTTGTTGCGAAGCTGTCCGGACCACAGTTAAATAATTAAATCCCGTGTAGCATCCGTGCCAGCTGGCTGTCCCCAAGTATTCACCGCACACTTTGCCAGTCCTCGTTGTCGTTACTTTACTGTGTCACAGACCTGCCACTATTGACATAGCCTGGGTTTCAGCACCTTTCCACGGTCATGTTACTTTCAGGGTCAATACTCTGCACTTAACACTTTTCCTGCCGGGAAACATAATCATAATTTTGAATGGTTGTGGAGTGTACATAGGCTATAAGCATAGATGTCAAACTTGCGGCCCTCCAGATGTTATGGACTACAGGCTGACAGGGGATGATGGGAACTGTAGTCCATAACATCTGGAGGGCCGCAAATTTGACACCTGTGGGCTATAAGGAACCTGTATTTCTTGACTGATAAGGCTTTGCGCTTCTTCAAAGGAAAAAGGCCAATAGGAGAGCTCTGTATTTTGATATTGCTATACAAGGTTCGGGGACTGCCATTTTGATTTACTAGCTCTGTTGCTGGTGGGATGAAAGAAAAAAACTGTCTTTTTCGCGTTGGGCGCAGGGTTTTTTTTTTTTTTTAGATAGAACACTTTCTCTGCGATCTCAAGCATAATGTTGGGTTTTAAATAAGCTCAACATCGCCAGCTGCACTGACCTTTTCCATGTCCGAGGAAGCTGTTTGGTGTATTACTGCTTGCATGTGTAGATGTGTGCTGTCCATCAAGGGGCTACAAGTTTCACATTCAGGAAGGGGTTTTAATTCATGACATATTCAGCTGTAGCATTTCTTCTCAGATCATCAGTGTATTCTGCCTAGCACCTGTTTCAGTGGATTTTTCTCATGCTTCTTATGTTCAGTGATATTCCCCTATTGCATAGGTGTCAAACTTGTGGCCCTCCAGATGTTATGGACCACAGTTCCCATAATCCCCTGCCAGCATGATGCTGGGAACTGTGGTCCATAACATCTGGAGGGCCGTGACTTTGACACCTGTGCCCTATTCAGTTTGGATTCAGACTGTTGTGGTAGGTGTGTGGCTACTTGAAAGAACATCAGTAACGCATCTGAAAATCTTGATGCTGGAGTTCTTCTAATGCTTGTTCGCATTCTTGTTGGCACGTAGGAATTTACCAACCCTTTGAAAAGCAGGAATGCCAAAGATCCCCTCCTTGGCTCTGAAATATTTCAGAATTGGACAGCTTCCTATCTGGGGTTGGCCTCTTTTTCAAGATCAGAGGGTTGCCCAAGCGTGTATGCCATTGAGATGTACAGTAGCCTCTATCCACTCACTAATATAGACAAAGAATAAAATTTGTTTCATTTTACAGTTCAAGCTGAAATGTGGAGAACATTGGACATTTTTGTCTAAATTTTAAACATGGGTCTCTCTTCTGCATTCCACCGATTTGTCATTTCATGGTCGAGTATTAAGCATTAACTTGGTAGAGTGAAGTGGAAACTATCCAAACCTTGCTTCTTGAGTTACTCATGTTGAGTTTCTTAATTCATTTGTAGAGCTGCGTAAGAGATTGTGTGGCTGTTGCATACTTCGCAGCAATTGTTAGCAGAGATGCAAAGGCGGACATGGAAAATCTTAGGCTACTTAGCGTGTTATCGTTGACCTGAATGAGGCAGTACTCGTTTCCAAGGCCGCCAGCAATGTAAACTTGGTTTCTCAAAATTTTTCATTTTGTATGTCTGTCAGAATGATGCTGTTAACTTAATGCACTCCCTGTTTCTCGTCTTTTGGTAGCTTTTAGTTAAATGTCATGCATCGATGTGGAAAGTCCTGCCGGTATGTTTAATGAACCCTCTGTTGCAATATCCATATGTGTTGCTATCTGAAAAGATGCAAATTTAATTCCATTTGGAACACACTGTGAAGCTTTCTGTGAGCCGGCCCTTCGGACACAGCGGGATCTGCTAAAATTGATCCACGTGCATTGCAGAGGCCAAGGTTTCGTGCTGGGTGAAATTCTGGGTGAGAAATTCTGCTGAGATAAGAAAAGCACTGTCTGGGAGAACGGTTCCAATCCCAAATAATGCATGTCAGGGCCCTGAGTTACACTTTTATGTAGAAAATACCTTGAGTTGGATCCTACCAGTTTCATTGGCACAAGAGGAAGGAAAGCCCGTCTGACCCATATCCCGTTCTGTCTGCACCTTGTGACTCTGCCCGTGGTTCTGGATCCAGACTTTGCAGGGAGGAGTCAAAAAGAGAACCTCCTCCACTTGTGACAGTAGCACAAACTGGCAGGACCCAACCCGTCTGTTTTGGTTAGAATAAAAATGTAGAGCAAAACTGGATTTGGGGCAAGCGCGATCCTCAAGGCCTCCCTTTGGGGAAAGTTTTAATATATATATTATAGAGTCGGGGTTGTTTTTCTTGCCCCTAAACAAACTGGATTTGGAGAACCTTGGGGAAAGCTCATTTGGGTTCCAAAGCAAAACTGTGGCGGCGTTACTGGACACGCATCAACCTCGTCGATGTGCTTTTTTTAAAAAAGAAAAACACAGCTGGGTCACTTTAAGAGGTGGGGGAGTTCTTGAGTTTGTATTCAACAGTGACATGTAATGGTCCAAGTCTCTCTCTTTTTATTTAACATTGTGATTATTAAAAAAAAAAAAAAACAAGGAACAAAAACACTATTGCTGCAAGAATGCCATAAACACTGAGTTGTACAAATTGTGATGGAGGAAATGGGGGGAAAAAAAGGTTTATACTTTTTAAAAAAAAATTCAAATGGAATAAATTATTCATGAAGCCTTCCTTTGTTCGTGGCGCCTTTGTTTTTCCGGCATCTGGATGGCCCTGGCCAGTGACTCCGTTCTCTTCTTAAACAGACCTGCATCTAGAGGGCTTTTATTATTTATGTGCCCCTTTTCACACCAATAGAGTCTGCGGGGTGGTGAAAGCCTTTTTTTCCCGGCCTAAACTTCGGTGGATTTTAGAGACCAAAAATGAAATAAAATCTCATTTTTCATGGTGTCAGTATACTCCAAATCCAAATCCTTTATTAGGCATAAAACCGGTGTGTGTCATGAATTCCAAATACAGTAAAATGATCATTATTACACAACTTGCAGTACACAGAGTAAAAATGTAGCAACAGCTTCAGAGATTTCAGCATTAGAGTTATTTAGAAGCTTAGCCATTTTTACCTTATCAGAAAGAAGCACAAATCCTGTTGGTAGTACAGTTCTCAAATCAGTTCTGAAGTTGTTATATTTTGAACAGTGAAGCAGAATATGAGAAAGTGAATCAGTTGTATCAGGACAGAATCGACAGCAATACTCATTTTGTGGGATATTAGAGAAGCGACCTTGGAGATGTACTGACGGAAAAGAGTTACACCTTGCTCTCGTCATGACCCATCTGCAGTGAAGTGTCAGTATACTGTATACTGCAGTTTGAGTTGTTACGGACCTACTACAACTGCTCCTCTGGGATGATTTCACTGCCTCTTTGCCGGTCAGAAGCATTTCCTTGAGCGTTTGGTGAGCTGTTAGGCACTGGATAGCAACAGGGGTGGGCCTACAATGGACTCGCATTCTCCCTAGAGCAGTGGTGGCCAACCTATGGCACTCCAGATGCTCATGGACTACAATTCCCATTAGCCCCTGCCAGCACGGCCAATTGGACATGAACATCTGGAGTCCATGAACATCTGGAGTGCCATAGGTTTGCCACCACTGACCTAGAGCTCATGCCATAAGAAGCTCACAAGCAGGAGGCGGCGCGATTCCATGCTAGTTCAAATGATCATATTTGAAACAGAATGCAGCTTCCTGAGGAATCGGTTTTCATTTTTTAAAAATCCAACTGTCTAGCCCAGGGGTCTGGAACCTGCGGCTTTCCAGATGTTGATGAACTACAATTCCCATCAGCCCCTGCTGGCAGAGGCTGATGGGAATTGTAGTTCATCAACATCTGGAGAGCCGTAGGTTGCGGACCCCTGGTCTAGCCCTTATGATGCAAAGAATTGCATGTTTGAAGGTGTATACTGACACTTGTCGCAACTGTAGATTAATACTTTCCATTTCTGTACCCCTTCCAATGATTCTATATTGGAAGGGGTACAACAGTCTTGTTTACAACAGTCTTGTTAAGGTACATCACAGTTATTCACAGATGGCATATTGGGATTGAGATTTACAGCAGCCGGCTTAAAACTACCTAGTCAATTAGGAGCAGCAGTGGGATTTGAACTCACGATTTCTCCGTAGCCATGCCAGGTGTCACTAAACAAAGGGCAGTGCTGCAAACTCCTCTATAGCAGTCTGCTGAAACTGACAATGAATAAAGTGTGCCAAATTGCACAGAATTCCCCCACATGAATCTACCTTACACTGAATGAGATTCTGAGTCGCTCAAGGTGAGTATTGCCTGCTCAGGCTGGCAGCCGCTCTCTCAGGGTCTTTCAGATCACCTACAGCCTGGTCCTTTTTAATCGGAGATGCCAGATTTTGAATCTGGGACCTTCTACATGCAATGAAGTAGTCAAGTAGTACTGTTTGAGCCATTGGCTATAACATCCAAAAATACATACAGTTAAAACATTCAGATTAAAATAATAAACTTATCTTTAGGTTAAAATGTAAAATGCAATGCAGTAGCTCTTGCACGGAGTCACAGTTCCTCCCTTTAAATTCGGCTTTTGGGGGCCGGATAAAATGGCACAGATACATGCATGGACTTCCTCGGTATCCAGAAAAACAGAAGTTCCTGTGGGCTGCTTTAAAGCTACCGTATATACGTTTAATGTATAAGCCTAATTCGCATATGTTTCTAGGTAACTCACTCTACCACAAAAAACTGGGAAAACTTATTGACTCGCGTATAAGTCGAGGGTGGGAAATGAAGCATCAATTGAGGCATCAGTAGGTTAAATGTTTTTGAATATTTATTTCAAAGAAAAACAGTAAACTGGCTCTGTAAGTGGAAAAGAGGGTCAACAAGAACAATATGGTGTCAACAATAATTTTAAAAGTACAAAAACCTTAGCTCAACCAGCAACGAAGCTAAAACACACAAGAGCAATCCTTCAAAACTGACTTCCTCATCATCATCTGTATGTCCAAAGGTATCCCATCTTTGATTTCCAGATGGATCTTAGCGGAAATGAAAAAGCTACTATTAGCTTCCATTGTAAAACAATGGGGGATGGGGCATCCCCTTTGGGGGTCACACAGCTTTGGATCCTCCTGACCCAAACTTCTCACCAAACCTGGCTGGTATCATAGTGAGATTCTTCCTGATGAGTTTGCCAGGTTTCCAGGAGAAGTTTGGTTCAGAGGGTCCAAATCGTTATGGACCCTCAAAAGGGTAGCCCCATCTACTAATAGCTCCCATTGAAAACAATGG
Organism: Sphaerodactylus townsendi; assembly: GCF_021028975.2. Classification (NCBI taxonomy): domain Eukaryota; kingdom Metazoa; phylum Chordata; class Lepidosauria; order Squamata; family Sphaerodactylidae; genus Sphaerodactylus; species Sphaerodactylus townsendi. Next base: position 5,653,999 of record NC_059440.1, on the reverse strand, counting down.
GGAATGGGGGCGCCTCCTTTGGGGGTCCATAACTTTGGACCCCCTGAACCAAACTTTACCAAACTTGGCTGTTATCATCAGGAGAATCTTCTGAAGGTACCCTGAAATGTTGGTGCCTCTAGCATAAAAACTGCGGCCCCTGCTGGCCAGCAAAGTAAAAACACACAAAAATTTTTAATGACCCGCATATAAGTCGAGGGGAGCTTTTTCAGCATTAAAAATGTGCTGAAAAATTCGACTTATACATGAGTATATACGGTAAATTTGTTAGGATTAATTCAAAGACAATCTAGTGATGATTCCACCACCCCTCAGATTGAGGATTATATCTCACTCTTTCAGCAGGCCAGTTTACCCGTGTTGACAATTGTAAATGTTGATATGAGCGTGCCAAGGAAAAGGAAACATGTTGGGTCCCGGGAACTTAATCCAATAATCAGACTCTGCTTCTGGGCTCAGCAGTCTTTATTAATAAGTCCAGGCCATCAGGGCAGAACCAATTCTACCAGACACTCGTTCAGGTTACATATTTATCCCTTCAGACATCTCCCTCCTGTATTCTCAGAGCAGCACATTTGCTAACTGTTGAACCTGTCAGGCTTCAACAAAACTCTCCATCCTATCATGGAACATCACAGGATGGGGAAATAAATCTCCAAACTCATATTTCAGTGACTTTCTTACGAAGGCTGATATAATCCTTCTGCAGGAAACCTGGTCTATTCAAGCCATCCACTGTTGGAGTGCCTGGGTGCCTGGGAGACGCTCGAGTATGGGGGCACACCCACGGAAAAGGGTCTCTCACACTCCCCCGACTGACCTCTCCTTCCAAAATGTGGATTCGGAGAAACCGCTGAGGTTGCAAGACCTCCTGGCTCCAATGTGTACGTGCAACTTCCAAATCCCCTGCCCAAATCCCCCTGCGCCCTTTGCTCTGTTCATTGTCTTGTATCCAGGTGCTGCAAACCCCTGCCTGCCTTGTTTGTTTTCCCTCTTGTAAACTGTCAATAAAAGGGCTTGGGGAGAAACGGGACAGCAGAGTTGCCCCCTGCATCTCTCACTTGCTGAAACGACATGCTGTCTCCGTTGCTGTAAGACTACAATCCACATGAAGGGTTATGAATCCTACTGCTTACCAGCATCCAAAATATGTAGCACCTTCCTTATGAGGAGAGGCTGCAGCGTTTGGGACTCTTTAGTTTGGAGAGGAGACGTCTGAGGGGGGATATGATTGAAGTCTGTAAAATTATGCATGGGGTAGAAAATGTTGACAGAGAGAAATTTTTCTCCCTTTCTCACAATACTAGAACCAGGGGGCATCCATTGAAAATGCTGGGGGAAGAATTAGGACTAATCAAAGGAAACACTTCTTCACGCAACGTGTGATTGGTGTTTGGAATATGCTGCCGCAGGAGGTGGTGATGGCCACTAACCTGGATAGCTTTAAAAGGGGCTTGGACAGATTTATGGAGGAGAAGTCGATCTCTGGCTACCAATCTTGATCCTCCTTGATCTGAGATTGCAAATGCCTTAACAGACCAGGTGCTCAGGAGCAGCAGCAGCAGAAGGCCATTGCTTTCATCTCCTGCACGTGAGCTCCCAAAGGCACCTGGTGGGCCACTGTGAGTAGCAGAGAGCTGGACTAGATGGACTCTGGTCTGATCCAGCTGGCTTGTTCTTATGTTTTTATGTAGGGCTGGTCACCCTTCCGGTGGCCTCTGCACACTGGTATCTACCGCACTTAGTGCCAGTGCACTCCAGTCTCTCCCCCAAGTAGCCCAGGCCATTATGATCCACCGGGAGACCAACCCACTGATTTTTGTCAATGTCTACATCCCTCCTGGTTTGCTAAAGAATCCCCTAGACAACATATGGGATAAACTATCCATTTTCCTTGAAGGTCTTGAATCTGACTATTCCTCAAGCGAAATCCTACTGTTTGGAGATTTCAACGCCAGACTGGGCACTGACCTACTAACTCTTCTGGCACACGAGGGGCTCGACGATGCCTACTCCACCTCCCTCCTACTTCCCACTGCTTGCAAGTCAAAGGACTCTTGCATAAATGCAGCTGGCAAGAATCTGCTTGTACCCAGCACGAAGGTTATGCTATCAGCAGCAGGGGGTCAGATAACAACTCTTTCCCATGGTACCAGCATGTCAGGTGAGGCCTAGTTGTCTAAATGTTACAAGCAGTCATAAATTCAGTCTAAGCCAGCAATGAATACATATATCAAAAGTGTAAAGGATATGGCATACCAGGCACAACTCTGACAAAAACAGCTTTCAACTGGATGTTTTATTGACCGTGCTACAATGGCCAGTGCCTCTAGCCCCCTCCCCACCAAAGTGCAACTGAAAGTGGAAATCAAGCCCTAGCCAGAAGATGGATTGCTATTGGAGCAGGAGCAGCAGTGGCGTAGTGGTTAAGAGCAGGTGCATTCTAATCTGGAGGAAGCGGGTTTGATTCCCCGCTCTGCCGCTTGAGCTGTGGAGGCTTCTCTGGGAAATTCAGATTAGCCTGTACACTCCCACACACGCCAGCTGGGTGACCTTGGGCTAGTCACAGTTCTTCGGAGCTATCTCATCCGCCCTACCTACCTCTCAGGGTGTTTGTTGTGAGGGGGGAAGGGAAAGGAATTTGTCAGCCCCTTTGAGTCTCCTTGCAGGAGAGAAAGGGGGGATATAAATCCAACTCTTATTGTTATTATTGACTTTCCCCAGGGAAATGAGATTCCCTAACAGGAAGCTTAGAAGATCTTTTCTTGTCAACTCAGGACCACGAGACCTTGGGAGAGCTGCTGCCAGTCTCACTAGGCAATACTGAGACTGATGGACCAAGGCAGCTTCAAGGGCCCCTGCACTGCATACCACAACGACTGTCCCGAGGTGTTCCCCCCCTTGCCTGCCGGAGAAAAGGGCACGACGCATGGACGTAGGTAAGGGGGGGGTTCTCGGGTTTGAACCCCCCCATTCATGTCTGAAGCTCCGCCCCTCCATTTGTGGGTTTTAAAAACATTTTAGTGCTTTTTCGGTTTTTGGCCTGCAGGGGGCGCATTGTTTGGGCTAGCAGCACCAAACTTTCAGGGATTGTTTGGGGGACTCTCCTGATGATACTATCCTGGTTTTGCGTGGTTTGGTTCAGGGGGTCCAAAGCTATGGACTCCCAAAGGGGGTGCCCCCATCCTCCATTGTTTCCAATGGGAGCTAATAGAAGATGGGGGCTACACATTTGAGGGTCCATAACTTTGGACCCCCTGAACCAAACTTCACCAAACCTGGCAGGTATCATCAGGAGAGCCTTTTATTGATACCACCCAGGTTTTGTGAAGTTTGGTCCAGGGAGTCAAAGCTATGGACTCCCAAAGGGAGTGCCCCCATCCCCCTTGTTTCCAATAGGAGCTAATAGGAGATGGGGGCTACACCTTTGAGGGTCTATAACTTTGGACCCCCTGAACCAAACTTCACCAAACCTGGGTGGTATCATTAGGAGAGACTCCTAAAGATACCCTGAAAGTTTGGTGCTTCTAGCTTAACAATTGCACCCCTGACAGCAGGCACCCCCCCAAAATTTCCCAAGATTCTCCTTTTAAATCCACCCCCTTCGGCATGGATTTAAAGGGAGAATCTGAGATCCTCAGTTTAGAAGAAGAAGAAGAGTTTGGATTTATATCCCCCCTTTCTGTCCTGTAGGAGACTCAAAGGGGCTTACAATCTCCTTGCCCTTGCTCCCTCACAACAAACACCCTGTGAGGTGGGTGGGGCTGAGAGAGCTCCGAAAAGCTGTGACTAGCCCAAGGTCACCCAGCAGGTGTGTGTGGGAGTGCACAGGCTAATCTGAATTCCCCAGATAAGCCTCCACAGCTCAGACGGCAGAGCTGGGAATCAAACCCGGTTCCTCCAGATTAGAATGCACCTGCTCGTAACCACTACGCCACATTGAAAGTGATGCTGTTTCAGGGTGGGGGATAATCCACCCCAAAACAGCATCACTTTCAATGTTGTTTAACTGGGGACCCCAGATTCTCCCTTTAAGGTGGATTTAAATGGAGAATTTGGGCTCTCTAGTTTAAACACCATTGAATGTGATGCTGTTTGGGGGTGGATTCCAGCATCACAGCCGCTGCCCGGGGGGAGGGAGGTGCAAAACTCAGATTTTGCACCAGGCTCCATTTTCCCTCTATGCTTCTGCCCAGAGGGCAGGGCAGGGGAGTCTGCCATCCCTGGCCTCGGAGAGCTGCTTTTATAAGCGCTAGGCCAGGGGTGGGGATTGGGAAGGCGTGGCCATGTCCTAGGGGTAGGTGGGGATGTGGCCCCCCCGAACCCCCCCATAAAAAAATCTATACCTATGTCCTTTGCACAACGCCTCCACTCACCTGCTCAGGCGGGCTCAGGGGGCTCAGGCGAGCCCTGAGAGGAGCAGCAGCAGCAGCAGCAAGGAGCCTTCCTCCAGTCCTCCTCCTCATGGTCCTGTGGAATGAGCAAACGGGTGGACAAGATCAGCCCCACATGCCTCCCTTTCCCGGAACAGAACTCACCCCCTCCGCCTCCCGTCACCCAGCAGCTGCCCCCTCCTCCTGCCCCCCTAGCCGGGCACTCCTCACAGGGCCAGGGAGGGAGGGTGGCCAGAGTCCCCCCCAGCGACGACGACGAACCTCCAGCAGCAGCAGCAGCCGCCGCCGCCGCCGCCAACCCTTCAGAAAGGGCCCCCTCCTCCTCCCCGCCGGCTGCTTCCCTCATGGGGCCCCCTGGAACATAGATGACAAACTCTCAGCCCTCCAGATGTTATGGACTACAGTTCTCATAATCCCCTGCCAGCATGATGGTTGCAGGGGATGGTGTCCATGCTCCAGGAGGAACTGAAAGTTTGATACCTTTCTTCATGTGCCCTCTATTCTTGAAAGAGGGGCTTGAAGGGTTTTTTAGGAACCAGGTCCCAGCGAAAAGAACAGTTGCACCAGGAGCCAGCTGGCCCTTGTGCTTTTCAGAAATGTGGGGGAGACTCGCTATAGGAAGAGGGGACCAGACAACATGACGTGTAATGCCTTCACGGCCCTGAGCTCTGGAGCTTCCCAGCGCTCCCGAGAGAGGGGACCCGACAACCACAATGCAGAAGAGGATGCCAACATGCTTGGGTGGCGCCGCTCCGGCCGCCGCCTTCGCACGAGACCGCGGAGTGGAGGTTGTAGGCAGCGGCGCTCCTTGCTTTTATTTCAAGGCTCGCGGAGCTGGCAGCCCTTTTGGATAACCGAGCCGAGAGGCAGCGCAGGCGTGCCCAGGCGCTTGCTTGTTGCGAGGCCGGAAGTCGGGGTTGCCTGGTGTCCGCACGGAGCAAAAGCCCCTTTGCAGAGTGGCGCCCGGAGACGCGCTTGCAGTTCATGCCTTTGGCCACCGGAGGGCAGCAGCAGCGTCCCCAGCGGCTCCCCTGCCCAAAGGGCTCGGACACGCCACGACCTCGACGTGCGGCCTCGTGCGAAGGCGGCGCCTGGGAAAGGCGGTCCTATGGGCTCTCGGCTCCATTTTCCAACCGGGCTGCCAGGTCAAAGAGGCTCGGGAAGTCAGCGGAATCCCCCCCTCCCCGTCCATCAGGGTCAGGGAGGGAGGGAGGGAGGGCGGCCAGAGTCCCCCCACCGACGAGGACGACTCTCCAGCAGAAGCCGCCGCCGCCACCAACCCTGCAGAAGGGCCCCCTCCTCCTTCTCCCCGCCGGCCACTTCGCTCACGGGGCCCCCTGGACGCTTCCGCCTTTACGGCCCCGCCGGCCAATCAAGCGGCAGGAGGAGGAGGAGGAGGAGGAGGAGGAAGAGCGGCGGCCCAATCGGAGCGCTCTCTCGGGACTCGTCACCACGGAGGCGACAGGGAGGGAGGGGCTCCCGTCATTGGCTTCAAACGCCCCCCCCCCCCAACTTGGCCTGGCTCCCCCGGGACCCCCCCCCCACGTCCTGATCGGGTGCAGCAGCTGAGGAGAATCTGCCCCACAGTGCTCGGGAGAGCCCCCCCTCCCGTCCCTCCCCTGGACCACGCTGACCGCCGCCTTCGCACGTGACCGCACGTGGAGATTATGGGGTGATTCTGCTATCTTCCCAGGCCTCTTTGAGCTTGGCAGCCCGTTAGAGCAATGTAGCCGAGAGCCCCTAGGGCGCCACCTTCGCACGAGGCCCCACGTCGAGGTTGTGGCGTGTTCCAGTCTCTTTGGGCAGGGGAGCCGCTGGGGGTGCTGTTGCTGCCCTCCAGTGGCCAAAGGTGTGAATTACTAGCGCAACCCTTCCCCCCCCCCCCCCCCCCCCCCCCCGTTCCCACTTGTAACAGTTATGATAAAGGGGGGGTGGGGGGGGGCGTTTGGGGGGGGGGGGGGGGGGGGGGGGGGCGTTTGGGGCGCGCCCGCGCCCCCCCCCCCCCTCCTCCCCGCCCCCCCCCCCCCCCCCCCCCCCCAACCCGGCATTTCTCAGGTTACAGTTGTAATAATGTGGCGTGTTGGGGCCTCTTTGGGAAGGAGAGCTGCTGTGGAGGGCTCCCCGAGATCGTGCCAAGAGCGTTGTAATGTTCTCCGAGATAGTGGTAACGCCGTCCGAGAGCGTGTTAAGGCTGCCAGAGAGCGCTGTAATGCTCTCCGAGATAGTAACGACGCTGTCCGAGAACGTGCTAAGGCTGCCGGAGAGCGTTGTAATGCTTTCCGAGATTGTGCTAAGGCTGCCGCAGCGTTGTAATGTGTTTGTCCTTCTCAAAGAAGCACATCATAGCAACTATATGACAATCATTAAGTGCTGTACCTTATGATTCTTGACAAATGTATTTTCTTTTATGTACACTGAGAGCATATGCACCGGAGACAAATTCCTTGTGTGTCCAATCACACTTGGCCAATAAAGATTCTATTCTATAACCTGAGAAATGCCACGTGGGGGGGGGGGGGGGGCTGCGCTTGTAATTCACACCTTTGGCCACTGGAGGGCAGCAGCAGCAGCGTCCCCAGCGGCTCCCCTGCCCAAAGAGGCTCGGACACGCGACAACCTCGACGTGGGGCCTCGTGCGAAGGTGTCGCCCTAGTAAGCCACTTTGGGACTCTCTACAGTTGAGAAATCCAAACTCCTCCTCTTCCAGGCCTCTGGAGGCAAACTCAGCCCCACACACCCTGCAGAGGCACCTGCAAGACTCCAAACCAGGGGTCTGCAACCTGTGGCTCTCCAGATGTTCATGGACTACAATTCCCATCAGCCCCTGCAGGACAGCCGTAGGTTGCAGACCCCTGCTCCAGACGTTTCTTCCGTCGGGCACTTTGGTGAACCAGAGCTCAGCTCCCCGCCCGAAGCACGTGTCTCGGAGGCGCCCCGGACTCTTCTTTTGCAGCCAGCCCCGGAAATGACGTATCCAGTCTGGGGGCGGGGCGGCCTTCGGAAAAGACCCGGAGCTCCGCAGCCCTTCCCAGGTTCGGGCCCCGCAAACGAACCCACAGCTGGAGGAGCTCCTCTAACGCCCTTATACGAAAGGCGTGGCGGAAGCCACTTTCGCCCTTACAGGCGCCCGGCGTGCCGCCACTTCCGCCCTACGCCGGAAGTTGTGGCTTTCCAGGCCTTCTCGCGGCCAGAACGACAGGAAATGACGCCTTTTTTACCGGACTCAGGGTTGGAGGAGAGGATGGGGGGTCTTTGCTGAGTTTCAAGTTCCGTCTTTCAGGCCGGGGCCGGAGGGGGTGGGTGACCCCCCCCTCCCCACAGGTGGGTGCGGATAGACTTTGGGTTCCTGTCATTCCTCTCAATTGGACCGCGTAGATTGGAGTCGGACACCCCCCCCCACCCCCACCCCCCCCCCCCCCCCCCCCCCCCCCCCCCCCCCCCCCCCCCCCCCCCCCCCCCCCCCCCCCCCCCCCCCCCACCACCCCCCCCACCACCACCACCCCCCCCACCCCCCCCACCCCCCCCCCCCCCCCCCCCCCCCCCCCCCCACACCCCCCCCCACCCACCCCCCCCCCCCCCCTCCCCCCAACCCCCCCCCCCCCCCCCCCCCCCCCCCCCCCCCCCCCCCCCCCCACCCCCCCCCCCCCCCCCCCCACCCCCCCCACCCCCCCCCCCCCCCCCCCCCCCCCCCCACCCCACCCCCACCACACCCCCACCACCCCCCCCCCCCCCCACCCCCCCCCCCCCCCACCCCCCCCCCCCCCCACCCCCCCCCCCCCCCACCCCCCCCCCCCCCCACCCCCCCCCCCCCCCACCCCCCCCCCCCCCCACCCCCCCCCCCCCCCACCCCCCCCCCCCCCCACCCCCCCCCCCCCCCACCCCCCCCCCCCCCCACCCCCCCCCCCCCCCACCCCCCCCCCCCCCCACCCCCCCCCCCCCCCACCCCCCCCCCCCCCCACCCCCCCCCCCCCCCACCCCCCCCCCCCCCCACCCCCCCCCCCCCCCACCCCCCCCCCCCCCCACCCCCCCCCCCCCCCACCCCCCCCCCCCCCCACCCCCCCCCCCCCCCACCCCCCCCCCCCCCCACCCCCCCCCCCCCCCACCCCCCCCCCCCCCCACCCCCCCCCCCCCCCACCCCCCCCCCCCCCCACCCCCCCCCCCCCCCACCCCCCCCCCCCCCCACCCCCCCCCCCCCCCACCCCCCCCCCCCCCCACCCCCCCCCCCCCCCACCCCCCCCCCCCCCCACCCCCCCCCCCCCCCACCCCCCCCCCCCCCCACCCCCCCCCCCCCCCACCCCCCCCCCCCCCCACCCCCCCCCCCCCCCACCCCCCCCCCCCCCCACCCCCCCCCCCCCCCACCCCCCCCCCCCCCCACCCCCCCCCCCCCCCACCCCCCCCCCCCCCCACCCCCCCCCCCCCCCACCCCCCCCCCCCCCCACCCCCCCCCCCCCCCACCCCCCCCCCCCCCCACCCCCCCCCCCCCCCACCCCCCCCCCCCCCCACCCCCCCCCCCCCCCACCCCCCCCCCCCCCCACCCCCCCCCCCCCCCACCCCCCCCCCCCCCCACCCCCCCCCCCCCCCACCCCCCCCCCCCCCCACCCCCCCCCCCCCCCACCCCCCCCCCCCCCCACCCCCCCCCCCCCCCACCCCCCCCCCCCCCCACCCCCCCCCCCCCCCACCCCCCCCCCCCCCCACCCCCCCCCCCCCCCACCCCCCCCCCCCCCCACCCCCCCCCCCCCCCACCCCCCCCCCCCCCCACCCCCCCCCCCCCCCACCCCCCCCCCCCCCCACCCCCCCCCCCCCCCACCCCCCCCCCCCCCCACCCCCCCCCCCCCCCACCCCCCCCCCCCCCCACCCCCCCCCCCCCCCACCCCCCCCCCCCCCCACCCCCCCCCCCCCCCACCCCCCCCCCCCCCCACCCCCCCCCCCCCCCACCCCCCCCCCCCCCCACCCCCCCCCCCCCCCACCCCCCCCCCCCCCCACCCCCCCCCCCCCCCACCCCCCCCCCCCCCCACCCCCCCCCCCCCCCACCCCCCCCCCCCCCCACCCCCCCCCCCCCCCACCCCCCCCCCCCCCCACCCCCCCCCCCCCCCACCCCCCCCCCCCCCCACCCCCCCCCCCCCCCACCCCCCCCCCCCCCCACCCCCCCCCCCCCCCACCCCCCCCCCCCCCCACCCCCCCCCCCCCCCACCCCCCCCCCCCCCCACCCCCCCCCCCCCCCACCCCCCCCCCCCCCCACCCCCCCCCCCCCCCACCCCCCCCCCCCCCCACCCCCCCCCCCCCCCACCCCCCCCCCCCCCCACCCCCCCCCCCCCCCACCCCCCCCCCCCCCCACCCCCCCCCCCCCCCACCCCCCCCCCCCCCCACCCCCCCCCCCCCCCACCCCCCCCCCCCCCCACCCCCCCCCCCCCCCACCCCCCCCCCCCCCCACCCCCCCCCCCCCCCACCCCCCCCCCCCCCCACCCCCCCCCCCCCCCACCCCCCCCCCCCCCCACCCCCCCCCCCCCCCACCCCCCCCCCCCCCCACCCCCCCCCCCCCCCACCCCCCCCCCCCCCCACCCCCCCCCCCCCCCACCCCCCCCCCCCCCCACCCCCCCCCCCCCCCACCCCCCCCCCCCCCCACCCCCCCCCCCCCCCACCCCCCCCCCCCCCCACCCCCCCCCCCCCCCACCCCCCCCCCCCCCCACCCCCCCCCCCCCCCACCCCCCCCCCCCCCCACCCCCCCCCCCCCCCACCCCCCCCCCCCCCCACCCCCCCCCCCCCCCACCCCCCCCCCCCCCCACCCCCCCCCCCCCCCACCCCCCCCCCCCCCCACCCCCCCCCCCCCCCACCCCCCCCCCCCCCCACCCCCCCCCCCCCCCACCCCCCCCCCCCCCCACCCCCCCCCCCCCCCACCCCCCCCCCCCCCCACCCCCCCCCCCCCCCACCCCCCCCCCCCCCCACCCCCCCCCCCCCCCACCCCCCCCCCCCCCCACCCCCCCCCCCCCCCACCCCCCCCCCCCCCCACCCCCCCCCCCCCCCACCCCCCCCCCCCCCCACCCCCCCCCCCCCCCACCCCCCCCCCCCCCCACCCCCCCCCCCCCCCACCCCCCCCCCCCCCCACCCCCCCCCCCCCCCACCCCCCCCCCCCCCCACCCCCCCCCCCCCCCACCCCCCCCCCCCCCCACCCCCCCCCCCCCCCACCCCCCCCCCCCCCCACCCCCCCCCCCCCCCACCCCCCCCCCCCCCCACCCCCCCCCCCCCCCACCCCCCCCCCCCCCCACCCCCCCCCCCCCCCACCCCCCCCCCCCCCCACCCCCCCCCCCCCCCACCCCCCCCCCCCCCCACCCCCCCCCCCCCCCACCCCCCCCCCCCCCCACCCCCCCCCCCCCCCACCCCCCCCCCCCCCCACCCCCCCCCCCCCCCACCCCCCCCCCCCCCCACCCCCCCCCCCCCCCACCCCCCCCCCCCCCCACCCCCCCCCCCCCCCACCCCCCCCCCCCCCCACCCCCCCCCCCCCCCACCCCCCCCCCCCCCCACCCCCCCCCCCCCCCACCCCCCCCCCCCCCCACCCCCCCCCCCCCCCACCCCCCCCCCCCCCCACCCCCCCCCCCCCCCACCCCCCCCCCCCCCCACCCCCCCCCCCCCCCACCCCCCCCCCCCCCCACCCCCCCCCCCCCCCACCCCCCCCCCCCCCCACCCCCCCCCCCCCCCACCCCCCCCCCCCCCCACCCCCCCCCCCCCCCACCCCCCCCCCCCCCCACCCCCCCCCCCCCCCACCCCCCCCCCCCCCCACCCCCCCCCCCCCCCACCCCCCCCCCCCCCCACCCCCCCCCCCCCCCACCCCCCCCCCCCCCCACCCCCCCCCCCCCCCACCCCCCCCCCCCCCCACCCCCCCCCCCCCCCACCCCCCCCCCCCCCCACCCCCCCCCCCCCCCACCCCCCCCCCCCCCCACCCCCCCCCCCCCCCACCCCCCCCCCCCCCCACCCCCCCCCCCCCCCACCCCCCCCCCCCCCCACCCCCCCCCCCCCCCACCCCCCCCCCCCCCCACCCCCCCCCCCCCCCACCCCCCCCCCCCCCCACCCCCCCCCCCCCCCACCCCCCCCCCCCCCCACCCCCCCCCCCCCCCACCCCCCCCCCCCCCCACCCCCCCCCCCCCCCACCCCCCCCCCCCCCCACCCCCCCCCCCCCCCACCCCCCCCCCCCCCCACCCCCCCCCCCCCCCACCCCCCCCCCCCCCCACCCCCCCCCCCCCCCACCCCCCCCCCCCCCCACCCCCCCCCCCCCCCACCCCCCCCCCCCCCCACCCCCCCCCCCCCCCACCCCCCCCCCCCCCCACCCCCCCCCCCCCCCACCCCCCCCCCCCCCCACCCCCCCCCCCCCCCACCCCCCCCCCCCCCCACCCCCCCCCCCCCCCACCCCCCCCCCCCCCCACCCCCCCCCCCCCCCACCCCCCCCCCCCCCCACCCCCCCCCCCCCCCACCCCCCCCCCCCCCCACCCCCCCCCCCCCCCACCCCCCCCCCCCCCCACCCCCCCCCCCCCCCACCCCCCCCCCCCCCCACCCCCCCCCCCCCCCACCCCCCCCCCCCCCCACCCCCCCCCCCCCCCACCCCCCCCCCCCCCCACCCCCCCCCCCCCCCACCCCCCCCCCCCCCCACCCCCCCCCCCCCCCACCCCCCCCCCCCCCCACCCCCCCCCCCCCCCACCCCCCCCCCCCCCCACCCCCCCCCCCCCCCACCCCCCCCCCCCCCCACCCCCCCCCCCCCCCACCCCCCCCCCCCCCCACCCCCCCCCCCCCCCACCCCCCCCCCCCCCCACCCCCCCCCCCCCCCACCCCCCCCCCCCCCCACCCCCCCCCCCCCCCACCCCCCCCCCCCCCCACCCCCCCCCCCCCCCACCCCCCCCCCCCCCCACCCCCCCCCCCCCCCACCCCCCCCCCCCCCCACCCCCCCCCCCCCCCACCCCCCCCCCCCCCCACCCCCCCCCCCCCCCACCCCCCCCCCCCCCCACCCCCCCCCCCCCCCACCCCCCCCCCCCCCCACCCCCCCCCCCCCCCACCCCCCCCCCCCCCCACCCCCCCCCCCCCCCACCCCCCCCCCCCCCCACCCCCCCCCCCCCCCACCCCCCCCCCCCCCCACCCCCCCCCCCCCCCACCCCCCCCCCCCCCCACCCCCCCCCCCCCCCACCCCCCCCCCCCCCCACCCCCCCCCCCCCCCACCCCCCCCCCCCCCCACCCCCCCCCCCCCCCACCCCCCCCCCCCCCCACCCCCCCCCCCCCCCACCCCCCCCCCCCCCCACCCCCCCCCCCCCCCACCCCCCCCCCCCCCCACCCCCCCCCCCCCCCACCCCCCCCCCCCCCCACCCCCCCCCCCCCCCACCCCCCCCCCCCCCCACCCCCCCCCCCCCCCACCCCCCCCCCCCCCCACCCCCCCCCCCCCCCACCCCCCCCCCCCCCCACCCCCCCCCCCCCCCACCCCCCCCCCCCCCCACCCCCCCCCCCCCCCACCCCCCCCCCCCCCCACCCCCCCCCCCCCCCACCCCCCCCCCCCCCCACCCCCCCCCCCCCCCACCCCCCCCCCCCCCCACCCCCCCCCCCCCCCACCCCCCCCCCCCCCCACCCCCCCCCCCCCCCACCCCCCCCCCCCCCCACCCCCCCCCCCCCCCACCCCCCCCCCCCCCCACCCCCCCCCCCCCCCACCCCCCCCCCCCCCCACCCCCCCCCCCCCCCACCCCCCCCCCCCCCCACCCCCCCCCCCCCCCACCCCCCCCCCCCCCCACCCCCCCCCCCCCCCACCCCCCCCCCCCCCCACCCCCCCCCCCCCCCACCCCCCCCCCCCCCCACCCCCCCCCCCCCCCACCCCCCCCCCCCCCCACCCCCCCCCCCCCCCACCCCCCCCCCCCCCCACCCCCCCCCCCCCCCACCCCCCCCCCCCCCCACCCCCCCCCCCCCCCACCCCCCCCCCCCCCCACCCCCCCCCCCCCCCACCCCCCCCCCCCCCCACCCCCCCCCCCCCCCACCCCCCCCCCCCCCCACCCCCCCCCCCCCCCACCCCCCCCCCCCCCCACCCCCCCCCCCCCCCACCCCCCCCCCCCCCCACCCCCCCCCCCCCCCACCCCCCCCCCCCCCCACCCCCCCCCCCCCCCACCCCCCCCCCCCCCCACCCCCCCCCCCCCCCACCCCCCCCCCCCCCCACCCCCCCCCCCCCCCACCCCCCCCCCCCCCCACCCCCCCCCCCCCCCACCCCCCCCCCCCCCCACCCCCCCCCCCCCCCACCCCCCCCCCCCCCCACCCCCCCCCCCCCCCACCCCCCCCCCCCCCCACCCCCCCCCCCCCCCACCCCCCCCCCCCCCCACCCCCCCCCCCCCCCACCCCCCCCCCCCCCCACCCCCCCCCCCCCCCACCCCCCCCCCCCCCCACCCCCCCCCCCCCCCACCCCCCCCCCCCCCCACCCCCCCCCCCCCCCACCCCCCCCCCCCCCCACCCCCCCCCCCCCCCACCCCCCCCCCCCCCCACCCCCCCCCCCCCCCACCCCCCCCCCCCCCCACCCCCCCCCCCCCCCACCCCCCCCCCCCCCCACCCCCCCCCCCCCCCACCCCCCCCCCCCCCCACCCCCCCCCCCCCCCACCCCCCCCCCCCCCCACCCCCCCCCCCCCCCACCCCCCCCCCCCCCCACCCCCCCCCCCCCCCACCCCCCCCCCCCCCCACCCCCCCCCCCCCCCACCCCCCCCCCCCCCCACCCCCCCCCCCCCCCACCCCCCCCCCCCCCCACCCCCCCCCCCCCCCACCCCCCCCCCCCCCCACCCCCCCCCCCCCCCACCCCCCCCCCCCCCCACCCCCCCCCCCCCCCACCCCCCCCCCCCCCCACCCCCCCCCCCCCCCACCCCCCCCCCCCCCCACCCCCCCCCCCCCCCACCCCCCCCCCCCCCCACCCCCCCCCCCCCCCACCCCCCCCCCCCCCCACCCCCCCCCCCCCCCACCCCCCCCCCCCCCCACCCCCCCCCCCCCCCACCCCCCCCCCCCCCCACCCCCCCCCCCCCCCACCCCCCCCCCCCCCCACCCCCCCCCCCCCCCACCCCCCCCCCCCCCCACCCCCCCCCCCCCCCACCCCCCCCCCCCCCCACCCCCCCCCCCCCCCACCCCCCCCCCCCCCCACCCCCCCCCCCCCCCACCCCCCCCCCCCCCCACCCCCCCCCCCCCCCACCCCCCCCCCCCCCCACCCCCCCCCCCCCCCACCCCCCCCCCCCCCCACCCCCCCCCCCCCCCACCCCCCCCCCCCCCCACCCCCCCCCCCCCCCACCCCCCCCCCCCCCCACCCCCCCCCCCCCCCACCCCCCCCCCCCCCCACCCCCCCCCCCCCCCACCCCCCCCCCCCCCCACCCCCCCCCCCCCCCACCCCCCCCCCCCCCCACCCCCCCCCCCCCCCACCCCCCCCCCCCCCCACCCCCCCCCCCCCCCACCCCCCCCCCCCCCCACCCCCCCCCCCCCCCACCCCCCCCCCCCCCCACCCCCCCCCCCCCCCACCCCCCCCCCCCCCCACCCCCCCCCCCCCCCACCCCCCCCCCCCCCCACCCCCCCCCCCCCCCACCCCCCCCCCCCCCCACCCCCCCCCCCCCCCACCCCCCCCCCCCCCCACCCCCCCCCCCCCCCACCCCCCCCCCCCCCCACCCCCCCCCCCCCCCACCCCCCCCCCCCCCCACCCCCCCCCCCCCCCACCCCCCCCCCCCCCCACCCCCCCCCCCCCCCACCCCCCCCCCCCCCCACCCCCCCCCCCCCCCACCCCCCCCCCCCCCCACCCCCCCCCCCCCCCACCCCCCCCCCCCCCCACCCCCCCCCCCCCCCACCCCCCCCCCCCCCCACCCCCCCCCCCCCCCACCCCCCCCCCCCCCCACCCCCCCCCCCCCCCACCCCCCCCCCCCCCCACCCCCCCCCCCCCCCACCCCCCCCCCCCCCCACCCCCCCCCCCCCCCACCCCCCCCCCCCCCCACCCCCCCCCCCCCCCACCCCCCCCCCCCCCCACCCCCCCCCCCCCCCACCCCCCCCCCCCCCCACCCCCCCCCCCCCCCACCCCCCCCCCCCCCCACCCCCCCCCCCCCCCACCCCCCCCCCCCCCCACCCCCCCCCCCCCCCACCCCCCCCCCCCCCCACCCCCCCCCCCCCCCACCCCCCCCCCCCCCCACCCCCCCCCCCCCCCACCCCCCCCCCCCCCCACCCCCCCCCCCCCCCACCCCCCCCCCCCCCCACCCCCCCCCCCCCCCACCCCCCCCCCCCCCCACCCCCCCCCCCCCCCACCCCCCCCCCCCCCCACCCCCCCCCCCCCCCACCCCCCCCCCCCCCCACCCCCCCCCCCCCCCACCCCCCCCCCCCCCCACCCCCCCCCCCCCCCACCCCCCCCCCCCCCCACCCCCCCCCCCCCCCACCCCCCCCCCCCCCCACCCCCCCCCCCCCCCACCCCCCCCCCCCCCCACCCCCCCCCCCCCCCACCCCCCCCCCCCCCCACCCCCCCCCCCCCCCACCCCCCCCCCCCCCCACCCCCCCCCCCCCCCACCCCCCCCCCCCCCCACCCCCCCCCCCCCCCACCCCCCCCCCCCCCCACCCCCCCCCCCCCCCACCCCCCCCCCCCCCCACCCCCCCCCCCCCCCACCCCCCCCCCCCCCCACCCCCCCCCCCCCCCACCCCCCCCCCCCCCCACCCCCCCCCCCCCCCACCCCCCCCCCCCCCCACCCCCCCCCCCCCCCACCCCCCCCCCCCCCCACCCCCCCCCCCCCCCACCCCCCCCCCCCCCCACCCCCCCCCCCCCCCACCCCCCCCCCCCCCCACCCCCCCCCCCCCCCACCCCCCCCCCCCCCCACCCCCCCCCCCCCCCACCCCCCCCCCCCCCCACCCCCCCCCCCCCCCACCCCCCCCCCCCCCCACCCCCCCCCCCCCCCACCCCCCCCCCCCCCCACCCCCCCCCCCCCCCACCCCCCCCCCCCCCCACCCCCCCCCCCCCCCACCCCCCCCCCCCCCCACCCCCCCCCCCCCCCACCCCCCCCCCCCCCCACCCCCCCCCCCCCCCACCCCCCCCCCCCCCCACCCCCCCCCCCCCCCACCCCCCCCCCCCCCCACCCCCCCCCCCCCCCACCCCCCCCCCCCCCCACCCCCCCCCCCCCCCACCCCCCCCCCCCCCCACCCCCCCCCCCCCCCACCCCCCCCCCCCCCCACCCCCCCCCCCCCCCACCCCCCCCCCCCCCCACCCCCCCCCCCCCCCACCCCCCCCCCCCCCCACCCCCCCCCCCCCCCACCCCCCCCCCCCCCCACCCCCCCCCCCCCCCACCCCCCCCCCCCCCCACCCCCCCCCCCCCCCACCCCCCCCCCCCCCCACCCCCCCCCCCCCCCACCCCCCCCCCCCCCCACCCCCCCCCCCCCCCACCCCCCCCCCCCCCCACCCCCCCCCCCCCCCACCCCCCCCCCCCCCCACCCCCCCCCCCCCCCACCCCCCCCCCCCCCCACCCCCCCCCCCCCCCACCCCCCCCCCCCCCCACCCCCCCCCCCCCCCACCCCCCCCCCCCCCCACCCCCCCCCCCCCCCACCCCCCCCCCCCCCCACCCCCCCCCCCCCCCACCCCCCCCCCCCCCCACCCCCCCCCCCCCCCACCCCCCCCCCCCCCCACCCCCCCCCCCCCCCACCCCCCCCCCCCCCCACCCCCCCCCCCCCCCACCCCCCCCCCCCCCCACCCCCCCCCCCCCCCACCCCCCCCCCCCCCCACCCCCCCCCCCCCCCACCCCCCCCCCCCCCCACCCCCCCCCCCCCCCACCCCCCCCCCCCCCCACCCCCCCCCCCCCCCACCCCCCCCCCCCCCCACCCCCCCCCCCCCCCACCCCCCCCCCCCCCCACCCCCCCCCCCCCCCACCCCCCCCCCCCCCCACCCCCCCCCCCCCCCACCCCCCCCCCCCCCCACCCCCCCCCCCCCCCACCCCCCCCCCCCCCCACCCCCCCCCCCCCCCACCCCCCCCCCCCCCCACCCCCCCCCCCCCCCACCCCCCCCCCCCCCCACCCCCCCCCCCCCCCACCCCCCCCCCCCCCCACCCCCCCCCCCCCCCACCCCCCCCCCCCCCCACCCCCCCCCCCCCCCACCCCCCCCCCCCCCCACCCCCCCCCCCCCCCACCCCCCCCCCCCCCCACCCCCCCCCCCCCCCACCCCCCCCCCCCCCCACCCCCCCCCCCCCCCACCCCCCCCCCCCCCCACCCCCCCCCCCCCCCACCCCCCCCCCCCCCCACCCCCCCCCCCCCCCACCCCCCCCCCCCCCCACCCCCCCCCCCCCCCACCCCCCCCCCCCCCCACCCCCCCCCCCCCCCACCCCCCCCCCCCCCCACCCCCCCCCCCCCCCACCCCCCCCCCCCCCCACCCCCCCCCCCCCCCACCCCCCCCCCCCCCCACCCCCCCCCCCCCCCACCCCCCCCCCCCCCCACCCCCCCCCCCCCCCACCCCCCCCCCCCCCCACCCCCCCCCCCCCCCACCCCCCCCCCCCCCCACCCCCCCCCCCCCCCACCCCCCCCCCCCCCCACCCCCCCCCCCCCCCACCCCCCCCCCCCCCCACCCCCCCCCCCCCCCACCCCCCCCCCCCCCCACCCCCCCCCCCCCCCACCCCCCCCCCCCCCCACCCCCCCCCCCCCCCACCCCCCCCCCCCCCCACCCCCCCCCCCCCCCACCCCCCCCCCCCCCCACCCCCCCCCCCCCCCACCCCCCCCCCCCCCCACCCCCCCCCCCCCCCACCCCCCCCCCCCCCCACCCCCCCCCCCCCCCACCCCCCCCCCCCCCCACCCCCCCCCCCCCCCACCCCCCCCCCCCCCCACCCCCCCCCCCCCCCACCCCCCCCCCCCCCCACCCCCCCCCCCCCCCACCCCCCCCCCCCCCCACCCCCCCCCCCCCCCACCCCCCCCCCCCCCCACCCCCCCCCCCCCCCACCCCCCCCCCCCCCCACCCCCCCCCCCCCCCACCCCCCCCCCCCCCCACCCCCCCCCCCCCCCACCCCCCCCCCCCCCCACCCCCCCCCCCCCCCACCCCCCCCCCCCCCCACCCCCCCCCCCCCCCACCCCCCCCCCCCCCCACCCCCCCCCCCCCCCACCCCCCCCCCCCCCCACCCCCCCCCCCCCCCACCCCCCCCCCCCCCCACCCCCCCCCCCCCCCACCCCCCCCCCCCCCCACCCCCCCCCCCCCCCACCCCCCCCCCCCCCCACCCCCCCCCCCCCCCACCCCCCCCCCCCCCCACCCCCCCCCCCCCCCACCCCCCCCCCCCCCCACCCCCCCCCCCCCCCACCCCCCCCCCCCCCCACCCCCCCCCCCCCCCACCCCCCCCCCCCCCCACCCCCCCCCCCCCCCACCCCCCCCCCCCCCCACCCCCCCCCCCCCCCACCCCCCCCCCCCCCCACCCCCCCCCCCCCCCACCCCCCCCCCCCCCCACCCCCCCCCCCCCCCACCCCCCCCCCCCCCCACCCCCCCCCCCCCCCACCCCCCCCCCCCCCCACCCCCCCCCCCCCCCACCCCCCCCCCCCCCCACCCCCCCCCCCCCCCACCCCCCCCCCCCCCCACCCCCCCCCCCCCCCACCCCCCCCCCCCCCCACCCCCCCCCCCCCCCACCCCCCCCCCCCCCCACCCCCCCCCCCCCCCACCCCCCCCCCCCCCCACCCCCCCCCCCCCCCACCCCCCCCCCCCCCCACCCCCCCCCCCCCCCACCCCCCCCCCCCCCCACCCCCCCCCCCCCCCACCCCCCCCCCCCCCCACCCCCCCCCCCCCCCACCCCCCCCCCCCCCCACCCCCCCCCCCCCCCACCCCCCCCCCCCCCCACCCCCCCCCCCCCCCACCCCCCCCCCCCCCCACCCCCCCCCCCCCCCACCCCCCCCCCCCCCCACCCCCCCCCCCCCCCACCCCCCCCCCCCCCCACCCCCCCCCCCCCCCACCCCCCCCCCCCCCCACCCCCCCCCCCCCCCACCCCCCCCCCCCCCCACCCCCCCCCCCCCCCACCCCCCCCCCCCCCCACCCCCCCCCCCCCCCACCCCCCCCCCCCCCCACCCCCCCCCCCCCCCACCCCCCCCCCCCCCCACCCCCCCCCCCCCCCACCCCCCCCCCCCCCCACCCCCCCCCCCCCCCACCCCCCCCCCCCCCCACCCCCCCCCCCCCCCACCCCCCCCCCCCCCCACCCCCCCCCCCCCCCACCCCCCCCCCCCCCCACCCCCCCCCCCCCCCACCCCCCCCCCCCCCCACCCCCCCCCCCCCCCACCCCCCCCCCCCCCCACCCCCCCCCCCCCCCACCCCCCCCCCCCCCCACCCCCCCCCCCCCCCACCCCCCCCCCCCCCCACCCCCCCCCCCCCCCACCCCCCCCCCCCCCCACCCCCCCCCCCCCCCACCCCCCCCCCCCCCCACCCCCCCCCCCCCCCACCCCCCCCCCCCCCCACCCCCCCCCCCCCCCACCCCCCCCCCCCCCCACCCCCCCCCCCCCCCACCCCCCCCCCCCCCCACCCCCCCCCCCCCCCACCCCCCCCCCCCCCCACCCCCCCCCCCCCCCACCCCCCCCCCCCCCCACCCCCCCCCCCCCCCACCCCCCCCCCCCCCCACCCCCCCCCCCCCCCACCCCCCCCCCCCCCCACCCCCCCCCCCCCCCACCCCCCCCCCCCCCCACCCCCCCCCCCCCCCACCCCCCCCCCCCCCCACCCCCCCCCCCCCCCACCCCCCCCCCCCCCCACCCCCCCCCCCCCCCACCCCCCCCCCCCCCCACCCCCCCCCCCCCCCACCCCCCCCCCCCCCCACCCCCCCCCCCCCCCACCCCCCCCCCCCCCCACCCCCCCCCCCCCCCACCCCCCCCCCCCCCCACCCCCCCCCCCCCCCACCCCCCCCCCCCCCCACCCCCCCCCCCCCCCACCCCCCCCCCCCCCCACCCCCCCCCCCCCCCACCCCCCCCCCCCCCCACCCCCCCCCCCCCCCACCCCCCCCCCCCCCCACCCCCCCCCCCCCCCACCCCCCCCCCCCCCCACCCCCCCCCCCCCCCACCCCCCCCCCCCCCCACCCCCCCCCCCCCCCACCCCCCCCCCCCCCCACCCCCCCCCCCCCCCACCCCCCCCCCCCCCCACCCCCCCCCCCCCCCACCCCCCCCCCCCCCCACCCCCCCCCCCCCCCACCCCCCCCCCCCCCCACCCCCCCCCCCCCCCACCCCCCCCCCCCCCCACCCCCCCCCCCCCCCACCCCCCCCCCCCCCCACCCCCCCCCCCCCCCACCCCCCCCCCCCCCCACCCCCCCCCCCCCCCACCCCCCCCCCCCCCCACCCCCCCCCCCCCCCACCCCCCCCCCCCCCCACCCCCCCCCCCCCCCACCCCCCCCCCCCCCCACCCCCCCCCCCCCCCACCCCCCCCCCCCCCCACCCCCCCCCCCCCCCACCCCCCCCCCCCCCCACCCCCCCCCCCCCCCACCCCCCCCCCCCCCCACCCCCCCCCCCCCCCACCCCCCCCCCCCCCCACCCCCCCCCCCCCCCACCCCCCCCCCCCCCCACCCCCCCCCCCCCCCACCCCCCCCCCCCCCCACCCCCCCCCCCCCCCACCCCCCCCCCCCCCCACCCCCCCCCCCCCCCACCCCCCCCCCCCCCCACCCCCCCCCCCCCCCACCCCCCCCCCCCCCCACCCCCCCCCCCCCCCACCCCCCCCCCCCCCCACCCCCCCCCCCCCCCACCCCCCCCCCCCCCCACCCCCCCCCCCCCCCACCCCCCCCCCCCCCCACCCCCCCCCCCCCCCACCCCCCCCCCCCCCCACCCCCCCCCCCCCCCACCCCCCCCCCCCCCCACCCCCCCCCCCCCCCACCCCCCCCCCCCCCCACCCCCCCCCCCCCCCACCCCCCCCCCCCCCCACCCCCCCCCCCCCCCACCCCCCCCCCCCCCCACCCCCCCCCCCCCCCACCCCCCCCCCCCCCCACCCCCCCCCCCCCCCACCCCCCCCCCCCCCCACCCCCCCCCCCCCCCACCCCCCCCCCCCCCCACCCCCCCCCCCCCCCACCCCCCCCCCCCCCCACCCCCCCCCCCCCCCACCCCCCCCCCCCCCCACCCCCCCCCCCCCCCACCCCCCCCCCCCCCCACCCCCCCCCCCCCCCACCCCCCCCCCCCCCCACCCCCCCCCCCCCCCACCCCCCCCCCCCCCCACCCCCCCCCCCCCCCACCCCCCCCCCCCCCCACCCCCCCCCCCCCCCACCCCCCCCCCCCCCCACCCCCCCCCCCCCCCACCCCCCCCCCCCCCCACCCCCCCCCCCCCCCACCCCCCCCCCCCCCCACCCCCCCCCCCCCCCACCCCCCCCCCCCCCCACCCCCCCCCCCCCCCACCCCCCCCCCCCCCCACCCCCCCCCCCCCCCACCCCCCCCCCCCCCCACCCCCCCCCCCCCCCACCCCCCCCCCCCCCCACCCCCCCCCCCCCCCACCCCCCCCCCCCCCCACCCCCCCCCCCCCCCACCCCCCCCCCCCCCCACCCCCCCCCCCCCCCACCCCCCCCCCCCCCCACCCCCCCCCCCCCCCACCCCCCCCCCCCCCCACCCCCCCCCCCCCCCACCCCCCCCCCCCCCCACCCCCCCCCCCCCCCACCCCCCCCCCCCCCCACCCCCCCCCCCCCCCACCCCCCCCCCCCCCCACCCCCCCCCCCCCCCACCCCCCCCCCCCCCCACCCCCCCCCCCCCCCACCCCCCCCCCCCCCCACCCCCCCCCCCCCCCACCCCCCCCCCCCCCCACCCCCCCCCCCCCCCACCCCCCCCCCCCCCCACCCCCCCCCCCCCCCACCCCCCCCCCCCCCCACCCCCCCCCCCCCCCACCCCCCCCCCCCCCCACCCCCCCCCCCCCCCACCCCCCCCCCCCCCCACCCCCCCCCCCCCCCACCCCCCCCCCCCCCCACCCCCCCCCCCCCCCACCCCCCCCCCCCCCCACCCCCCCCCCCCCCCACCCCCCCCCCCCCCCACCCCCCCCCCCCCCCACCCCCCCCCCCCCCCACCCCCCCCCCCCCCCACCCCCCCCCCCCCCCACCCCCCCCCCCCCCCACCCCCCCCCCCCCCCACCCCCCCCCCCCCCCACCCCCCCCCCCCCCCACCCCCCCCCCCCCCCACCCCCCCCCCCCCCCACCCCCCCCCCCCCCCACCCCCCCCCCCCCCCACCCCCCCCCCCCCCCACCCCCCCCCCCCCCCACCCCCCCCCCCCCCCACCCCCCCCCCCCCCCACCCCCCCCCCCCCCCACCCCCCCCCCCCCCCACCCCCCCCCCCCCCCACCCCCCCCCCCCCCCACCCCCCCCCCCCCCCACCCCCCCCCCCCCCCACCCCCCCCCCCCCCCACCCCCCCCCCCCCCCACCCCCCCCCCCCCCCACCCCCCCCCCCCCCCACCCCCCCCCCCCCCCACCCCCCCCCCTCCCCACCCCCCCCCCCCCCACCAGGAGAGAATGCTGCTAGAACACGGCCATACAGCCCGGAAACCACACAGCACCCAAATACAAAGATAATATTTATCACTGCTTTCAACAATGCTGAAAGCTACATATGCAACAAACAGAGCCAAGAGAACTCAAATATGCCTTTCAGAGGCACCGTGCCTCTCTTTTTAATACACTGCTTCTCTCTCCACAAACAAAAGCTCTCCCAAAATAAAGTTTTGCTGTTTTGCTTCCTTCGCGAAGACACTGCTCCCAGTCGGACCTACCTCCCAGTTCCTGCTGTAGCCCTTGAGCCTGCCGGATGAGGTACTTGATTGGGATCTGGTCCATTAATGCAGAGGAGTAAGACTTGGGCTTTCTCTGCATGGCCGCTGCACAAGAGACGACAACAGTGACCCACCAGCCGATTCGGCAGCAACCACATCGCGCTCCCTCTTTTATGTAGGGTCCCCCCCCTCCCTATTTTTAGCCCTGCACCTCAGAGCTGCCCTCTGCCAAAGAATTTCTACAGGGCCACCAAGAAAGGCAGCTTGCTCAGCTCAGAAAGGTCTGGCTCCTGCCCACAGCTGAATCAATACTAAAAAATCTGAGGCCAGCCCAGCCTAGGAAACATGGACTGTATATATCAGTGGTGGCGAACCTATGGCACAGGTGCCAGAGATGGCACTCAGAGCCCTCTCTGTGGGCACGCACAGAGTCGGCCCCCCACCCCACCCCCCACACATCTAGGCTGGCCTGGGCCACTGGGTTTGATTATTAGCGTTAAACCTAAGACCTAGTTTTGGGGAAGCAGTGTAGGGAACCCTGTTAAGCGCTATTAAACCCCACTGATTTTCATGCGAAGAACTAAAGCGCGATCCTTTACCTGGGAGTAAGCTCGGTTGCTGGCAATGGGGCTTGCTTCTGAGAAAACCCTCCTAGGGTCATGATTCACCCATTGGAAGAGTTGCACGGTTGCTTCAAAGCAAAGCCACCGACTACCACCAAGCTTACTCCCGAGTAACACATGCCTTGGAGCCAACCATTTTTTCTAAACTAAAACCTCAGTATTCAGGTTAAATTGCCGTGTTGGCACTTTGCGATAAATAAGTGGGTTTTGGGTTGCAATTTGGGCACTCGGTCTCGAAAAGGTTCGCCATCACTGGTATATATAGTCACACAAGGTAATGAACTAATTGGTATATGCAATTAGTTTGAGCATAAAGTCAATAGATAATTCATACACCGTTCATAAAGATTATTCATAAAGATATATTGTGATTATGTTATAAGTAATATTCAACTGGATATAAAGGTAATAACAAAACATACAATGAGGGCACTGAAGAAGAAGAAGAAGAAGAAGAGGAGGAGGAGTTTGGATTTATATCCCCCCTTTCTCTCCTGCAGGAGACTCAAAGGGGCTTACAATCTCCTTGCCCTTCCCCCCTCACAACAAACACCCTGTGAAGTGGGTGGGGCTAAGAGAGCTCTGAGAAGCTGTGACTAGCCCAAGGTCACCCAGCTGGCGTGTGTGGGAGTGTACAGGCTAATCGGAATTCCCCAGATAAGCCTCCACAGCTCAGGCGGCAGAGCTGGGAATCAAACCCAGTTCCTCCACATTAGTTACACAAGCTCTTAACCTCCTACGCCACTGCTGCTCCTGGAGCCACACACACACCCTGCATGCCACTTACCTTAACTGGCAGCGGGGCCTGGCAGGACTGGGCAGGGGCGCGCGCAGTGGCTTCTGCCGGTCCTGGCAGGGCAGAGTGAGGGGGGGAGGAGGAGGGGTGGGGCGATTTTCCACCCCCCACGTGACCCCAACGGCTGCCACTGGGGTGCAGCATGAGTCAAAGGGGATAGATCTCCACAGATGCAGGTTTAGGTCTCGTTTCAGTTCAGAGAGATGACTCCCTGTTCTGGGTGATCACAGTCCTTCCCGTTGCTAGAGCTCATCTTTTGGGGGGGGGGGGCTTCACAGTTTTCTCAGAACTCTCTCAGTCCCACCTACCTCACGGGGGGTCCGTTGTGGGGAGAGGAAGGGGAAAAGTTTGTAAGCTACTTAAAGACTCCTAAAAGCAGGGGTCTTCAAACTATGGCCCTCCAGATGTTCATGGACTACAATTCCCATCAGCCCCTGCCAGGATGGCCAAGTGGTAGGACTCATGGGAATTGTAGTCTATGAACATCTGGAGTGCCATAGTTTGAAGACCCCTGCCTTAAAGGTAGAGAAAATCAGGGTGTAAAAACCAGCTGCTCTTCTTCTCCCTTCTGCCACTTAATTCTCTGCACAACCATCTTGTAGGGTAGGTTAGACTGTGACAAGACCAGGCTTATCCAGCAAGCTTCCGTGGCTGGGCTAGAATTCAAACCCAAGTCCTAGTTCCATAACCAGCATGCTACACAAGCTCCGCCTTCCTCCCCCAGTCATACCCACCCAGTGACTTTGAGCTTGCTAGAATTGCCTCTTCATAAGACAAAACATAATACAGGACAAGGAGCTGGGCTGTGATGCCGAAACGTTGACTCAGACGAGCATTTTCTCCCTGCAAGGAACGAAAAAACACACACAAGAGATAGCACAGCTTGCTGTCAGGATGACCACAGGTCAGGGGGAACTGATCTCTGGGCCACTGGTCTCCAGCAAGTAGGCAGAAATCTTAGGGAAGTCACACCACCGTTTCCTTTCCGTTTGTCCGGATTTGAGAGGAAGAGAAGGGCAGAATCACGCAAGCAAATAAGAGAAGCCGAACTAGACGCTGCCACTGAAAATGGCAGGCCTGCGTCAAGTTTCCCCACCTGCCCCATTTATTGTGTCACAGTAAGCAAATACGGGGTTAATATTACGCAGCAATGCAGAGTTAAATGGTAGTAGTGCAATGCACCACTACAGAATGTGGGGATTGGACAGCTTTGTGGAATTAAATGAATTCATGAAGGACAGGCCATGGGGGTCAAAAGGAACCTGCACATTCCAAGGGTCGGGGGTGGGGGGGTTTGCATCTCTGACCCTTTGTTTCTAGGGCTTCTGCAGACTTGCCCAGTTTGTGGACTTCCTGATGCATGGCTGCGGAGAACAGAAGCTCATTTGATCCAACAGGAATCTTACTTTTATAGGATAGGTAAGAACACAGTTTCTCTTGTTGTTCTTGTTCTCTTCTTATTCTCCTTTACATCTTGGGCCCCTTTAACATCTATGGGACCCATTTCTCCCCCTCCCGGGAGGGGTTTTGCTAAGAGTTTTAAAGTTGGACGCCGCCAATTTTTATACTGAATGCTGTCTTTTAATGGCTTTATATTTTATGGTTGATGGAACCTATATTATTTGTAGTTGTATTTGTTTCTGTGCCTTATTTCTGTTTGGTTATATTTATGTTGTGCATTGCCTAGAGCCCTCTGGGGGAGGGGCAGTATATAAAATAAATAATAAATAAATAATAATTTTTTAAAGGATAGGGATCATAAGAACATAAGAACAAGCCAGCTGGATCAGACCAGAGTCCATCTAGTCCAGCTTTCTGCTACTTGCAGTGGCTTACCAGGTGCCTTTGGGAGCTCACGTGCAGACTGTGAAAGCAATGGCCTTCTGCAGCTGTTGCTCCCGAGCACCTGGTCTGCTAAGGCATTTGCAACCTCAGATCAAAGAGGATCAAGATTGGTAGCCATAGATCGACTTCTCCTCCATAAATCTGTCCAAGCCCCTTTTAAAGCTATCCAGGTTTGTGGCCATCACCACCTCCTGTGGCAGCATATTCCAAACACCAATCACACGTTGCACGAAGAAGTGTTTCCTTTTATTAGTCCTAATTCTTCCCCCCAGCATTTTCAATGTACGCCCCCCTGGTTCTAGTATTGTGAGAGATCCATCCATCCCTCCCCAAATCTGTTTGGAGAGATGATGAAGAAACCAATTCACATTTTTGGGCAACCCCAAACCTTGTACATACTCAGCCTTGCCTTATATAATCTCATACACAGCCTTCTCTTTTATAAGCTTCTCAAACACTCCCTATTTCAATTACCTCCCCTATCAAACACTGGGGTTTGGGGGTGTGAATTTACACTTAATCTACATTTTGCCTTTAGAATCTACCCTGCCGTCAGAATGTGGACCCTCTTTTATGAAGTTGATCACGCCCTTCAAAGTGGGCTCTTTCCCCATTTTAAATGAACTCCCCCAATAGAGGAAGGGAGTCTCTACGTCAGTGGTGGCGAACCTATGGCACGGGTGCCAGAGGTGGCACTCAGAGCCCTCTCTGTGGGCACACACAAGCAGAGTTCCCCCACACACACACACACACACATATCTAGGCTGGCCTGAGCCGCTGGGCTCGATTATTAGCATTAAATTATTATTATTATTAGCATTAAACCTAAGACCTAGTTTTGGGGAAGCAGTGTAGGTAACCCTTTTAAGCACTGTTAAACCCCACTGATTTTCATCCAAAGAACTAAAGCGCGATCCTTTACCTGGGAGTAAGCTCGGTTGCTGACAATGGGGCTTGCTTCTGAGTAAACCCTCCTAGGGTCATGATTACCCATTGGAAGAGTTGCATGGTTGCTTCAAAGCAAAGCCACCGAATATGACTAAGCTTACTCCCGAGTAACGCACGTGTCGGAGCCAACCGTTTTTCCTAAACTAAAACCTCAATATTCAGGTTGAATTGCTGGGGTGGCACTTTGTGATAAATAAGTGGGTTTTGGGTTGCAATTTGGGCACTCGGTCTCCAAAAGGTTCGCCACCACTGCTCTAGGTGGCAGGGTGAGCACAAGAACCAGACATGGGACAGCCGTTTTCCCTGCAAGCCCTGTGTCCAATGCTATGCTTACTTCCACCCAGAAAGGAGCATGGAGAAATAAGATTATCTACTGTTGTTAGAAGCTGGGTTACAGATGGATAAACAACTGAATGCCATTTGTCCTTCCCACTATAAACCACTACAAAAGGCGGAGTCATTATTCAGAAATCCATAGCAGAGAGATGCACACAGAGGAAGAGGGAAATGCTATTTTTATATATGTACACAGAGAGACAATGTACATCTAAGCCTGGTAAGACTTCAATGAATCCTATACACATACAACATGTACCGTGTTTCTCCGAAAATAAGACAGTGTCTTCTATTAATTTTTGCTCACAAAGACACGCTGTGTCTTATTTTCAGGGGATGTCTTATTTTTCCACTCCACAGCTACATGCTCTGGTGTTCTGTTTGATGGGCATGCTTCCAAACAAAAACTTTGCTACGTCTTATTTTTGAGGGATGCCTTATATTTAGCACTTCAGCAAAACCTCTACTACGTCTTATTCTCAGGGGATGTCTTATTTTCGGAGAAACAGGGTATATACATACCCCGGTGAGTCCTTGGAAAACATTTAAGATTTCTTCTTCTGTGATTGGCTGATTTGTAGCTTCAGGGTTGGATTTAGAAGCTGGTGTAAGGACAGAATTGATGTAAACATCGATAAGAGGAAGCAGCTGAGGATGCAGAGGTGTGGTGGTTTCACACAGCTGTCTGTAAATCCAGTCCTAAAAAAACAAACACAGTCTAACTAAAGGAACAATCATAAATATGTGTACTAGAAGAAGAAGAGAAGAGTTTGGATTTATATCCCCCCTTTTTCTCCTGTAGGCGACTCAAAGGGGCTTGCAATCTCCTTGCCCTCCCCCCCTCACAACAAACACCCTGTGAGGTAGGTGGGGCTGAGAGAGCTCAGAAGACCTGTGACTAGGCCAAGCAAGGTCACCCAGCTGGCGTGTGTTGGAGTGCACAGGCTAACCTGAATTCCCCAGATATGCCTCTACAGTTCAAGCGGCAGAGCGGGGAATCAAACCCGGCTCCTCCAGATTAGAATGCACCTGCTCTTAA
Organism: Sphaerodactylus townsendi; assembly: GCF_021028975.2. Classification (NCBI taxonomy): domain Eukaryota; kingdom Metazoa; phylum Chordata; class Lepidosauria; order Squamata; family Sphaerodactylidae; genus Sphaerodactylus; species Sphaerodactylus townsendi. The sequence goes on along the minus strand of NC_059440.1, from coordinate 5,625,346 downwards.
CCGCTACGTCACTGCTGCTCCCCAGTTCCCCAGTTTTTCAGCAGGGCCTACTCACAGGAAAATGAGTTCAGGATTGCAACATAATACTTGCAGTGCAATCCAAAGCATGTTTATTCTGAAGAATATCCTTACGAGTTCAATGTACCCAGTGGGCACGGAAAAAGTAAATTCAGTCAATCCCGGCTTGTCCTCCCTTTGACGTTTTATTTCCCCTCTGCTCCCCCCAAATATTTAGCTCTGTGGTCGCAAGAGAGAAGGTCTTTCCCAACATCTGCTGATCTTAACAAAGAAATAGTCACACAAAAGACACACACACAAAGCTGCCTCGTGCACAGCCAGACCTATCCAGCAAATTAACCGTTTGTCTGCCTACTCTAACCTACAGTGAATCTCTAAGATTTCAATCCCCGGTCTTTTCTCGGCCTGCCACAGAGGAAAAAATTAAGTGGAAATATCAGGGACCACTCCCGAGACCTTCCCCATCAAAACCAGGAGCTTCTCTGCGGAGCAGCAGTGGCGTAGTGGTTAAGAGCAGGTGTACTCTAATCAGGAGCAACCAGGTTTGATTCCCCAGTCTGCCACTTGAGCTGTGGAGGCTTATCTGGGGAATTCAGATTAGCCTGGGCACTCCCACACACGCCAGCTGGGTGACCTTGGGCTAGTCAGTTCTTCTGAGCTCTCTCAGCCCCACCTACCTCACAGGGTGTTTGTTGTGAGGGGGGAAGGGCAAGGAGATTGTCAGCCCCTTTGAGTCTCCTTACAGGAGAGAAAGGGGGGATATACATCCAAACTCTTCTTCTTCTTCCTTTCATCCAGATGTTCTGCAGCAGCTCACCTTGATGGAGACTTTGTGCTTGGTGAAAGATCGGCTCCTGAGAAGCTGGTAGATGCAGTGGATGGGCAGGAATCCGGTGATGTTGGCGCTCAGGTTGCCGGTGACAGCCACGCGGACCGCATGAGCAGTGACCACCTAGGAAAGATCAGCCCCTGACTGAGATCCTTTTCAAACCAGCCATTTAAAAAAGCAAACAGTTTGGAAGTCAGTGCCGTGTGATGTGGATGTGTCCACTACCCACACCGGCTGACGGTTCTCCCAGCCACTGGGGTTTGTCGTCATAAACTTTCTGCACCATAAGAACAGAAGAAAGAGCCTGCTGGATCAGACCAGAGTCCATCTAGTCCAGCTCTCTGCTACTCGCAGTGGCCCACCAGGTGCCTTTGGGAGCTCACATGCAGGATGTGAAAGCAATGGTCTTCTGCTGCTGCTGCTCACGAGCACCTGGTCTGCTAAGGCATTTGCAACCTCAGATCAAGGCGGATCAAGATTGGAAGCCATAGATCAGGGGTAGGGAACCTGCGGCTCTCCAGATGTTCAGGAACTACAATTCCCATCAGCCCCTACCCCTGCCATAGATCGACTTCTCCTCCATAAATCTATCCAAGCCCTTTTTAAAGCTATCCAGGTGAGTGGCCATCACCACCTCCTGGGGCAGCATATTCCAAACACCAATCACACGTTGTGTGAAGAAGTGTTTCCTTTTATTAGTCCTCATTCTTCCCCCCAGCATTTTCAATGGATGCCCCCTGGTTCTGGTATTGTGAGAAAGAGAGAAAAATTTCTCTCTGTCAACATTTTCTACCCCATGCATAATTTGATAGACTTCAATCCTATCCCCCCTCAGACGTCTCCTCTCCAAACTAAAGAGTCCACCACATCACAAACTGCTTTCAATCCCAGACTGAGCAAGAAAAAGACACGACAGAGCCCTGGCATATCTTTTCCGGCAAGGCAACACACAAAGGACAGAAATGGAGCTGGAAAGGGACCGAGGAAAGGAGGGGATGTAGAAAGAAGGGCAGGGCGATATGTTAGGCAAAACCAGAAGATAATAACAGCAGGGAAAACCATCTTCCCACAAGTCACCTGTTCAGTGAAAATCTCCTGAGTGAAAATCGTCTTCATGCGGCTCAGAGAACTCGGCTTTATCACAATCTGAAATGGACACAGACAGACACAATAATGAGCTCCCACGCAAACTTTAGGGCACAGTCCCTCTTGATTTTCACAAAATGGGTTTTAATTAGCCTCTTAAATTGAATTCAAAGGGTTGGATCCAGACAAGTTCACAGAGCAATTCCTCCTCCTCCTCCTCCTCCTCCCCCCCTCCTCCTCCTCCTCCTCCGTTCATTGAAAAGCAGAAGATCTGAACTACAGACTTCCTCTTAGAAGCCAGGTTGTGACAACTCCGTGCCATTCTGAGGTTCACTATCCTTCCGTGAACCCTTGTTTTGGGTAACGGCCGCTCTGGATACCCCTATGGAAAGGCATGGGTTAATCTCAGCAGCCACTGGCACAGTGCCAAACAACTGGCAGGAGGAAGAGACATTTGGCTGGAAGGAGCAGCTCACCTTCATTCCCAGAGTGGAGCACACCAAATCAATGATCGCGCTGAGCTGGTTGCTATGGAAATACATGGCCACCAACAAGAGCATCTCCCCAAAGGAAGCCGAGACTCCGGAAGTGCTGTCGAAACAAAGACAGGAGGGGGCCGTGTAAGAGGAGGACCCTGGTCTGCTGAGACCTTCCTGGAGAAAAGGACTTGATGGCCCCTCCTCACCTCTCAAAATAAGCTTCCTCTTTGATCATCCAACTGAGCCACATCACCATCAGCTGCTCTTGTTCTGGAGTGCTGGAAGACACCCCAGGGTTAGGAAAGGAACAGGTACATTGTTATGACATGGCTAGTACTTTATTTTATATTTATATTTCAAATTTGTTATACCGCCCACCCCTGAAGGGCTCTGGGCATGGTGTACAGCCTAAAATGTCAGGGAAAATACACCATTAAAACATTAAAACCACGAACAAATTACATAAACCTAAAAACAGTTTCCAGATGGCAAAATGACTCTATGAACCAGGAGCGGTCAGAAAATAAAATCCCCTTAGTATGGGAATGGCACACACATCAGTGGCTGTCTTCCCCAAAAGCCTGGCGGAACAACTCTATTTTGCAGCCCCTGTGGAACTGTTCAAGGTCCCGCAGGGCGCAGATGGACGAAGGGAGAGTGTTCCATCAGGTCGGGGCCAAGGCACTGAAGGCCCTGGCCCGGATAGAGGCTAGTTGAATCATAGGCCCCTTCCGCACATGCAAAATAATGCGTTTTCAAACCACTTTCACAACTGTTGCAAGTGGATTTTGCCATTCCGCACAGCTTCAAAGAGCTCTGAAAGCAGTTTGAAAGTGCATTATTCTGCATGTGCGGAATGAGCCATAGAGAGGCCAGGGACCACCAGTAGATTGGTCTCTGCAGTGCGCTGCCAAGTGGGGATGTAGGGGAGGAGATGGTCCTTTAGATATGAGGGCCCCAGGTGGCGGAGTGCCTTAAAGGTAAGCACCAACACCTTGAAGGTGAGTCGGTATTCAATTGGGAGCCAGTGCAAGTGGCGCAAAACGGGGGAGATGTGATCGCACATAGAGCCTCCCACAAGGAGTTGTGCCACCGCATGCTGGACCAATTTCAATTTCAGCTGCAAGGCAAGGCCCATGTAGAGTGAGTTGCAATAGTCCAAGAAGGGGGTGCGGAATCAAAAGCATAGCCCTTTTTTTGGTAGGAATGACTCTCCTATACCCCATCTAAGGTGCTCGGAGTCTCAAAACTGGGCATTTTACTTCCTGTGTTCCCCTGCCCTGGCTTCCCTTAAGCCAATGCCCCCTTATCACTGAAGTCCCTCAATGATCCTGCAGGATCTGAACAGCTGTTCTGTGACATCACAGCAGTTCAACCAATCATTTTAGAGGGGCCCTTCCAAGTACCGAATCCCAAGGATTGCATGACAATACACTGGGGGAAATGGCACCCCGGCAGAAAACAAGGAGAAGTAAAGCATCAAGTCCACAATAAAACAAATGGACCTCCACCCTGCCCCACTTCACCACTGTAAAAATGTTGAAATACAGTAACATATAAACAAGCCAGCCCCACAAAGGCCATGGCCCAGGAAGTGAAAACTTCAGAGAGGCAGGGAATCCCATGTCTTCTGTGCCCAAGAGTCCCCCTGAACAGCTTTTTGAATCTAACATACATACATTTATTTATTTATTTATTTATTTATTTATTTATTTATTTATTTGTTTGTTTGTTTGTTTGTTTGTTTGTTTGTTTGTTTGTTTGTTTGTTTGTTTGTGGATGGATGGATGGATGGATGGATGGATGGATGGATGGATGGATGGATGGATGGATGGATGGATGGATGGATGGATGGATGGATGGATGGATGGATGGATGGATGGATGGGATGGATGGATGGATGGATGGATGGATGGATGGATGGATGGATGGATGGATGGATGGATGGATGGATGGATGGATGGATGGATGGATGGATGGATGGATGGATGGATGGATGGATGGGTTTTGTATACCGCCCTACCCCCGAAGGGCTCTGGGCGGTGTACAACATAATTTCCTCTTACAGCACATACAAACAAAACCCCATTAAAATTAAAACACAGCGGTAAAATTAACAAAGATGGCGTCACGCAATAAACCCCAATTAAAACCCTCCCAAAGAGGGGGGAAGCAGAACGAAAAAGTGGGTCCCATAGATGGCAAAGGGAACTCCGTAGATGGCAAAGGGGCACTTCAATCAGCGGCTGGACACTCCAAAGGCCCGATGGAACAACTCAGTCTTACAGGCCCTGTGGAATTCACCAAGATCCCGCAGGGCCCGGACAGCTGGAGGGAGAGTGTTCCACCAGGCAGGGGCCAGGGCTGAAAAGGCCCTGGCCCGTGTGGAGGCCAGCCGCATCATTGAGAGGCCAGGAACCACCAGCAAATTGGCCTCTGCTGAGTGCAGAGGCCGAGTAGGGACATATGGGGTAATGCGGTCCCGTTTCAACAAGGGCCGTCTCTGAGGTTCAAAACGTACCTGACCAGGGTGGAGAACGCCAGCAACATGCAGAACGAGAGGGAGACAAAGCGGACACCGGCGGGAGTGGCAGGAGGGCGGCTGGTCATGAGCTGAAGCAACTGCTCGGCCTCCTCGTCAGTGGGCCTGAACTCCAACAACAACAAAGAGAGGCAGTCAGACTTATCTCAAGGAGGGGGAGAATTGCTCCTACTTCCCAATACGACAGCGTACATTGGCTGTTGTGGGTTTTCCAGGCTGTGCGGCCTGGCAGATCTTGTTCCCAACGTTTCACCCGCATCTGTGGCTGGCATCTTCAGAGGTATATCACAGAGAGAAGCCTGTTACACGTGTACACTTCTGAAGATGTCAGCCACAGCTGCAAGCAAAACAAGATCTACCAGATCATGGCCACACAACCCGGAAAACCCTCAAAAACCAGTTGAATCTGGCCATGAAAGCCTTCGACAATGCAACATCCATTGCTTTTTAAAAGCATACTCACTTCAAACCAGCGATGCCCATCAATGCGCAGTACAGGCGCAGGAGGGCGCTGGCTTTCACCACGTTTTCCTCCTTCAGGCCCGAATAGACAGACACGTTGGGCTCCATGTCGGTGTCGGCCTCTTCAGTGATGCGCATGCTGCGAACCGTGGGCAGGATCCCCATCAGCTCCAACAGCAGCTGCCTTCTCATCTGCCAGAGGACGGAGCCAATTGTCTCCCTCTTTCTCTGAAGGAGGAGAAGAAGAAGAGTTGGATTTACATCCCCCATTCTCTCCTGTAGGAGACTCAAAGGGGCTGACAAACTCCTTTCCCTTCCCCCCACACAACAAACACCCTGCGATGTAGGTAGGGCTGAGAGAGCTCCGAGAAGCTGTGACTAACCCAAGGTCACCCAGCTGCCGTGCGTGGGAGTGTACAGGCTAATCTGAATTCCCCAGATAAGCCTCCACAGCTCAGGCGGCAGAGCTGGGAATCAAACCCGGTTCTTCCAGATTAGATACACGAGCTCTTAATCTCCTACGCCACTGCTGCTCCAAGATACATTGTTTTACTTCTCTGAACTATTTTGCTTCTGATTGCTGTAAACAGAGGAGGCAAATCAATGTTATAGATGGGCTTTCACGCTTATAGCAAAAGAGGGATTTTATTTAGTTTCTCAGCCTTCAACATCTCTCAAGGGCACCTCCATGGAGGTTTCAGAAATGTACAAATATATTTAAAATCTCACGTTATCAAAGAATCAGCAAACAACAGATGATTTAAATAAGCTGAATATCTGGAGTGGGTTGTAAAATGCCTTATGCGAAGTTGGAATAAAGTAGTTTAAGCAAATAAGTCTAATAATAATAGGTTCTGGTGGGTTTCCCGGGCTGTGTGGCCGTGGTCTGGTGGATCTTGTTCCTAACGTTTTGGATTCAACCTGCCCAGAAGAACATTTATCAGAAAAGTACAAAGAAAAAAAACCCATACAAATTTCATTTTTACAAATTGGTATGCTTTTATGTCATGCTTTACATAAATTCCTTCGCTGCTTATTTTCAAGTAAGGGCTTACAAGCAAAACCAAAACAGTGTGTAACAGACTTCCTCCTGTGATACACCTCCGAAGATGCCAGCCACAGATGCAGGTGAAACGTTAGGAACAAGATCCACCAGACCACGGCCACACAGCCCAGGAAACCCACTACAACCAGTTGAATCGGGCCGTAAAAGCCTTCGACAATACTAATAACAATTGGTTGAAACGGCTTTACGTCAAACAGACTGCTCTGGTTTATGGCCCCTCCCCCCCGCTCTCTGTCTTCTGCTTTTTCGCCTGCTCCCAAACCCACCTGCCAAAAGCTCTCACCTGTTGCCCATTCCGGATGAAAGTTCCAAACCAAGTCCGCACTTTAATTGGTCCCCAGCAACAAGCCACTGACGAAGCACACCAGGTCGCTCACGCCGTCCTCCGCAGACTCGTTCTTCGTGTGATCTAAAGTCAAGGCTACCCCAAGCCCTGGCAAGTGGCACTCTTCCACCTAGCCCCAAAGGATACAAGAGATACCATAAAACAGTGATGGCAACCCTTTTCGAGACCGAGTGCCCAAACTGCAACTCAAAACCCACTTATTTATCGCAAAGTGCCAACACGGCAATTTAACCCGAATACTGAGGTTTTAGTTTAGAAAAAACGGTTGGCTCCAAGGCGCGCATTACTCGGAAGTAAGCTTGGTGGTAGTCGGTGGCTTTGCTTTGAAGCAACTATGCAACTCTTCCAACGGGTGAATCACGACCCTAGGAGGGTTTAGAAGCAAGCCCTGTTGCCAGCAATCGAGCTTACTCCCAGGTAAAGGATTGTGCTTTAGTTCTTCCCATGAAAATCAGTGGGGTTTAACAGCACTTAACAGGGTTACCTATCGCCCCCCCCCCCTGACAAACTCTGTGCACGCGTGCCCACAGAGAGGGCTCTGAGTGCCACCTCTGGCACCCGTGCCATAGGTTCGCCACCACAGCAATAAAACTATCCGGGATTGAAACACCTGCCTGAGGAGTCCTGAGGACATTTCCCAAGGAATCAGCTAATTTGCTGGGGAGTTTTGTGGTTGTTTCCAGGCTGTATGGCGGTGTTCCAGCAGCATTTTCTCCTGACGTTTCGCCTGCATCTGTGGCTGGCATCTTCAGAGGATCTTCTGAAGATGCCAGCCACAGATGCAGGCAAAACGTCAGGAGAAAACGCTGCTAGAACACGGCCATACAGCCCGGAAACCACACAGCACCCCAGTGATTCTGGCCGTGAAAGCCTTCAACAATACAGCTAATTTACTGTATAAGAACTTTATTTAACCACGTTTTGGTGGCAGTGGAGGATGCGACTGTTTTAAATGTGTTGGTGCACACCTTAAACTCGTGAGAACATTTAATTCTGATAAATCAACAGAGAGGACAAAAGGGATCTAGCAAAACCGGATGCTCTTTACGTACTGTTGCCTGGAACACCTTGATGAATCTTCTGAGAGCCCAGTTTCTCGAGGTGATTATGAAGCACTTCTGACCTCTTACTCTTCGACCGCTGCTCCCTTTTCAAAACTATTCCACTACGCTTTTGCATTTCAATTATGATTTTGAAATTTTCATAATGGAAATATTTTGAGAAACGAAACAACTCGGGTGTCTACTTGGAGTTGCTCTCCAAGCAGTGGCGAAGTGGCTAAGAGCAGTGGCTAACAGCAGGTGCACTCTGATCTGGAGGAACCGGGTTTGATTCTCCGCTCTGCCGCCTGAGCTGTGGAGGCTTATCTGGGGAATTCAGATTAGCCTGTACACCCCCACACACACCAGCTGGGTGACCTTGGGCTAGCCACAGCTTTTCGGAGCTCTCTCAGCCCCACCCACCTCACAGGGTGTTTGTTGTGAGGGGGAGGAAGGGCAAGGAGATTGTAAGCCCCTTTGAGTCTCCTACAGGAGAGAAAGGGAGGATATAAATCCAAAGGGGGCATATAACTCCTCCTCCTCCTCCTCTTCTTCCTCCTCCTCCTCCTCTTCTTCTTCTTCTTCTCCAGCTGTGAAGGACATTTCATACCCCTGGCATGCAAGGGTCTGCAACGTGCGGCTCTCCAGATGTCCGTGGACTACAAATCCCATCAGCCCCTGCCAGCATGGCCAATTGGGCTGATGGGAATTGGACTGATGGGAATTGTAGTCCATGGACATCTGGAGAGCCGCAGGTTGCAGACCCCTGCTCCAGACAGTTCCTGTGTAGCCACCTATACCAGTTGAGGATGTCTCACAGAGCAAAGATGTAAATTCACATCCCTGCAAAGCTAGGTCTTTGAGAAGGCGTGGGTCCAGCATTTCATTTGTCTGAAGGATGGGGCAAAATCACAGACCTATTCCCCAAAATGCAGGAAAAGCAGAAGGAAGCGTGTCTGGCACTACAAGTAGCCAGAGGAAGTACTTGCGTGACCCAGGAGCTCAGCAAAGCCAAAGAGAGGAGGCTGTGAGCTGCAGGCAAAGCCAGATAAGGGAAGAGAAAACTGGGCTTGGTCAAGAATGGGCGAGGCGAGGAGAAAGCAGAGCAGAACAAAGAAGTACTGTGGAGTCCTGTGTTCAGTTCTGGTCGCCACATCTCAAAAAGGATATCGTAGAGATAGAAAAAGTGCAGAGAAGGGCAACAAGGATGATTGAGGGACTGGAGCACCTTCCCTATGAGGAGAGGCTGCAGCGTTTGGGACTCTTTAGTTTGGAGAGGAGACGTCTGAGGGGGGATATGATTGAAGTCTATAAAATTATGCATGGGGTAGAAAATGTTGACAGAGAGAAATTTTTCTCTTTCTCACAATACTAGAACCAGGGGGCATCCATTGAAAATGCTGGGGGGAAGAATTAGGACTAATAAAAGGAAACACTTCTTCACGCAACGTGTGATTGGTGTTTGGAATCTGCTGCCACAGGAGGTGGGGATGGCCACTAATCTGGATAGCTTCAAAAAGGGTTTGGACAGATTTGTGGAGGAAAAGTCGATTTATGGCTACCAATCTTGATCCTCCTTGATCTGAGATTGCAAATGCCTTAACAGTCCAGGTGCTCGGGAGCAGCAGCAACCGCAGAAGGCCATTGCTTTCACATCCTGCAGGTGAGCTCCCAAAGGCACCCGGTGGGCCACTGCGAGTAGCAGAGAGCTGGACTAGATGGACTCTGGTCTGATCCAGCTGGCTTGTTCTTATGTTCTTAAAGAACCTATAAAAGCAACTGGATGTAGTTTAGATGGCTTTCAAAAGGCTAAGACAAACTTATGGAGGCTAAGTTCTTCAGTGGCTGTGGGATGGAGGGAGAAACCACAACAAGGACAAGATATTTTACTCCCACGTCCAATTAGGGAATCTGGACTAAACAGTTCCAATATAACTCATCTCTTTAAAACATCTCAAGTCAAACATCTCCAGGATCTAGCCGATAAAAGTGGTCTATCATGACCTCTTTGCAAGAACCGAAGTGGGCAAACACGGGACTTACCACCATGCCGCGGACCCTCAACGCCTGGGAAGGGTTCATCTTGCAAAGGTGGTGGAGGGCCTCCGTCCTCCGGCGGCCCCCAAAGCTTTCCTCATCCTGCCGCTCGCCGTTCTTGATCAAGCCCCGACAAACTGAAACAGCCAAGGGAGCGACAGTCATCCCGAAGCCTTGACGTGCGCCGTCTGCACTGGCTCCCAGTTGAATACCGGAACACTTTCAAGGGGCTGGTACTTACGTTTAAGGCACTACGCAGCCTGGGGCCCTCTTAGGAGCAGCAGTGGCGTAGGAGGTTAAAGAGCTCGTGTATCTAATCTGGAGGAACCAGGTTTGATTCCCAGCTCTGCCGCCTGAGCTGAGGAGGCTTATCTGGGGAATTCAGATTAGCCTGTGCACTCCCACACACGCCAGCTGGGTGACCTTGGGCTAGTCACAGCTTCTCGGACCTCTCTCAGCCCCACCTACCTCACAGGGTGTTTGTTGTGTGGGGGGAAGGGCAAGGAGATTGTAAGCCCCTTTGAGTCTCCTTTCAGGAGAGAAAGGGGGGATATAAATCCAAACTCCTCCTCCTCCTCCTCCTCCTCCCCCCCCCTCCTCCTCCTCCTCTTCTTCTTCTTCTTCTCTGCGGGACTGTCTCGTTCCCTCTGTCCCCACTCGGCCTCTGTGCTCCACAGAGGCCAACTTGCTGGTGGTCCCTGGCTCCTCTATGATGCGGCTGGCCTCCACCTGGGCCAGGGCCTTTAATGCCTTGGCCCCAGCCTGGTGGAACACTCTGCCTCCAACTATCCGAGCCCTGCAGGACCTAGAACAGTTCCACAGGGCCTGCAAAACAGAGATGTTCCACCGAGCCTTTGGGGGAGACGGCCGCTGATGGGTGCCATCCCTTACATAGATAGGAATTATTTACTGCTCTCGGGATACAGAATGTCATTTTCTGATGGTTGTTTTTAGGTTTCGGTGGCGCACTTTTACGTTGTTATGCCTCTATTTTAACTGAAGTATTTTACTGGACACCGCCCAGAGCCCTTCGGGAGTGGGCGGTCTAATAAATCCAAACAATAAGAAGAAGAAGAGTTTGGATTTATATCCCCCCTTTCTCTCCTGCAGGAGACTCAAAGGGGCTGACAATCTCCTTGCCCTTCCCCCCTCACAACAAACACCCTGTGAGGTAGGTGGGGCTGAGAGAGCTCCGAAGAGCTGTGACTAGCCCAAGGTCACCCAGCTGGCGTGTGTGGGAGTGTACAGGCTAATCTGAATTCCCCAGATAAGCCTCCACAGCTCAGGCGGCAGAGCGGGGAATCAAACCCGGTTCCTCCAGATTAGATACACAAGCTCTTAACCTCCTACGCCACTGCTACTCCTAAATAAATAAATAAATAAATAAATAAATAATGCTTCTCCGCAGGAAACAATCCCCTTAATTTGTTTAGTAGAGACACTGAATAATTAAATGCTCCAGCTCATGCACAGAGGTGAAGAAGAAGAGTTAGATTTACATCCCACTTGTCTCAACCATAAGGAGTCCCCAAGAGGTTTACAAGCTCCTTCCCTTCCTCTCCCCACAACAGGCACCTTGTGAGGCAGCTGGCGCTGAGAGAACTGCGACTGGCCCAAGCCGCCCAGCAGGCTTCATGTGTAGGAGCAGAGAAACGAAGCGAGAGTTTCGAGAGTCAAAGTTCCCTTCATCAGACATGATATCAGACAAAGGGAGCTTTGACTCTTGGGAGCTTACGCACCTGAACATCCCAGTGGTCTCTGAGCTACAACTGGACTCTAATCTAGATATTATGTGATATATGGGTGGATGCTGCCCATAACTGATGGCAAAGGGTGCTGTCCTTCCCAGGAAAGGTTATTAGCTTCACTGCTAGCTAGAAAACCGCAGATGCCTGAGAGCCAGCATGGCAGAGCGGTTAAAAGCAGTGGACTCTAATCTGGAGAACTGGGTTTGATTACCACTCCTCTACCTGAGCGGCAGACTCTAATCTGGTGAAGCAGGTTTGTTTCCCCTACTCCTACACATGAAGCCTGCTGGGTGCCCTTAGATTAGTCACAGTTTTTTTCAGAACTCTCTCAGCACAACCTATCTCACAAAGTGTCTGTTGTGGGGAGAGAAGGAGTCTGTAAGCTACTTAGGAGCAGCAGTGGCGTAGTGGCTAAGAGCAGGTGCACTCTGATCTGGAGGAACCAGGTTTGATTCCAGCTTTGCCGCTTGAGTTGTGGAGGCTTATCTGGGGAATTCAGATTAGCCTGTACACTCCCACACACGCCAGCTGGGTGACCTTGGGCTAGTCACAGTTCTTCGGAGCTCTCTCAGCCCCACCCACCTCACAGGGTGTTTGTTGTGAGGGGGGAAGGGCAAGGAGATTGTCAGCCCCTTTGAGTCTCCTGCAGGAGAGAAAGGGGGGATATAAATCCAAACTCTTCTTCTTCTACTACTTAGAGATTCCTTAAAGGTAGAGAAAATCAGAATATAAAAACCAGCTGCTCTTCTTCTCCCTTCTGCCACTTAATCCTCTGTACAACCATCCAAACTCCTCTTCTGCTAAGGGCACCTGACAGATGGTCACAGTCCATCCTCCAAATTGCCTGCCTGCACAATTTTTGGATATTCTGTACCTTCGTTAAAACTGTCAGGAACATTGGCCACCAAGAGACACAGGAACCAGGCGCCGTTCTTAATGTGCAGCAAAGCCTCGGCCACATCCACTATCGGTAACAGCGAAGGCAGCTCTGCAAAAAGGAAGATGAAAGAAACAAGTTTAAGACAACAGTTGCACGAGCTCTGCCTGAAACCTCAGAGAGCTACTGCCAGTCAGGACAGAGGAGACGGACCAGCATGGATCGATAACCACTTCACGACTCTGGACTCACGGTGCCAGCTCACCAAAATAACATTTAAAAGATGCTTTTGAAGAAGAGCACACCTGCTTGTAAGATGCAAAGCACATCTGCCGCTTCCTCCAGATAAACGGGGCTCTCAAACAGCTCGGACGACTTGAAGAAAAACTCCCCGTTGGACTCTGCCACCTGCAACAAAAACGCTGTCTTGACAAAGGAACTGAAATCCACACAAAAGAAGTAGCCAGCTGGCCGAGAAAATAGTGAGGGAGAGAACTGCTATAAACAGGCTTAACGTTTGACTCTGGAGACCAGTTAGGAAAATAGAAGAAGAACTGGGGGGACACAGACAACAAGAAGAAGAAGAGTTTGGATTTATATCCCCCCTTTCTCTCCTGCGGGAGACTCAAAGGGGCTGACAATCTCCTTCCCTTCCCCCCTCACAACAAACACCCTGTGAGGTAGGTGGGGCTGAGAGAGCTCCGAGAAGCTGTGACTAGCCCAGGGTCACCCAGCTGGCGTGTGTGGGAGTGCCCAGGCTAATCTGAATTCCCCAGATAAGCCTCCACAGCTCAGGCGGCAGAGCTGGGAATCAAACCCGGTTCCTCCAGATTAGATACATGAGCTCTTAACCTCCTACGCCACTGCTGCTTCCATGATGAAGGTTGTGTAAGTGCATTTGGTTACACTGATTTATTCCCCAGCTAACAGCACAATCGACTAGAGAGCTGCCCCGTGCAACCCCACAGCAATGGTACCCTGCTTTTCTGCCACTGACATTTATTTCAAGGGGGCTTGAGCAGAAAACATTCTGCTGGATTGTAAACACCTTAAAAGGTTGTAGCAGGGGAGATGAAAGAGAACTTTCGTCTGGAACAAACACAGCTAGAAGAAACCCCTTTTATTTAGAAGCAATCCTTCCACTCATGTAGCACGCTGCTTGTTGTGTGAAACTGACCGGGACTGCTACTGCGACTGCCCATCCGGAAAGGTCAGCGCCTGTAGATAGCTAAGTATCGGACCAAGAGGCTACCCAGTCCAATATCTTATTTCAAAGCACTGGAAAGTCTATAAAGATGGTATACAGCCTTCCCCAACTTTTAGCATTCAGAGGTATCCCATTTCTGAACCTGGAGGTTCCATTTCTCTCTCCGAATTCTCTCAGCCACACCTACCTCAAAAGGTGCCTGTTGTGGAGAGAAGGAGGGAAGGGGTTTGGAAGCCGCTTTAAGACTCCTTAAAGAAGAAAAGTGGGGAATACATTCAAACTCTTCTTCTACTTAAGGGCACCTGACAGATGGCCACAGTCCTTCCTTACACAGCGGAAACCAGAAAGTTCTGGGAAGCTCCAATCACCAAACACAGATCTCAGTTATCTCTCACATTTTACAAAAGCAAAGCAAAGCAAAGCAAAGCCTCTATTGGCATACATAGAACAACAGCAACAAAACACAACAAACATAAAAATGTTAAAAGGCAAAAAGGATAACCTCAGATAAATACATATTATTACTGGCTCTGGATTATTTCCATAACAAAGCTTGCAACCTCTTCACAAAAAACAGAATCAGAGTTATTCAACAAGAGAAATAATCTAATCAAATCTGTTAACTCAGATTGGAAGAGAGGGTGTAGATTGACATATTTAGATCTAATTTTAGCAAATTTAGTGCAATGCAATAGCTGGTGAGCCAATGTTTCAACTACCTTAGAATTACAGCTACACAACCTTTTAGATTTTTCCAGGTTATTAAACCTGCCATGTAGTAAGGCAGATGGCATAACATTGAATCGTTATCTCTCACATGCACACATGCTATATACTATACTATGGAGAAAATGATAAGGGCTGAGCAGCAGCAACCAGAGAATAGAAACAGGGATGTTTGTCCGGACACCTGGGATGTTTGTCCGGACACCTGGCAGGTTTGTCCGGACACCTGGGAGGTTTTTCCGGACACCTGGGAGGTTTGTCCAGACACCTGGGACAAACCTCAAATATTATTTTCTGATCAGCACTGAGCATTCCCATCATTAGTACATTATAACTGGTGCTCTTTCTCAAAAAGAAAAGGAGACACACACCTTGTTCATAACTGCAAGTAATTCGCTGAGCACAAGGCGGAGGCGACGAGGGGAATCGCTGTGCTCGAACTCCAGCGTCAGGCCGTGCTGCAGCTGAGACACCAAGATGCTCTCTCCGCTGCCGCCTCCGAGCTTGTGCCTGAAATGAGACCCAAAAACACGGCGGTTCAGAAAAGGCAACTGGGGACAAAGGGGCCTGCCAGTCTCACCACCAAAGCGGCCTGCAGAATCAGGCCCAGAACCCTGAACTTCAGCCAGCACAGCACAGAACAAGAGAGGCCCAGCTTATTTATTTATTTATTATATTTATATACCGCCCTCCCCGAAGGCTCAGGGCGGTTTCCATCAAAAAGAAAAGTTTAAAACATCGTACATATAATTTATCTAAAATACATAAAATATTAAACTATAGATGGCTTCAGCTCTTCTATTCCCCTTTATGAACCCACGGGAGGCCAGATGTTTTTATGGCTAGTTGACATCATCCCGGCTGGCCAAACGCCTGGCGGAACAGGTCTGTTTTACAGGCCCTGCGGAAACTTTGTAAGTCCCGCAGGGCCCTGATCTCACCCGGAAGCCTGTTCCACCAGGTAGGGGCCAGAGCCGTAAAAGCCCTGGCCCTTGTAGAGGCCAGCTGGATCGCCTTGGGGCCAGGGATCACCAGTAGGTCCGCCTCCGATGAGCAGAGGGGCCTAGAAGGGCGATATAGGGAGAGACGGTCCCTCAGATAAGCAGGGCCAAGGCCGCGAATGGCTTTAAAGGTCAATACCAAAACTTTAAACATGACCCGGTACTCTATCGGCAGCCAGTGTATTTGGTATAGGACCGGAGTAATCCGGTCCCTAGCTGTTGCTCCAGTGGGTAGTCTGGCTTCAAATACTTATTCAGCTATTAGGTTCTCTGAGTGACCACAATACACGGTGCAGCCCCAGATTGGGGGGGGGGGGGCAGAAGGGAGACTGGACAGGACTTCTCAGTTCCCCCCAGGCCCCTTCGCACGTCTTCGTTACCTGAGTTGCTGCTCTTTACTGGCATCCTGCTCCAAGGCGTGGAAGTCCACTGAGAGCAAGGCCACGATGGAGTTGACAGCTTCCACCCCCGAAAGCAGGCGGAGGATCAGTTTCTTATCCTGCGCCCAGCTCTGGCTTTGATCGGCTGGAGCACACAGGGCCATCCGCACCAAGCAAGGCAGCAGCAGACGGAGTTCAGGGTCGCTCAAGGCTGCCAAGCGCACCACATCCACCTTCTGCATGGCTTCGAAAGCGTAGGGGCTGACAAACTGAAGGATGGAGCAGTCCGCCATTTCGCCCCGCATCCTGAAAGACAGAGACCGAGGAGTTAAGAGCCTTAAGGTGGCAGCTGCTCTGTTGGTCACACATAAATGAGCAAGGGAGAGAAGTAGTTTAAAAGAGGAAGGGAAAGGAACTTTTCGGGAGCAACAGCCACAAAAGGCCATTGCTTTCACGTCCTGCAGGTGAGCTCCCAAAGGCACCTGGGGGGGCCACTGCGAGTAGCAGAGAGCTGGACTAGATGGACTCTGGTCTGATCCAGCTGGCTCTTTCTTATGTTCTTAACTTGTAGGTCCCTTTGAGTCTCCCTACAGGAGAGAAAGGTGGGATATAAATACGAACTCTTCTTCAAGTGTAGGAGTGGGGATACAAACCCGGCTGACCAGATTAGAGTTCACCACTTGTGTGTTGGAGTAGAGATTCAAATCCAGTTCTCCAGATCAGAGATAAGGAGTCTCAAAGCGGATTATAAATTCCTTCACACTTGTCGTAGGAGGTTAAGAGCTCATGTATCTAATCTGGAGGAACCAGGTTTGATCCTCCACTCTGCCGCCTGAGTTGTGGAGGCTTATCTGGGGAATTCAGATTAGCCTGTGCACTCCCACACACGCCAGCTGGGTGACCTTGGGCTAGTCACAGCTTCTCGGAGCTCTCTCAGCCCCACCTACCTCACAGGGTGTTTGTTGTGAGGGTGGAAGGGAAAGGAGATTGTAAACCCCTTTGATTCTCCTACAGGAGAGAAAGCGGGCATATAAATCCAAACTCTTCTTCTTCTTCCCTTCCTCTCCCCATAACAGATACCTGGTGAGGTAGGTGTGGCTGAGAGAGGTCAGAGAGAACTGTGACTGGCCCAGGGTCACCCAGAAGGCTTCATGTGGAAGAGCGGGAAACAAATCCAGTACACCAGATAAGAGTCTGCTGCGCATGGGGAGGAGTGGGGAATCAAACCTGGTTCTCCAGTTTAGAGTCCACCCACACTTAACCTCTACACCACGCTGGTTCTCTTGATCTAACTCAGGGGTAGGGAACCTGCGGCTCTCCAGATGTTCAGGAACTACAATTCCCATCAGCCCCTACCAGCATGGCCAATTGGCCATGCTGACAGAGGCTGATGGGAATTGTAGTTCCTGAACATCTGGAGAGCCGCAGGTTCCCTACCCCTGGTCTAGCATCTTTCAAGGGTACACTGCCATTCTCATTAATCACTTACTGTAAACCTGTGGTTGTTTTTTTTAATGGATTATCTTGAGTCAATGGAACTGTATAAACATTATTGGTAATGTTCGGCTATGAAAGCAAAGCAACAGGCTTCCCTTTGGGTATTTTTGGTGACTGTGCATGGCCATTCAAGTATTGGCGTCTCAACATGTATATCGGAAAAATCCACACCAACATTCTCAGAATGAGTTTTACGGTTTTTCCTCCAACATGAGCATGTAAACCGAAGCACAAGGGCCCAGAGCAACCGGCAAACTTAGTTTTGCATCAGTCATCTGCGTTACAAAAAAGATTACAAATATAAACATTTTAAAAGTCGGACTGGTTTACCAAAAAAAAACCCACCTCTTTCAGAATGTCACCTATTCAGTCAAAAAAGTTAGTAAAACTAGAGCAGAAATCTGACTATCAGAGGTTTCCACACATAAGGGATCGGCAACGTGAAACCTGCATGCCAGATCCAGGCAACGGGTCAAGCGGTGACCACATTCCAGCCGCATCGATGGCTGGCATCTCAGAAGAACTTAGTTGACATAGCCAACCACCTCGTAATCTGCTTCGAGAGAAAAGAGGAGCCAACACGGACCCCGTTTTCCCTTTCCTCCTCTCACCAAGTTCCAAGCATCACAGGGCAAGGGAGAAAGTCAAGGAGTCTCTAAAAGTCTACATCACCCCTGGAAAATGTCCCTCTTGCGCTGATTCTTTCCTCTCAGAGAACAGACTTGTGAACAAAAGGTATTCCCTGCTTTTCCTGCCAGCCTCTCTGACTTTATTTGCCAGGAGTGGCGACGATTACTTTTGAAGCAAATGTCTGACCCTCTCAGACATGTCGGCGTTCAGTCCGAACAGACGGACTGAAAAGATGCTGCACGTTCCCATCCCATTCTTAGTTTCACTCTGGTCCACTTTTCGCCAAGAAGAAGCGACAGCGCGTCTCAGAACTTGGTGGGGATCCTTCCGTTTGTGCTTTGCTTAAACTCCGCCCACGCTCATGTTGATGATGTCAATGAAAGTGCTCTCAACGCAGTGACAGAGCTGCATGTTGGGGTCCAGGCTGCCACTGTCCCTTGCTTCAGTTTTACAAGCCGGCTCCTTCAGAAGTCTCGCCCGCTCACTCGGCTTTTCCTTCAGCTGCTGGAGACCTAGAGAGGAGAGTTCAAGACCAACCGGTGAGGAAACGGTTATTTATTTGTTTGTTTGTTTGTTTGTTTATTAATTAGATTTTAAACCGCCCATCCCCGAAGGGCTCTGGGCGGTGTACAGCAGGCCTGCAACAATAATACATAATAACATTAAACACAGCAGGCTAAAAACAACACTGTACACATAAAAACAAAGGTAATTTAAAACAATTTACAAATTTATAACCATTATGCAGATTATTTTAGGAATCACTTAGTGGAGAAGGTGGATAAAGGAGAAGGCCTGGGAGAATGTCATGGGATCAGTCCCCGTTCTGCAAGGAAATTTTGATTCTATGATATTTTTAAATTGACGGCTATGTAGAGTTGCCCAAGGCAAGTGGATCAGTTTACATTCAAAAATGGACTCCAGCTTCACAGCAGGACTTGGTAGCTAAGTGGTTAGCTGATGTCAACCCTCACGTGACTTCTGAAGCAATAAAAGTTTTGTCTGTGGCATTTAATAATGATATCCTATAACGTAAATACTGTGTATATGCATTTCATGTCTTTCTCTACTTGCAGTGATCAATTGATCTGTGAGCATTAACAAACTGAATGGAACAGACTCAATAAATAAATAAATAAAAATCACCCGCAGGAAATATATGGGCATACAAATGGACCAAGTATAAGAACATAAGAAGAACATAAGAACAAGCCGGCTGGATCAGACAGTTCTAGTCTGATCTAGTCCAGCTCTCTGCTACTCGCAGTGGCCCACCAGGTGCCTTTGGGAGCTCACATGCAGGAGGTGAAAGCAATGGCCTTCTGCAGCTGTTGCTCCCGATCACCTGGTCTATTAAGGCATTTGCAATCTCAGATCAAAGAGAATCAAGATTGGTAGCCATAAATCAACTTCTCTTCCAAAAATCTGTCCAAGCCCCTTTTAAAGCTATCCAGGTTAGTGGCCATCACCACCTCCTGTGGCAGCATATTCCAAACACCAAATCACACGTTGCGTGAAGAAGTGTTTCCTTTTATTAGTCCTAATTCTTCCCCCCAGCATTTTCAATGAATGCCCCCTGGTTCTAGTATTGTGAGAAAGAGAGGAAAATTTTTCTCTGTCAACATTTTCTACCCCATGCATAATTTTATAGACTTCAATCATATCCCCCCCTCAGACATCTCCTCTCCAAACTAAAGAGTCCCAAACGCTGCAGTCTCTCCTCATAGAGAAGGTGCTCCAGTCCCTCAATCATCCTTGTTGCCCTTCTCTGCACTCTCTCGTTTTTGAGATGCGGCGACCAGAACTGGACACAGTACTCCAAGTGCGGTCGCACCCCTGCTTTATATAAGGGCATGACAATCTTTGCAGTTTTATTCTCAATTCCTTTCCTAATGATCCCCAGCATAGAGTTTGCCTTTTTCACAGCTGCCATGCATTGAGTTGACATTCCCATGGAACTATCAACTAAGACGCCCAAATCCCTTTCCTGGTCTGTGACTGATAGCACTGAGTTTCCTTTCTGAGAAGTGGATATGACTCCAAGCGTCACTTTAGCTTGACAACTGTGCTGCAAAAAAAAAAAAATCACAGCTACTTACGTGTAATGATTGGGTCAAAATCTCTCGTCACCGTGGCGACGTCTGAGGCGCACACTTGCCCGATCTGGATGAGCAGAGAGACGATATCCTCGTAAAGTGGAGGAAAGGCTTGGCAGAAGGAAACCAAACAGGGCAAGGTCGGCATGAAGAAGGTGAACCGCTTGGCCTGGGTTAGGACTGCAGAACAGAAACTGGTTTCACTGTACAGTAAGTGCTGCCCTTGCGTAATTTGCTAGAAGTTGGGTATGACACTCCCTCAAAAGTGGCCCCATAAAGTTGGTAAATTCACAAATGTTCATAAGCACCACAACAACCCATTGTTGGATGAAAGCGCCTCACTTGTGTGAAGGAGCACTCCCCTGGACAGAAACCCAGAGGTGGAGCTACCAGGGGACGGTGGGGGGTGGCGGTGCGCATTGCACTGGGCAAATGCCGGGGCGGGGGCAGGGCAGAACCCCCCCGCGCGGCGCCCCCCGCATTTACCTTAGTTCAGCCTGAAAGTGCAGGCTGGAAAAGCGGCCTGTTCACTTGAGGCTGAAAACGGCCTGGTGGGAACTACACTTCCCAGGAGACCTTGCGAGCCCCAAGGTCTCCTGGGAAGTGTAGTTCCCACCAGGCCGTTTTCAGCCTCAAGTGAACAGGCCGCTTTTTCCAACCTGCACTTTCAGGCTGAACTAAGGTAAGTGTGGGGCGCCACGAGGGGGGCAGAAAACGCAGAGTGCCCACCAGGGGCAGTATGGCCCAGCTACGCCTCTGCAGAAACCACAACACCAGCTTTTATATTTAAATGTATACTTCTCAATAGAACCAGTTCACACTTGCACCACTGTCATAGAGCAAATGTATCAACCTCCCATTGGCCCTCCTGATCAGCACTGACTATGCTGATTGGTGGTGCTCGTCCAGAGTTCTTGGGCAGAGAAAGGGCATTCCCCACCACCTGCCGGACTGAGCCTGGGACCATGGAAGAGTGTGAAGAAAGCAGGCAGAGTTTCTCCTTTCTCTTCCATAATATTTTTGAGAACTGACAAGGTCAGGACAGTCTAAGACTGTCCAGGTCAGGGTGATGGAGGGGGACAGAAGTGCATACATAAGAAAAGGGAGTGCAATAGTAAATATTAATAATAATAGAACTACCACTACTGTTGCACTCTGGCTATAACTAATATTTCAAATGCGTATATCTATATACATGAATTTATTTCAACTTATTTTTAACAACTACAACAAATAAGTGGCCACTGAAAATGTTGGTAGCTGAAAAAATTTCCACAAAGGGTTGCTGATTGTCAACAGAGCCCTTCGGGGGTTGGGCGGTATAAAAACCCCATAAATAAACAAACAAACAGACAAACAGACAGACAGACAGACAGATAGATAGATAGATAAATAAAAAGATGGCAAAGGAGAAGGTGGTGTTTTTGAGAAAGAGTACAATGAAAAATAAATCACAAAATACCCTTTTGCATATAAAGTCACAAAAAGTATTATTGCTTCAACAGGACCACCAATTGCTCCTCAGGTTCAACCAGGAGAAGGAAAGCAAGACAAAGAAAGTTATCTGCCCACAAAGAGATTACAATTTAAACTCAGTGGAGAAGGGTGCAAGCAAGAGATTGGTATGAGCGAATACAGTGACTAATTTCTGGCCCAGTTAACATGTCGGAAGATTTCCTGTTCATATTCAACCCAGTCGCTGTGAAGAATCTGTCCCCGCCCTCGCCCCACATAACCCAAATTTGAACTTGCTACACGGATCTGATTTTTACCTGTCAGCAGCGTCCCCATGACATTGATAGCCAAGCGTGCAACACTAAGAGATTTTGGCAGAGCGTACTGGATACACAAATAAGAAAGCAACTGAATGGCAAAAATCTGCAGGGAGAGGACAAAAAAGGCAAACATTTAATTATATGAAAGAGCAGGAAGAGGGAGGGATGAGGTGTGGTGAAATGTGATGTTTTGAAATAACTAAGAACTGCGGGCATCAAGTTTTTTAAATATTTATTTGTTTACTGGGGTGCTGTGTGGTTTCCAGGCTGTATGGCCATGTTCTAGCAGCATTCTCTCCTGACGTTTCGCCTGCATCTGTGGCTAGCATCTGTGGCTGGCACCATCAGATCCTCTGAAGATGCCAGCCACAGATGCAGGCGAAACGTCAGGAGAGAATGCTGCTAGAACACGGCCAGACAGCCCGGAAACCACACAGCACCCCAGGGATTCCGGCCGTGAAAGCCTTCGACAATATATTTATTTGTTTACTTTCTGCCCACTTGGTTTACACAGAAAAGGTACTTTTTAAAAAAGATGCCCAAAGAAGTCAGTGATAAATTGGACACCTTCATTTATTTTAAACAGGAATAAAGGACATATTTTCCTATAAAATAAAGATGTATGGTGAAATTTAGTTTATTTTAGTCACCAATCACACCCAATTAAGTGTTTTGTGTAAAAGTGTGCCATATGCCATCAAGGAGCAGCGGCGGTATAGTGGTGAAGAGCAGGTGCACTCTAATCTGGAGGAACCGGGTTTGATTTCCTGCTCTGCCACCTTAGCTGTGGAGGCTTATCTGGGGAATTCAAATTAGCCTGTGCACTCCCAGACATGCCAGCGGGGTGACCTTGGGCTAGTCACAGCTCTACAGAGCTCTCTCAGCCCCACCTACTTCACAGGGTCTGGGGGGGGGGGGGAAGGGAAAGGAGTTTGTAAGCCCCTTTGAGTCTCCTTACAGGAGAGAAGGGGTATAAATCCAACTCTTCTTCTTCTTCCAATTTATGGTGACCATATGAATGAACGACCTCTAAAATGTTGGATCATTAACAGCCTTGCTAAGAACAGTAATCTATTGCAGCTGCTTTGAGCAGAGGCTCTACAGCAGATAACGCTTCCATGTAATGAGCAGTGTGTTTTATTTGGGTGTTTCATAGGAAACTTATCAACAGGGAATTCATCAGACTTTAATCTAATGAAGGAAATCTCAAAACAGGATATAATACCAATTTCATGTAGGTAGTTCTCTGTAGTACTTACTGGTGTGATGGATGTATAATCAGAATATTTTACACCAAACATGTCAATGTGCGTGTGGGAAAATATATACATCACCTGTACCTTGTACATTTTTTATTTGGGACTTTTCCTTGGATATGCATGATTACTCTTGGATGAGTTAGTTTAGATTGTTATGGGATGTATAGTTTATTGTTATTTATTTTGTTGTTATTATTTCAAGTTTAAAGTCCCTCTGAGCCCTCAAAGGGATGGGTAGAATAAAATAAATAAAATTATATTTTGAATCCTTATTAATGTATTCAGAGCAGCGCTAATTACCATTTTGTAATTTGTGTTACACACTGTGTTTGTCCTTCTTTTTGTACGCCAACATGCTACAAGCCATATCAAGGTGGCTTACAAGCTCCTTCCCCTTCCTCTCCCCACAACAGACACCTTGTGAGGTAGGTGAGAGTTCTGAACAACTGTGAGTGAACTGTAGGAGTGCGGAAACACATCTGGCTCACCAGATAAGCCTCTGCCACTTAGGTGGAGGAGTGGGGAATCCAACCCAGTTCTCCAGATTAGAATCCACCTGCTCTTAACAACCATGCTGGCTCTCTACACCAAGCTGGGGAGCTTTGCTAGTACATCCTACAAACCATTAGCAACCCTAGATCAGGTCCTATGTCATAGGTGTCAAACTTGCGGCCCTCCAGATGTTATGAACTACAGTCCCCCCACCCCCCCCCCCCCCCACCCCCCCCCCCCCCCACCCCCCCCCCCCCCCACCCCCCCCCCCCCCCACCCCCCCCCCCCCCCACCCCCCCCCCCCCCCACCCCCCCCCCCCCCCACCCCCCCCCCCCCCCACCCCCCCCCCCCCCCACCCCCCCCCCCCCCCACCCCCCCCCCCCCCCACCCCCCCCCCCCCCCACCCCCCCCCCCCCCCACCCCCCCCCCCCCCCACCCCCCCCCCCCCCCACCCCCCCCCCCCCCCACCCCCCCCCCCCCCCACCCCCCCCCCCCCCCACCCCCCCCCCCCCCCACCCCCCCCCCCCCCCACCCCCCCCCCCCCCCACCCCCCCCCCCCCCCACCCCCCCCCCCCCCCACCCCCCCCCCCCCCCACCCCCCCCCCCCCCCACCCCCCCCCCCCCCCACCCCCCCCCCCCCCCACCCCCCCCCCCCCCCACCCCCCCCCCCCCCCACCCCCCCCCCCCCCCACCCCCCCCCCCCCCCACCCCCCCCCCCCCCCACCCCCCCCCCCCCCCACCCCCCCCCCCCCCCACCCCCCCCCCCCCCCACCCCCCCCCCCCCCCACCCCCCCCCCCCCCCACCCCCCCCCCCCCCCACCCCCCCCCCCCCCCACCCCCCCCCCCCCCCACCCCCCCCCCCCCCCACCCCCCCCCCCCCCCACCCCCCCCCCCCCCCACCCCCCCCCCCCCCCACCCCCCCCCCCCCCCACCCCCCCCCCCCCCCACCCCCCCCCCCCCCCACCCCCCCCCCCCCCCACCCCCCCCCCCCCCCACCCCCCCCCCCCCCCACCCCCCCCCCCCCCCACCCCCCCCCCCCCCCACCCCCCCCCCCCCCCACCCCCCCCCCCCCCCACCCCCCCCCCCCCCCACCCCCCCCCCCCCCCACCCCCCCCCCCCCCCACCCCCCCCCCCCCCCACCCCCCCCCCCCCCCACCCCCCCCCCCCCCCACCCCCCCCCCCCCCCACCCCCCCCCCCCCCCACCCCCCCCCCCCCCCACCCCCCCCCCCCCCCACCCCCCCCCCCCCCCACCCCCCCCCCCCCCCACCCCCCCCCCCCCCCACCCCCCCCCCCCCCCACCCCCCCCCCCCCCCACCCCCCCCCCCCCCCACCCCCCCCCCCCCCCACCCCCCCCCCCCCCCACCCCCCCCCCCCCCCACCCCCCCCCCCCCCCACCCCCCCCCCCCCCCACCCCCCCCCCCCCCCACCCCCCCCCCCCCCCACCCCCCCCCCCCCCCACCCCCCCCCCCCCCCACCCCCCCCCCCCCCCACCCCCCCCCCCCCCCACCCCCCCCCCCCCCCACCCCCCCCCCCCCCCACCCCCCCCCCCCCCCACCCCCCCCCCCCCCCACCCCCCCCCCCCCCCACCCCCCCCCCCCCCCACCCCCCCCCCCCCCCACCCCCCCCCCCCCCCACCCCCCCCCCCCCCCACCCCCCCCCCCCCCCACCCCCCCCCCCCCCCACCCCCCCCCCCCCCCACCCCCCCCCCCCCCCACCCCCCCCCCCCCCCACCCCCCCCCCCCCCCACCCCCCCCCCCCCCCACCCCCCCCCCCCCCCACCCCCCCCCCCCCCCACCCCCCCCCCCCCCCACCCCCCCCCCCCCCCACCCCCCCCCCCCCCCACCCCCCCCCCCCCCCACCCCCCCCCCCCCCCACCCCCCCCCCCCCCCACCCCCCCCCCCCCCCACCCCCCCCCCCCCCCACCCCCCCCCCCCCCCACCCCCCCCCCCCCCCACCCCCCCCCCCCCCCACCCCCCCCCCCCCCCACCCCCCCCCCCCCCCACCCCCCCCCCCCCCCACCCCCCCCCCCCCCCACCCCCCCCCCCCCCCACCCCCCCCCCCCCCCACCCCCCCCCCCCCCCACCCCCCCCCCCCCCCACCCCCCCCCCCCCCCACCCCCCCCCCCCCCCACCCCCCCCCCCCCCCACCCCCCCCCCCCCCCACCCCCCCCCCCCCCCACCCCCCCCCCCCCCCACCCCCCCCCCCCCCCACCCCCCCCCCCCCCCACCCCCCCCCCCCCCCACCCCCCCCCCCCCCCACCCCCCCCCCCCCCCACCCCCCCCCCCCCCCACCCCCCCCCCCCCCCACCCCCCCCCCCCCCCACCCCCCCCCCCCCCCACCCCCCCCCCCCCCCACCCCCCCCCCCCCCCACCCCCCCCCCCCCCCACCCCCCCCCCCCCCCACCCCCCCCCCCCCCCACCCCCCCCCCCCCCCACCCCCCCCCCCCCCCACCCCCCCCCCCCCCCACCCCCCCCCCCCCCCACCCCCCCCCCCCCCCACCCCCCCCCCCCCCCACCCCCCCCCCCCCCCACCCCCCCCCCCCCCCACCCCCCCCCCCCCCCACCCCCCCCCCCCCCCACCCCCCCCCCCCCCCACCCCCCCCCCCCCCCACCCCCCCCCCCCCCCACCCCCCCCCCCCCCCACCCCCCCCCCCCCCCACCCCCCCCCCCCCCCACCCCCCCCCCCCCCCACCCCCCCCCCCCCCCACCCCCCCCCCCCCCCACCCCCCCCCCCCCCCACCCCCCCCCCCCCCCACCCCCCCCCCCCCCCACCCCCCCCCCCCCCCACCCCCCCCCCCCCCCACCCCCCCCCCCCCCCACCCCCCCCCCCCCCCACCCCCCCCCCCCCCCACCCCCCCCCCCCCCCACCCCCCCCCCCCCCCACCCCCCCCCCCCCCCACCCCCCCCCCCCCCCACCCCCCCCCCCCCCCACCCCCCCCCCCCCCCACCCCCCCCCCCCCCCACCCCCCCCCCCCCCCACCCCCCCCCCCCCCCACCCCCCCCCCCCCCCACCCCCCCCCCCCCCCACCCCCCCCCCCCCCCACCCCCCCCCCCCCCCACCCCCCCCCCCCCCCACCCCCCCCCCCCCCCACCCCCCCCCCCCCCCACCCCCCCCCCCCCCCACCCCCCCCCCCCCCCACCCCCCCCCCCCCCCACCCCCCCCCCCCCCCACCCCCCCCCCCCCCCACCCCCCCCCCCCCCCACCCCCCCCCCCCCCCACCCCCCCCCCCCCCCACCCCCCCCCCCCCCCACCCCCCCCCCCCCCCACCCCCCCCCCCCCCCACCCCCCCCCCCCCCCACCCCCCCCCCCCCCCACCCCCCCCCCCCCCCACCCCCCCCCCCCCCCACCCCCCCCCCCCCCCACCCCCCCCCCCCCCCACCCCCCCCCCCCCCCACCCCCCCCCCCCCCCACCCCCCCCCCCCCCCACCCCCCCCCCCCCCCACCCCCCCCCCCCCCCACCCCCCCCCCCCCCCACCCCCCCCCCCCCCCACCCCCCCCCCCCCCCACCCCCCCCCCCCCCCACCCCCCCCCCCCCCCACCCCCCCCCCCCCCCACCCCCCCCCCCCCCCACCCCCCCCCCCCCCCACCCCCCCCCCCCCCCACCCCCCCCCCCCCCCACCCCCCCCCCCCCCCACCCCCCCCCCCCCCCACCCCCCCCCCCCCCCACCCCCCCCCCCCCCCACCCCCCCCCCCCCCCACCCCCCCCCCCCCCCACCCCCCCCCCCCCCCACCCCCCCCCCCCCCCACCCCCCCCCCCCCCCACCCCCCCCCCCCCCCACCCCCCCCCCCCCCCACCCCCCCCCCCCCCCACCCCCCCCCCCCCCCACCCCCCCCCCCCCCCACCCCCCCCCCCCCCCACCCCCCCCCCCCCCCACCCCCCCCCCCCCCCACCCCCCCCCCCCCCCACCCCCCCCCCCCCCCACCCCCCCCCCCCCCCACCCCCCCCCCCCCCCACCCCCCCCCCCCCCCACCCCCCCCCCCCCCCACCCCCCCCCCCCCCCACCCCCCCCCCCCCCCACCCCCCCCCCCCCCCACCCCCCCCCCCCCCCACCCCCCCCCCCCCCCACCCCCCCCCCCCCCCACCCCCCCCCCCCCCCACCCCCCCCCCCCCCCACCCCCCCCCCCCCCCACCCCCCCCCCCCCCCACCCCCCCCCCCCCCCACCCCCCCCCCCCCCCACCCCCCCCCCCCCCCACCCCCCCCCCCCCCCACCCCCCCCCCCCCCCACCCCCCCCCCCCCCCACCCCCCCCCCCCCCCACCCCCCCCCCCCCCCACCCCCCCCCCCCCCCACCCCCCCCCCCCCCCACCCCCCCCCCCCCCCACCCCCCCCCCCCCCCACCCCCCCCCCCCCCCACCCCCCCCCCCCCCCACCCCCCCCCCCCCCCACCCCCCCCCCCCCCCACCCCCCCCCCCCCCCACCCCCCCCCCCCCCCACCCCCCCCCCCCCCCACCCCCCCCCCCCCCCACCCCCCCCCCCCCCCACCCCCCCCCCCCCCCACCCCCCCCCCCCCCCACCCCCCCCCCCCCCCACCCCCCCCCCCCCCCACCCCCCCCCCCCCCCACCCCCCCCCCCCCCCACCCCCCCCCCCCCCCACCCCCCCCCCCCCCCACCCCCCCCCCCCCCCACCCCCCCCCCCCCCCACCCCCCCCCCCCCCCACCCCCCCCCCCCCCCACCCCCCCCCCCCCCCACCCCCCCCCCCCCCCACCCCCCCCCCCCCCCACCCCCCCCCCCCCCCACCCCCCCCCCCCCCCACCCCCCCCCCCCCCCACCCCCCCCCCCCCCCACCCCCCCCCCCCCCCACCCCCCCCCCCCCCCACCCCCCCCCCCCCCCACCCCCCCCCCCCCCCACCCCCCCCCCCCCCCACCCCCCCCCCCCCCCACCCCCCCCCCCCCCCACCCCCCCCCCCCCCCACCCCCCCCCCCCCCCACCCCCCCCCCCCCCCACCCCCCCCCCCCCCCACCCCCCCCCCCCCCCACCCCCCCCCCCCCCCACCCCCCCCCCCCCCCACCCCCCCCCCCCCCCACCCCCCCCCCCCCCCACCCCCCCCCCCCCCCACCCCCCCCCCCCCCCACCCCCCCCCCCCCCCACCCCCCCCCCCCCCCACCCCCCCCCCCCCCCACCCCCCCCCCCCCCCACCCCCCCCCCCCCCCACCCCCCCCCCCCCCCACCCCCCCCCCCCCCCACCCCCCCCCCCCCCCAAACATCTGGAGTGCCAAAGGTTCGCCACCACATAATGGTCCAAACTTATCAGTTTGATCCCATCAGGATACAAAAGGTGGTAGCCACTGCTAAAGGTGTTCTTCCCAGGTGCGGTTGGTAAAAACAGTCACAAGTCCTGCACCCTTTTGTGATGTTAGGTGAGTCCTTTATGTTTCAGGTGCAGGACCATTAAAGCAGAAGGTGTGGCTTCATGAGTCAGGCCTGGATGCCTCCAACAGTCACGTGCACGATGGGGACCTTAAAAAAACTAGCTAAACATCTTATGACTAAATAAGCAGGGAATAATATAAAATAAAAAAACTGTGCTTCTTTTATTTTATTACGGGTAACAGAAAGGTTGAGCTGGCACAGATTAGCAAAACCAAAAAATCATCAAAAGGTAAACACACATAAGGTAAACACACACACAATCGTCAAAAGGTAAACACATACACAAAGACTCGCAGAGGTATTAAACCCACTGTGTGTAAAAACAGTTTAACACACACTGCTATGACCCGCCGCTTTTCAGCCAAAAGGCCTCCACAGTGGTCTCAGGAAATATATATATGCATGTACATAAATAAATATAGAGGTGATGGCCACTAACCTGGATAGCTTTAAAAGGGGCTTAAACAGATTTATGAAGTCGATCTATGGCTCCCAATCTTGATCCTCTTTGATCTGAGATTGCAAATGCCTTAGCAGACCAGGTGCTTGGGAGCAACAGCCGCGGAAGGCCATTGCTTTCACATCCTGCTTGTGAGCTCCCAAAGGCACCTGGTGGGCCACTGCGAGTAGCAGAGAGCTGGACTAGATGGACTCTGGTCTGATCCAGCAGGCTCTTTCTTATGTTCTAGAGTGTTTTTGGGGGGCCTGGGCAGGTTGCATGCTATTATATCCTATTATTATTATTGTATAATTATAGTAAGGGCTCCAAGAAAACGATTTTTATCAGGACTGAACTTCTTTAGGAGTCCCTGTCAATCTGTTAAGTTTGGGTTACAGCCATGCTGTTCATGGCTATAGTTCTTTTTATGATGTGTGTTCATGAGTAAACCGGCAATATCTACATATAGTCATACACACACACACGTGTGTGTGAGTGTGTATACATACACACATATATGTATGTATAAATTCTGTTACATCTGTTCATATTGCATACATAAAAAACCCAAGGTTGTTAAAATTATTTGTGTAACTAGATTTAGCTGATAGCAGAATTGAGCGGTGCTACTCAGAGTAGAACAAGTGGTCTTGTACAGCAAACCCCCACCTTTATGAAGAAAAACTTCACACAGCTGTTTCATTCAAAAGAAGGCTTTTACCATGTACAAGATACTATATACAACGTAGAATAAGCAGGAATATTAAGCAGTCCAACAAAGTGCTTCGCCATGCACTTGTTTCCCTAAGGAACACAGACACAGTACAATGCAGTTGCTTATATACATGGTTCTACCAATCATTGTAAAGGTCACTTGCATCTGGTTAGAACCAGTTCTCTAGCTGTCAGATCATTCCTTTCTTGCTGACTCATACCTCTGCTGGATAGGATATGATCACCATGATCTAACTGTCATGTACCTACACATAATACTGTCATGTACCTACACATGCATACATTATATACTTAAGGTTGTTAGATTATGAATATTCTCCTTATGTTTGTATGATTGGATATACATATCTAGACTTAGGAAAGAATCTGTATTGTGTAGGAGGCATGAAACATCATTTCTTTTCCTCTCTGTAATATTTTTAGTTGCATTGTGAGGATGTTTTCTATACAGAATTTCCCCCACATTTCAAAGAGGGGGCAGGGCAGTATTTATCATTCTTAAACATTTTGTCTGTTTGAAGGTGAGGAGGGAGATGACCCAGGATGACCTTCCTCCTGTCCCAGTGTTTGGGGGGAGGAGAGAGATATGGGCAGGTGGAATCCTCCCTCTTGTCTTTGTGTGTGTGTGTGGGATTAGAATGTATGAACAGAATTAATAAGAGTGAACAGAATAAACATTTGTGCTTCAGTTGTGTTTTGATTGTCCAACGCACTTCACGTGTATTATCACAGTATTTCTTACAAAAGCTCTATAAGGTAGGTCACTGGTGTCCTTCCCCTGTTGGAGATGGTGTTTGAGCAGCTTGGCTAATGACTTCATGGCATTTGAAATGGAGACCTTGTGGACTAGAACTCATTAGCCAGTTACATTGGCAAACCTTGCGCAGAAGAAGAAGAGTTTGGATTTACATCCCCCCTTTCTCTTTTGCAGGAGACTCAAAGGGGCTAAAAATCTCCTTGCCCTTCCCCCCTCACAACAAACACCCTGTGAGATAGGTGGGGCTGAGAGAGCTCCGAGAAGCTGTGACTAGCCCAAGGTCACCCAGCTGGCGTGTGTGGGAGTGCATAGGCTACTCTGAATTCCCCAGCTAAGCCTCCACAGCTCAGGCGGCAGAGCTGAGAATCAAACCCGGTTCCTCCAGATTAGATACATGAGCTCTTAACCTCCTACGCCCCTTCCAATAAGCTCCTCTGCTGGAGCATTCCAAGCAATTCTCTAAATTGTCTTTCATACTGAGGCTTGTATTTGGGAGGATGGAAGCAACCACCTAAGGCTCCTGCTGAGGCCTTGCTCCTTGAGTATACAGGCCTTTTATAAACAACTCTGCTGGCTCAGTTTACTTTCGCCATCTTGGCCCATGTCCACTAGATACTTATTAGCGATCTGGGATGCAATTTTTACTTGCAGTTTGGTGGTTTCTATTTGTTTCTATCTCATTTTTGGTTTGGTTCTTCTGTGGCACCTGCAAAGCAACAACAACCACCACCACCTTTATTTGGCATTTAAAAATAGGTTCTAGAGCGTTGCCAGACATTTTTGAAATACAAATCAAGAGTACATTCAAAGCGCAGACAGGAAGACTGTATATAGCAGTATACATTACTTAGAAAGTTCTGTCACTTGTAAAAGAAATGTTGCTACTTTTTCCAAGAGCATGACATCTGTGTTGTTTAACAGAAGCTCCACAACAGAGCAGTCAGAGTCACTTTCAGATTTGTCTAGGGCCAGCCTGGGAGAGAAATTCCTAATGCCCACATATCTCGGACAGTCAAGAATAATGTGAGCAAGAGTCTCCACTTGATTTTTACAGTGTGGACAAACCCGATCCTGGAGAGGGATGGAGAAGTAACGACCCTTTGTAATGGCCGATGGGAAGGTATTGGATCTGGCCCTTGTGATAATCCATGTCTGTTGGGGTTCAGTTAATAATTCAAGATATTTGGCTATGTGCCCCTGTTCCGGTATTATTCCGACCGAGAGGGGTGAGCATGATTTATTTGCTTGCCCCAACAAGATATGATATTCCTGTTCTAGAAATCTACTTTTCAAGGTTTGGAAAATCTCTCTGGGTGTCAGCATACAGAGATCTTCCAGTAATAAACCTATTGAGTAAATTTTTGATTTGAGGCACCTAATGAAGCACGTGCACAGTTTAAAAAATGGCTTTCTTTTTAAAATTGCAGTTGTCAATCTGAATTCTGAAAAGGAAACGTCGGAATGGCTTCAACAGGGGCTGAGTACACGATTGGGGGAGTGAAAATTCTCTTCCCTTGCAAGGCTTATCCTTCACAGTTGGCTATGATGAATGCGGTAAGTCCTGTCAAACCAGATTTTTATTTGAATCAGCAGTTTCTGTGATAATGTTTCTCGGGAGCCAGTGTGTATTGTATAGTACAGGGGTAGGGAACCTTTAGCACTCAAAGAGCCATTTGGACCCGTTTTCCACGGGGAAAGAAAACACTTGGAGCTGCAAATAATTTTTGACATTTAAAAGAAAGATAACACTATATATTTTGGGGTTTTTTTACCTTTTACTCCGCTCATTCTGAGAAGCGCATGCTGCCTGCAGGGCGGGCAAGGATGAGGCCGGCGGCTCGGCTCATGGAGCCACAGTGCAAGGGCAGAAGAGCCGCATGCGGCTCTCGAGCCGCAGGTTCCCTACCCCTGGTATAGTATGTTCTCTGTACTATAGTGGAGGTTGCCCACACCCAGGTTCTGTTTTATAGATTTACAAATAAGCTTATTTTTGCCAAACAACGTTGGAAGCGTGAGGATTTTTGTCCTTTTTGGACAAGAGAATAGCAGCAGCAAAATAAATAAATAAAAGTAGAATCCTCTTCATGCAGTCTATTCATCGAAGTGTTTTTGTGGTTGTTGTTGTTGTTCTAGATCGTCAAGGGGCTGAACTCCAAGCAGCACTGTCTATTGGAGAGCCCAACAGGAAGTGGGAAAAGCCTGGCGTTGCTTTGCTCAGCGTTGTCGTGGCAGCAGTCTCTGTATGGTAAGCCATTCTTTAGCATCTGATCCTGTTGCAGTATCCTTTCACACATACCTGGGCCTTGGAACTGGGAATTTTTGAGTCTGGATATAATTTAGTGACTGCTGTGGACTGTATGAGTTTGCATCTCCGAACCCTCTTGGGATGCTGAAACAGACAGGCATGGGCAGTGTTAGTTGGGGAGAGGTGGGGCTGAGAGAGTTCTGTAGAGCTGTGACTAGCCCAAGGTCACCCAGCTGGCGTGTGTGGGAGTGCACAGGCTAATCTGAATTCCCCAGATGAGCCTCCAAAGCTCAAGCGGCAGAGAGGGAATCAAACCCGGTTCCTCCAGATTAGCGTACACCTGCTGTTAACCACTACACCACTTCTGCTCCTCTACTGTTTATTTTCCCAAGAGAGGAGAATCGGAACACAGGAGCTGTGGTTCAGTCATTTGAGCCTACCTTCCAAAGAGGATCTGATGGATGGGCACCATTAAGTTCAATCAGGGATAGAGAGATCAGGGCTACTATGGGTGAAACATCAGGAGAGAATGCAGGTGAAACGTCAGGAGAGAATGCTGCTAGAACACGGCCATATAGCCTGGAGACCACACAGCACCCCAGTGATTCCAGCCATGAAAGCCTTCGACAATACATTTTTTGTTTGCTCTTCAGAAAAACCACCCAGTGAATGGTCATGCTTAAAGGAATGCAACAAGGCTGGGACCCTGATGCTCTGTCGCTGTCATTGCCATGCGGAACCCACAACTCAAGACCAGAGCGGTGCAGGGTCGAACCAAAGCACTTGCTCTTACTTCACTGACGATGGAACCAAGACGCCCCTGAATAATGGAGCCACACAGAGAAATGGAGGTAGTTTTCAGATCTCGTCTTTAGGCACAACAACACAAGCCTTTATTGGCATATAAAACAGGACAAAATTTTAAAACAAAACAAGGTTAAGAAATACAGGTAAAACTACTAATTTCCAGTATAAAATTTGCAACAGTTTCACAAAAGAGCACATCAGAGCTGTTCAGGAGATTGGGTATCTTATAACACTCATGCCACTGAGAACATTGCAAGAAAATGGGATTCATGTATTTCATGCGTATCTTATTGTATTTGGGGCATAGAAACAAAGAATGGTCAAGTGTTTCAA
Source organism: Sphaerodactylus townsendi (assembly GCF_021028975.2). NCBI lineage: Eukaryota > Metazoa > Chordata > Lepidosauria > Squamata > Sphaerodactylidae > Sphaerodactylus > Sphaerodactylus townsendi. Next base: position 5,591,062 of record NC_059440.1, on the reverse strand, counting down.
CCATAGCCCTATCACATGTACAAACTCTTTTAGAACGTTCCATATTCTTGAATCTTCCCTCCAGCAGAGCTGATGGCAGCACATTGCATCTTGCAGTAGCCGAGGCTCTCCTCTGGGTGGGATTAATCAGCAGACGAAGATATGCTGCCATAATTCCACGCTCGCATGGGATTAATAATGTAGTCGGAGAACAGGTTGTCTTGGCAGCACGAGTCAAATTATGAAAATCAAGATCCAAGAGCCTATTCTTAACTAGTCTGAAGGCTTCCACCTTTGTGAGCATAAGGAATGATTCCAAGGGGAAACCAATCGCTTCTCGTCTTGTTATTTGGCCTTAAAGGGATACTGTCAGGTCTTTGCCTGACTTTTTGGGGTGGCAGGCAGTTGCAAGGGAACGGGGAGGCTTTCTTCTCTGCAGGTGTCCGGTTATTGCTCTCCCTCTGTCTGTGTCCTTGGACCCAGGAAGAGCAGCCGCTTATCAAGTGTGAACTGTTCCCAGCTTTTCTGTACTTTGTTCTAGGAGTAGAGTAGAGCTGTTTAGGAGCCGTGTGGCGTAGTGGTTAAGTGCTTGCACCGCCACTCACACGGTCAGGAGTTCAAGCCCTCTGTGGGTCAGATAACCTGGCAGCTGGCTCATGGTCAACTCAGCCAGCCATCCATTCCTTGATCGGTAAATGAGTACCTAGCACATAGCTAGCGGGTAAAGAATGGCCGGGGAAAGCAATGGGAAACTACCCCACAAAAACGGCTTGCCTATGAAATCACTGCTCGCAGTGGTACCCCAGGGTTGGACATGACTGAAGGGGAAACTTTACCTTTAGAGCTGTTTGGCTATGGTGGGTGGGGAGCTTTAGGGGATATAGGCAGAGTGTTTGCACAGGCTTTTCAGAAGCGTCTTTGCTGATGCTTACCTTCAGGTGCCAAATAAAGACTACAGACCAAATCTACAGTTTCTGTTATTTTTGGACCCAGGGTTTGACAGATACCGTACTCCACGTTTTTGGGCAGGCTTGTAAATGCTTCTCTCCCAGTGGCATAAGGCAACTGGCTTTATTTAATGCATTTAATTGAGGGGCATTTTGATCAGGGCTTGCATGGAATTAGGGGTCAGTGTTAGATTATATCCCCAGTTTAGGGGAGACAGGGCTGTCCCGCCCCTTTCCTTTCATTGGAGGTAGCAAATCTGCAGAAACATCCCTTTGAGCTTTAGGTTCAGTTCTTACCAACAGTAGTTTAAATCATGATTTGAAGCAGCGAATCTCTTCAATGAAAGATCTTTCTCTGAAAAAAACTGTGGTGATCTGTCTATCAGGATAGTGCTGCTTAAATTTTAAATGTTAAATTCTGATTTTAAACTGGAAATAGGGTAAGGGCTATGTTATACGATTGCTGTCTGAATAACAGCCATGTTGTGAGCCGCCTTGAGCCCTTCGGGGGTGAGGCGGCCTATAAGTCAAATAATAAAATAAATAAATAAATGTGCTGATGGTATGCCTTGTAGAGATGTGAAATCCCCCCGAGAGCTATTTCTCAGTTTTTCCAATGAAAAAAAGTAGAAATCTGGGGGAGGTTTCAAAATAAATTATATACACTAAGCATAAGCATAAGCATAAGCATTTTATTGTCATTGTGCACGCACAACGAAATTTACAGCAGCATTCCTCGATGCACACAATTTCAGACTCATACATCATCATCCTCCACCCATCCCTACACAGCCCCAAATACATCAATATGAAGCAGCGGAGTTTAGCATAGCCACAGCTCTAGAGTAGAAGCTGTCTCTAAACCTCTTTGTCCTAGTTCTGAGGGCCCTGTATCGTCTGCCAGATGGTAGCAGTTTAAAAAGAGAGTGTGCTGGATGAGACGGGTCCCTCAGAATATTTTGGGCTTTATTTAGGCTTCGGGCATTATAGATTTCTTCCAAGGAGGGGAGAGGGCAGCCGATAATCCTTTGTGCAGTGGTGATCACCCTTTGGAGCGCCTTCCTATCTGCCACTGTGCAACTGGAGAACCATACACAGATGCAAAAAAGAAGGTTAGGACACTAATTTGCAGCAATAAAGCGGAAAAAGGATACTCAATATTTTCTTTCTTCTAATAAGCAATATGTGGGGAGCTAGTGGCTCCAGGCCGTATGGCTGTGTCGAAGCTGCATTTTCCCTGACGCGGATGTATATAAAAGCAAAAAATCCAAACTTTGCTATACACGCTTGCTATGGCCAGTAAGATCAGATACAGATCTGTGAAAGGGGATTTGGGCATCTTAGCTGATAGTTCCATGGGAATGCCAATCTCAATGCATGGCAGCCGTGAAAAAGGCAACCTCTATGCTGTGGGATCATTAGAAAAGGAAACTGGATAATAAAATCCGGTAAGATTGGGTCATGCCCTTATCTTAGGCAGTGCTTTGGTGCAGGCGACCGCACCTGGAGTACTGTGTCCAGTTCTGGTCGCCAAATCTCAAAAAGGATATCGAAGAGATAGAAAAAGTGCAGAGAAGGGCAACGGCGGGGATGAATTTGAGGGACCGGAGCACCTCTCTCAGCGGAGGAGAGGCTTAGCGCTTGGGACTCTTTTTTTAAATTTGGAGAGGAGGCGGCTGAGGGGGGATATGATTGAAGTCTATAAAATTATGGTAGCTGGATAGGAAATGTCGAGCAGAGAGAAATTTTTCTCTCTTTCTCACAAATACTAGAGCCAGGGGGCAATTCCATTGAAAATGCCAAAGAATTCAGGGACTAATAAAAGGAAACACTTCTTCACGCATCGCAGGACGGAAGTTTTAATATGCTGCCACAGGAGGTGCTGTTGGCCACTAACCTGGATAGCTTTAGTAAGGGGTTTGACTTCGATTTTATGGAGGAGAAGTCGCATCTCTGGCTCCTAACTTTGATCCTCCTTGATCTGAGATTGCAAATGCCTTAGCAGACCAGGTGCTCAGGAGCAGCAGCAGCAGGCCATTGCTTTCACAACCTGCATGTGAGCTCCCAAAAGCACCTGGTGCTTACCAAAGGCAGTAGCAGAGAGCTTCGGATCAGATGGACTCTGAATTCAGATTCCAAAGAGCTGGTTTGTCTTTATGTCCTTATAAATTCTTATGATGTTTCTATTCGCAATCTGAAGATGCCAGCTTCTGAAGATGCTACAATTTCGGATGCAGGCTAAACGCCAGGAGAAAATGCTTACTAGTACGCCATGGCCGATACAGTCTTCGAAACTGGTTGAAAACTTTGACAGTGATTCTGGCCGTGAAAGCCTTCGACAATACAATGAGCAAAATGTTTTTAAGGTAATTTTTTTCACCCAGAATGTATAGAATGAAGATTTTAACGTAAGACAAGCTACTGTTTTAGGGGATGATACATTCAGTGTACACAGTACACAGTATTTTCAAGGATGCATTTATTGCTTAAATGTGTCGAAGTTTGTCCACAACTAATTTGTTATGCTGTGTATGTGATAAAACCCTTCTGAAAGGTTCAGTGTTCAAAAGCTTCTCAGTCTCCAATTGTGCTGTTCGTCCTATTGTGAGATTGAGATTTTTTTCTGTCTGAATAACAAACTTTATTTTAACTATTGCAAAATCTAACTTTTTCTATTTTCAACTATTCAAAGGGGTTGACTCTCAGGAAAGTATTCTTAGGATAGTGTTGCAAGATATATATGTTAAGATAGTCGCAGTTTATAACTCTAGTCTTGGGCACATTTACAGTTTTATACGACACTAATATGTTTGAATTTAAAACTAAAGCATGAGCTAAGTCATAACTGATATGCTTTAGGTTGCCATAGTTTGTCTAGTGTTCATAGGAAAGTAAGTACTACGTGTATTTTAATTTCCCCCCAAAGTTCTCCTTCCATCCCATGGGTTCAGATTTTCCAAGAAATGTTCTGTCTTTAGCATTGGCATATAGCAATTTCTTACATTCAGTTTTATATTACTAGAGGTATTCTAGATGAGAACATCTGAGGGTTATAATCAATAACCCCTCACTGCTCTTTGCCCTTGCGCTGTTACATCAGGGTTCCCCTCATATTGAGGGGCCCACCGTCCCGCTTCTTGGGGTAAGTTTTAATCGGGGTTTTCTGGACGCCTCTTGCTTATTTATTTATTAATTATTAACCGCTGTTTTATATGAGTTTTTAGGATGTTTTATTGATTATTAACGGGATGGAGCCTATGTATTTGTGTGTTGTGTATGATTTGCTCCTTGTTTAATATTGTTTGAATTTTGTTGTTCACCGCCCGGAGCCCTTCGGGGATCGGGCGGTATAGAAATTGAGGAAATAAATAAAATAAATAAAATAAATAAATAAGACTTTAACAAAACTTGCTTCCTACTCTCCTCTGCTCTCTCGGTTTCTCTTACGGAAGAGGCCTCCAAAATCACACTTTCTTCAAAACTGTCTGCAAAGAAGCAAGCAACGTTACATGACACTGAAGACGATTTTAAAGTGGATAGGAAACGAGTTCGCTCAGTAGAGATGGAGGAGCAGGTGAGTAACGTTCTGAACGAGTAAAAGTAATCCAGACACAGCAGTGGTGGGATTCAACCGGATCAACCACTGGTGCGCTCCCCCCTGTGTGCCCCCCCCACGCTGCCCACTTACCTGGCTGCTGCGCACCTGCCCCCCTTTCAATTTTGGGCAAGGGGGAAGAGAGGGAAGGCAGCAGCTTTGGGGAGCCGACTGCAGTGTGGCCTTCAGGGGAGTGCCAGGAGGCCTGCTGGAGTGCCAACAGGGCAGGCCACCCCGGCACGTGCCACCCCATCTGCGGCCAGTCAGGCCCTCTTGTTGGGGCTGGCCGGCCTGCAGATGGGGCCGCATGTGCAGCCTGCCCAGGTGGCCTGCCCTTTCTGGTGCTCCAGCAGGCCTCCTGGTACTCCCCCAAAGGCCACGTGCCATGGCACCACCCCAGGGCAGCCGCTGATCTGGCTGTGTGCTTCTGGGCTAGTGGCCTGATTCGCAGCCCCCCTGGGGTGGTGCCATGATAGGATTCAGCCGGTTAGCTACTGGTTCAGTAGCACCGGTGCGCACCGGCTGAATCCCACCGGTGCGCACCGGCTGAATCCCACCGGTGCGCACCGGCTGAATCCCACAGCCAAACAAGGCTGCCCAGTTACCCATTTTGGCTGAAATGTTCAATTGAATCGGGCTGCTGACAGCTATTTTAACTTTTGCCATTTCTCACAAAGAAGCTTAAGCTGCATAATATTGCATTACATGCCACAGAAAATAATGATGTGTGCTTATCGATCACTCTACTTTGGTTTTCTGCTGATTAAAGATACTTTATTATTCATCTGATTTTTAATCATTTAAATTTGCATATTCATTCATTCATTCATTCATTCATTCATTCATTCATTCATTCATTCATTCATTCATTCATTCATTCATTCATCCATCCATCCATCCATCCATCCATCCATCCATCCATCCATCCATCCATCCATCCATCCATCCATCCATCCATCCATCCATCCATCCATCCATCCATCCATCCATCCATCCATCCATCCATCCATCCATCCATCCATCCATCCATCCATTCATTTATTGTTTAGATTTGTAGATTGCCCCATCCCCAAGGGATGCTTACATGTTGCCAAAATCTCAAAACTGGTCTTTTTGACATAGTGACCAAAGTGTGAAATAAATGCACAAACCAAATTTGCTAGTTGTGGTTCGAAGATAAGACCCCTTTAATGTTTTTTCACATCCTACTGTAATAGAGCTCTTAATTGTCACCCGGTCTCCCCAAAGTTCAGGACTGTTTTAGGTATGACCTCCAATTAATTGTTCTTAAGCACATAACAGTTCTTATGATCTTCCTTGTCATACCTTGGGAAGCAGTTTGTTTGACATACCAATCAGATGGTTTTGAAAAGCCTTGGATACAGTCTCCTCTTCAGGAAATTTGGTATTTCTAATAGTCAGTGACAGTTATACTAGTTTAATTATTATCTTTGTGAATTACACTTGAGATAGATAGATAGATAGATAGATAGATAGATAGATAGATAGATAGATAGATAGATAGATAGATAGATAGATAGATAGATATTTAATTTCTATACCACCCTTCCCTGAAGGGCTCAGGGCGGTGCACAAAAAAGTAAATAAACAATAACATAATAATACAATAGGACTAATAATACAATAGCATTCCATAACAACAACTTAGCATTCCATAGTAACAATCAGTAATACAATGGCAATATCAGACATAGCACAATATTTCATAACAACAATAATATAGCAATAGCATAACGTTCCAGAACAGCATAACAGCATAACATAACATATCCTAACAGCAAATATCACAGCAACCACAATAAACACCACTTCATAACAGCTAAGTCATAACCAACCTAACTAAACAGGCTCTTATTTAACCTGATATAACGTAAGAAGATGGATGGCGACTTCCTAACAATAGTCCAAAAAACAACCCAACTATAACAATCCTACGTCCTAACACTACCAAAAAATCCAATTTATTGTATAAAAATTAATTCAATCTGCAGCAAACAGCAGATTTAAAGCTATAGAAGGTTTATAAAAATGTTGGTCGTGGGGATCAAAAGATCCTGTAGTGGACCCTGTCAGGACCCTTAGCTTATCAATGGGCTTACAATGAGCTGTAATAATGGACAAGCTTCCTGAAAACTAGTTTGTTCTTCAATACTAATTTTGCCCTGTATTGGGCAGCCACAAAGGATTTAGGTAGCATTCTCATCTTCTTCAAGCCATGGCTGAGGCCCGGCAGGCCAGGCTAGCACTCTGTATGAACTGAGTACATTCCCTAGAACAGTGATGGTGAACCTTTTCGAGACTGAGTGCCCAAATTGCAACCCAAAACCCACTTATTTATCGCAAAGTGCCAACACGGCAATTTAACCTGAATACTGAGGTTTTAGTTTAGAAAAAATGGTTGGCTCCGAGGCATGCGTTACTCAGGAGTAAGGTTGGTGGTAGTAGGTGGCTTTGCTTTGAAGCAACCGTGCAACTCTTCCAACGGGTGAATCACGACCCTAGGAGGATTTTCTCAGAAGCAAGCCCCATTGCTAAGCAACCAACTGTTTCTTTACTCCCAGGTAAAGCTGATCAGCAATTTCTTTAGTTCCGCCAGCGATGAAAATCCGTGCGGGTTTAACAGGGCTTAACAGGGTTACTTTGCCACTGCTTCCCCAAAACCTAGGTTTAATGCTAATAATCGAGCTCCAGCTGCTCCAGGCCAACTCTAGATGGGGGACACTCTGTTTGCTTGTGCCCACAGAGAGGGCTCTGAGTGCCACCTCTGGCACCTGTGCCATAGGTTCGCCACCACTGCCCTAGAAAATACCCCAGCATTTTCTGTGATTCTATGGCAGAAATGCAGATTCCCACAGAGCACTCAGTGCATAGTACGTTCCCTGAATATAGGAAGTTTAAAACACTTAAAACAGTTTAAAACAGTTTGAAAATTTAAAAGGAATGAGGTCTTGTTCCTGTGTTTTCTGTCTACCAAGCTTGCGATTTTCCCCCCTACAGGCTAAGAAACGAAATCGACTAGCCCAAGGAGTGCAGTTAGTTGATGCTTTGGAAGTGTATCAGCAGCAGAGAAATGGGGAATTGACTGTATCCTCAAAAAATCCAGCCCCTTCCTCTCTCAAAATGGTAAGTACAGCAGATCTGCATTCAAAAGGGACTTCATGTTGTTGAACGAGAGCTCGATACAAAGGGTTGAAGGTTTCTATCTCCCTTTCTGCTTGGCTATGTTTTCTCTTTGCTGTTTTGCTAAGTAACCTTCAGGATGAAAATGATCTGTTTTTCCAAATTTCCTTTGACCCGCAGATCTTTTTCTTAGTTTTTTTTTTTTTACAATATCAATCAATTTTATTGAAAGCCATAGGCCATTACAATATTACAATATTATTACATTAAAACTTCTGAGCCAACTTGTTATTCCAACAGGTAAGAAAAAGAAAAAAAAATTCACTAAAAATCCATCATGTGGCCCCACTTTTCCCCACAGTATGTCTAGATTGGTATTCCCACCCAACTTATACCAATTTAGGTTTGATCATTTCACTATTACGTTGTTGAGCCACCTTAGAAGCTGCCAAGGCTGCATTGTGGCCAACCCTATAGGATATATAGGGATCCAAATCCGCAAGGAGAAGGTATAATTTGTCTGACTCATAATATACCTGGGACAGGGATATGAAACTATTCAGAAACTTAGCCCTAGGCTCTGCGTACAGGGGGCAGTTCAGAACATAATGAGGTTATACATCAAACGTTTTGGTTCATCATGTTCATTTTGCTTCGTCATTGAAAAGGACAAAATGGATCAAGTTATTAACCCTCCGCACTTATTACAAAGTCTGTAGGATTAAAGAGGCAATGCTGATTTCAGTTGCTGTGGAATGGGAAAAAGGTAGAAGCTTTTGGGGAAAAATTCGATCACATTCAAGAGATTTCTGCATTATTTAACCCAGTGGTTCTCAACCCTGTGGGTCACGACCCCTTTGGGGGTCGAACGACCCTTTCACAGGGATCGCCTAAGACTCTCTGCATCAGTGTTCTCCATCTGTAAAATGGATCAATGTTAGGGTTGGGGGTCACCACAACATGAGGGACTGTATTAAAGGGTCGCGGCATTAGGAAGGTTGAGAACCACTGATTTAACCCATTGAACAGTGGATCTGCAACTACAATCAGTTCAAAGGCGGAAAAGCTATTATCTGAGGGTTTAAAAGTGGTTTAAATGACTTAAATTAGAGGAGTTTGCCTGGAGGTGCTTGTATTTCCCAAAGCATCAGACCCGCACGGACAAGACAGGTGAACACATAGAAAACATGCTGGTCTAAACCTTCTGCTTGAGACCTATGATGGGAGAAGGATGATGACCAGTCCTCTGTACCCGCATCACAGCAACAACTAACCAATCAAATGATAAAGGATGGTTTCACAATTGCCTCTTAATTTGGGTGACTTTGGGCTCGAATCAGAGGTGGGATCCAGCAGGTTCTCACAGGTTCCCGAGAGCAGGTTACTAATTATTTGTGTGTGCCGAGAGGGGGTTACTAACTAATGATTTTGCCAAGTGATTTTTGCCTTAGTTACGCCCCTCCTCCGCTCTGCAGCAGTAGTGCGCAGAACTTGAAGCAGTCTAGCAGGAGGTGCACTGGCGTGCGTGGCAGCCTGCGCCTGTGTGCATTCGTTCCCCGCCCAAGGACCGGCGCAGTGGCTGGGTCTTTGCCACAGCCCCGGTCAGGAATGCCCCGCCCTCGGAATGCCCGGCCACGCCCCCGTTGTGCCCCGCCCAGCCCCATTGGCGCTACGCCAGTTTGAATCCCACCACCATGGGAACCTGTTACTAAAATTTTTGGATCCCACCACTGGCTAGAATATTATACTGAACATTGTGAGTACCACAGCCACCCCTTAGGACTTTCTTACTATGGTCCTTTCTACCAGGTCAGACACCCTGTCCGTTATTGCAGACAGCCAGGCACCAGTTTCTGCAGCGTAGCCCCCGCCCCGCCCGCCCCCCTCTCCGGGAGGGGGTTCTTATTGATAGTTTAATGTTGGACGCCATATGGTTTATGGTTTATGGTTTATACGAAACGCTGTAATTTTATGTAATTTTATGTAATTTTTATAGTTCATAATGTTATTGCCTTATTGTTGATGATACTTGTTGTACACCGCCCAGAGCCCTTAGGGGATGGGGCGGTTTTATAAATACAATTATAAATTAATTAATTAATTAATTAATTAATTCAGCAGTGTAAGATGGCTGTTTTTGCATTGTGGTGGTTGAGGCTGAGCTACAAGCGCAAATGACTGTGGGGATAACAATATGTCCGTTGGAATGATAATTTTGCTACCCTGAGCTCGTCTTTTACAGAACTAAGTACCTTACCAGACCAAGATAGATAAGATAAGATAGACTTTAATGTCATTGTGCACGCACAACGAAAATACAAACATCCCCCGATGCACATTTCTGCAGTCCTCACACCCCATCTTCCACAATCCCCCTTTCAACCATCCCTACACAGCCACGGCCACGTCAACGCGACACCACGGAGTTCAGCGTAGCCACAGCTCTAGAACAGAAGCTGTCTCTGAGCCTGGTTGTCCTTGTTTTTATGATCCTGTATCGTCTGCCAGATGGTAATATTTCAAAGAAAGATTATGCAGGGTGAGACGGGTCTTTCAGAATATTCTGAACTTTCTTTAAGCAGTGGGAATTATAGAGTTCTTCCAAAGAGGGGAGAGGGCATCCAATAATTCTCTGGGCAGTAGTGATCACCCTATGGAGCGCCTTCCTATCTGCCACTGCAACTGGCAAACCATGCACAGATGCAGTATGTCAGGACACTCTCTATGGCACAGCAGTAGAAAGTCACCAGGAGTTTTTCATGCAGTTGTTGTTTTCTTAAAAGTCTCAGATAATATAATCTAGCTCACAGGTGTCAAACTTGCAGCCCTCCAGATGTTATGGACTACAGTTCCCATCATCTCCTGCCAGCATGATCCTGGCAGGAGGTGATGGGAACTGTAGTCCATAGCATCTGGAGGGCCACGAGTTTGACACCTATTGTAAGGAATTCCAACGAGGCAGAAATAAAAGGCTTTTGGTTGAAAGACCATTTATTCAGACATCTTAGAAAGCTCATACACACGGCATGACTGGAATGGGGCCTCCCGCTTAAACTACAGAATATAACCCCCTTGTCCCATCCTCCTTCCAGTCCCATTCTCATGGGAACGAATTCTCATCTTCATTATGAGATAAGCCTTCTAACAGTGTGGTTACAAGGATTCTGGCCCGTCAGCCTGCCAGGGAACTCACAAGGCTAAACGGCTGTGAAGAGATTCAGCACCACTGAGATCTTTACACTCTGCCTCCTAAGAAAGAACCCTTCCTGTTTCAGTGGAAAAGCACGACATGAAAGGCAGAAATAAGGAGGGCATTGATATTTTCCCTAATAGACCCATTGATTATGGCCGGAGGAATATCCCACGAGGGAAACTAAGTATTGCAAGCGACAAGCATTGCAGTCCGGTAATAGCCAATTTCATAGTGCAGGCCATCAATTATGGTCGGCGGGGTCTCTCCAGAGGGTCGTACAGGCATCGGAAGCGGAGCCTCCTTGAGCAAACTGGTCGAAAGACGGATGGATATTACTAAGGAATTAGGCAGTTCTAAACGCATAGTAACATCATTGATCACTTTAGTAATTCTAAACGGACCCACTAATTTCTGCCCAGTTTGAATATTTGTGAACGCCTCTAAGATTCTTAGTAGTATCAACAAACCCAAGCCCCCCACACGAAAGGGAAGTCAGAACGATGTTTATCCCATTTGAAACTTTGTGAGTCCTTATTTGTTGCAGGAGAAGTCTGACTGTCTTCCACCCTCAGCCAGGGATAACCATTGTTTGAATTCTGGAGGATGTGAAGCATTCAGTAAGCAGTTGGGGCAGTGGTGGAAGTTAACTTCCAGACAATACCTCAAAGGGGTTTTCTGTGTGCTACTATGAATGGCATTGTTGTAAGCGACTTCAAATGGGATTAACTCGCACTAATTGTCTTGATGGTAGTTAGTGTAACAACGTGAAATACTGCTCTAGAGTTCTGTTCGCTTCTGATTCACCTGGCTACTTTGAACGGTAGGCAACCGGGTGGTTCCCAACAAGCCCAGGAAAGCCTTCCAAAATTTGGAGACTAATTGGGGCTCAAGGGTCGACACCACCTTGAGGGCGGTGGAGGTAGGCTTATAGATATGTTGAATAAAACAATCGCTACCAATTTAGGCAGAGGGAATGGTGGTAGGGGATAAAATGTGCTTGTTTGGAGAACAGGTCCACACCACCATAAAACAGTGTTTCCTGGCTTTCCGCAACCGTAATAAAATCCATTGGAAATAACCTCCTGTGGACGGGAGGCAACAGGGAGGCTTTGAAAAGGCCGTGGGTTTTCCCCGACGGACTTGGCCTCAGCGCAGACCGGAACATCCCTTGATATAAGTCTCAATGTCTTTACATATGCCGCCACCAGAAACCGGGCGCACGGCCAGATGTGCTTTGATGAAGCCAAAAATGTCCAGCCATCTGCATCGCGGCAGGCTTCGGCAGAACCTGCTTATGGAGGGGAGGCACGCACTAACATCCCCCCCGCTTCTGCAAACGCCATCCTCCAAGCTGCATCTGGAGTCTCTTCCGCTGGAAGCCTGCTGAGCCCCGGCCTCTGAGTTCTGAGGAAGGGGAGACGAGCACTCGAATGGGCTTAAGGGGAGGAGGAGCCGGAGGTCTGTGACCCAGTGACAGCCATACCCAGCTGGGAGGGGAGAGCACGGCATGGGATATCTCGTGAACTAAGAACCGCCTCCCGGAAGGCTAGACAGCCATCAGCTAGTTTATTGGTTTTCCAGGGAAAAAATGGACGGTGAAGGAGAAGGAGAAAAAATCAGCCCAACGAAGCTGCTTCTCAAGCGGACATTTTGAGGGGGTAGAGAGGCCACTTTTATGATCCCACCAAACTTGAAGCAGGCTTGGCCCCTGCCAGTGACCAGGTGCATAGCCACCTTGATAGCAGCAGTCTCTTTATCCCCACGGGTCCAGTTGAGCCCAGGCCAGAAACTTTTGGATAAGTACACACGGCAATAAGTTTACCATCTTTGTTTCATAAGAGGGTTGCCAAGTGCCTTGTCCGGATGGTCCACGCGGAACTACGTAAAAGGAAGGTCGGGTCGGGTGTTTGTGAATGGGTTCGGGTAGTGAAAGCTGGATTTTGTGATGCTGGATCGCCGCATTGACATTCCTGAGACCAAGGAGGGGGGAGCCCCGGCCGGGCAGCTCTGTGAATCCTGCCTTTGGTGCGTAAGAGATCTGTGAGCCGAAGGCCAGTTTAGCAAATTGGGGTATAAAATCACGATAGAAATTGGCAAAACCAAGGAAGACGTACCTTTTTCGTTGGTGGGCCGCCATTGAAGTACCGTAATCTACTTTGCGTGATCCATTTTAAGTCAGTCGGTGAGATCCGATAGCCAAATAGTCTATGGAGGACTGATGAAAACAGCACTTTGACAATTAAGAGAGAGTTGTCAAGTAAACATTATAACACCTCTCCTAACCAGGGCTTCATGCTCTTCCTTCCAGTTTGTGAATAAATCACATATCATCTAAGCATTACCACCACCCCTTTATATACAATAAATCTTGCAAAACTCATTGATTAGGCCAGCCATAAAGTTCGGGGCTCCAGCCAAACCGTAATGGCATTATTGGCATTCATATTGTCCAAATTTAGTATTAAACGCCGTTAAATGTTCATAGCCTTCCCAATTCTGACCCTGTAATAGGCCTCTCTTAAATCCAACTTAGTAAATGCTCCTGCCCAGTGCATCTAAGAGGTCTTTTGATTAAGGGCAAAGGATATTTATTGGACATGGAAACAGCATTTAATCCACGGCATCAGTACCAAAGTCTCAAGGAGCCATCTTTTTTTCTTTACAAACAGAACAGGGCTTTACGGTGTGTTTGGTGGCTCGTCGCATGAATCCGCTGAGCCAGACTCTTATCCGCCAAGAAAGCACGGAGCTCTTTTCTTCTGTGGGCTCATGCGACAGATTCTACCCTGGGCAGTTGAACCCGGCTGCAAATGATTTTCCAGTAATCGGTATCCCTATGAGGGGCAACTGGATCGATTCTTGCTCCTGAAACACCCTGGCCAGATCTTTATAAGCTTGTGGATATCGGTGGATTAGAAGTCACCGACGCGGTGTAAGGCGGTGGAAGCCAGCGTTCAATGTCATTTGAGGCTGGTTTTCCCCACTTCATGTTCTCAAGAGGGGCTGCAATTCTAGACCGCTTCTTTCCAAATAATATTTGGCTCATGTATTAACAACCATGGCATGCCCAAGACAATGGATGTTTGGCCACTGAGCAAGAACAACTAATTTTTTCCTGAATGGTCAGCTTAACGGAGCAAAACAGGTTGCTGCTTAATCGGGCCGGCCTTCCGCCTGGCGGCTGCCATCCATTTGAGTAAACGAATGGGCTTCACTAGGGGAATCTGGTCTAAGCTATTGCCTCAGCTACCTGCGTCAGAGATTAAACAGTGGAGCGTCGAATCAACGAGGGCGGAGGCTACACACGGTATGCCTTGGTGTCATTAAAGAGGCTTGAATAGTAATGGGCGCCGTCTCACTCACCTAATCTGGAGTAGGACCACGTCCATGGGCCGAAGATAGTAAACTCACTTCCTCCTCGGTCCTCTCGATGGCTGCTTTGGACGAAAGCCTGGGGAGGCCCAGACTTCCTCGCGGAGGCTTGGCAGAGGTGTGAGACTGAACGGCGGCTTCTGTTTTTGGGCAGTTGGCAGCCAGATGGGCTAGGACCACCGCAATAGGAGGCATAGTCCCAAACGACGACGGCGCTTCAGATGTGGTCTCCGTGAGACGGCTGGGCTTGGTTTATGAAGTTGTTGGGGCAACTGCGGTGGTTTTCGACGTGATCGCCCCGCACGAGCCGCATCAGACGGCTGCTACTTTAGTATCCCAGATCGATCCACTTCAGCTTAACACGGTGCGCTGATGCGGATGAGGAGAACTGTTCCGGCTTGGTATTCATAGCCTCGAAGAAGTATTCACATTTCATGCGCTCAGGCCAGTCATCAGGAGGAAGTTTAGTAGTCACCGCGCACAAATTCATGGCAAATTCGGCAAAAGAACGTTGCCCTGCTGAATGGACTTTATGGTACTAATGGCTTCTGCCAGCATCCGGATCTTGGAAACGGGCACGTATATTGGAGAAATCCGCCACTGTGCGAGTATCATCAGCTTGCAATTCATAAAGAGTCACAAACTGTGTCAGTACACTCTTGCATCTAAGACGATCCATAACCTGCATCTTTTTCACGCTCAGAACGAGGCATAAATCATCAAATTCCTCCATATAAAGGCCCAGTTGCAGGATGAAGTAGGGGAGCGAGGCGGTCCTGCCTAAACGGCAGGGATGGGGCCTATAATATCCTCTTCAACAGCTTCTGACTGGGGCTGTGGTTGCAACGGCTGGGGCGGCTGGGAGCAGGCCGCTGAGTTACCGCCGTTGAGGAGGTAGAGCGGACCTTGCACCGCCGTTCTCCTCGGGCGAAAGGAGGCAGCCGGATTGAAGTGACCTTGCAGCGTCAATTCCCATGGCAGGGGGGTTTTGTGGCAGGCGCCTGCGCGTGTAAGCACCGCCCGGTTCTGCTATCAGATCCCCGCTGCCTCTTCAGCCTTGCCCAAGGCAGCCACCTCTTCTTTGCGAAGTTAAGGCATCTTGATGGCGCATGTAAGGCCATTTTTTCACCATCCAGTTTTGCTTGTTCATCACGCTGAATGCCTGCAGAGTCAACTCGCTTCTGGCGCTTGATGGCTCCTAATGCTTTCAAGGCCATGCCTGAAATCCAGCTTGAGTGATCCAAGACCTTGTCATGGACCGATAAGTTCTGCTGATACTGCCGCTTGCACGCTTTGGCCCTCGTTCAGCTCGGTTGACGCCCCATGCTGTTGTTCTCGGTCCCTTTGCAGGCATTCACGATCTTTTTGCAGCTGTTCGCGTTCCTCCTCCCAGAGTCTGCGTTCCCGGTCCCATGCCTCTTTAGCATCGCGCAGTCTGGCCACTTCATCGTCCCAACTTTCTTTGGACGGGAGGGGAAATAAATCTGGATGGGGAGTCAGGTTCCCGTGCCAGGGAACTCAGTCAAGGCCAAACGGCTGAGAAGAGATTCAGCACCACTGAGATCTTTACACCTATGATCTAGCTAGACAAGCATCCAGCAGAAGTTTGCCAGCCTGTGAAACTCAGCAATGAACCGTACATATTCTTTACCTGGTCTACACAGATAGGGAAGGGGCTGTGGCTCTGGGGCAGAGCATCTGCTTAGTATGCGGAAAGTCCTGGGTTCAATCCCTCGTGTCTCCAGTTAAAGGGATCAGGTGACGTGAAAGCTCTCAGCCTCCAGTTAAAGGGAGCAGGTGACGTGAAAGCTCTCAGCCTGAGGTGCTGCTGCTCTGAGTAGACACTGCTGAGTTTGATGGACCCAGAGTCTGATTCAGTGGAAAGCAGCTTTGGGCATTCGTGCCCATGTTGCCTCTGAACATGCCGTTCTCACTGAGCTATCACAGCTAACAGCTCTGCATAGTTTTCCAGGTCACACAGGACCATTTGATATTTCCCTGCTGCTTGCAGATACCAATCCTGATATAACATACAGTGTTACCAGGTTTTGGGTAGCAGCTCTTGAAGTACATTGCAGGATGGTCGTGCTATAAAACAGGCGTAATGAATTCTAAGGTTGTATTTCTGGAGTGCGTTGTGATCAAACAGTTATAGTCTTTTATCTGCTAATTTTATTGCTCCCATATGCCTTCTTTCCTTTATGCTCTTATCCCACAATTTTTATGCTCTTATCCCCTTTGTGTTCCCATACTTTTTTCCCCCTGTTCCCAGTTTTCTTCAGCCGGTCGATCCTTTTAGATATATATTTATAGTTATAATGTATTTTATCTTTTTAATTGTGATTCTCTTATCTAACTTACGCTGGTCTGTGACTGTCATAAAGCTTGATTGATGGATAGCTAAGAGCCATTAGTAGAACTCTCCTCCATCAATTTGTCTCATCCCCCTTGTGAAACTGTTTGAGCCGCTACCGCACCTTGTAGTGGTTAGGTCCAGACGTTAATTGTGCACTGTGTGAAGAGGTGGTTTTGGTACCTGCTCCTGAATCTCGTTGTGTTTGCTGAGTCTGCTTCGGTTGGCCCTGCTTGTATCTGGAGGCCTCCGCTGTAATAAATCTGCTAGCCTTTAAGGTACAAGACTGATTTTTGCAGTACAGGGACTGTTATTGGCACAAGTGAAAAGGACTGGCTTTCTGGGCTGTGGAGTTAATGACCTCAGCTGTCAGAGTGACTTAATAAGTCGGGAGACGTCTATTGATTTTTGGGCTGTGTGTAAGTGTCTAACTGAAAATCAGAGACTGCACAATTAAGTTGCTTCTATAGTTAAAGTCCTTCAGCTGCAGCTGAGTTGAGGGTTATGGGAAATCAATAAGGATTCCTTCAGCCAAATTGCTTCACAAAGTAGTAACTGTTGTTGAACCCTGTCCCTTTGGACACCCTGACAGCCCAGTCTCTTGTTCGAGCTTACAAATTCATTTTAAAAAAAACACCCTCTTGCTGGTGTCTGCTAGGCTTAGTTTTCTTGTATATTGACTTGGGGAAAAATAGATTCCCAAAAGATGTTCCTGTCAATGAGGGAACCCAAAATAGTTGGCCATTTTGAAAAAAATTGTCTTGTGGCTGGTTCACATGTTGACTATCTGTGCAGGATGTGCTCTGCCAACCGGGCTTACAAGGTTGCCAACCTGAGAGTGCTAAATGAGGGCATAGAGCAGTGGTGGCAAACTATGGCATGGGTGCCAGAG
Organism: Sphaerodactylus townsendi; assembly: GCF_021028975.2. Taxonomy (NCBI): domain Eukaryota; kingdom Metazoa; phylum Chordata; class Lepidosauria; order Squamata; family Sphaerodactylidae; genus Sphaerodactylus; species Sphaerodactylus townsendi. The sequence goes on along the minus strand of NC_059440.1, from coordinate 5,573,590 downwards.
GTGGCACTCAGAGCCCTCTTTGTGGGCACGCGTGCACAGAGTTCATCATGTGACAATAGTGTAATTATTTCAGGGAGATTATTAGCATTAAACTTAAGACCTAGTTTTGGGGAAGCAGTGTAGGTAACCCTGTTAAGTGCTGTTAAACCCCACTGATTTTCATGGGAAATAATCACAAAGCATGATCTCATCTACTCCGAGGCTCGGTTGCTGGCAATGGGGCTTGCTTCTGAGTAAACCCTCCTAGGGTTGTGATTCACCCTTTCGAAGCGTTGCACAGTTGCTTCAAAGCAAAGCCACCGATTACCACCAAGCTTACTCCTGAGTAATGTGCACCTTGGAGCCAACCATTTTTTCTATACTAAAACCTCAGTATTCAGGTTAAATTGCCGTGTTGGCACTTTGCGATAAATAAGTGGGTTTTGGGTTGCAGTTTGAGCACTCGGTCTCGAAAAGGTTCGCCATCACTGGCATAGAGTAACCCTTGGCAGGATCAGAAACTGGGTGTCAAGTGCCACAGGCAGAGGTGTAGTTAGTCCAGGTAAGAATAGGGGCTATAATCAAAAGCAGAGTCTAGCTAGACTGGGGCTGAGTCTGAGAAACCAAGCAGCCTGCGAGAAAAACGGCTCTCCTCATCCCAGAGATGATTTTGCTTGGACAAGCTCTGAGCCCAGAGGTGGGATCTAGCCGGTTCCCACCAGTTCCCGAGAGTGGGTTACTAATTATTTGTGTGTGCCGAGAGGGGGTTACTAATTGGGTCTGCTTTTCCGTTAGAAATGCCATTAGGTCCAAAAATCATAAAGTCCTGTTGTTTCCTATGTGGCTGGTTAGCGAAGGTAGAAAACGGGATAATTCTCCCTGTTGGGCTGTTTTAGAAATATGGTAAAGTTCCTTGTTTAAGGAAAGTATCCTTCTTTTGATTTCTAGAAACAAAATTAAGTATTTGAAAGTATTAAGTATTTGACAGGCAGTCAATTCGAGGAGAAGTAGTTGTTTCTGTTGGCAGTAGACGATAGGACTTGCTATAATGAGTTTAAATTATGGACAGAAAGATACCAGTGGAAATTAGGAACTTTTTTTTACAGTAAGATTTTTACAGTAACAGAGAAATTATTAATGCCCTGCCCCCGGAATGCCCGGCCACGCCCCCGTCGTGCCCCGCCCAGCCCCATTGGTGCTACGCCACTGTTTGAATCCCACCACCATGGGAACCTGTTACTAAAATTTTTGGATCCCACCACTGTCTGAGCCTGTGACTTTCTAGAGTTTGGTGGGAAGGTCCTGGAAGTCAACTGAGGTGGCAGAGCTGATGGCGCCACCTGGAGGGTGTCCTTGAAACGTTATGAGGAAGGTGGGGCTGAGAGAGTTCTGAGAGAACTGTGACTGGCCCAAGGTCACCCGACACGCTTCATGTGGAGGAGTGGGGAATCAAAACCCGGTTGACCAGATTAGAGTCCTCCACTCATGTGGAGGAGTGGAGAATCAAACACAGTCCTCCGCTACATCACGCTGGCTTGCAGTGGCCGTAGGTTTCTGGAGTCCCCGTGGTGCCTTAGATCACAGGTGTCAAACTCGCGGCCCTCCAGATTTTCATGAACTACAATTCCCATCAGCCCTTGCCAGTATAGCCAATGCTCATGTTGGGAGGGACTGATGGGAACTGTAGTTCATGAACATCTGGAGGGCTGCGAGTTTGACACACCCCTGCCTTAGAATATGTGACTTTTCAGTGGAGACATTTCACAGATTTAATCGGCTCTTGTCACACTTCGAGTGATCAAGGTCTGTTGCTGCATTTGTGAGTCAGACATTTGCCTTTAATTCAAAGGAAAGAAATGAAAGGGTCCCCCCCTCTCCCGATCGCGTGTGTCTGTTCTTGCTGATTGTGCCGGACTCTTGCAAGCTTTTAAAACCATTTAACAAAAAAGTACGTTAAGTGATTTATTACCCGAGAGCTCAGAAGTGTTCAAGTGAAAGCTGTTTCTTTAAGTATGGGATTATTTTAAAATCCCATTACATGCAGATGGGTCTGGTTCATTGCCAAGTTAGCTCCGCTGATATATTTTTTTCCCTTCACTGAAAGCATGTCAGCAGAAAAATCTGGCCCTATAAAGCAATGTATAAACTTTTCATAATGCATGACACTCCTATTGAACTCTCACTTGCGTCAATCTGTTTTGATCTGGCACACACTTATTTGTAATTTTGACATTCCACGGGATCCTAAAGCTCTCCTCCAACACCACCTTTTAAATGAATCAATCTTCTTGCTTGCAGCTTTCTTCATTGTCCAACTTTTCACGTCTATACATAGTAACGGAGAGCACCATAGTAAAAAATGATCCTGATCTTAGCCTCATCCAGCACTTCTTTACATTTTAGGATCTTTTCTCATTCCTTCATGGCTATCCTTCCAGTGTAGCTACTGAATAAGAGTTCCAGAACTGAGGGCGTGTCGGCGCCAAACTAAATACGACGGTGTACGTGTGGCTGCTGTGAGAGGAGAAGAAGAAGAAGAGTTTGGATTTATATCCCCCCTTTCTCTCCTGCAGGAGACTCAAAGGGGCTGACAATCTCCTTGCCCTTCCCCCCTCACAACAAACACCCTGTTAGGTGGGTGGGGCTGAGAGAGCTCCGAGAAGCTGTGACTAGCCCAAGGTCACCCAGCTGGCATGTGTGGGAGTGCCCAGGCTAATCTGAATTCCCCAGAGAAGCCTCCACAGCTCAAGTGGCAGAGCGGGGAATCAAACCCGGTTCCTCCAGATTAGATACACGAGCTCTTAACCTCCTATGCCATTTCAAGATGCTGCAAGGACTCGGCAACCTTTTCGGCCCTTGAAAATCCTGGCTGGGGGCGGGGCTGGGGGGGGGGGAAAGAACACAGGTGGATTCCGCACAGCATATTTATAAGGAAAACGAGTCGCCAAGCAAATAAATCATGCTCACCCCTTTCTGTCGGAATAGTACCAGAACAGGGGCACATAGCCAAATATCTTGAACTATTAACTGAACCCCAACAGAGATGGATTATCACAAGGGCCAGATGCAATACTTTTCCGTCGGCCATTACAAAGGGTCGCTACCTATCTATCCCTCTCCAGGATCGGGTCTGTCCACACTGTAAAAACCAAGTGGAGACTCTTGCTCACATTATGCTTGACTGTCCGAGATATGTGGGTCTTAGGAATTTCTCTCCTGGGCGGGTCTTAGACAAATCTGAAAGAGACTCTGACAACTCTGTTGTGGAGCTTTTGTTAAATGACACAGAGGCCACGCTCTTGGAAAAAGGAGCAAAATTTCTTTTACAAGTGACAGAATTTTCTAAGTAACATCCAATGCTAGATACAGTTTATCTGTCTGTGTTTTGAATGCACTTTTGATTTGTACTTCAGAAATGTCTGTAATGCTCTGGAGCCTATTTTAATATGCCTAATAAAGGTTGTTGTATTGTTGATTGCAGGAAAACGAGTTCATGTATAATGATTGCAACTCGTTATAAATATGCTATGTGGAATCACCTCCTGCTCAGGATTGGGCCGTCATAGGATTAGAAAATGTCGGTGGCATCCCAGAAAGGCAGTGTCATGTTTCGCTTGGTCCTCATTATCTTGGGAAAATGTGATTTCAGTGGGATCCGCAGGGGTTTGCACCCTGCGGCTCTCCAGATGTTCACGGACTATGATTCCCATCAGCCCCTGCCACCATGGCCGCAGGGGCTGATGGGAATTGTAGTCCGTGAACATCTGGAGAGTCACAGGTTGCAGACCCCAAAGTAATCCTGCATGCTATTGGAGCGTCTGCGCCTCTTGTCTCCATCCCACTTCAAACTTCATTTACAAGCCTTTGTAGTGTCAGCTCATTGGTACTTGGCTATATTTTGAAGTGCCAAGCAGTGGCTGGTTTTGCCCATGTGTCAGAAGTAGCCTCAGAGGTGGTAAGGTTTGCTCCAGCACAGTGTTTCCCAACCTTTTCGAGGTCAGGGTACCCTTGACCTCACTCTTCATATCTCACGGTATCCCTGCTGCCACCCTCCACCTTCCCCTCCCATTGCCCCTGCTTGCCACACACCCCACCTTCCCCTCCCAGGTGAAGGGAAGCACGGGGGTGGGGGGGTGGCTGCTGACCTTGTGGCAGGCCCTGCCCCATGGGCCAGCTCCATGTCCTTGCTGGTGCCGGTGGGAGACACCAGAAAAATAAGGGGGGGGCAGTAGTGTTGCCGCGGTACCCCCTGGGACATGCTCATGGCACCCCAGGGTACCACAGAACCCTGGTTGAGAATGGCTGCTCCAGCATCTGGCTCTCAGGAAAATGAGGGAGATAAGGAGACCATAAATATTTAGCCTAGAACCGCGGCCACCTGTAAAAGAAATGTAAAGTAATTGCTCTCTCTAAAGATTTTGTCAAGAATAAAAGGCATATAATTTAAAGGGGGATTTTCTGCATAATTTGTTAAAAGCATGATGGGACACTGGTTACTATTTTATTTTTTAAAAGTAGGAAGGATGTGAAAACACACATGCAAAAAGATGTCCAAATAAGTTGAAATATACCTTGAAATGTCATTCACTAGTTAGGACTGGGGTGATCTGGGCTACTGATGCACTGTCATCCTCATTCATTCATTTGTTCATTCATTCATTCATTCATTCATTCATTCATTCATTCATTCATTCATTCATTCATTCATTCATTCATTCATTCATTCATTTATTTATTTATTATTTAAATTTATAGACCGCCCCATCCCCGAGGGGCTCCGGGCAGTGCACAACAATATCAGTATGTATACAATGTGTAACAAGGGTCACAATAGTGACCATATTTACTAAAATCCATTAAAAACCATTAAAAATCATTTAAAACAGCGGTCAAAACAATAATAACAGCGTCCCATAACCCAATTCATTAAAACATCCCTAGAAGGAGGAAACGGCCGGACTCCTCCCTAAAAGGATAACAAATATATATACATGAATGGAATTTACCTTATAGGATTATTGTGAGGATAAAATGGAAGAGGATGATAGGAAGGAAGGATAAGATTAAAAAATGTGATAGATCGGATACAAGCTTCTCTGTGTTCAGCATTTCACTGTAAAAAGAATATATTTTCCCAGGCTTTATTTCAGAATTAAGTTATTTATTTGCCTGCTAAGAAAAATTAGGGGAAAATCTGTTATTAGTTATTTTCAGTATTAGAGGGTTTTTGTTGTAAATCCCACACGTCCTGCAAGGAAGAAAAGATAGCATACATACTCATCTCCAGCTCCAAGAACCCTGTGAAATAAATTGAGTGCCTAGCCAAGATCCCTTAAGCACAGGTGTCAAACTCGCGGCCCTCCAGATGTTATGGACTACAGTTCCCATCATCCCCTGCCAGTATCATGCTGGCGGGGGATGATGGGAACTGTAGTCCATAACATCTGGAGGGCCGCGAGTTTGACACCTAAGTGAGTGCCATGACTGACAACTCTATCCAATTGGGGAGGGGCGCAAAAGGGGCTTTAGGGAGCCTTGCGAATTTTTCCTCCCAAGGGCAATCACTAGAGAGCAGCAGTTGCGTAGTGGTTAAGAGCAGGTGCACTGTAATCTGGAGGAGCAGGGTTTGATTCCCCGCTCTGCCGCCTGAGCTGTGGAGGCTTATCTGGGGAATTCAGATTAGCCTGGGCACTCCCACATATGCCAGCTGGGTGACCTTGGGCTAGTCACAGTTCTTCTGAGCTCTCTCAGCCCCACCTACCGCATAGGGTGTTTGTTGTTGGGGGGTAAGGGAAAGGAGTTTGTGAGCCCCATTGAGTCTCCTACAGGAGAGAAAGGGGGGATATAAATCCAACTGTCCTCCTCCTCCTCCTTCTTCTCCTCTTCTTCCTCCTCCTCCTCCTCCTCCTCCTCCTTCTTCTCCTCCTCCTCCTCCTCCTCCCCTCCTCCTCCTCCTCCTCCTCCCCCGTGGAAGTGGCAGATGCGCTGGCAGTTGCCCGTCTGTCAGCCCCACTTCACAAAACCCAGAAGTCCAGGCTGCGGTAGGACTGCGCTGGTGTCCCAATCAGACACCACTATGGGGAGGGGGGCATTCCTGGGGGTGGAGCTGGGGTTTAGGGACAGGAGCACTGCGCGCCAGCCACCGTTTTGGTCCTGAGTGCCCTATGGGGGTTTTCAGCGACAGTAGGTTTTCAGAGCTTTATCTTGCTCCCTGCGCTGCTGTAAAGCCCTCTTCGAGATGGTGTGTTGGTGCCACATTGGTGCCACGTTTGGCTGCCTCCAGCTTTGGATAGGGCTTCCCGTTGGATTTGAACCCGGGCCTCCCCATTCTGTCTCCCTATCATACCTACGGGACCGTCTCACCCCATGTGTCCCGAGTCACGCCCTCCGCTCAGCAGAGGCGAATCTGCTGGTGGTCCCCGGCCCCTCCATGATGCGGCTGGCCTCTACGTGGGCCAGGGCATTTACTGCCCTGGCCCCTGCCTGGTGGAACACTCTTCCCCCAGCAGTTAGGGCCCTGCGGGACCTTGGAGAGTTCCGCAGGGCCTGCAAAACTGTGTTGTTCCACCGGGCTTTTGGGGGGGCCGGCCGCTGAGCCTGCCCCCCCTTTTGCTGCCCTGCGCACTGGCTATATTTGACCATCTGCCTACCCCCTCCCTCCCAGGGTTTGATCACTGGGGTTTGATGCCAGACGTCTCTTATTATTAATCATTTATTGAAGGTTACTGCTGCTATAGTTTTAAGGTTTTATATATTTTAATTGGGGATATTCGATTTGTTTTATTGTGTTGTTATTTGCTATTGTACACCGCCCTGAGCCCACCAGGGGTAGGGCGGTTTAGCAAATCGAATAAACAAACAAACAAACAAACAAATAAAATACACCATGAGTTCAACTAAACAGTTGTAACAAGAGCAAAATCTTCTTTTCCTTTTCAAACAATATGGATTTTGATTCTTGTTCTGTCTCCATCAGTCTTACTAGATTTTTTTCAAGCATCGGTTTATTTGAATTATCTATCGTTCCGTGGCTATTTTATTTCTGACATCCTGGAACTCCCAGCAAATCAAACTGTTACATTTCTTTAGAAATCTGTCATGTTGCAGAAGAGGACCTACGTTTTCACTTGGTTTCACAGGTGGTAAATTTTGTTAGCATTCCGAAAGAGTTGGTAGTCTTTTCAGTCTCTCATGCTCTGTAAATCAATGTGGAGTCAGCAGGGGGCGCTGTTGGTTTTCAGATACCGTTTTATTTCCCACTGCCACAAAAATCAACAGTTTTGAGGCAGCCCAGCACCTCCGTGATTCGCGACAATAAACCGCAACTCCGTGATATTTGCGCGTACAGCATTTTAGCCTGTGAACAAGCTCCTGGATTATAAAGCGCAAGAAACTCGTCAGAAAGACTGGCTCTGCTTTGAACTAGCCATTTAGTAGCGCAGTTTCTTTCTGTCGACCAGTTTGAATCGATTATTAGATAAATCACGTTTTGAAATGGCAAGCAAATGTCAAGAGCGCTGGGCGTGTGTGTCACTGTCCTCGTGTCTTCCTAATCATTTAGTTTTCGTAGCTTTGAATAACCAAGATAAAGAAAAAAGAACATAAGAACAAGCCAGCTGGATCAAACCAGAGTCCATCTAGTCCAGCTCTCTGCTACTCGCAGTGGCCCACCAGGTGCCTTTGGGAGCTCACAGGCAGGATGTGAAAGCAATGGCCTTCTGCGGCTGTTGCTCCCGATCACCTGGTCTGTTAAGGCATTTGCAATCCCCGATCAAAGAGGATCAAGATTGGTAGCCATAGATCGACTTCTCCTCCATCAATCTGTCCAAGCCCCTTTTAAAGCTATCCAGGTTAGTGGCCATCACGACCTCCTGTGGCAGCATATTCCAAACACCAATCACACGTTGCGTGAAGAAGTGTTTCCTTTTATTAGTCCAAATTCTTCCCCCCAGCATTTTCAATGAATGCCCCCTGGTTCTAGTATTGTGAGAAAGAGAGAAAAATTTCTCTCTGTCCACATTTTCTACCCCATGCATAATTTTATAGACTTCAATCATATCCCCCCTCAGACGTCTCCTCTCCAAACTAAAGAGTCCCAAACGCTGCTGCCTCTCCTCATAGGGAAGGTGCTCCAATCCTTCAATCATCCTCGTTGCCCTTCTCTGCACTTTTTCTATCTCCTCAATATCCTTTTTGAGATGCGGCGACCAGAACTGAACACAGGACTCCAAGTGCTGTCGCACCACTGCTTTATATAAGGGCACTTTATATAAGGGCATTATATAATGGACCACTATGAGCAGGCCTGAAGATAGCTTTGTATAGAAACACTGAGAAAGGAGCCAGAGCCAGAGGTTGGCATGGGGAGGGGAGGGAGGGCTCACTTACCAGACAGTCTATATGTGAACTTTTAAAAAACATTGTTTCTAAACATTTTTAACGCTCATCCCACCTGTCCAAGTCTCATTCCACACGGCACGTTTATGACGCGCTGCAGCTGCTATACATGAATTTGTTTTCCGTTTGGGGAAACGAGTTCATTTATAACGACCGCAACTCGTTACGAATGTGCTGTGCGGAACGAGCCCGAGTGTCCGCGCCCGTGATCAGAACGGGCGAGTTTGTCGTGTGTCAGGGACAACTCCGTAGACATTTTCTCACTGTACCCCAAATCCTTGTTGGCAACCCTGCTTTTTGAGAGAAGACGGAATAAGCTTAGCAAATACAGGAAATGCTTTCGGAGGTAAGGACAATCAGGTTTTTGTTTTGTGATTTAACTGGCCTAGTTTTTCAGGGTTCTCCCAAGTCCTGATCCTTGTTTGCTGGCCCACCCCACTCAACCAGACAAAGGCCCTTTCCGCACGGGCCAATAACAGCGCCCTAGGGTCAGCAAAAACGCCGTCCCTAGGGAGCTGTTCGCATGGGGGCACAGCTGCATCGCAGCTGCGCTGCCCTCACTCCCCCCCAGCGGCGCGAAGCCGCTGTTTCCCACTGGTTTTTTTGGGAAATAGCTGCTTCCCAGCGGCTGGAAGGCGCCATTCCCCCCCTTTCCCAATTGGCCATGCTGACAGGGGCTGATGGGAATTGTAGTCCATGAACATCTGGAGAACCGCAGGTTGCAGACCCGTGGTACTCATATAAATTATTATTGCCACTGCTGCTTTTATTGTGATTATTTTAGCAGATGGCATTGAACACTGTCCTTCATACTCACTTTCCAGAACTCAGAGACCTTTATTAGGCATGTGCAACTCTTGGAAATGCCCATCTGAGTTTATAATTAAGGAGCTGGTTCAGATAATGGGCAACACAGAGCTTTCGGGGAGTAATCACGAAGTGTCAGGGGGAACAGGAACTCTGTGCCTTGCTGAGAAGATAATGACGTTCCTGCTCAAATAGTTAGTTTTTAAGCTGAAGATAAATCTTGTTGGCAGTGAGCGTGAGCAAGGAGTCCCAGGAAAGGCCCAACGAGGAGATCTTAGCCTCAATTAGTAGCCACCAGTCAGAGGTCTGGAGTTCAGGCATCACAGGTTGGACCAGACTGTACAGGTCGGAATGGAAACAGAGGCGCACCTAAAATTTGAAAGTGGCGGCCCACGCCCTGGTTTTCAAAAGGTGCTGTCCTGCCTCAAGGCAGAGGGCTGCGTAGGGAACACAGGCCCCTTCCGCACACGCAAAATATTGCGTTTTCAAACCACTTTCACAACTGTTTGCAAGTGGATTTTGCCATTCCGCACAGCTTCAGAGAGCACTGAAAGCAGTTTGAAAGTGCATTATTCTGCATGTGCGGAATGAGCCACAGTGTGGAACTCCAAAGATTTCATATGAGAAGCTGGCCTGCAACTGTTCAAGCTTGGGTTTCCATGCACGGATCCTTATAGGAACCCCATCCATATTCACTTTCCATACATTATTGCAGTAAAAATTGTAGTTATTGCGGTGTGTCAGTGTTCCTTTTCTTCATGTTTCCTGTGGGTTGCAGGTCTGTGGCAAAGGCAAGATTTGAACTAGCAATGGCCCTGCTCCAGCTTTTAGTTTCCGCAAGACCCAGCATAGTGTTAGTGGTTAAGAGCAGCAAACTCTAATCTGGAAAGCCAGGTTTGATTCCCTGCTCTTCTACATGAGCAGTGGGCTGTAGCCTGGCGAACTGGATTTGACTCCCTTCTCCTCTCCACATGAGTGGAACATGCTGACCTGGAGAGCTGGGTTCAGTTTTCCACTCCTCCAAATGACGCCTGCTGGGCTAGTCACAGTTCTCTCAGAATTGTCCCAGTCTCACCTAGCTCATATGGGAGCAGCAGTGGCGTAGGAGGTTAAGAGCTCATGTATCTAATCTGGAGGAACCGGGTTTGATTCCCCGCTCTGCCACCTGAGCTGTGGAGGCTTATCTGGGGAATTCAGGTTAGCCTGTGCCCTCCCACACATGCCAGCTGGGTGACCTTGGGCTAGTCACAGCTTCTCGGAGCTCTCTCAGCCCCACCCACCTCACAGGGTGTTTGTTGTGAGGGGGGAAGGGCAAGGAGATTGTCAGCCCCTTTGAGTCTCCTGCAGGAGAAAAAGGGGGGATATAAATCCAAACTCCTCCTCCTCCTCCTCCTCCTCATATGGTGCCAGTTGTGGGGCTGCAGGAAGGGAAGGTGACGGTCAGACGCTTTGAGACTCCTTTCGGTAGAGAAAAGTAGGTCATAAAAACCCAACTTTTTTTCTTTTATACTTGTTTTCAGCGTCAGCAAGTTTGGGAGAAGTTTTTCTGGTTTAAAGTAGAATGTTTGGTTTGCAGATTTTATGCAGGGTTGTGTGTGTACTGTGACTTGATTGTGGCACAGAAAAAGCATTATGTGCCGTTTCTGGGCTTCTCCTTGAGCTCTTGTAACGTTTTTCCACCCAAGCTTTTGATCTAGGAAGATACCCAAGGCAAGTACAATTCAGTTAAAGAAGGGCTGCTTCCATTTGCTGTGTCTTATATACCCTGTTTCCCCGAATATGACATCCCCTGAAAATAAGACGTAGTAGAGGTTTTGCTGAAGTGCAAAATATAAGGCATCCCCTGAAAGTAAGACGTAGGCTGTTTCCGCACGGGCGGAAAATGACGGCCTGGAGACGGTAAAACCGCCGCCTCCCAGGCTAAGCCATTCGGCACGGGCGGGCAAGCAAGCTGCTGCGCGAGCCGCTGGCTGCCCCTCAAGGCCACCTGGCTGGCCTGCGAGCTGGCGATTCTGGAGAACGCTAAGAAGCGTTCTTTTTGGAATACGCCGCTGTGAAGCCGCTGCCGAGCGAACGGCAGCGGCTTCACGGCGCCTCCCCGACCCGGCAAAAATTAATATAAGACACTGTCTTATTTTCAGGGAAACATGGTAGTTTTGTTTCGGCGTATTCTCCCCCACCCACCCTCACAGTCACAGGTAATTTAGATTGTTATGGTTGTTCATATTCCCTTAAATCCTGTGCCACTTTCCTGAATGCTTACACTTGGTAGGTCAGTTGCCTGGCTGCATCCTGAAGGAATAAAGTCTGTTCGCTATCTGAGGACAGAGTCATGCACTTTTTACATTTTGAAAGCACGTGTCTAGTCTTTGTAACTGGGAAGGCAGGCTCAAAAGGGCAAAATGCCAGTGAAATCTCAGAAGCCAGATTTGTGGTCGAACAAGATTTGCCACGGTCAAGTTTGAGGCTTGAGTGTCCCACATCCACCCTTGCCTCTCCCGGCAGCAGTGGTGTGGTGGTCAAGAGCAGGTGCATTCTAATCTGGAGGAACCGGGTTTGATTCCCCGCTCTGCCACTTGAGCTGTGGAGGCTTATCTGGGGAATTCAGATTAGCCTGCGCACTCCCACACACGCCAGCTGGGTGACCTTGAGTTAGTAACAGTTCTTTGGAGATCTCTCAGCCCCACCCACCTCACAGGGTGTTTGTTGTGAGCGGGGAAGGGAAAGGAATTTGTAAGCCCCTTTGAGTCTCCTGCAGGAGAGAAAGGGGGGATATAAATCCAAACTCCTCCTCCTCCTCTCTTCTTCTTCTTCTTCTTCTTCTTCTTCTTCTTCTTCTTCTTCTTCTTCTTCTTCTTCTTCTTCTTCTTCTTCTTCTTCTTCTTCTTCTTCTTAGAACATAAGAAGAAGAACATAAGAACAAGCCAGCTGGATCAGACCAAAGTCCATCTAGTCCAGCTCAAGCTGCTCTAGTGCACCACCAGGTGCCTTTGGGAGCTCCTCACATGTAGGATGTGAACTACACGGCCTTCATGCAATGGCCTTCTTTCTTTCTTCTTTCTTCTTCTTCTTCTTCTTCTTCTTCTTCTTCTTCTTCTTCTTCTTCTTCTTCTTCTTCTTCTTCTTCTTCTTCTTCTTCTTCTTCTTCTTCTTCTTCTTCTTCTTCTTCTTCTTCTTCTTCTTCTTCTTCTTCTTCTTCCTTGTGAGAGTCAGAATAAATGATAAAAAATTATAATGTCAAGCAACAGTTTCCATAAACTTGTTTGTGGCCAGGAAGGGGGCTTTGATTAAGTGGCCATTTCCATTGTTAGGGTGGGCACAGGTAGTTAGGCGAGATGCTTGTCCTAACATGCACACTTCACTGAGTTCAGGGCCAGCGTTCCCCTTTTGCAGGTATTGTACCGTAAGCAACCGGCAAGCAAAATATGTGGCCTAACAAGCTAGCCTTGTTACCTTTTCCAGACTTCAGAGTTCACAAGACTCAGGTTTCAAAATCTGTTTAAAGTGACTCCGAACTAATGAAAAAGTTAATTATAGTCCAGTTCTTACTCATCTCCTTAGATATAAAAGGCTTAATTATTTCAGGCTGCTGCTGCGGGAGATATAATATAAAATAGATTACACTTAATTAGACAGATGATGTTTTGAGGACAAAGTACTGCAATGAGCCGTGTTAAGTCAATCACTTATACAGCCCTGGAAATTGGGTGGTACAAACTGCTTCCATGCTTGCTGAACCCACGGATCAACTAGTCTCCTGCATTCCTAGTCTCCTGCAGAGGATCTTTATTTGACTCTGAAGTCAAATAAAGTCAAACTTCACATACACGCTACAGGGGTCAGTGCTATCAGTCACAGACCAGGAAAGGGATTTGGGTGTCTTAGTTGATAGTTCCATGGGAATGTCAACTCAATGCATGGCAGCTGTGAAAAAGGCAAACTCTATGCTGGGGATCATTAGGAAAGCAGTTGATAATAAAACTGCAAGGATTGTCATGCCCTTATATGAAGCCGTGGTGCGACTGCACTTGGAGTCCTGTGTTCAGTTCTGGTCGCCACATCTCAAAAAGGATATCAAAGAGATAGAAAAAGTGCAGAGAAGGGCAACGAGGATGATTGAGGGATTGGAGCACCTTCCTTATGAGGAGAGGCTGCAGCGTTTGGGGCTCTTTAGTTTGGAGAGGAGGCGTCTGAGGTGGGATATGATTGAAGTCTATAAAATTATGCATGGGGTAGAAAATGTTGACAGAGAGAAATTTTTCTCTCTTTCTAGAACCAGGGGGCATTCATTGAAAATGCTGGGGGGAAGAATTAGGACTAATAAAAGGAAACACTTCTTCACAAACGTGTGATTGGTGTTTGGAATATGCTGCTACAGGAGGTGGTGATGGCCACTCACCTGGATAGCTTTAAAAGGGGCTTGGACAGATTTATAGAGGAGAAGTCGATCTATGGCTCCCAATCTTGATCCTCCTTGATCTGAGATTGCAAATGCCTTAGCAGACCAGGTGCTCAGGAGCAGCAGCAGCAGGCCCTTGCTTTCACCTCCTGCATGTGAGCTCCCCAAGGCACCTGGTGGGCCACTGCGAGTAGCAGAGTGCTGGACTAGATGGACTCTGGTCTGATCCAGCAGGCTAGTTCTTATGTTCTTAACTTCTGAAATTAAAATCTGTGTTTTTTTAGGGCAGCCAAAGCCCTGTCCGTTGTGTACTGGACCTACTTGCTTACTCAGCATCTGCTTATTTATTTGTTTGCAGTCTGCCTTTCTCGATGAAACTCGAGGCAGATTACAGAATTTGAAAACTCGGCAATAAAAGTGTAGTATCATGGATGCAACAAGTTGTGCAATTAAACTGGATTACAAAATTAGGGAATAATGGAATAAAAACAGTATACTCTGCCCAGTAAACAATACAAAAGAGGAACACAATTGTCTACATTTTCAGATGCCTAAGCTACAGTCCTATTTTTGAAACAAGAAAAGCCCTTTTTTGAACAAGTGCCATGTAAAAATTTGATCCGAAGTAGAAGAGGTACTCAGTTTGTTGGGTTAAGAGGCGGGAGGTGGGTTGCCCTTGCCGACCTCTGCATCACACCCCTTGTAATCTTTGGAAGTTGCCCTTCCAAATTCTAACCAGGGCCAACCCTGCTTAGCTTTTGAAATCTGATAAGATCAGGCTAGCCTGGAGCTATCCAATTCCTAAGCCTTTATTGGCATTATAAATTACAGAATTAGTAAAAAGGGCAGGAGCTATCCAGGGTGGATAATATTAATTATGGAAAAGGTTAAATACAAATGCATGAATTTAAACTGCGGTGGGGGGGTGGGCATTCATTATCAACGGGATTGGTGCAGGCAATTTTCCAACTTTCCTGAACAACTCACATCCCTTTGAAGTCACCATGTCTCTTTCCCAGCAATGGAAAGAGAGAGATTCAACAGAACTCTGCATCGGTAAAGCAGCGAAGGGAGAAGATTCGGCACAGCTAGAATCAGAAGATCCAAGGCTGCGATTAACACAACAAATTTAGCAAAATACGATTGTGAAGAGTGGGGTTAAAAGCCTTGCTTCCCCAGTGCTTTTGAAGGCCAAGTTTACGTGTTGGGTGTTCCAGTCGAAGAACTCCAATGTTTGTCCTTAAGCACATATGATAGGATGGAATGCATCTTTCACCCCTGTTTGTTCTCGCTTCCTTTGTAGTCTCCTGCATTGCAGAATTTAAGATTGTAAGCTCCTTGGGGCAGTGCCATGATATTGTGACTTGCTCCTAGAACTGGTTAGGTTTCTGTTCCCACATCTGGAGCAGACATTGAGAACCATTCCACTTTCCAGGTTTAAAATACCAGGGACCGTTTTGTAGCCATTTGTTCTTGTAATGACAGAGTTTCCATAGACTTTCCCCTTCCTCTTCCTTCCTTCCAGACAGCACTTCTTCAAAGCAGTGTGACAGAGCCCATTCTCAGAAAACTCTTCTCAGAAAACTCAGAAAAAAATTGAGGAGAGGCCCATGCATGCTGCGGTCCCTTGGAAAAGATTTCATTCGAGGTTTTAGAAGCAGCCAGAGGTGGGATCCAGCAGGTTCTCACAGGTTCCCGAGAGTAGGTTACTAAGTATTTGTGTGTGCCGAGAGGGGGTTACTAATTGGTGATTTTGCCACGTGATTTTGGCCTTAGTTACGCCCCTCCTCTCAGCAGTAGAGCGCAGAACTTGAAGCAGTCTAGCAGGAGGTGCACCGGCGTGTGTGGCAGCCTGCGCCTGCGTGCATTCGTTTCCCGCCCAAGGACTGGCGCAGCGGCTGAGTCCTTGCCACAGCCCCGCCCAGGAATGCCCCGCCCCCGGAATGCCCGGCCACGCCCCTGTCGTGCCCCACCCAGCCCCATTGGCGCTATGCCGCAGTTTGAATCCCACCACCATGGGAACCTGTTACTAAAATTTTTGGATCCCACCACTGGAAGCAGCCCTATGTGGCTGGCCTTCCTTTCCTTTTAGGTAGAAGTTGAAAGAGGTGTTCCGTGAAGTGAGGGACCTTCTGAAGGGAGTTTTTGGCCTTTGCTCGCCTCTGCTTCTTTTCTCCAGGGAGGCACCTTCAGTAGAAATGGGGCCCCTCCCTTGCATAGCCTGTGCATTTTTGTGTGTGTTCTTCTGCAGGTGCTACAGCTACCTTTTGATATTTAAACACCTGAGTCCTTCTCAACATTCTCCTTCATCAAGGAATGATAATTGATTCAGAATTCTAGTACCAGTCTATAAAAGGAGGCAAAAATAAAAAATCCCCCTGGTGCGGCCCTCTCTTGATGAATTATGCTAAAGCAGAACTCTTATTTTTTTTTAAAGAACTGGGGCAAACTGTGTTAAGGAATCTCCCTCTTACACCAGGTAAGAAAGTAAACAGTAAATGGAGAGTAGTGTAACAAACACTCGGGGTATCAAGAAACAGCTGTGAAAAGGATCTGTCTTAATGTGCTAGCCCACTGCAGTTTAACATATTGCTTACAACCTTCACAATAGAGTTTGAGTGACTTCAGTTACACATTCCAGGAGACTGGCAGTCTGTCACAATCAGAGCGCGGGCTCTCGGGCGGGCTAGCTTACCCCCGACGGGATGAAGAAAGTTGCGGATTTGTATTACACACTCTCACCCGACACTGTATCCGATCCCTGTCCCTTCGGCTGATTGACGTCCTGAATGAGCTCTTTGAAGCGAGCTCCAGCTTAATTAAAACGTTTGCTTGGTTCGTGGTGATCTGTGAAAGCCGGTGATAAATATTGAATTGGGTTCACCTGCTGGTTACTGTAAGTGGATAAACAGCTGCTTTGTGCAGCTTAATCAAGAAGCCGAAGACGACCGCCTTTTTAGAAAGAAGGGCTAGCGGGGGGGGGGTGGGGGGTCGGGCAGGTGGAAGAAAGAAGAGTCGCAAAGTTTCAATAATGCCACTTCAGTTATCTCGGCCGGGTGTGCTTGTGAGAGATTTCGCGCAGTGAGCGTTCTCCACTAAGCGGGCTTTGTTTCCAGTGATATGTAGATGGGCGATATCATGGGAGCGCTTATCGCGTCTCGTGTCAAGGATCATAACCCCGCTGTTTGTTTAGCCTTATTTTGCATTCAATTTTGCTTTCCATTTCTGATGTTTCGTTTCTCCGCCTTTATAGCCGCTGACCTTCTAAACTGGCTTATCTTGGGCAACCCTGAGCTTTGGAACGGAGCAGCGACAATACTGGGTCGGCCATGAAATCTATCCACTGCAGGGTTTTCCTTCTGATCGTTTCGGCTGTTTGGGAGACTTGTGTTGTTAGCGGCAGGGAAGGTCTCCATTTGGCACATGTAGCGTTGCTCACCGTGGTTACCTGAATGATAATTTTATTTTCGTTCCAGGAGCATCGCATGCGAGTACAAAGACCTTATTAGGCATATTTATGCTGCATAAAATTACAACAAGAAAAGGGATAACGTTTGCTATTAATTCCCTCCTAGCGACATGACCTGCAACCAGTAGTGAGCTGTTTTCCCTAAAATCAGAGGATCATTCCTATTAAATAGTTTTACCGTGGAAACTTTGGGACACGCTTTACCCATGATTGATGATAACAGAGCTCCCCTCTGTGAATTATATTTTGGAGCATCACATGCAATTCTGTTCTCTGTTGAGTTTTTATTTTTCCTACTAATATATTGTAGCTTTTAGGGAGCCTTTAGGCCACATTCCCTTAACTCTCCAGGGATCCAAAGAGAACAGAGCATGTAAGGTGAGAAGAACCCACCAGAGTATTTTGCGCCATTCCAGGAAATTCTCTCACCTGTCCCCAGTTCTGTCCAATCCCACGTCACTCCAGATCCAAAAGCTCATCAATTGATAAATTACCCCACCCCACTAACTTCTGGTTCTGATTGCGAGAGTCGTATTCTACAAAGACAGAGGTTACCGAAGGATGAAGTCAGTTTTAAAACTTCAAGAGTCTTTCCGGTTACTCAGCTTCCGCAGCTAAACAATGTGCTAACCAGACTGCAAATAAGTAGTCATTTTGGCCAGCTCCATTCGTCTGGCCAGCTCCATTTTTTTTCATGGGGCTTCTTTTCGCAGACTGGAGCAGAAATATTTTGAACCTGCAGTCAGCGCTGAGGATTCAAATCTGGCAGATTTATTCATTGTTTTATTTAATTGAATACTGGCAAACACAAGACTGTAACGCTAAATGCAACAAACCACTCCCTCCACCCAAGATACTAAAGCAGAGGTGTCCAACTCTGGCACTTCCGATGGACTACAGTTCCCATCAGTCCCTGCTGGGAATTGTAGTCCAGGAACATTGGAAGCGCCGGAGTTGGACACCCCTGTACTAAAGCAACAAAGGGGATTTTAAAATGTTATGTGAGGATCAGATAATATTATTATTATTTGATATAAAAAACAGCTAGTGCCTTAAATGTTTTAAATGTATTTTACGTAATTTATTGGACATGATATTGTATTGTGAACCATCTAGAGCCCTTCCGGGATAAGGCGGTCTATAAAATCCAATAATAACAACAACAACAACAAAAACAACACAAGGGAAGGGGAGTGAGTAAGGGATGGCATTCAAGGGAGGGGAGGAAGGGAGAGGGAGCACGGCATCTGGGCATGGCCCACCCACCCCAGCGGAGGAAGGGGAGGGGAGGGAGGGGGAGGGGTGGCATGTAGTAAGCAGCAGTGACAGCAAATGGAAGACTGGTTTCCTTTGCCAGTGTAGGCCCCTACCATCTAGCCTACGCAGGGGCAGGGGTCCCTGGGGATGTGTGGCCCATGTGCCAGCAATAACCTTATGCCAGCAGAAGAAGGGTGAGAGACTCTAAAAACCAGAAGATAAAGAGCAGGTCAAGTGGCAGAATCTTATATCTTCTCAGGGCTGCCCAATCAGGGCAGAGACAGACCCAGGAAGCTGTGCAAGAATCTGAAAGGTGGCTCCCGTGATGCTCATAATAAGCTTAATATCTTCTATGCTTTTTGATAATATTGTAGACTCTGTTGCCTGTGAGGTGTACGACGTTTCCCAGCATGGGAGCCAGCGCGATTTAGTGGTTAAGAGCAGGTGGGTTCTAATCTGGAGAACCGGGTTTGATTCCCCACTTCTCCACCTGAGTGGCAGAGGCTTATCTGGTGAACCAGATGTGTTTCCGCACTCCTACATTCCTGCTGGGTGACCTTGGGCTAGTCACGGTTCTTGGGAACTCTCTCAGACCCACCTACCTTACAAGGTATCTGTTATGGGAGAGGAAGGGAAGGAGTTTGTAATCCACCTTGCGTCTCCTTACAGGAGAGAAAGGAGGGGTATAAATCCAAACTCTTCTCTCTCTAAAGGCAGGGCCAACCCTTGGGCTCCTATCAGTCCATTGGTGTTCTGCTAACAACTTCTGCTGAGCTGGCAGCAGTTTGGGCCTAAAGCAGTGGTTCTCAACCTTCCTACCCTGTTTCCCCGAATATAAGACATCCCCTAAAAATAAGACATCGTAGAGGTTTTGCTGAAGTGCGAAATATAAGGCATCCCCCGAAAGTAAGACATAGCAAAGTTTTTGTTTGGAAGCATGCCCGACGAACAGAACACAGAAAAATAAGACATCCCCTGAAAATAAGACATAGCGCATCTTTGGGAGCAAAAATTAATATAAGACACTGTCTTATATTCAGGGAAACATGGTAATGCCACAGTGGTTCTCAACCTCCCTAATGCTTAGACCCTTCAATACAGTTCCTCATGTTGTGGTGACCCCCAACCCTAACATTTATCCATTTTACAGATGGAGAACACTGAAGCAGAGAGTCTTAGGCGACCCCTGTGAAAGGGTCGTTCGACCCCCAAAGGGGTCCCGACCCCCTGTAGGTTGGAGGAAACCACTGACCTGCCATGAGTGGAGGCAGAGAAACTGCAGTAATGGACAGAGACTTGTGGCTCCCGTACACTTTCTTTTATTACAACAGTGTCTTGGTACATAAAAGTTTCTTTAGTGCTGGAATTCCCAGTTTTTGAGAGACAGATTGTGGGGAGGGATGAAAACCAATATTGAATCAAAGGTACAGTAGCAACTTTTCACTGTTTTTCCTTCACATACTCTGAAACCAGACTGCCCATAATTAGTGGACGTACTTAATTAATCTGGTTTGGATAAATTCATGCAAAATTAATTTTAGTAGAGCTAAGAGACTGTCTTGAACAAAGAAAAACAGCAGTTATTACTTGCTCTAATCGGAATTCAGAGAAAATGCGGGCAACCTTTTCCTGCTTTATTTCAGTTTATGTGCCTATTTCAATTTGTACCTCTATTTCAATTCTTTCAGTTTATACCTCTCTAAATTGAAATTATTTCTGTCTCAAAAAAACTGGGAATTCCAGTGCTAAATTGAAATTATTATTTCAATTTATACCTCATATGAGGGATGAAAAAGATTGTAAAATGCACTGGTTTGAACAATCTTCAAGATATCCAAGCATCTGAACAATATTGTGAATGTTGTGTCTCCATCTCACAGAATCTCTTCCTCCCAACCTCCCACCACCCCGCAATTATCTAATCCCTACTCACACACCCAAGCCTTTATTGGCATACAAAACAGGACAAAATTTTAAAACAAAACAAGGTTAAGAAATGCAGTGAAAATTACTAATTTCCAGTATAAAATTTGCAACAGTTTCACAAAAGAGCACATCAGAGCTGTTCAGGAGATTGGGTATCTTATAACACTCATGCCACTGAGAACATTGCAAGAAAATGGAATTCATGTATTTCATGCGTATCTTATTGTATTGAGGGCATAGAAACAGAGAATGGTCAAGTGTTTCAACCGTAGTCCTATCACATGAACAAACTCTTTTAGCACGTTCCATATTCTTAAATCTTCCCTCCAGCAGAGCTGATGGTAATCCCTACCCTATTCCAGAAACCTGTAGTGACTTTCCAGGTAGGAGCAGCTGATAGGCTAAAATTGCCACGCACCGTTTTTAGTTTATCTATTATACAGAAAGTTTTTAACCCTTCACAGTTCAGCTAAATATTGCACAGTTATGTGGACAATTCTTTTGGTATCGTGTGTAGTCCGCTGGAAAGCAATCATGCAAACGGGGTGTGTGTGTATAATTTTCATTCTGGAACAGCCCTTAAATCTCCTCATTTACTGGATCTTTCTGCCCTACAAATATATCTTCTTCCTGGTTTAAGGACCGGAATCAACAGTCTCCTCCACAGCTGCGTTTTTTTGAGATTTGGAGAATGTTAAGCACAGCTGTGGAGCCTAAAATAATTTGGGGTGTGTGTTTTCTTTTGTTTTTTTGCTCTAGTTTACCCACGCCACTTCTTGGAAAACTTTTCTTCATATGGTTATATCCTTTAGAGGAAGTCCCATCTTGTCATCTTAGTTGCGTTTGTCCCTTTTTAACCTGGCACAATATGGACAGTGTTTATCGCATCAGCAGGGAAAAAGGAAAACAACATCGAGAGGCTTAATGTAGCCATGTATAATTGTGTATCTCATAACATTGTTTTGCTTTAATTATTAAACACAGTGTTGGAAAGCATCGTAATGGTCACTATAAGCCCATTAATTCCCAGGAGCCAGTAAATAAAGACTCCCGTGGGTTTGTAGTTACAAAGGACTCATTTGGCTGTACCTCTTTCCAGTGAATCTTTGTTGTAGGTATGTAATTCTGCTTCTACTGTCGTTGTTTGTGGATTATTAAATCACTCCTTCATTACAGAGGGAAAGCAGAATTCTTCAACTTTTACAGGTTATGTTTTCAAGAGTTAGAGGAAGCATGTCACCAATTTTAATTTAGGGAACAAACAATGTTGCCTTAGCTGTCAGAAGTTTGGGTCACATATTTATTACTCTACACAGCAGTTTCTGTTTTTAAGAATCTGGACAATAAACAAAACCTCCCAACAATATGAATTATTTTCCAATAGCCAGTTGGCATTTATTTTCTACTGCTCTTTGCTGGCTAGAAAAGTCCCTTTCTCTAAACCCATTGCCTGAACGGGATAACCCCCCCACCTCCCGGGGGGTTAATGCCGGACATCATCTACTTATTTTAACTGTGAAAGATCACTGCTGCTAGTGTTTTAATGTTTAATTTATTTATTGTTTTAACTTAAACTATTTGTTGTATTCAAATGCTGATTGTTTTGTGAACCGCCCTGAGCCCTTCGGGGGTAGGGTGGTCTATTAAATTTAAATAATAATAATAATAATAATAATAATAATAATAATAATAATAATAATAATAATAATAATAATAATAATAATAATAATAATAATAATAATGTCCAGAGATTAAGCAAAGATGTTATTCTGGTTTGCCAGAAAATATGGACAGACTCGGATTCTGCATGTTATGGCCATAAATTCCGAATCATCTTCAAGGTGTTGGTATTGACCTTTAAGGCCTTGCGCGGCCTGGGACCTCCTGCACTACGTAATCATTTTGTCTGCATATGTCTTCCAACCTGACTTCATGCGTTCAGCTGAGGCCACCACTGGTGAGATCCCCGGCCCCTCAATGATCGGCTGCCACTTCACCCGGGCTACAGAGCCTCTATAGCTCAGTCCCTGCCCAGGTGGAACACTCTACTCACCAGGCTATGCTGGTTCCCAAGTGGATCCCAATGATTTCAGCAGGGCCTGCAGCAAGACAGAGTTGCCCACCTGGCCTTTGGGGAGTCCAGTCGCTGATGCCCCCCCCACCCTAACATCTGTAACCCTGCTGTCTCTCTTCTCTTCTTCCCCGTCCTCCGTTAGGGGATGTTTTAATAGGGTCAACTACCATCCATATATCTGATGATAGAACGCTGCACTTGTAATGGGGTTAGTTTCACACATAGAGCCGTCATTGAATGATGGATGATCACCAGCCTGTGCCCTGAGTCTGTGCTGTTTGTTCACCGCCCTGAGCCCTTTGAGGCATGCGGTTTAGAAAACATAAATAATAACAATAACAACAATAATAATAATAATAATAATAATAATAACTTGGTAACAGTTGGGGCTTCGTCCGGGATTTCCTGAACCCTCTGGGAGAACCCGGTATTGCTCTCGAGGAACCGACCCGACTGGCGGAGTGCAGTTCAAGGCGCTGGTTGCAGCGTTGGTCGAGGAGGACCTGTTGGTCGGAGGAGGTTGTGGGCGCCCTGCAGGACAGGTGAGGCGGACCTGCAAAGGGGAAAAAAAAGGGGCGGGAGATCCCAGAGAGAGAAGAGAGAGAGAATTCGGGATAGCCACAAGAAGGCGGAGGGCCACCAGTTAGGGGTTAGTCGGGAAGGGCGAAAAGACAGGCCAGGTTTAGAAGCCAGAAAGCGTGTCATAGGCCAGGAATTTGGAAAAAAGCGGGTTTTGGTCCGGGAAGGGCGGGAACAAGCCCAGGTCAGAAATTAGCGAGCAGAGTTAGTTAGAAAATGGGAGCCTCTTGAGGGTCTAAGGATGGAAGCCGAGTCTCCCAGAATCCACCCGGCTGGCTTTGCGTCCTGTACACCTGGGATAAGCTCAGTCGCAAGCCCCCCGGTGTCTAAGAAAAAAGTTGGAATCATGGTGCAGGCGAATGGACCAATTACAGTTTGTCTGCGGCTCTTGAAGTGACATTTTCGTTTAGCTGGCCAGTCCTCAGTTATTTGTAAAAAACAGCCGGAGTGCAACAGATAATTGGAATTGGAACTAGTTTACGCACTGCTGCACTCATTTATAGTTATTCTTAATATTGCCAATTAACTGAGGAGGGCGTGATCTTTTATAGATGGAGATCAACTTGCGAGGCCAAGTGGTCATTTTAGACGAAGCTCACAATATTGAGGATTGTGCTCGGGAATCGGCCAGCTACAGCGTGACAGAAACTCAGCTTAAATCGGCCCGAGAAGAGCTGGACGCCATGGTGAATGGCCACATTCGGAAGGGGGACCATGAGCCTTTGCGTGCTGTGTGCTGCAGCCTGACAAAGTAAGAGGAAGTTCATTGAACAGAGAGGTAGCTGTGGCATTGGGTAAAAACGAGTCATCCTTACAGCCCGTTGCTACGACTGTTACCATCCCCGTTTTAAAGCATCCAGATGAGGAAGTTCACAGTGTCCCCATTTGATGAGTGTCAGGCAAACGGTGGCCTATCCAAAGGGAGCCACGTGAGTAGCGGACTCTGTTGTGGAACTGAACCACTTCAGACAGCAGTGGATCAGAGGATCAGTGGTGGATCAGAGGTGTATAAAGCTTCTTCCATTAAAAAAGGAAAAAAACTTTCCTGCCCAAAAGGACAACAGAAAGCACGTAGCAGTTGAAAAGCAATGGAAATCCTGTGTGGTCCTGTCATAAAGACGGGCCACTCAATCCAGAGGCTGATGGGCCACTCAATCCAGAGGCCACTCAATCCAGAGGCTGTTGCAGCTGGGGATGGCTTCGCTGCTGCACCGCTTCCGGAGGGCTTCCAGGCAGCGCACCCTGGCTGCCTGGAAAGCTATCCATAGGGATGAATGGGGTTATGCCACCCTTTTGGATGGCGTAAGTCCGAGGCCCTGGCCGCATCATTCCTAGCTTGGCTTGATGGAAGCCAACTACAGTTGGCTCCACCCCTGGGAAAGCCCAGGCCTGCTGCCCCCCCCCCCCCCCACCCAAAGCCAGCATCTGCTTGGATGCTAGTGTAGCTCCATAAGAACATAAGAAAGAGCCTTGCTGGATCAGACCAGAGTCCATCTAGTCCAGCACTCTGCTACTCGCAGTGGCCCACCAGGTGCCTTTGGGAGCTCACATGCAGGATGAGAAAGCAATGGCCTTAAGAACATAAGAAAGAGCCTTGCTGGATCAGACCAGAGTCCATCTAGTCCAGCACTCTGCTACTCGCAGTGGCCCACCAGGTGCCTTTGGCAGGATGTGAAAGCAATGGCCTTCTGCTGCTCCTGAGCACCCAGTCTGCCAAGGCATTTGCAATCTCAGATCAAGGAGGATCAAGATTGGTAGCCATAGATCGACTTCTCCATCAATCTGTCCAAGCCCCTTTTAAAGCTATCCAGGTTAGTGGCCATCACCACCTCCTGTGGCAGCATATTCCAAACATCAATCACATGTTGCGTGAAGAAATGTTTCCTTTTATTAGTCCTAATCCCCCCCCCCCAACATTTTCAGTGTATGCCCCCTGGTTCTAGTATTGTGAGAAAGAGAGAACAATTTCTCTCTGTCGACATTTTCTACCCCATGCATAATTTTCATGCAAACTGGCCTGCAGCCAAAGCTGTACCCTCTCCCAAGTCTGGGTCTATCAGGAATCCTCAGACATGCTGGGCTGGGTCATAACAACCCCTCAAATATCCAGGAGTTTCCCAACCTGGAGTTGGCAACCCTACTGCCTGGGCCATGAACTATTCAATTGATGGTTAGAGATGAGAAATATTTTGTGGGGATATCAGAATTTATGCATATAACAGACATCCCTTTTTTGAGCCGTGGAAGGATCGTCCTGTTGGCTAACGACTCTCCAGACTTCAGATGCATTTTATCTACAGTTTTTATTATAAGTCTGACAAAGGAGAGATCTCCAACAGGCTTCTCCAAGTAAAAACATGTAAAAGAGAGAGCTTGGTGGCTCCTTCAGATGCTTCAAAAAAACCCTTTTGTAACAGATGAAAGGAACGCAGCAAGATTTGAATGCCTCTAGCCTTTTAACCTTATCAGAAAAACTCAGGTTGATTTCCTTGTCAAGTCTGCCAACATTAATGAAAGCACCAGGCGGAAAGCAGGAGATCAAATGTAAAAACGGCCAGCAGTTAAGGATATGTTGATAAATAAAGCGAAGGGGCGCCCGGCAAAGAGAACATTGTTGAAGGAATCCTGCGCTGGTTATTCTCACGCTTTTTCAAGTTTTTGTGCCCGTTTGCCTAGGGCAGTGGTGGCAAACCTTTGGCACTCCAGATGTTATGGACTACAATTCCCATCAGCCCCTGCCATAATTGGCCATGCTGACAGGGGCTGATGGGAATTGTAGTCCATGACATCTGGAGTGCCAAAGGTTCGCCACCACTGGCCTAGGGCACAGGTGTCAAACTCGCGGCCCTCCAGATGTTATGGACTACAGTTCCCATCACCCCCTGCCAGAATCATGCTGGCAGGGAATGATGGGAAGTGTAGTCCATAACATCTGGAGGGCCGCAAATTTGACACCTATAGCCTAGGGTCTCTTCCATCAATTGAACACTGTGTGGCCCGCCCTGCACAAAATAACCTCTCCAAACGTTCAGTATTTCAGCACTTTGGTATTTTGAGAATGTTGTGATCAAGCGAGGTAACATTTGGGTGATGTTTGTAAACAAAAATTTCTTGGAAAAGCAGGCCTCTCTGCATCGCCCTTTTCTTTGGAAATTTGCCTTTCCAAAATTCTTTACTGTTGCCTGCAACTTGAAGGCACTTTATTTATTATTAATTAATTTATTATTAATTTTATATACCGCCCTCCCCCTGAGGGCTCAGGGCGGTTCACAACAAGGTTAAAACATACATTAAAACATAATTTAAATACCAATTACCTAAAAACAGAACCCATTTAAAAATGTGGATGGCGTCTGGCTACCCCCCCCCCCCCCCCTTGTGCCCACGGGAGGCCAGATGACACGGTAGATGTATTTTTAACCAGGTTGGTTATTAAATGCCTCCATGAACAGAACCAGCCTTTGCAGGCCCTGCAGAAACTCTGTAAGTCCCGCAGGGCCCTGATCTTCCTAGGGAGCCTGTTCCACCAGGTAGGGGCCAGGGCTGAACTCACATCTATGACACAAGGCACCTGCTATTTGAGAACCTCCCCGCCCCACCGTTTCTTGAACCTAGTTGTTCAGTTCTTTGAATCCTGCCCTGTCTTTCTGAAGCATTACCTGTTTGTACTTGGAGTAGATTGTGTAGGGAGTGGACGTCACTGTTAGGTGTATGTTTTTGATTTGGCTGTCAAGTCGCAGCCAAGTTAATGTGACACCATTTGGTTTTCAAGGCAAGAGATGTTCAGAGGTGCTTTGCCAGATCGGGGAACTGGGTTATGACAGCGACTCCTTCAATATGCTAACCTTCACTGAAACTTTTGCCCTCATTAAAGAGAGGCTGTTAGCAATGGACTATCAACAACTGCAGAGCTTGCCAAATAAATCTTGTTCGCCAACAAATATGTCAATTCCTTTCACGCAGGGATACCCAGCCTATTATATTACAGCGCTCACAAATCCTATACACAGGAGAGCCTATATGCTGGCTAGATTTAACATCATGCCATCTCCGCTACACAGAGGAAGACTTAAAGGGGCATACATTGAAAATGCTGGGGGGAAGAATTAGGACTAATAAAAGGAAACACTTCTTCACACAACGTGTGATTGGTGTTTGGAATATGCTGCCACAGGAGGTGGTGATGGCCACTAACCTGGATAGCTTTCAAAGGGGCTTGGACAGATTGATGGAGGAGAAGTCGATCTCTGGCTACCAATCTTGAGCCTCCTTGATCTGAGATTGCAAATGCCTTAGCAGACCAGTTGCTCGGGAGCAACAGCCACAGAAGGCCATTGCTTTCACATCCTGCCTGTGAGCTCCCAAAGGCACCTGGTGGGCCACTGCGAGTAGCAGAGAGCTGGACTAGATGGACTCTGGTCTGATTCAGCTGGCTTGTTCTTATGTTCTTATGTTCTTAAAGGTCTTCCAAGCGATAAGACCAAGCCTGTAGCATAGGACAGCTGGATTCCATCCCACACATTCTCCTGAACTGCTTATTATACCAAGAACTCCAACCCAGTTTGTTATCCCAAGTTATAGACTCCATGATTGATTATACTGAATCAGATAAAGTAGTCATGCTTTTAAATTGTCAGGATTTTCATTGTTGCCTTATAGTGGCAAAGTTTTTGTCAGAAGTTTGTAAACCGAATGTATGACAAACGCGAAGTATTTTACTTTTCACTTTTTAACTGGAACTGTATAACACTATCGTGTTATATGCCAATAAAGGCTTATTGAAATTGAGCCATGTCCTGCCTCTGCATAGCAACCCTGGACATCCTTGGCCTTCTCCCATCCAAATACTAACCAGGGCTGACGGTGCTTAGCTTCCAGGATCTGACAAGATCAAGTTATGAGCAGCAGTGGCATAGTGGTTAAGAGCAGGTGCACTATAATCTGGAGGAACCGGGTTTGATTCCCTGCTCTGCCACCTGAGCTGTGGAGGCTTATCTGTTGAACCAGATTAGTCTGTGCACTCCAGCACATGCCAGCTGGGTGACCTTGGGCTAGTCCTTATCCTGGGATATCCAGATCAGGTCAAATAAAATGTTTAATGTTTTAAAAATATGTCTTCCAATTCTTTTGTCTTCTGTTTTCTGTATCTGTGAGTTTTATTATTATTATTTGCAGTTGGTTAAGGGAATCCTCTGGTCAGCTTGTAGAGAGAGGTTATGAAAATTCTAGTAAAGTTTGGAGTGGACAACAAATGGTGACATTCTTGGACAATATGGGGATAAACAATGCTTCATTCCCCATTTTACAGGTAGGAAATTGTAATTTAAAATAGAAAACGTTGTTTAAATGCCAATGTTAGGAATTCAGGCTTTTAAAAATTATATTTTGTTACTAAAAATCCACAATTCAGCCACAATCATGTTAATTCACAAATTGTACGGGAACACAAAATATCTTGATTTTCATCGATTTGCCTCGGTTTTCATCGATTTGCAGTAAGGTGCAGGGGTTTGTGGAGAAAAATCACCTGGACACAAGCCGTTGCAGGCCGTGACTGCAACTTGTTTAATGACAATGTTTTGCCCCATTTCAGACAAATCTTAAAGAGGCGTCAGAAACAGACCTCTTTGGACAGCTTTCTGGTGCGACATTGGTCCACTGGCTCTGAAGCTGGTCCTAGTGTTATTGTTTGTTACTGTTTTCAGCATCAAACACTATGTTTATTCACCAAAAAATTTTTTTTTTGGTATGGTTTTTGGAGTGCCTAGAACGGATTCATTGGATTTACATTGATTCCTATGGAAGAGTTTGCCTCGGTTTTCATCGGTTTCGGTTTTCATTGATTCTTTTCAGATGAATTGCCCACAAAAACCGAGGTTTCACTGTACTTAAATGCATCAGGTAGTTGCTGTATGAGCAGCAGAATATTTCTATCCAGAATTCCTGTACCCTATCTAAAATATTTACTTGGTGGTTAGTATTTTGTCATTAGCCATAGGATTTGTCCTGAACTGTGGAGTGACTCTAGTGTCGCTCCTAATTGTGGTGTTCCAAATGCTGCACTTGGATCTGGACTGGATTTTTGGATTGACAGTGACATGTCATGCTATCAATTGTTACGGCGAACAGTTCGCCCGTCTCTTCAAACAATAAGGAGAGATCATCCTCAGTTATCATTTTTGAAAGGTACTCATGACAGTTTCCGACCATCTTCCAAGTAAATTATTTTCTCATGTTAGAAGATCCTACATTACTTCCACTTTGCTCAATGCAAGTACTGATTTGTGTGTGTGTGTGTTTTTCTGGGGGTTGCCTTTTACAGAAACATCTTGCAGTTGTCCTTGAAAAGGAAGAAAAAACAACCTGGTTTAATGGAAAAGAAAAGGCGTTTTCAGTTCCAGTTATAAGTCCTTCGGCTCAGATTACGCTGAAAGGGCTGTTCATGGTCCTGTTTTATCTTTTTAAAGAAAATCATAGGTCAGTGGAATTGCTTTTGCCTCTAGTGCTAATATACAAACTTGAATTAAAATTTCTCACTGTGGATGTCTCTCATGCTCCTCAGCAGTGGCGTAGGAGGTTAAGAGCTCGTGTATCTACTCTGGAGGAACCGGGTTTGATTCCCAGCTCTGCCGCTTGAGCTGTGGAGGCTTATCTGGGGAATTCAGATTTGCCTGTGCACTCCCACACACGCCAGCTGGGTGACCTTGGTCTAGTCACAGCTTCTCGGAGCTCTCTCAGCCCCACCTACCTCACAGGGTGTTTGTTGTGAGCGGGGAAGGGCAAGGAGATTGTCAGCCCCTTTGAGTCTCCTGCAGGAGAGAAAGGGGGGATATAAATCCAAACTCTTCTCATCAGATAACTGTTTTGTATTTGGGGTGTTGTGTGGTTTCCAGGCTGTCTGGCCGTGTTCTAGTAGCATTTTCTCCTGATGTTTCGCTTGCACCTGTGGCTGGCATCTTCAGAAGATCTGCACAGATGCAGGCGAAACGTCAGGAGAAAATGCTACTAGAACATGGCCATACAGCCCGGAAACCATATAACACCCCAGTGATTCCGGCTGTGATAGCCTTCGACAACGTTTTGTGTTTGCTTGTTCAGATATGCAGATGATTACAGAGTCGCCTTGCAGCAGACCTATGTTTGGAGAAACGAAAATACGGCTGATCCGAAAGATGCCGTCGACATTTTCGCACGAGCCAAACGAAAAGCGCGGCACAAAACGGCAGAACGGACGCTCAGCTTTTGGTGCTTGAATCCTGCTGTGGTAAGAGCGTTAGGACTAATAATAGTCTTCTTGATTCTTTGACTGCATATTGGCAGAAATGGCGATTGGACTGTTCCAAAAAACCCCAAACTGGCCAGTCAAATAATGTCAAATATTTTTCAAGCCTTATCTGTGTTAGAATAAGAGAACAAGGTATTTTACTTACATACCTACATAAAACTTTTATTAGGCATAATACCAATATAACAACCAGCATTATCCAGACAAATGTTCCATACATAAAACCATCACAGGTATTATTCCAAAGTTCCCAAAAGGAACCTAGTTACAGAATTTAAAATCACAGAAGAAGAGTGGTTTAGTAGGAATGCCACCTTCCCAGCAACAGAGTATTCCTTAAACTTAGCAGGAAGAAGAGTCAAACGCCTGGTCCTAGCTTCCTCTTATTTGGGGCCGTTAAGCATTATAGGTTCCATGGATTGCACCACTATAGTTCAGTGGGGGCATTTCCGCTCTCGTGAGTCAATTTTAGGAAACCTCCCTTGGAGTACAGAACAAGGGAAGGAATTGCAACGAGCCCTTGTGTATATCCATCTAAGCTCGGGCTCTTGGAGTATACTCAGATCGTCTGCCATCCAATTGATTTTGAATTTGATGTTGAAAAAGAAGGGGGAACAGTCACTTCGCGCTTGGTCTTGTCGAACTTGTAGCTCCTGGCCAAGGAGTCGCCTTTTTAGTTGAAAAAAGAGTTCGGAAGGAGGTAGCATTTGCAAAGAATCCCAGGGAAAGTATTTTAATTTTAACTGCCCGCCACCACATAGCTCAGTGTTTCCCAACCTTTTCGAGGTCAGGGTACCCTTGACCTCACTCTTCATATCTCACGGTTCTCCTGCTTGCCACACCCCCCACCTTCCCCTCCCAGGGTGAAGGGAAGCACTGGAGGTGGTGGTGGCTGCTGACCTTGTGGCAGGCCCTGCCCCATGGGCCAGCTCCATATCCTTGCTGGTGCCGGTGGGAGACACCACAAAAATGAGGGGGGGGGGCAGTAGTGTTGCCGCGGTACCCCTGGGACATGCTCTTGGCACCCCAGGGTACCAGGGAACCCTGGTTGAGAATGGCTGACTTAGATCCATGGAGCTGGGGGAGGATATGATTGATAAGGCTACCATTTTACTTAATACTTTTGCTAATTACAAAAAACCAACTGTTATGTGCTACGTCCAAAACAATATAAGATTCACAAACACGCGTGACACATAGGCGCTGGCTCAGGCAATTTATATTACCTGTTAGTTTCTTGTAAAGTATGCCAAATTGTTGGCTATTAGACTTATCAAACTATTATATCTCCATAACACATATATATCTCCACTTTAAATCCAATTCATGCAACAATTTATTACAAGACAACCCTCTCTCAAGTCCATAATTTGTTAAACCAACAATGTCCATAATCTTGTAAATATTATTGCGTCAATGTCACCCGTTGTGACTGTAATACAAGTTCATGACAATTAATGAAAATCCTGAATTGGTGGCTTGAATTACTTATAAATACTGTCCCAATTCAAGGGCAGTCAAATTTCTCATCATCTTCAGTTGTATATATTTCAATCCACTCCGTTGTACTTCCCAAAAGTTTTGTGTACTTTGGCCAAGTTGTTGGATAGTGCTTGGATTATAATGTGGCTTCGGAGGGTAGCCATTGGTCTGCAGCAAAACAGTTAGATTTGAGTCTAGTAAACCCTTAGAAACCAACAAGATTTTCAGGGTATAAGCCAGGGGTGTCCAACTCTGGTGCCCCAGATGTTCATGGACTACAATTCCCACCAGTCCCTGCCAGCATGGCCAATTCCCTTTCCTTTAAGATAACTTTGGCCATGCCGGCAGGGGCTAGTGGGAATCGTAGCCCATGAACATCTGGGGTGCCAGAGTTGGACACCCCTGGAATAAGCTGTCAAGGGTCAATCTAAGTGATTTTAATGGATTTTTGGCATGATGTCAAAACCTTGGAGTGACAAAAACAGTGACAAAACCCCAAAACCTTGGAGAAAGGCACGACATGCAGATTTTAATACTTCTTTTTCTCCCAGGCATTCTCGGATGTGAGAGACAATGTCAGATCAATCGTTTTAACCTCTGGAACTCTTTCTCCAATGGACTCGTTTTCTTCCGAACTTGGTGTGAAATTTTCCATTCAACTTGAAGCAAACCACGTTATTCGGGATTCTCAGGTATGGCTGTTGGATTCAGGGCAGGATTTAACCTTGCGCTCAAAAAGGATATCGAAGAGATAGAAAAAGTGCAGAGAAGGGCAACGAGGATGATTGAGGGACTGGAGCACCTTCCTTATGAGGAGAGGCTGCAGCGTTTGGGACTCTTTAGTTTGGAGAGGAGACGTCTCAGGGGGAATATGATTGAAGTCTATAAAATGGTGCATGGGGTAGAAAATGTTGACAGAGAGAAATGTTTCTCTCTTTCTCACAATACTAGAACCAGGGGGCATTCATTGAAAATGCTCGGGGGAAGAATTAGGACTAATAAAAGGAAACACTTCTTCACGCAATGTGTGATTGGTGTTTGGAATCTGCTGCCACAGGAGGTGGTGATGGCCACTAACCTTTATAGCTTTAAAAGGGGCTTGGACAGATTTATGGAGGAGAAGTCGATTTATGGCTACCAATCTTGATCCTCTTTGATCTGAGATTGCAAATGCCTTAACAGTCCAGGTGCTTGAGAGCAACAGCCGCAGAAGGCCTTTGCTTTCACATCCTGCATGTGAGCTCCCACTGCGAGTAGCAGAGAGCTGGACCAGATGGACTCTGGTCTGATCCAGCTGGCTTGTTCTTATGTTCTTATGTTCTTATGTTCAGTGTGCCATAGCACAGGGACTCTTCTGTAACTTTGGCTGATTCTGCACAGGCAACACGGATCCATGGAACCTGTTTCGGTTGCCTAGGCCGCTGTTTGCATGCTGGCTGCAGGAGTCAGCTGGGATTGCGGGCATCCCAGCGGCAAGAGGCAGCATGGTTCTCATAGTAAAGGCCGTATTTCTGTGCAAACCCACACAGCCAAGAATTCCCCCCCCCCTGAAGAATCCCCCCACCTACCGGCATGGCATGGTGGCTGCCTATTAGAGAATCCACTGTAATGTGGTGGATGCCTGGGGAATCCACCATAATGGTGGACAGAAAGGGGTGGGAATTGAACGCTCCCTGCTTGCCATAATTCGCACAGGCAAGCAAGAAGCATTTGAAACTCAAATTAAAGGAAAAAAGTTGCTAACTCAGCGACTTTCTTTTAACCGGGTTCTGGCAAATAGAACGGTTCAGAGGCATGGGGGGGGGGGCAGGTTTTGTGGGAACTCCCCCCTCCCCCAGCTTTTAAAAATGGTCTCAACCTGTTCCATTTGGCCTGTGCAGAATCAGCCATAGAGTCTAAACCAGTGAAGGCAAACCTATGACCCGCCACGACATTTTGAGCGGCATGCCGTTTTACAGACCCTGCGGAAATCTTGTAGGTCCCGCAGGGCCCCGGTCTCCTTGAGTGTCACTGGAACCAGGAAGGGGTTAATCAGGAATCAGGATCCCTAGTAAATGAGCCATGTAGGTCTGGTATCTTGATCAGGCATATGGTTGAGATAACTATGGCGATGCACTTATCTTCCCTCCCTCTTTTTCTTCTCCCTTCCCTTCCCTCTTTCCTTTATGATAACTTTCTCTTTTCTTCCCTCCCCCTTTTGCCAATCCTTCTGCAGGAGGGTTGTGCTGTAATTCAACGATCTAATGGCATAGACTTATGGTCTGATGGCTGTGATAGTCTTAACTTATTGTTTTAAATTTTATTTATTTAGATTTATAGACCGCCCCATCCTTGAGGGGCTCTGGGCGGTGCACAACAGTGTCAATATATATACAATGTGTAACTAAAATCCATTAAAAACCATTAAAAACAGTGGTCAGACAATAATAACAGGCGTCCCATAACCCAATTCATTAAAAGCCTCCCCAAAGGAGGGAACGGCCGGACTCCTCCCTAGGAGGATAACAAGATATATACAAGAATGGAGTTGTAAAATAAGGGAGCAAAGGGGGGAGGGGCGCCCTTCAGCGACTGGACACTCCAAAGGCCTGGCGGAACAACTCTGTCTTACAGGTCCTGCGGAACTCGCCAAGGTCCTGCAGGGCCCGGACAGCTGGAAAAAGAGTGTTCCATCAGGCCTGGGCCAGAGCCGTAAAGGCCCTGGCCCGCGTGGAGGCCAGCCGCATCATTTAGGGGCCAGGGACCACCAATAGATTGGCCTAAGCTGAACGGAGAGGCCGTGTAGGGACATATGGGGTGATGTGGTCTCGGAGATACAAGGGTCCCAGGCCACGTAAGGCCTTAAAGGGCAACACCAACACCTTGAAGGTGATTCGGAACTCTACCGGGAGCCAAAATTTAGATATATTGTAGAGAATGACTGACCTGTATTGTTTTTAACTGAGGTTGTGAATTGCCCTGAGCGTCCCTGGGGAGGGCCATGAATGAATGAATGAATGAATGAATGAATGAATGAATGAATGAATGAATGAATGAATGAATGATCGATCGATCAGGAGAGAACAGTTCTTTGTGGTGCAGAAATAAGTTTTGTAAATTAAATTCAGTTTTGCACAAAGGAACCTTGATGTCGTAACTTTCAGCTGTACCCAGACATCACAGGGGTACTTTACTGGGGTCCTGGGGGACCACTATCACCGCCTGCAAGTCCATTGCCAATTCAGGGGTGGCCAACCTGTGGCGCTCCAGATGTTCATGGACTACAAGTCCCATCAGCCCCTGGCGGGGGCTGATGGGAATTGTAGTCCATGAACATCTGGAACGCCATAGGTTGGCCACCCCGCTAGATGATCTCTTATATCTTTTTGGAAAGTTTTGTTTTACAAATACAAATACAAAACCTTTAATGGCATGTAAAGAGTGGTAAAATACAAATGATGTTAAAACCAATTGACTAAAATTTACACAAAGGTTTCACTCTTGATCCAAGTGCCTTTGTTAAAAACCTGGCAACTGATTCAGTAGTGTGGGGATGATGGTCACTAAGCAAGTATGAAACTATTTCCCTTAATGCACAGTCTCACTGAAAATTTCTTCAAGATGGCCTCGAGAAAAAGCAACCAATAGACTTCCAAATCTTTACAATGAAGGAGCACGTGTTCAGTTGTTTCGGGTAGGCCCTTCACAGGAACAAGTCCTGTTCTCCTGTGGGATGGAAAGTTTTGTTTTGTGACTCCTGACTACTTTATATAGGAAAGGGTTGTCAGAAGGAAAGGAACGTTTCATAGTCTTCACACCTGGCTCAGAAAAATTCTGCATGAAGGCAGACCCTGGTTAGGTCTGCACAAATGGTCATCTCAGGCTGATGTAGGTGGGCGGACGTCCATGTCACAAAGTGGTTGGACAAAGCCTCGAGACTCAGGGAGGGCTGGTGAAAATTCTTGGGGCAGCTCTTTTGCCATTATGTGCAAAAACAGGAAGAAGTTTAATTAATTTTTTTAAGAGCATGTGAAAACTCACTGCTTTGGTGTGGATCGCTCTTTGGGATGTATATTTATAATATCCTCCCAATAGTTAAAATGAACCTGTGTTTACGACAGTAAAAGAGATTTGCCAGTCTGCCTTCCTCCTAGCACCTGTATGTCAAAGGGCACTCTGAGCAATGAGTCTGACAACCTACTCGCTGGAAAGGAATTGTTATTTGCCCCAGGTAAGCAGCTATGTGCCTGACTGGCTGTACATCATAAATACTTTGATTTGTTTCACCATCGGATTTTCAAACAAACATTTTAACAATCTAGCTTGCCTTGATAGTGTTCTGTAACATCCTTACATCCACCCATGCCTCTCTGGTGTTCTCTTTCCTTGCCATTTTCATACTGGATTCTTTTTAATGGTCATGTCTGTTATTGGGATGTTGTGTGGTTTCCGGGCTGCATGGCTGTGTTCTAGTAGCATTTTCTTCTGACGTTTTGCCTGCATCTGGGGCTGGCATCTTCAGAGGATCTGATGGTAATAAAGCAAGTGGAGTATATATACTCAGACAGACACATGGAAAAAATAAACCTCACTTTCCTGCCTATTTTGTCGTCCATAGGCAGGAAAGTGAGGTTTGTTTTTTTCCATGTGTGCAGCACCAACAGCTCCGTCTGAGTATATATATATATACTCCACTTACTTTACTACCATCAGATCAGAACATAAGAACAAGCCAGCTGGATCTGACCAGAGTCCATCTAGTCCAGCTCTCTGCTACTCGCAGTGGCCCACCAGGTGCCTTTGGGAGCTCACATGCAGGAGGTGAAAGCAAGGGCCTGCTGCTGCTGTTCCCGAGCACCTGGTCTGCTCAGGCATTTGCAACCTCAGATCAAGAAGGATCAAGATTGGTAGCCAGAGATTGACTTCTCCTCCATCAATCTGTCCAAGCCCCTTTGAAAGCTATCCAGGTTAGTGGCCATCACCACCTCCTGTGGCAGCATATTCCAAACACCGATCACACGTTGCGTGAAGAAGCGTTTCCTTTTATTAGTCCTAATTCTTCCCCCCAGCATTTTCAATGGATGCCCCCTGGTTCCAGTATTGTGAGAAAAATTTCTCTCTGTCAACATTTTCTACCCCATGCATAATTTTATAGACTTCAATCATATCCCCCCTCAGATGTCTCCTCTCCAAACTAAAGAGCCCCAAATGCTGCAGCCTCTCCTCATGAGGAAGATGTTCCAATCCCTCAATCATCCTCGTTGCCCTTCTCTACACTTTTTCTATCTCTTCGATATCCTTTTTGAGAGGCGGTGACCAGAACTGAACACAGTACTCCAAGTGCGGTCGCACCACTGCTTTATATAAGGGCATGACAATCTTTGCAGTTTTATTATCAATTCCCTTCCTAATGATCCCCAGCATAGAGTTTGCCTTTTTCACAACTGCCATGCATTGAGTTGACATTCCCATGGAACTATCAACTAAGACGCCCAAATCCCTTTCCTGGTCTGTGACTGATAGCACTGACCCCTGTAGCGTGTATGTGAAGTTTGACTTTGTTTGACTTCAGAGTCAAATAAAGATCCTCTGAAGATGGCAGCCACAGATGCAGGCGAAACGTCAGGAGAAAACGCTACTGGAACACGGCCATACAGCCCGGAAACCCTAAGAACATAAGAACAAGCCAGCTGGATCAGACCAGAGTCCATCTAGTCCAGCTCTCTGCTACTCGCAGTGGCCCACCAGGTGCCTTTCGGAGCTCACCTGCAGGAGGTGAAAGCAATGGCCTTCTGCTGCTGCTGCTGCTGCTCCCGAGCACCTGGTCTGCGAAGGCATTTGCAACCTCAGATCAAGGAGGATCAAGATTGGGAGCCATAGATCGACTTCTCCTCCATAAAACCAGAGTCCATCAGCCGTCCCCCCCCCCCCACAATCCCACCTGCTTTCTGTTTAGCTCAGCCCTCAGAGGGCTCTGGGAGGGGCAGGGGACCCCCACCTGCTAATTCTAGAAGCACAGATCGTTTCCCCTGTTTTAGCTTCTGTCTTCCCCCATGCGCTTCTGAAGACTGCAATACAAAATACTGCAATACTGAACCCTACAACACCCCAGTGATTCCGGCTGTGAAAACCTTCAACAATACACGTATGTTATGTTTCCTCCACAGGTGTGGGTCGGTACCATTGGAGCAGGCCCCAAAGGCAGGCCCCTGTGTGCTACTTTCCAGCATGCGGAAACCTTTGATTTCCAGGACGAGGCGGGGTCTCTGCTGCTGTCCGTCTGCCAGACGATCGGGCAAGGGGTGCTGTGCTTTTTGCCATCTTACAAGGTAAAGAAACACCAGCTGCTGTTCTTCAGGCTTTTTTCCTGGGTATATTTAGGAGCGTGATTGACATTGATTGGTCTATTGTCAGCCCTGCCCTTCTGCCCCTCGGGGGCACTCTGACTGGCTTGTCAGAGATGATCTCTGTCGCTTTTATTTCTTCAGAGTCAAATAAAGTGTTCCTAATAGATCTGCCGGTTTTCATGCCACAGTGAGCTGTTCTGGGTCCCCCCCCCCCCCCCTTATTTTCTCCCTCCTTACAACCCTGGGGACCTGGTGGAAGAGTGCTCTAAAAACATACCTTGAGAGCCATAAAGAAAGGACGTTTGAAACAGGATGTTTGAAAATGCTTTTTCCATATATACCGTTGTGAGAAAGCCCTCATTTGAACAACAAGCATTAGCCAGACAAATCACCAGCTTCCAAGTTAAGTTCCCTTATATACTGAACGAGAGCCTTGGTATATCTTACGTGGCCTCCAGTAACGGGTGGCGCCTCTCAGACAGAGACCTTTCTAAGGCCTTCCATCAGGACATCCTTTCAGGAATCGAATCTAAGATCGTCTGCATGCAAAGCCATGTGAAGTTGATGGGGGAGGCCTGGTCAGAATTGGAGGGTGGGGTGTGTGTGTGGAGGATTCTGTTTGCTTTCTGTTTTAGAGGCTCTCACTTTTATAGCTAGAAAGCATTCCCCCCTCACAACAAACACCCTGCGAGGTAGGTGGGGCTGAGAGAGCTCCGAGAAGCTGTGACTAGCCCAAGGTCACCCAGCTGGCGTGTGTGAGAGTGTACAGGCTAATCTGAATTCCCCAGATAAGGCTCCACAGCTCAGGTGGCAGAGCTGGGAATCAAACCCGGTTCCGCCAGATCAGAGTGCACCTGCTCTTAGCCACTGCTCTTAGCCGCTACGTCACTGCTGCCCACTGATGCATCAGTTCTCCCCGTGCAGGAATGGCCCGTAGACCTGGGCACTGCTAACCTCAATCACTGAAAATCTCGGGGTCCCTTGAGAAATTCTAAGCATAAAGCAATGACTCTCAGAGTCTGAGGGAGACTTCCCTAATAAAAGCATGGAGAATTGCTTGAGGGGAGGTGCCAATTCTTCCCTTGCCGTAATTCCTTTTTGAGCCTGCTAACGCCGGCTTGAAGCTTCTCACTTCAGTTGATTGGGGTGGGGCAGTGACTTGCCCTGTTCTTAATTTCTCCAGCCTAAACCTTCTAAAGGGGGTCATTTTCAGCTCTTTTCGTTAACCCTCAAGGGAGAACAGTTCAGGGCTGGCAACTTGGTAAACATTCTGAGAAACTTTACACAGTTTTACATGGTTTTGGGGAGGTTCCAATGAGACAGTTTATCTGGCATAATTATCAAGATCTTAAGTATATCAAATCGTTACATAAATAGTAACATAATTAATGTGATGATTATTTGATTTGATACATGGCCACCACAGGTTTCTCTGCAGAGTCTCTAAAACCGAGTTGTTCCACTAGGCCTTTGGGGAGGTTGGCTGTGGATTTGCTGCCCCTCGCAATGCCCCCCTTTGATTCTGTCTGTGTTATTCTCGGCTTTCTGCCGAGTCCCCTCCTGAGCATGGGATCAGGCGTCGCCAATACATTTTTATGTGCTGCTGCTATTGTATTTTACACAATTTTAATGCTTAGTTTTTTAGTATTGTAATTTATATGTTGCCTGTTGGCCTCTGTTCACCGCTCGAAACCCATCGGGGATTGAGGGGTATAAGAAAACTTAATAATAACAATAACAAAACAATAACAAAACAACAACAACAGCAGCAACAACAACAACAATAAACAGCACTAGGGCAGCACTTAAAACGTCTTCGAATTGACAAAATTAACATCTGTCAAATTCTGAAGGCAGCCCTGCTGGGATCCGCACGAATACTACGCCGATACATTACAACTTCCTAGGCCTCTGGGTGAGGCTCGAATTGTAATGAAGGCCAACAAACAGCTAAAGATCTGGCAGCTGTGAAATCTACAATAATAATAACCCAAAAACAGTAGGGCAGCACTTGAAACATCTTTGAACTGACAAAATTAACATCTGTCAAATTCAGAAGGCAGCCCTGCTGGGATCCGCACGAATACTAAGCCGATACATTACAACTTCCTAGGCTTCTGGGTGAGGCTCGAATTGTAATGAAGGCCAACAACCAGCTAAAGATCTGGCAGCTGTGAAATCTACAATAATAATAATAATAATAATAATAATAATAATAATAATAATAATAATAATAATAATAATAATAATAATAATAATAATGGCAGTGGTGCCAGTGGTCATCGGTGCGCTGGGTGCTGTCCCAAAAGACCTGGGACAGCACTTGAAACAAATTAACATTGACAAAATCAACATCTGTCAACTTCAGAAAGCCGCGCTGCTGGGCTCCGCAAACATCCTTCGCTGATAAGTCACAACATCCTAGGCCCCTGGCTGGGGCTTGATGGTGACGTAGACCAACAAAGACAGTGATACCTGGCTGCTGTGTATTTTGTATAATAATAATAATTCAGCAGAAGCCAATTTGCTGGTGGTACCCGGCCCCTCAATAATGCGGCTGGCCTCCACTCGGGCCAGGGCTTTTACGGCCCTGGCCCCTGCCTGGTGGAACACTCTTCCTCCAGCTGTCTGGACCCTGCGGGATCTTGGTGACTTCCCCAGGGCCTGTAGGATGGGATTGTTCCACCCGGGCTTTTTTGGAGTGTCCGACTGGCTGATGTACCCACTTTAGTCTCCTGTGTTTGGGGTCCCTTTACCATCTATGGGACCCTTCCCCCCCGCTTTGGGAGGGTTTTAATAAGGATGTTATTGCTGACGCTGTTTTATTATGCTGACCGCTGTGTTTATTTTAATGGGTTTTAATTGTATGTTGTATAATTATGTTGTTCACCGCCCAAAGCCCTTTGTGGGTAGGGCGGTATATAAAACTCAATAACTAATAAATAGATTAGGCAGGCAGGCAGGCAGGCAGGCAGGCAGGCAGGCAGGCAGGCAGGCAGGCAGGCAGGCAGGCAGGCAGATGATATTGTGGCAATTTCTTTTTGAACTTTTGACCAATGCTCTCTTGGATCACCGGGAGATCTGAATGGAATCTTCTTGAACAGGGGGGCTATTTTTCAGAACCATAATCTCAGGTTTCCTTTGGTTTCTTCATCAGACCTGCGTAATAACAAATATCTGTGTGTATATATAGTCAGACCACAGCAATCAGCATGCAGCCATCTGACCTCATTTTGGTTCATCACCTTGGGTTATGCCACTGCGACAGTGTGGAAGGAAACTGTGTTCTTGCACCAGTGACTGTACATAAATTGCTCTATATGTAGCAGCTCTTTTAGAACTTCTGAAACTAATTTTAGAAGCAAAAGAAATGATCTTACAGAAGGGAGGGGGAAAACGTGTATCCTTCTTATACATTTCTTGCTTCTTTCAAGAGATTGCACATTCCTTTTTTAACTGCTCTTTGTAGAAAACAGTAGTCAGAAGATGTTCTTGCAGTTCCTGAAACTAACCATTAGGTGCCCACATTAGACTGCAAAATGCCGAACTGTTAGAAAAAGCCTGTGGAATGCACCTCTCTTTAAAACGTACCAAACGCACACAAGAGTAGTACATTTCTTTGTGCACTGGGCTCTGTTTTATGCCTCTGAAATTGAATCTTTTGCTCAATTTTGAACGATCGGCATTGCCACTTTGAATTATTTGCATTGTAATAGTGTTGATTGTCAGTCCCTTTGAGTCTCCTTATGGGGGGTGGATATAAATCCAACTCTTCTTCTTTTTCTTCTTCTAAATCATCTCATGGACCACAAGATGAGAAGCCATGTCTAACTGTAGATGTCCCTCCTTGACATTGAGGGTGCTATGGATTGGCACACATCAGATGTTAGAATAATTTTATGATGGTGGTTCTTACACTGTTCCTATGGGGTTTTTTCTACCAATTACAATTGGAGGCATTCTTCTCCCTTACTGTATAAGTAAAAACTATCAGTCCTCAGACAAGCCCTTGTGCTTGGAAGTCCTCTGCCTGGGAAGGAACAGATATGAAACATTCAGCCTTCATCAGTGAACTGTTAATGTTTAAAAATAATTTGTTATTGGAACCTGTCTTGTTAGTAGCAATGCCAAGAGGCAAGAATATACATCGCTCAAAATGTTGGGCATCTGCTGTGGGTTATATCATGTATATCATTTGTTTCTTTTTCTAAGGCTGTTTCCGCACGGGTGGAATACAGCGCCCCGGGGACGCTAAAAACGGCATCGCTGGGGAGGGGTTCGCACCGCCTTGCCACCCCCAAGCGGCGTGAAGATGCTGCTTCCGAACCTCGCTCCTTGAGCGAGGTTTTTCAGAAGCAGTGTCTTCGCACGGCAGCGGCTGGAAGGCGCCATTTCCCCCACCGTCCCTGAACCCCGTACCTCCTGACTTCCGGCACATCGCAGAGGCCAGGGGACACCCCCCCCCCTGGCCTGCGAATCCAGAGCTGCCGCTCCAGCCTGCAGGGGGTGTCCCCTGGCCTCTGCAACGCGCCGGAAGCCAGGAGACGAGGTACGGCGTTCAGCGATGGCGCATCCTGTGTGAAGGCTGCTCCGCCTGCAGCCCTACCGGGATCGTCTGTGCGAACAGTTCCGGGGTGGGGTGGGGTGCATTGGCATTCTTTAAGCCGACGCACCCCCACACAGCATGAGCTTGGAAAGTGCATGAACTTTTGTGGGTGACCACCAATTTCATCAGATGCTGGCATGCAGGAACACAAGTTGCAGCTGAGCATTCTGTTCCTCCTCCCGCATAACCCCACGATCACCTTGTAACTTCCACTTGGGGAGATCTCAGTAGCTGCTAATTTTCCCACACAGAAATGAACTGTTATGTTGCTGGGCAGGCGTTTTCTTGCTGCGCTCGGAAGGCATTCGACATTCTGTTTTCCCTCAGGTGTTTCTTTTTTAAAAATCAATTTAGGCAGGTCTAGGACAAAGAGGAGAAGTGGCAGAATAGAGACCTGCTTTAATTTGCGTGAAAGAATCCTGCTGGACATCGAAACGATGGCCTGGTGCCGCCCTTTGAGTGGGGGAAAGGAAATGGAAGCACTCAAGTGCAACTTCTGTTTGTTTCTACCGGGGCCCACAGGTGAATCAGCAGCTCCTTATAGACCGTGGTATCAAAGGCTGCTGAGAGGTCGAAAGCAACCTAGTGGGACCCCTGGGATTTGTTTCTCAGCTCAGATGGTGGTAGTGCTGAGCTCTCTGACTGTAAAGCCATCCCCAAAGGGCGGGGCGGGGGGGTAACTGAACTTCTGGCAAGTATCTTAGTTGTTTTGCTGTGCCATCTAATCCCTGGGTTCCCTTAAGAACAAATGTTCAATTTGATATCTAAAACCACCGTCCTATGTGCTGAAATGCATTTGTTTGAGGCATCCCTCCCACCCCAAAAACAATATATTACGATGCAATAAACCTTTAATGGCATATTGTTAATACACAAAAGGAAATAGAAATGAGTTAGAAACATGATCTACACATTACATCAATAAATTAAGATCGCTTATTGACAACCAATTTGAGAAACCTGGCAGTCTGTTCTAGGATGACTCCGGAATTGTATTGTCAAAGGCTTTCACGGCCAGAGTCACTGGGGTGCTGTGTGGTTTCCGGGCTGTATGGCCGTGTTCTAGCAGCATTCTCTCCTGACGTTTCACCTGCATCTGTGGCTGGCATCTTCAGAGGATCTGACTCCGGAATTGTTGCTTAGTAAGTACAGAGTCTTTTGCTGGTCAGTCCAGTTGTCTGTGCCAATTAAGTAAGGCCGTAATCATGACATTCTCGCCTCTGTATAAAGGGGGCAGTGATGCTAAAGGTCCACAGATTCTTCACAGTGCAACTCACAAGATGCACGATCTTTCGTGTTGTGGTATTTTTTTGCCTCTTCCCTGTCTTTTAAGAGGAGGGCAGGATGTTACATCTGGCTAAAGAAAAGGCCCTGCGGAATTTGGGATCAGAAAGGACAAACAGATATTCAGCCGTGCCTGAGGAGTCGTATGGGCAATATATTAAAACCCTTTCTCAGTAGCTATTGCAACATGACTTGCTGCATCTAGCCTCACACTTAACAGAGCCATGAACCAGTTCAGTAAAAGTGATAAGAGCTGCCTGTAACTCAGGAGTTTTTGAAAGCTGGGACAGAGCTGCCATTTCTTCCCTGTTTCTCTTTGCAGTCTGTTGAAAGCACCACTTATGATTTAACATAGATATATAATAGTGGGCAGGCTTTTATTATCTTTTATTCTTGTCAATGTGTAGCTTTTGTGGATTACGTCGGCAAGTTTAAGACAGGGCACTGTTGCATAGATTGGAGTGCCAGGACATTTTTTGGGGGGGTGGGGGGAATAAGCTGAGGATTGAACTGAGAACCTATTGACCTGAAGCGGGGGGGGGGGGGGGGCTCAAGGGTCAGTTAGAGGGTGGAACAGATTTGTTCCCTGTTGAACAGGGCTAGAATTAACGAGTAGAAATGGCCAGGTAGTAGATTTCAGGTAAATATTAGAATAGGGGTGGCCAACCTATAGTGCGCCAGATGTTCATGGACTATAATTTCCACCAGCCCCTGCCAGCATGGCCAATTGGCTGATTGGTAGGGGCTGATGGGAATTGTAGTCCATAAACATCTGGAGCACCATAGGTTGGCCACCCCTATATTAGAAGGACGTTCTGTTCAACAGTGGAACTATCAGACTCTTCACTGAAGGTCTTTAAGCAGAGGCTGGGGGGCTGCCTGCAGGAGGGCTTGGACAGATTGATGGAGGAGAAGTCGATCTATGG
The DNA here is from genome assembly GCF_021028975.2 of Sphaerodactylus townsendi. NCBI lineage: Eukaryota > Metazoa > Chordata > Lepidosauria > Squamata > Sphaerodactylidae > Sphaerodactylus > Sphaerodactylus townsendi. Next base: position 5,528,794 of record NC_059440.1, on the reverse strand, counting down.
CTCCCAATCTTGATCCTCCTTGATCTGAGATTGCAAATGCCTTAGCAGACCAGGTGCTCAGGAGCAGCAGCAGCAGCAGAAGGCCATTGCTTTCACATCCTGCCTGTGAGCTCCCAAAGGCACCTGGTGGGCCACTGCGAGTAGCAGAGTGCTGGACTAGATGGACTCTGGTCTGATCCAGCAGGCTAGTTCTTATGTTCTTACGTTCTTATCCAGCTAACCGGAGAAGGGCAGGAAGTCAAACTACTAGGTTTGGCTAAGGCAGTCCTGTCTTTGGATCCTGTCTTTTACCAGGGGTTTTCCATCTCCAGCCTAGCTCCAGCAACTGGACCGGAGGATACACACTCCAGATTCAGAGAAAGAGAGAACGAGACTTTAATGGCATATCCTGAACTCAGGTTTAATTTTTACCACATGAGTATAAAACGGCCAGGCTATGCAATCGAGCCATTGGAGATGTTCTGTCTGCCGTGGCTGTGGGGTTTCCTACAGTGATTTATGATACTGCCAAAAAAACAACAGAGCAACAAACCAGAGGATGAGATGAAGCGATCTTGTCTCCTTTCTCTAGGACGGGGCCTGAGCAAGCAGATGATGAAACCACCACGGCTGAGAAAGGAATTTGCTAAAATATATTTTTTTGGGTTGAAGAAGCAGGGTGTTAAAAGATCCTGGGCTGGCGAACTGCTCACAAATGCTCGCTTAAGTAACTACCTTTGTATTAGATAGCTTTGAGGTTCTTTCCCTAATATTGATCGCTGCGTTCACTTATGTCTCGAATTTAGCTGGAGAGCATCCAAGGACCCTGCGGTCTCTGTCCGGCCCCCGGCACAACCAAACCCCGTTCCCAATAGCCGCTGTAATAAATAATGCGTATAAAATAGTACTTTTGCATTTTAGAAAATTTCCCCTTTTTGAAACAAATGTCTGTCAGAAGCGAATGCGTTGTCTGTTTGAAATACTCAATTCTTGCCCTCCGCAACGCCCGCTTTTAAAATAACATGTAGATCAAAACCTTTGATCTTTAAAAAAAGCTTTTGCTTCGTGTGTGTGTGTGTGTGTGTGTGTGTGTGTAGGTGGAGTTTAAATAGAACTCTTTAAAACTTTTGTGGCGAGAGACAGACTCTGAAGGTTTGAATGTGTGGCAGCGGGAGAGAAAAAGCAGCGATACGTTGGCCATAAAAAGCCCTTCTAGTAAAATCGGTAGCGAGTTTGGCAAGCACACCCTATAAAGGGGAATATCAGAAAGTGAAAAGATTACTCAGAAATCTAAGGTGCTTTTAAACAAGATTAAGATAAAGGTCATTAAGGGGGGGCCCGTCGCCGACCTGTCTGCATTTAAATGCGTCCTGCCTGGTGTCTGTATCTCGGAATGATTCGTTCAATATGTGTCATATCGCAGTCAAAGTAACCAGCGAGGGGAAAAAAAAATGCTAATGCTTATAGATGTCGAGGATGATCCATCATGCCGATCACCAAACTTCCTGGGCTGTCTGTGGACAAGATGTGTAATCTTTGGAAGTTTTTCTGTCTCTCTCTCGCTCTCTAGTTCTGTTCATGATTTCGAGCCACTCTTGATTAACTTTCCTCCCACTGAATTTGGGAAGGATCCAGAAGAGCTCTTGCATTAGCGAGGAAAGTGTTCCTGAACACGCACAGGAGAGGGCTCTTTGCCAGTTTCCCCTTTTGACTGCAGCCCTGCTTGCCGCATACCCCAGTGCACATGCCCACAAACAGTGTGGAGCAGTGACGAAGGGAGGAGGAACTGCGCTTGGGGCACGAACTGCCCCCGGCGCCCTCCCCCCGTCCTCAAAACGCCCCCCCGACACGCCCCCGACACGTGACTGCAATGGCGGCGCCCGGGGCGAGCCGCCCCAGATGTCTCCATTGCAGCGACGTCTCTGGCTTGGAGCATAGCAGCGGTGATGAGAAGAGGTGCCGTGAAGCAGGGCGTGCCTGGAAAAGCCCCAGTGTGGTTGTACAGTGCTGCAGTTGTGTTCTGTAAAATGGCATTGATGTTGTAAATCAGGAAAGGTGCTGTACTCAATTGTTCTGGTTGAGGGGACCAGACTAAGCATCATTGTTCCCCCTTAGATCCGTGGTGGCGAACCTTTGGCACTCCAGATGTTATGGACTACAATTCCCATCAGCCCCTGCCAGCATGGCCAATTGTAGGGGCTGATGGGAATTGTAGTCCATAACATCTAGAGTGCCAAAGGTTCGCCACCACTGCCTTAGATCCTCTTTCATTGCACTTCAGCTTTGAATATCATGCTTAGAAGGAGGAGGAGGAAGAGGAGGAGGAGTTTGGATTTAGATCCCCCCCTTTCTCTCCTGTAGGAGACTCAAAGGGGCTTACAATCTCCTTTCCCTTCCCCCATCACAACTAACACCCTGTGAGGTGGGTGGGGCTGAGAGAGCTCTGAAAAGCTGTGATTAGCCCAAGGTCACCCAGCTGGCATGTGTTGGAGTGCACAAACTAATCTAATTCACCAGATAAGCCTCCACAGCTCAAGTGGCAGAGCGGGGAATCAAACCCGGTTTCTCCAGACTAGAATGCACCTGCTCCTATGCCACTGCTGCTCCTTTGGCAGTGGGTCTGCATATATTTATGTACCGACCACACTGCCATCTGTTGCTTCATTCCTTGTACATCCATCCATGCCCATGTGTCCTGCATGTTGTATAGACAATAGGAAAGATTCATTTTCTGAGGTACGGGGGAGGCACGGGGAGGACTTTCCCCGTGGTAGGAGGTTAAGAGCTCAAACCAGGTTTGATTCCCAGCTCTGCCGCCTGAGCTGTGGAGGCTTATCTGGGGAATTCAGATTAGCCTGTATACTCCCACACACGCCAGCTGGGTGACCTTGGACTAGTCACAGTTCTTCGGAGCTCTCTCAGCCCCACCTACCACACAGGGTGTTTGTTGTGAGGGGGGAAGGGCAAGGAGATTGTCAGCCCCTTTGAGTCTCCTGCAGGAGAGAAAGGGGGGATATAAATCCAAACTCCTCCTCCTCCTCCTCCTCCTCCTCCTCTCCTCCTCCTCCTCCTCCCCTCCTCCTCTTCTTCTTCTTCTTCTTCTTCTTCTTCTTCTTCCTCTTCTTCTTCTTCTTCTTCTTCTTCTTCTTCTTCTTCTTCTTCTTCTTCTTCTTCTTCTTCTTCTTCTTCTTCTTCTTCTTCTTCGTACTTTTCAATGGGATTTCATCCCCATTTGTTAGCCGCCCTGAGATTATAGTATAGGGCAAGGTATGAATTGCATAAACAAATGAATGAATAAATATCAAAGTTGAAATAACCGGCACTAATAATCTGCTTTGGATTGGGGGGGGGGGATGGGGAAAGCGTGTGAATAAAGAAGTAAGGAGAAATTTACATAACCTTCTCGGTGGTGGCACCAAAACATTGAATCGCAGTCATCACGGAGATTTGCGTGCCTTTCTCGGTCAGTGTTTTGCCGGCACTGGTGCTTCTTTAAGGGTTGTTTGCTTATGTATTTTAATTGAATTATTTTATCGTTTTGAGGGCCCAGTCTGGTGGGGGGGGGGCACAATGGCTTGTGGGAATGGCGGAGGGCCACGCCGGTGCATTGGCCCACCCCTTTCATATAAGGGGCACCTATACTGGCAGAGAGAGCAAAGACTCTGGTATGCGGGCACCACAAAGTTCTGCAGTGCCCTAACCCAGAAGTGCCTGCTGCCTGGTAGTTACATTGGTGTCCGAGAGCACACAGTGCGGTGGGGGGTGGACCGGGCCATTCTGGGGTAGAGCCAACTTTAGTCAGCGTCCACTGGGGGTTCAGCCCAGGAAACACCCCCCTCCATGGCTGCAAACTTGCACCCCCAGAAAGGATGATGTAAGCTTTTTCACAATAACCTTTATTGGCATTAGGTATGAGACAGTGGTTATACACTATTATTAAATTATTAAATTTAAAATCACATGTTACATCTATGGATTTTGCTTTCCAACTTGACAGTTCATTAGTAAAAATATAAAATGGATTAAAAGGGTTTAGCCATTCAATTCAAAGACAAATTTGTAAAACAGATACCATATGACTATATTTAAGATCCAACGCCAGGAAATATCTGGCACTTCCCGATTTAGTTCTATTTGCTAAAAGGATATATCCACTCCTCAGGCTCTGGAGAATTACTAATTAAAACAACAGGACAATTAAATTTTCCTAATATTAAAATAAGTAAATAAATAACATTGAGCCTATACATATGCATTTTATAATAACCCGAGGTGCCGTGGCTGAAGATTATTACACATTTATATATAGTTTATATTTGCATGATACTGATTTCATTCAACTTTGCGTTCAGTATCTTTGGCTGAAAAATTATTGTAGTCGACCCACGCGGTCAGCGTAAGAACGAGACGAGACGCGGAGATAACATCTGGTGGAGATCGCCAGCAGCGGGAGACCGGAGGTCCAAGGATGTTCCTAAGCGTAATCTCCGGGTCTGCGGTTCCTGGCACCTTTTATTTGTTACTCTATCGGGCGCGTAGGAGAGGGAGGACTGGGGAGTTCCGGAGAGCGGGAGGTGAGGAGATCATCAGGTGATGCCTTGATCTCATCTGGCTAATGCGTGGGAGAAGAGGCGATGCAGCGTCTGGAGCCTAATCCTCACCTGGGGCAAGATCATTGTCCCTCGCTGATGATTGAGCCAGACAGTTCCACGCACCTGTGACTCATGGGGGGATGAGGGAGTGGGAGTGCGATGCAGCCGGCGGAGCCGCGGAGTCCGTTGGCGTGCGCTAGCGTTCTACTCTGACACTGCGAGGTCGGCCAGTGCACTACTACATCTCCTCCTTTTTTTTACATTTTAAGCGGGGGCGAGAGTAAATGCTAAGGGCGTTTAAAAGGGGCAGCTTGTCTCCTCCGTCAGGTATGGTCAAGCTGACCCAAGCTTTAGCTTGTACAACATTAGAACTTGGTTGCGGGTAAAAAATGCGCAGGGTTTCTTACACGTTACGGGCCAATAATGAGACGCGTGAACGCGAAACAAGATCCGGCTGGGCATACAATTAAACCAATGCAGAGCTGTACAATAGCACTCCAACCATCCTCCCGGCAACCAGCTCCAGAGGGCTGACCACCAATAAGGAGCAAAACATCCTTACTTCAGGATTAGATACAACTTCTTGCAGCTCACGCACTTTCGTAATGGACTTCAACTGCGAATTATCAGAAAGATTAAAACAACACATATTATGTACATTCTCACAACCTTGGCGTGATGCAGCAACAACAGTAATAATCAATGGCTGACACGATTGTCTAGGAATTAGAAGCAGTTCCTGCTGCTTTCGGAGGCCAGGGCATCCAGAGCGGTGGAGTAGGATTGATGGACTTATGAGCGGGCACAGGCCCAGCCGGCCAATAGTCTTAGCTATTGTAGGAGGCGGTCAGGACCCCACTCAGGAAGTTCGCGAGGGAGGCGGGCACTCCCGCTTTGGAGAGGGCGACAGCGTCACTCAGTGAGGAGGAGTCGGCCGGCAGGCAGAAGCTGACGGGCGGCGTCCGGAGCTCCAGGAGTGGAGCCTGAGGTAGGGACAATAATTGAAGCGACTGAGGGCAGCAAAGAGTTCAAAGCAGGGAATTGAGCGGGGATGTGAAGTTAAACGCGTCCTCTCCCGCGGAGGTCCAGAACCAGCCCCTGGGAGCAGGGTGTTTCCGAACAGGAGAATGTCACTCCCATGTGTGTGCAGTTCCAACTAGCTTCGAGCCGGCCGAGCGGGCGAGGCCGGTTCCCGTTCCGGCTGCGCGCCGGTGATGCGGGCGCAGGTGTTGGACTTCGTGGTTAGCGATCGGGTCTTGGTGACAAAGGGAAAGAGCGTAGCCGGGGCCGCACTTTGGGCGGCGGGTCCCCAGTGGCGCTCATAGAAGTACCACAGTAGTTGGGGCATCTCATGAAGGGCTCAGCCCAGACTCCTGCCAGGAAGTCTCGGGCTTTGCAGGCGAGGGAGCAGGCAGGAGCTTAGCAGGCTCTCCGACTCCCTAGGTACTCGGCCCAGTGCAGAAAGGTGAGGGAGCGTTGGCAGCGGCAGCAAACTGCTCCCCAGATGTTGGTCTGGTGAAAGCAAAGTCAGGGGGCGTTATGCCACCATCGGCGGGAGGCAACAGAACAGGCAAAGGATGGTACGCTGGTTTGGTGGTGATGATCGCAAAGAGCGCACAGAGGTTCTGAGGTGTCTCGGGGTGGTCTTGTTGGTATAGCAGCCGCTTAGGAGCCTGGCACAGTGATCGCATGTAGCGTCTCCCAGGTCATCGGGTGCTGCGTTGGCGGCCACAACGGCGTTCCTGTTTAGAATAAGCTGGGGCCCGGGATCCTCTAGAGAGATGCGTTCCATCTCTGGGATAGGGTTAGTTTCTCCTAAGCCATTCCATGGGAGTGGAGCCTGCTCGGGTGAATGGGAGTCCATGGGAACCTGTAGGAAGAGGGACTGAAAACATACCCCCCTTTCCCAGGTTGAGGGGGGGGGGGCGGAATCCCATGAGGCTCAGTTCTAAATGAGGATGGCGGAGGTGGGATCGAAGTTAGTGTTTATATTTAGTATGGGAAGGAAGAAGGCTTGTTTGCAGCCTGTGAAGGTTGCTTTAATGCAACCCCTCCTGGGGGACGCCTCCTCTTCTCTTTAGTTGTTTGACAGGGGAGGGCAGGTAGGTAAGCGGCCCTGGTGGGAGTAGCTTCAGAGCGTCATCAGGGTGCGTCAAGGCTGAGGGTCCGAGCCTGGTGAAGGAGGAACAGGCGAGTCCTGGGGATTGTGGGTATACATGCTTAATCAGCAACACAAAGGGGGCTTTGGGGAAAGCACACCTTGCAGGAGGATCAGGTCACATCAGGGGAGAAAATGAAGCAATCAGGCGATTAGAGGCAAAGTCCCTTGCACACACAAAGAGAAAGGAAGAGTTTTCTTTGCAAAGGAGTTGCAATCTTTACGTGACAGTGGCCAAATACAGGAAGCTGGATGGTGCTAAATTTGTGATCCGAATTATCTTGGGGGGGATTGCAGTCCCTTGAGAACGCCTTCCTGTATACAGGCGGTTCGGCTGGCATATAACGCTAGCGTGGTACTGGTAAAGTTACCCGGGCTGAGCCATCCCATAACTCCAAGCGGGTTTCTATAAGCGGCATAATGGCGTGCAGCCTTTTAAACTGGGGCCTGTCACAGCCAGTGCTGCGGTGATCAGGGCAGACCCCAGATTTTTAATCCAGGGAGGGAGACCCAGTCAGCCAGTTGGCCCTCCCGGCCTTTACTGGTGACGAAAACAGAAGGGAAAGGGGAGGGAGGGGAGACAGATTTCCTGTGGGGGGTGGGAGGCAACAGGAGGCATCGATTGGAATCAATGATCCGGTGGACGGGTTTCTTTACCCATCCCAGACCAGAGTCGGTTGCAACCTGACTCCTTGAGGGTCTCTTCCCAGAGATTGACATGGATGTCTACAAGCGATGCGTGGGACTGTATCAGAGCTGCCTGGGGAGTCCCTGGGCTGTTGACCGTGGCCGAGTGGATGTCTGGCTCCGTCATGAGGTTTTGTCTCCCCTAACCCCCAGATGTGCGGGCAAGCCCCTCGATTGAAGCCACTGGGCAGGAGCCACTTTCGGCTGCTCGTGATGACGGTAACATCAGCGCCCGGTGTCCACCAGGCCCTTGAACTTACATCTCTTCTATGGCGAGCTTAGCCCAGATATGGTGGGAGCTCCCGATGAAGCGTCTCCACCGGCTAAGCTGACGGTGGCGTAGGCCTGCGCCGCATGTTGGCCGCTGCTGGGGCCTCGTGAGCTCCTTTATTGGAGTGCGGCAGCCCGGGCAGCGTATGGGGCAAGAAGAATCAGCTGAGCCTGTAGCCTGGCTCAGCGGGCAGCTCCTGTGGGATGTTTGTCCAGACCTGGAGGTGGATGGGTCCTTGTAGTGCGTGGAGTCGATCACTCCGGGGAGACGATGAACAGTCCCTGCTCAGCCCGGCAGAGGCCTTTGGCAACACTAGCCCAATTGTCCCGGTAGGGATGGGCTGCGTCATACTGAGTTGGGGCGACAAGAACCTCGTGGGGGGGAACTTAAAGGGGATCGGCAGACTGGCCCATGTGGAGCCGGTGAGATACCACTGTGAGAGGGGAAGTGTGGTTTTGGCAGGGGGGGCCTTGGCATTTGGTGCTCCTAGTACTCTCCTCCTTGGTCCCTGGGCTGGGGAGAGGCTCGAGGCGGGAGGTTTCCCGGCGGGCAGTCGTCTCTCCAGTGGAAGCCTTCTGACAGCGTGGGCACTGGGTTTTGGTGGCCTTCTCCTCCTCAGGGGAGGACCCTCCTCCCTCCGAGGTTGTAGGCCCTCATGGGCTACTGGCTACACGCCGGAAGTGTCCGGGTCTACGCCGGAGTTAAAGTAGCGTCATCCTGAGACCCGTCTCCGCCCGATTGAAGTACTGGCGGCCCGAGGAGAGCTAGCTTAGTGGCCGGAGGATCCAATGTCCTGGCAAGCTTTAAGCATGTCGGCCAGTTCAGGATTTTTTGCCTAGGCCATTGATTGCCCTCGCGGCACTCCAGCCAGAGCACGTTCTCCTTTAGAAGTATGAGGAGCTTCGCTTTGGGCCTCCTAGCTATCTACCTGCCTCTTGGCTTCCCTGGAGCCTGTTCTAAATTCAGCATAGGGCTCTTGGGGTTTCTGCGGATGGGAGGAGAAACTCTATACAAGGATTGCCAGCTGGCCGACATTGGGGACTTTGATAAATGCCCTTTATAGAAGCTACTCCAGAGGCGCACCGTAAGGGGTGGCCTCAGAGCAGGACAATCTGACCGTTGGGGTTGGCAAAAGCATCGAAGCCGTAAAGCTGAGCCCGGCGGTGTAAGCGCCGCTTTCAGAGATGGCGACTCTGTTGAAGCATTGCTGGCGGAACTCACTTCCCCAGACCACAAAGTGCGCAGGGGCTCAGGGCATCGCGAAGGTGGTTTTCCAGTCATCTGGAACCATTAGGTGGTTCCTTGCGATGGCTTCCAGCATGCCGCCTCTCGCGTAGGGGCTGGTGGACTCCTACGATCGCATTACTTTCGCGGAGCTTCGGTAAGAATATTATAGCTCGGGGGGGGCGATTTTCGCACAACCCACGCCGAACTATGCCATCCTTCTTGGTATCTGTGAAGTGGATGGGAGCAATAATGTCTAAGAATGTCGGCATGCGTCTTCCGTCAGGGTTTCCTTCTTCTGCAGATGTCGTGGCTAATGCGGCTCTGCGGCGTTTTGAAACCAGCGCCATTATGTGGCGCTTGGCGGAGGTGCAGTGGCTTCGGAAAATGAGAGAAGCGGAGCAAAGGAGGGGCGGCTGAGCCATGGGAGAGTTTGAATCTGGGTGAATGGGCCGGGGCAGAAGGAGGACAGGCGTCCAATTTGAGTGGATAGAGAAAATTCGAGGGTTGAAATTGAAGGTGAAAGGTCGAAGGAGGGCGCCTGGCAAGGGAGCCCGTGAGGGTCTGCAGGTAAGGCTGATGGCGACAAAACATTGTCTCCGCAGTCAGTAGCAGCGACAGCCGGCGCTGATGGAGGCCTCTGTCGTAAGAAGTGCGCTCCGATGTTTTCCCAGTCCTTAAGATTCCAATGTCCCCCCTCTGGGTACCATGGACACTGGGCTTCAATCTCTCACTCAACCAATTTGCGTAGCTCCCTTCTCTTCTGGGGGACCCTGCCGCGATTTACGTTAGCGCCTTCAGCTGCGTCAACGTGCTTGTCATAAGCCCTGCTTTGCAAGCTCCCATACTCACCGGGTGTTCCCGTCGGACGAGAGAGTATCCCACAGAGGGCCGATGTCTCCTGGATCACGCGCCGATCCAGAGGACAGAGAATGCAGCAAACGGGGTCCCCCTGGATCGCGCCGATCCAGCTGACTTCGTATCCCTGACCCTTCCCCGAAGCGACGGTGAGCAGGGTGGAGGTTAGGAGGATTCCGGTTTTCGGCACCAGCTTGTAGTGACCGCAGCGGTCAGCGTAAGAACGGTGAAGGCAGACGCCGGAGATAACATCTGGTGGAGATGTCGCCAGCTTGGCTGGGGAGACGGAGGTCCGTGTTCCTAGCGAATCTCCCGTCTACCCGGTTCCTAGCACCTTTTGTTGTTACTCTATCGGGGGATGTGGGAGGGAGGACTGGGGGGAGTCGCGGGAGAGCGGGAGGTCGGGAGATCATCAGGTGATGCATGATCTCATCTGGCTACGTGCGGAGAGGAGCGTCACAGCGTCTGAGCCTAATCCTCACCTGGGAGCAAGATCATTGTCCCTGCGCCCGGTGATTAGAGCCAGACAGTTCCACGACCACCTGTGACTCATGGGGGGGATGAGGAGTGGGGGTGCGATGCAACCAACAAGGCCGCGGAGTCCGTTGGCGATATAACGTTCTACTACGACACTGCAGTCGACGATGCACTACTACAAATTATCATTTTGAATTTCAATGCAAAAAGTTCCATTCATACAGTTACACATCTCTTAGGTACATGACCTTTAACAAAGTAGCTGGCTAATCTCCCAAAGCATATCCAGGATCATTACTATTTAGTAATTTTACCATTGATATTTTGGGCCGGTTTTACCCTTATCGATGGTAATAAAGGAGAAAACTCTCTCTCTGTGCGTTTGGTATTTTTGGACAATAGTATAAAATGTGATCAATGTTTACCGACTATGGTGAGACAGAATGGACATACTCTATGTGTTAGGGGCCGCTTCTCAAACCGACCTTGCAAGAGAGCAGGTGAAAAAACATTACATCTGGCTCTGGTCAGTATCCGTCGATGTAAGCTTTTTTCTGCAATGGGGTTTTGGGGGCATCAGGAGGGCTTTCCAATACCCCTCCTATCCACGCCGCCTGAAGCCCCTTTGAAAGCGGGCACGGCTGTGTGAAGCTCCCCCAATCTGGATTGGCCTGGAACTTTATTTATTTATTTATTTATTATTCCACTTTTATACCGCCCAACCCTCCCGAAGGGAGCTCAGGAGTTCACAACATGTCACAAATAGAACGAGTGGATATATTAAGAATTAAAACAATTTAAAAGCAGCATTCAGTTACATCGAAGTTAAAATAAAGATGGCATCGGCTATTAAAATCTCTACATAAAGGAAGGAACAAATGCGGGCTTTAGTTGTTTCTAGGCACCCTATCAGCTGGCTGGACTCTCCAAAAGCCCGGCCGGAATAACTTTCTAGGTCTTACAGGCCCTCACGGAACTTCGTTAAAGGTCCCGCAGGGCCCGGACAATAGGAGGAAAAGAGCATTCCCACCAGGCAGGGGGAGCCAGGGCAGTAAAGCCCACAATGGCCCTAGTAGGAGGCCAAACCGCATCGCATAGAGGGGGCTGGGATCACGAGCTGGAGGTTAGCACTCCTGCTGAACGCCCACTTGAGACCGGCGTGGGGCGTATGGGGCCAGAGCGGTCTCTCTCGAGATCACGAAGGTCCCAGACAGCGTAAGGCCTTAAAGGTTAACACCAATACCTTGAGAGACAATCGAGGAACTCAACTGGAAGCCAATGCGAGGCTGATGATGCAACGACGGGCATGATGCTTGGTCTCTAAAGGCACCTCCCGTGAGCAAGCGAGACGCCGCATGCTGGACCAGTTTCAATTTCGGATCGAAAGCCGCAAGCGGAAGGCCAGCGTAGAGCCGAGTTGCAATAGTCTAGCCTGGAAGGTGACGTTGCATGGATTGATTACAGTGGCCAGGTCCGCCTGGGAGAGGAAGGGGAACCCAGTCGCCGGGCAGCCGAAGATGAAAGCAACCCGGGTTACATGGAGCCACCTGGGTCTCCATTGAAAGAGACGAATCCCAGGTGGACCCCCAGGCTGCGAGATGGAAAGTGTCGGTGCCCGATGAAACCCCCCCCCACACGGCTGGAAATCCCACGGCTAGCCAAGAGAATCTCCCGTCTTCGTTGGATTCAGCTTTAACCTGCTCTGCTTCCAACCAACCAGCTACCGCCTCCAAACAGTGCTGCTGTAGAGGCTGCAGGGGAAGTGACGGCTCCCCCCCTCCATGCGACCCAGGAATGAGCTGGGTGTCATCCAGCATATTGTGGTGACAGACCAGCCCAAAGCTCCGTACCAGCTGAGCAAGGGGTGCATGTAGATGTTAAAAACAACAATGCCCGGGGGACAACAAGAGAAACCCCTGAGGCACTCCACAATAAAGTGGGCACCGTCGAGGAAGGCCTGGTCCCTTTACATACCACACTACTGACCCCGGTCGAACGGAGGAAAGCGAGGCAATCCATTTGAAGGACCAGTGCCCTGCACTCCGGAGCTCGCAACCAGGCGATTGGGTCAAAAAAAGGTCATGGTTTTAAGAGCCATCAAACTCTGCGGTAAGGTCTAATAATACCAGCGGCGTAGATCCGCCTCGGTCAAAGCTGCATCACGAGGGCTGATATCTGTATGACGGCGGCGAGGGCGAAGTCTCCGTCCCATACTTAACCACGGAAAAGCCCGGACTGGAAGGGATCGAAAAGCCGATATGTCCTCCAGAAGCCCTGAGAGCTGCTCCAGCACCACTCTCTCCAATCCCACCTTCCCAGAAGAAAGCGAAAGATTCGAGAAGCGAGGCGGTAGTTGGCTTGGATCACTAGGATCCTAGCGGCGGTCTTTTTTTTAAGAGTGGTAGGACCACTGCACCTCCTTCAACCCACCAGGAAAAGCTCCTTCGAGGGAGCTATTGATGATATTCAACAGATGGGGTGCAAGTGAGCTCACCTCGGCATGTTTTAATGAAGCCAAAGAGGGTACGGATCAAGAAAGGACAGGTAGTAGAGTCTAACAGCAATGCCAGGACTCTGCAATCGACGAAAGCGACTTGGGAGAGCAGAGGAAAACTATGGAGCCCAGGCCCGAGGGGCCAGAGAGGCGCCAAAGGGAGCCTCCAGTTAGCCAATTGTCTCCAAGGTGGGCGGGAAGGTCCTGTAGCGAATGACGCGACTTTATCCTGCGAAATAGCTCATAAAAGCCTCACAGCTAATAGCCAATTGGGCGTTTTTTGAACCCTCAGATGTGTTATTGAAGGGTGGAGAGAGATCGAATATTATGGAACAATTGTGCTGGGGCCCCATTAACAGATGCTTGAGAGAGGAGGAGAAGAACACTCTCTAAGCCTCCTTCATACATCATGCATCATATGAAGCCTTCATAATAAGCGTCCTATAAGATGTTTCGCGCGAGCCTCGTCCGCGAGACTTCCTCCACACTTTCGGCTCTAGCCGTCCTAAGCTCCACGTTTCAAGCTTGGTACGCAGCTCCCTCGGTTATTACCAACGGAGCTAACCGAGGGCAACGAGGGTCGTAGAGGGCGTCGAGGGCTAATTAACAACCTCGATGGCATTGGAAAGGCGGGTATTCCAATCCGCCACCAGTCCATCAAGATTGCTGGTGGAGTTCAGGATCCATAAGAGCATTCAGGAATCAACAGGATCCATAAGTCTCCGCGGGCGAGCATAAATCCACTGCGTCGCCCTAGACAGGGGGGGAGCCATTCGCGACATGCTCATCCGAGCCTTCAGGGCATGAAAGTGGTCAGACCATGGCACTCTCTATCATTAGAGGATATGACCCGCGTCAACACCTGACCCGAAGATCCAGGTCCAGTGTGGCTGACCCGGCTTCATGCTGGAATTTGGGGCCAAGAATTTGCACCAAAGAAGAAGAGGCCAAGCGTCGCATGCATGGATTGACACACCAGCGGAAGGTCTAAAGAGGCCGCCCGAACATGAGGCGGTAAGCCCGACATGGGACGTTGAAGTCCCCCAAAACAATAAGCTTGGGGAACCGCAACGCCCAGTCCGCCACCACCTCCAGCAGCCGCGGCAGGCTATCCCCTGGGGCGCTAGGTGACCGGTACACCAGGAGGATAGCCAACCTCTCCGATGCCAACCACTCCAAGCCGACACACTCCATACCAATGACCTCCGGGACAGGGAGTGCCCTAAAAGGGATGGAATCACGGACGAACATTGCCACGCCGCCACCCCGGCCCTGTGTTCGTGATCGGTGGAGACACGCGAAACCTGGTGGGGCGACCTCGCCCAAGGCTGTATTTTTAATCTCTCAAATCTTTTAATGCTTCTCATGTTTGCCCCCGTTTGGACCCTGCTGGGGTGGAAAGGCAGCATCAAAACATTTCTAACCATAATAACTTTGAAGGCTTCTTTTTCAACCATCAGCAGATACTTTTGGCTGCAGAGGCTGAGTACGTGAGAGGCGAACCAGCCAGTGTTGGCCCACCATATGTAAGAGATCTGCAAACTGTGTGCATTTCTCCTCGCATTATCCATGCTGGCAGCTGATGCACATGTCGGTGTTTCTGTGTGCCTGCTCTCTTTGAAGCACAGACTGAAGAGCTACAGATGGACTGAAATGACTTCAACAACAATGACCTTTATTGGCATACAAAAAAACCAAAAAATTACAAAAGAAGAAGAAGAGGAGGAGGAGGAAGAGGAGGAGGAGGAGGTGTTTGGATTTATACCCCACCTTTCTCTCCTGTAAGGAGACTCAAAGGGGCTTACAATCTCCTTGCCCTTCCTCCCCCCACAACAAACACCCTGTGAGGTGGGTGGGGCTGAGAGAGCTCCAAGAAGCTGTGACTAGCCCAAGGTCACCCAGCTGGCATACATGGGAGTGTACAGGTTAATCTGAATTCCCCAGATAAGCCTCCACAGCTCAAGCGGCAGAGCGGGGAATCAAACCCGGTTCCTTCAGATTAGAATGCACCTGCTTTTAATCACTACGCCACGATTCGAAATTACTAATCTCAAGAATGAAATTTGCAAGGTTCTCACCAAAAAGTGCGTCAGAGCTATTCAGGAGATATGGAATTTTATAACACTCTTGCCATTAGGAACACTGCAAAAAAATGGAGTTCATATATTTCATCCTTATCTTATCATATTTGGGGCATACAAAGATTGGTCAAGTGTTTGGACAGTAACCAAATCACAAGAACAAACCCGTTTAGACCGTTCCACATTTTTGTATCTTTCATTCCAAAGAGCTGATGGAAACACATTACATCGTGTGGTGGCCAAGGCTTTCCTCTGGGTGGGATTAACCAAGATGCGAAGATATGCTGAAATGACTTATTTTTTTATTTTATCTTATTAGACTTATATCCCGCCCTTCTTTGACCAAGCTCTGAAAAAGTGGTACTCGAATATTAGCCCTTGTAGCTGACCTCAAACTTCTGTGTCCCAATCACTGGGTTTCCCCTCGGTAAATCCGGAACTTGCTAGTTTCACAGTTGCTGCCGCTAATTGTGAGTGGGCACACGTTGTAATGCAAGCTGTCCCTGCAGTAAAGGCGGAAGTGTCAACTTTATCTTTCGCTGTTCAAATGCAGGTCCTGTCTCATAAACAAATCAAAATGTGTTGTGTTCAATTTTTAAATCTATTGATTTTGCTGACAAGTTTGCAACCAACAAATGGTAACCCCATGGGGCAGCAGTGGCGTAGGAGGTTAAGAGCTTGCGTATCTAATCTGGAGGAACCGGGTTTGATTCCCCGCTCTTCCGCCTGAGCTGTGGAGGCTTATCTGGGGAATTCAGATAAGCTTGTACACTCCCACACACGCCAGCTGGGTGACCTTGGGCGAGTCACAGCTCTTCGGAGCTCTCTCAGCCCCACCTACCTCACAGGGTGTTTGTTGTGAGGGGGGGAGGGCAAGGAGATTGTCAGCCCCTTTGAGTCTCTTACAGGAGAGAAAGGGGGGATATAAATCCAAACTCTTCTTCTTCTTTTCAAGGCAAGAAACATTCAGGGGTGGTTTGCCATTTTCGGCCTCTGCGTAGTGCCCCTGGACTTCCTTGGCAGACATTTCCAATTGTAGGCCTGTACAAACGGGACGGGCTTCATCTTAACCAAAGAGGAACCAGGCTGGTGGCGCTCAACATTAAAAAGGTGGCAGAACAGCTTTTAAACTGATCACTGGGGGAAAGCCAACAGGAGCTGAGGTGACTTCGGTTCGGAATACAGTATCTATGGGGATGCAGACAGAGAGGGAGGTTTTTCTAAATCAACCACATACAAGCGAGGAACATAGCAATGTGCATGTGAGCGACAGGGATAGATGTCTACAAAAGACTTGAGGGGTAAAGCACATAAATCCCAGGTTAAGGACAGGGGCAAGGGTATACAGGAATTGTCTCTATGCTAATAGTAGAAACATTCGACCTAAAATGGGGGAGCTAAGAGTGATACAAGAGTTTTGAAGGAGGGACATTGATATAGTGGGCATTACAGAGACATATGTAATTGGAATGAGAGGAGAACCAGTGGGATGCTGTTATACCAGGCTACAGGCTCTATATAGGAAAAGGATGGAAGGACAGAGTACATTGGGGAATTGGAGTTGCCCTTTACATCAAAAGAGAGCATAGTATCACATAAAATAGATGTGCAAGGAGAGCTAGTTCCCCTACAGGAATCACACCAATGGATATCAATACCAGGTGTGAAGGACAGTTTAATAATAGGAATATATTATATACGTCCCCCTGACCAAAGTGCACAAGAGGATTCTGAGGTTGGAAAAAAAGAAATTAGAGAGGCCAACCAAAAGCAAAATGTAGTGGTAATGGGTGATTTTAACTATCCCCATATAAACTGGAAAAATGCATGTTCAAGGTCATAGTAAGGAGAGAGCATTCCCTGGATATGCTACAATGACTGTGGCTTAGAGGCAGATGGTTGTGGAACCAACCAGGGGAGAGAGTGATCCTAGATCTAATTCTGACCTATGTGGGACCCCGGGACACAGATTGCAGGAAGTCAGTGTTGTTGTTGAGCCCGATTGGGAACAGCGACCACAATGCTATCAAGATTCAGTATCTCAGCATGCGAACAAGTGGCAGCTACTAATGTAGTTACATTCGGTGCAGAAGGGGAAATTTCTCAAGGGTATGAGGGGGATAGTGCTTGGGAAGCTGAAAGGGAAAATCAAGAGAGAGAGTTAAAACTTGTCCAGAAGGATGCTTGGAGGTTATTTAAAAACACAGTAATAAAAGCTCAGCTGGAATGTGTTCCACAAGGTTAGAAAAGGCAGCACCCAGTCCAAAAGAAAGCCACCATGTAGTTTAACAAGAGAGGTTGAGGAAATTATCCAAGAAAAAAAAAAATGTCTTTTAGAAAATGGAAGTCCAGTTTGGCTGATGAAGAATATGAGAGGGAACACAAAGGGTGGCAAAAGAGAAGCAAGTTAGCTGTAAGGGAGGCAAAAAAGGATTATGAGGCACGCATGGCTATGAACATCAAGACCCGCCACAAACCGTTCCTCAAGTACATCAACAGCAGGAAGCCAGCAAGCGAAGCGGTAGGCCCGTTAAGATGACAAAGGAACAAAGGGTGTGCTAAAAGATGGCATCCCCCCCCCACCCCCCCCCCCCCCCCCCCCCCCCCCCCCCCCCCCCCCCCCCCCCCCCCCCCCCCCCCCCCCCACCCCCCCCCCCCCCCCCCCCCCCCCCCCCCCACCCCCCCCCCCCCCCACCCCCCCCCCCCCCCACCCCCCCCCCCCCCCACCCCCCCCCCCCCCCACCCCCCCCCCCCCCCACCCCCCCCCCCCCCCACCCCCCCCCCCCCCCACCCCCCCCCCCCCCCACCCCCCCCCCCCCCCACCCCCCCCCCCCCCCACCCCCCCCCCCCCCCACCCCCCCCCCCCCCCACCCCCCCCCCCCCCCACCCCCCCCCCCCCCCACCCCCCCCCCCCCCCACCCCCCCCCCCCCCCACCCCCCCCCCCCCCCACCCCCCCCCCCCCCCACCCCCCCCCCCCCCCACCCCCCCCCCCCCCCACCCCCCCCCCCCCCCACCCCCCCCCCCCCCCACCCCCCCCCCCCCCCACCCCCCCCCCCCCCCACCCCCCCCCCCCCCCACCCCCCCCCCCCCCCACCCCCCCCCCCCCCCACCCCCCCCCCCCCCCACCCCCCCCCCCCCCCACCCCCCCCCCCCCCCACCCCCCCCCCCCCCCACCCCCCCCCCCCCCCACCCCCCCCCCCCCCCACCCCCCCCCCCCCCCACCCCCCCCCCCCCCCACCCCCCCCCCCCCCCACCCCCCCCCCCCCCCACCCCCCCCCCCCCCCACCCCCCCCCCCCCCCACCCCCCCCCCCCCCCACCCCCCCCCCCCCCCACCCCCCCCCCCCCCCACCCCCCCCCCCCCCCACCCCCCCCCCCCCCCACCCCCCCCCCCCCCCACCCCCCCCCCCCCCCACCCCCCCCCCCCCCCACCCCCCCCCCCCCCCACCCCCCCCCCCCCCCACCCCCCCCCCCCCCCACCCCCCCCCCCCCCCACCCCCCCCCCCCCCCACCCCCCCCCCCCCCCACCCCCCCCCCCCCCCACCCCCCCCCCCCCCCACCCCCCCCCCCCCCCACCCCCCCCCCCCCCCACCCCCCCCCCCCCCCACCCCCCCCCCCCCCCACCCCCCCCCCCCCCCACCCCCCCCCCCCCCCACCCCCCCCCCCCCCCACCCCCCCCCCCCCCCACCCCCCCCCCCCCCCACCCCCCCCCCCCCCCACCCCCCCCCCCCCCCACCCCCCCCCCCCCCCACCCCCCCCCCCCCCCACCCCCCCCCCCCCCCACCCCCCCCCCCCCCCACCCCCCCCCCCCCCCACCCCCCCCCCCCCCCACCCCCCCCCCCCCCCACCCCCCCCCCCCCCCACCCCCCCCCCCCCCCACCCCCCCCCCCCCCCACCCCCCCCCCCCCCCACCCCCCCCCCCCCCCACCCCCCCCCCCCCCCACCCCCCCCCCCCCCCACCCCCCCCCCCCCCCACCCCCCCCCCCCCCCACCCCCCCCCCCCCCCACCCCCCCCCCCCCCCACCCCCCCCCCCCCCCACCCCCCCCCCCCCCCACCCCCCCCCCCCCCCACCCCCCCCCCCCCCCACCCCCCCCCCCCCCCACCCCCCCCCCCCCCCACCCCCCCCCCCCCCCACCCCCCCCCCCCCCCACCCCCCCCCCCCCCCACCCCCCCCCCCCCCCACCCCCCCCCCCCCCCACCCCCCCCCCCCCCCACCCCCCCCCCCCCCCACCCCCCCCCCCCCCCACCCCCCCCCCCCCCCACCCCCCCCCCCCCCCACCCCCCCCCCCCCCCACCCCCCCCCCCCCCCACCCCCCCCCCCCCCCACCCCCCCCCCCCCCCACCCCCCCCCCCCCCCACCCCCCCCCCCCCCCACCCCCCCCCCCCCCCACCCCCCCCCCCCCCCACCCCCCCCCCCCCCCACCCCCCCCCCCCCCCACCCCCCCCCCCCCCCACCCCCCCCCCCCCCCACCCCCCCCCCCCCCCACCCCCCCCCCCCCCCACCCCCCCCCCCCCCCACCCCCCCCCCCCCCCACCCCCCCCCCCCCCCACCCCCCCCCCCCCCCACCCCCCCCCCCCCCCACCCCCCCCCCCCCCCACCCCCCCCCCCCCCCACCCCCCCCCCCCCCCACCCCCCCCCCCCCCCACCCCCCCCCCCCCCCACCCCCCCCCCCCCCCACCCCCCCCCCCCCCCACCCCCCCCCCCCCCCACCCCCCCCCCCCCCCACCCCCCCCCCCCCCCACCCCCCCCCCCCCCCACCCCCCCCCCCCCCCACCCCCCCCCCCCCCCACCCCCCCCCCCCCCCACCCCCCCCCCCCCCCACCCCCCCCCCCCCCCACCCCCCCCCCCCCCCACCCCCCCCCCCCCCCACCCCCCCCCCCCCCCACCCCCCCCCCCCCCCACCCCCCCCCCCCCCCACCCCCCCCCCCCCCCACCCCCCCCCCCCCCCACCCCCCCCCCCCCCCACCCCCCCCCCCCCCCACCCCCCCCCCCCCCCACCCCCCCCCCCCCCCACCCCCCCCCCCCCCCACCCCCCCCCCCCCCCACCCCCCCCCCCCCCCACCCCCCCCCCCCCCCACCCCCCCCCCCCCCCACCCCCCCCCCCCCCCACCCCCCCCCCCCCCCACCCCCCCCCCCCCCCACCCCCCCCCCCCCCCACCCCCCCCCCCCCCCACCCCCCCCCCCCCCCACCCCCCCCCCCCCCCACCCCCCCCCCCCCCCACCCCCCCCCCCCCCCACCCCCCCCCCCCCCCACCCCCCCCCCCCCCCACCCCCCCCCCCCCCCACCCCCCCCCCCCCCCACCCCCCCCCCCCCCCACCCCCCCCCCCCCCCACCCCCCCCCCCCCCCACCCCCCCCCCCCCCCACCCCCCCCCCCCCCCACCCCCCCCCCCCCCCACCCCCCCCCCCCCCCACCCCCCCCCCCCCCCACCCCCCCCCCCCCCCACCCCCCCCCCCCCCCACCCCCCCCCCCCCCCACCCCCCCCCCCCCCCACCCCCCCCCCCCCCCACCCCCCCCCCCCCCCACCCCCCCCCCCCCCCACCCCCCCCCCCCCCCACCCCCCCCCCCCCCCACCCCCCCCCCCCCCCACCCCCCCCCCCCCCCACCCCCCCCCCCCCCCACCCCCCCCCCCCCCCACCCCCCCCCCCCCCCACCCCCCCCCCCCCCCACCCCCCCCCCCCCCCACCCCCCCCCCCCCCCACCCCCCCCCCCCCCCACCCCCCCCCCCCCCCACCCCCCCCCCCCCCCACCCCCCCCCCCCCCCACCCCCCCCCCCCCCCACCCCCCCCCCCCCCCACCCCCCCCCCCCCCCACCCCCCCCCCCCCCCACCCCCCCCCCCCCCCACCCCCCCCCCCCCCCACCCCCCCCCCCCCCCACCCCCCCCCCCCCCCACCCCCCCCCCCCCCCACCCCCCCCCCCCCCCACCCCCCCCCCCCCCCACCCCCCCCCCCCCCCACCCCCCCCCCCCCCCACCCCCCCCCCCCCCCACCCCCCCCCCCCCCCACCCCCCCCCCCCCCCACCCCCCCCCCCCCCCACCCCCCCCCCCCCCCACCCCCCCCCCCCCCCACCCCCCCCCCCCCCCACCCCCCCCCCCCCCCACCCCCCCCCCCCCCCACCCCCCCCCCCCCCCACCCCCCCCCCCCCCCACCCCCCCCCCCCCCCACCCCCCCCCCCCCCCACCCCCCCCCCCCCCCACCCCCCCCCCCCCCCACCCCCCCCCCCCCCCACCCCCCCCCCCCCCCACCCCCCCCCCCCCCCACCCCCCCCCCCCCCCACCCCCCCCCCCCCCCACCCCCCCCCCCCCCCACCCCCCCCCCCCCCCACCCCCCCCCCCCCCCACCCCCCCCCCCCCCCACCCCCCCCCCCCCCCACCCCCCCCCCCCCCCACCCCCCCCCCCCCCCACCCCCCCCCCCCCCCACCCCCCCCCCCCCCCACCCCCCCCCCCCCCCACCCCCCCCCCCCCCCACCCCCCCCCCCCCCCACCCCCCCCCCCCCCCACCCCCCCCCCCCCCCACCCCCCCCCCCCCCCACCCCCCCCCCCCCCCACCCCCCCCCCCCCCCACCCCCCCCCCCCCCCACCCCCCCCCCCCCCCACCCCCCCCCCCCCCCACCCCCCCCCCCCCCCACCCCCCCCCCCCCCCACCCCCCCCCCCCCCCACCCCCCCCCCCCCCCACCCCCCCCCCCCCCCACCCCCCCCCCCCCCCACCCCCCCCCCCCCCCACCCCCCCCCCCCCCCACCCCCCCCCCCCCCCACCCCCCCCCCCCCCCACCCCCCCCCCCCCCCACCCCCCCCCCCCCCCACCCCCCCCCCCCCCCACCCCCCCCCCCCCCCACCCCCCCCCCCCCCCACCCCCCCCCCCCCCCACCCCCCCCCCCCCCCACCCCCCCCCCCCCCCACCCCCCCCCCCCCCCACCCCCCCCCCCCCCCACCCCCCCCCCCCCCCACCCCCCCCCCCCCCCACCCCCCCCCCCCCCCACCCCCCCCCCCCCCCACCCCCCCCCCCCCCCACCCCCCCCCCCCCCCACCCCCCCCCCCCCCCACCCCCCCCCCCCCCCACCCCCCCCCCCCCCCACCCCCCCCCCCCCCCACCCCCCCCCCCCCCCACCCCCCCCCCCCCCCACCCCCCCCCCCCCCCACCCCCCCCCCCCCCCACCCCCCCCCCCCCCCACCCCCCCCCCCCCCCACCCCCCCCCCCCCCCACCCCCCCCCCCCCCCACCCCCCCCCCCCCCCACCCCCCCCCCCCCCCACCCCCCCCCCCCCCCACCCCCCCCCCCCCCCACCCCCCCCCCCCCCCACCCCCCCCCCCCCCCACCCCCCCCCCCCCCCACCCCCCCCCCCCCCCACCCCCCCCCCCCCCCACCCCCCCCCCCCCCCACCCCCCCCCCCCCCCACCCCCCCCCCCCCCCACCCCCCCCCCCCCCCACCCCCCCCCCCCCCCACCCCCCCCCCCCCCCACCCCCCCCCCCCCCCACCCCCCCCCCCCCCCACCCCCCCCCCCCCCCACCCCCCCCCCCCCCCACCCCCCCCCCCCCCCACCCCCCCCCCCCCCCACCCCCCCCCCCCCCCACCCCCCCCCCCCCCCACCCCCCCCCCCCCCCACCCCCCCCCCCCCCCACCCCCCCCCCCCCCCACCCCCCCCCCCCCCCACCCCCCCCCCCCCCCACCCCCCCCCCCCCCCACCCCCCCCCCCCCCCACCCCCCCCCCCCCCCACCCCCCCCCCCCCCCACCCCCCCCCCCCCCCACCCCCCCCCCCCCCCACCCCCCCCCCCCCCCACCCCCCCCCCCCCCCACCCCCCCCCCCCCCCACCCCCCCCCCCCCCCACCCCCCCCCCCCCCCACCCCCCCCCCCCCCCACCCCCCCCCCCCCCCACCCCCCCCCCCCCCCACCCCCCCCCCCCCCCACCCCCCCCCCCCCCCACCCCCCCCCCCCCCCACCCCCCCCCCCCCCCACCCCCCCCCCCCCCCACCCCCCCCCCCCCCCACCCCCCCCCCCCCCCACCCCCCCCCCCCCCCACCCCCCCCCCCCCCCACCCCCCCCCCCCCCCACCCCCCCCCCCCCCCACCCCCCCCCCCCCCCACCCCCCCCCCCCCCCACCCCCCCCCCCCCCCACCCCCCCCCCCCCCCACCCCCCCCCCCCCCCACCCCCCCCCCCCCCCACCCCCCCCCCCCCCCACCCCCCCCCCCCCCCACCCCCCCCCCCCCCCACCCCCCCCCCCCCCCACCCCCCCCCCCCCCCACCCCCCCCCCCCCCCACCCCCCCCCCCCCCCACCCCCCCCCCCCCCCACCCCCCCCCCCCCCCACCCCCCCCCCCCCCCACCCCCCCCCCCCCCCACCCCCCCCCCCCCCCACCCCCCCCCCCCCCCACCCCCCCCCCCCCCCACCCCCCCCCCCCCCCACCCCCCCCCCCCCCCACCCCCCCCCCCCCCCACCCCCCCCCCCCCCCACCCCCCCCCCCCCCCACCCCCCCCCCCCCCCACCCCCCCCCCCCCCCACCCCCCCCCCCCCCCACCCCCCCCCCCCCCCACCCCCCCCCCCCCCCACCCCCCCCCCCCCCCACCCCCCCCCCCCCCCACCCCCCCCCCCCCCCACCCCCCCCCCCCCCCACCCCCCCCCCCCCCCACCCCCCCCCCCCCCCACCCCCCCCCCCCCCCACCCCCCCCCCCCCCCACCCCCCCCCCCCCCCACCCCCCCCCCCCCCCACCCCCCCCCCCCCCCACCCCCCCCCCCCCCCACCCCCCCCCCCCCCCACCCCCCCCCCCCCCCACCCCCCCCCCCCCCCACCCCCCCCCCCCCCCACCCCCCCCCCCCCCCACCCCCCCCCCCCCCCACCCCCCCCCCCCCCCACCCCCCCCCCCCCCCACCCCCCCCCCCCCCCACCCCCCCCCCCCCCCACCCCCCCCCCCCCCCACCCCCCCCCCCCCCCACCCCCCCCCCCCCCCACCCCCCCCCCCCCCCACCCCCCCCCCCCCCCACCCCCCCCCCCCCCCACCCCCCCCCCCCCCCACCCCCCCCCCCCCCCACCCCCCCCCCCCCCCACCCCCCCCCCCCCCCACCCCCCCCCCCCCCCACCCCCCCCCCCCCCCACCCCCCCCCCCCCCCACCCCCCCCCCCCCCCACCCCCCCCCCCCCCCACCCCCCCCCCCCCCCACCCCCCCCCCCCCCCACCCCCCCCCCCCCCCACCCCCCCCCCCCCCCACCCCCCCCCCCCCCCACCCCCCCCCCCCCCCACCCCCCCCCCCCCCCACCCCCCCCCCCCCCCACCCCCCCCCCCCCCCACCCCCCCCCCCCCCCACCCCCCCCCCCCCCCACCCCCCCCCCCCCCCACCCCCCCCCCCCCCCACCCCCCCCCCCCCCCACCCCCCCCCCCCCCCACCCCCCCCCCCCCCCACCCCCCCCCCCCCCCACCCCCCCCCCCCCCCACCCCCCCCCCCCCCCACCCCCCCCCCCCCCCACCCCCCCCCCCCCCCACCCCCCCCCCCCCCCACCCCCCCCCCCCCCCACCCCCCCCCCCCCCCACCCCCCCCCCCCCCCACCCCCCCCCCCCCCCACCCCCCCCCCCCCCCACCCCCCCCCCCCCCCACCCCCCCCCCCCCCCACCCCCCCCCCCCCCCACCCCCCCCCCCCCCCACCCCCCCCCCCCCCCACCCCCCCCCCCCCCCACCCCCCCCCCCCCCCACCCCCCCCCCCCCCCACCCCCCCCCCCCCCCACCCCCCCCCCCCCCCACCCCCCCCCCCCCCCACCCCCCCCCCCCCCCACCCCCCCCCCCCCCCACCCCCCCCCCCCCCCACCCCCCCCCCCCCCCACCCCCCCCCCCCCCCACCCCCCCCCCCCCCCACCCCCCCCCCCCCCCACCCCCCCCCCCCCCCACCCCCCCCCCCCCCCACCCCCCCCCCCCCCCACCCCCCCCCCCCCCCACCCCCCCCCCCCCCCACCCCCCCCCCCCCCCACCCCCCCCCCCCCCCACCCCCCCCCCCCCCCACCCCCCCCCCCCCCCACCCCCCCCCCCCCCCACCCCCCCCCCCCCCCACCCCCCCCCCCCCCCACCCCCCCCCCCCCCCACCCCCCCCCCCCCCCACCCCCCCCCCCCCCCACCCCCCCCCCCCCCCACCCCCCCCCCCCCCCACCCCCCCCCCCCCCCACCCCCCCCCCCCCCCACCCCCCCCCCCCCCCACCCCCCCCCCCCCCCACCCCCCCCCCCCCCCACCCCCCCCCCCCCCCACCCCCCCCCCCCCCCACCCCCCCCCCCCCCCACCCCCCCCCCCCCCCACCCCCCCCCCCCCCCACCCCCCCCCCCCCCCACCCCCCCCCCCCCCCACCCCCCCCCCCCCCCACCCCCCCCCCCCCCCACCCCCCCCCCCCCCCACCCCCCCCCCCCCCCACCCCCCCCCCCCCCCACCCCCCCCCCCCCCCACCCCCCCCCCCCCCCACCCCCCCCCCCCCCCACCCCCCCCCCCCCCCACCCCCCCCCCCCCCCACCCCCCCCCCCCCCCACCCCCCCCCCCCCCCACCCCCCCCCCCCCCCACCCCCCCCCCCCCCCACCCCCCCCCCCCCCCACCCCCCCCCCCCCCCACCCCCCCCCCCCCCCACCCCCCCCCCCCCCCACCCCCCCCCCCCCCCACCCCCCCCCCCCCCCACCCCCCCCCCCCCCCACCCCCCCCCCCCCCCACCCCCCCCCCCCCCCACCCCCCCCCCCCCCCACCCCCCCCCCCCCCCACCCCCCCCCCCCCCCACCCCCCCCCCCCCCCACCCCCCCCCCCCCCCACCCCCCCCCCCCCCCACCCCCCCCCCCCCCCACCCCCCCCCCCCCCCACCCCCCCCCCCCCCCACCCCCCCCCCCCCCCACCCCCCCCCCCCCCCACCCCCCCCCCCCCCCACCCCCCCCCCCCCCCACCCCCCCCCCCCCCCACCCCCCCCCCCCCCCACCCCCCCCCCCCCCCACCCCCCCCCCCCCCCACCCCCCCCCCCCCCCACCCCCCCCCCCCCCCACCCCCCCCCCCCCCCACCCCCCCCCCCCCCCACCCCCCCCCCCCCCCACCCCCCCCCCCCCCCACCCCCCCCCCCCCCCACCCCCCCCCCCCCCCACCCCCCCCCCCCCCCACCCCCCCCCCCCCCCACCCCCCCCCCCCCCCACCCCCCCCCCCCCCCACCCCCCCCCCCCCCCACCCCCCCCCCCCCCCACCCCCCCCCCCCCCCACCCCCCCCCCCCCCCACCCCCCCCCCCCCCCACCCCCCCCCCCCCCCACCCCCCCCCCCCCCCACCCCCCCCCCCCCCCACCCCCCCCCCCCCCCACCCCCCCCCCCCCCCACCCCCCCCCCCCCCCACCCCCCCCCCCCCCCACCCCCCCCCCCCCCCACCCCCCCCCCCCCCCACCCCCCCCCCCCCCCACCCCCCCCCCCCCCCACCCCCCCCCCCCCCCACCCCCCCCCCCCCCCACCCCCCCCCCCCCCCACCCCCCCCCCCCCCCACCCCCCCCCCCCCCCACCCCCCCCCCCCCCCACCCCCCCCCCCCCCCACCCCCCCCCCCCCCCACCCCCCCCCCCCCCCACCCCCCCCCCCCCCCACCCCCCCCCCCCCCCACCCCCCCCCCCCCCCACCCCCCCCCCCCCCCACCCCCCCCCCCCCCCACCCCCCCCCCCCCCCACCCCCCCCCCCCCCCACCCCCCCCCCCCCCCACCCCCCCCCCCCCCCACCCCCCCCCCCCCCCACCCCCCCCCCCCCCCACCCCCCCCCCCCCCCACCCCCCCCCCCCCCCACCCCCCCCCCCCCCCACCCCCCCCCCCCCCCACCCCCCCCCCCCCCCACCCCCCCCCCCCCCCACCCCCCCCCCCCCCCACCCCCCCCCCCCCCCACCCCCCCCCCCCCCCACCCCCCCCCCCCCCCACCCCCCCCCCCCCCCACCCCCCCCCCCCCCCACCCCCCCCCCCCCCCACCCCCCCCCCCCCCCACCCCCCCCCCCCCCCACCCCCCCCCCCCCCCACCCCCCCCCCCCCCCACCCCCCCCCCCCCCCACCCCCCCCCCCCCCCACCCCCCCCCCCCCCCACCCCCCCCCCCCCCCACCCCCCCCCCCCCCCACCCCCCCCCCCCCCCACCCCCCCCCCCCCCCACCCCCCCCCCCCCCCACCCCCCCCCCCCCCCACCCCCCCCCCCCCCCACCCCCCCCCCCCCCCACCCCCCCCCCCCCCCACCCCCCCCCCCCCCCACCCCCCCCCCCCCCCACCCCCCCCCCCCCCCACCCCCCCCCCCCCCCACCCCCCCCCCCCCCCACCCCCCCCCCCCCCCACCCCCCCCCCCCCCCACCCCCCCCCCCCCCCACCCCCCCCCCCCCCCACCCCCCCCCCCCCCCACCCCCCCCCCCCCCCACCCCCCCCCCCCCCCACCCCCCCCCCCCCCCACCCCCCCCCCCCCCCACCCCCCCCCCCCCCCACCCCCCCCCCCCCCCACCCCCCCCCCCCCCCACCCCCCCCCCCCCCCACCCCCCCCCCCCCCCACCCCCCCCCCCCCCCACCCCCCCCCCCCCCCACCCCCCCCCCCCCCCACCCCCCCCCCCCCCCACCCCCCCCCCCCCCCACCCCCCCCCCCCCCCACCCCCCCCCCCCCCCACCCCCCCCCCCCCCCACCCCCCCCCCCCCCCACCCCCCCCCCCCCCCACCCCCCCCCCCCCCCACCCCCCCCCCCCCCCACCCCCCCCCCCCCCCACCCCCCCCCCCCCCCACCCCCCCCCCCCCCCACCCCCCCCCCCCCCCACCCCCCCCCCCCCCCACCCCCCCCCCCCCCCACCCCCCCCCCCCCCCACCCCCCCCCCCCCCCACCCCCCCCCCCCCCCACCCCCCCCCCCCCCCACCCCCCCCCCCCCCCACCCCCCCCCCCCCCCACCCCCCCCCCCCCCCACCCCCCCCCCCCCCCACCCCCCCCCCCCCCCACCCCCCCCCCCCCCCACCCCCCCCCCCCCCCACCCCCCCCCCCCCCCACCCCCCCCCCCCCCCACCCCCCCCCCCCCCCACCCCCCCCCCCCCCCACCCCCCCCCCCCCCCACCCCCCCCCCCCCCCACCCCCCCCCCCCCCCACCCCCCCCCCCCCCCACCCCCCCCCCCCCCCACCCCCCCCCCCCCCCACCCCCCCCCCCCCCCACCCCCCCCCCCCCCCACCCCCCCCCCCCCCCACCCCCCCCCCCCCCCACCCCCCCCCCCCCCCACCCCCCCCCCCCCCCACCCCCCCCCCCCCCCACCCCCCCCCCCCCCCACCCCCCCCCCCCCCCACCCCCCCCCCCCCCCACCCCCCCCCCCCCCCACCCCCCCCCCCCCCCACCCCCCCCCCCCCCCACCCCCCCCCCCCCCCACCCCCCCCCCCCCCCACCCCCCCCCCCCCCCACCCCCCCCCCCCCCCACCCCCCCCCCCCCCCACCCCCCCCCCCCCCCACCCCCCCCCCCCCCCACCCCCCCCCCCCCCCACCCCCCCCCCCCCCCACCCCCCCCCCCCCCCACCCCCCCCCCCCCCCACCCCCCCCCCCCCCCACCCCCCCCCCCCCCCACCCCCCCCCCCCCCCACCCCCCCCCCCCCCCACCCCCCCCCCCCCCCACCCCCCCCCCCCCCCACCCCCCCCCCCCCCCACCCCCCCCCCCCCCCACCCCCCCCCCCCCCCACCCCCCCCCCCCCCCACCCCCCCCCCCCCCCACCCCCCCCCCCCCCCACCCCCCCCCCCCCCCACCCCCCCCCCCCCCCACCCCCCCCCCCCCCCACCCCCCCCCCCCCCCACCCCCCCCCCCCCCCACCCCCCCCCCCCCCCACCCCCCCCCCCCCCCACCCCCCCCCCCCCCCACCCCCCCCCCCCCCCACCCCCCCCCCCCCCCACCCCCCCCCCCCCCCACCCCCCCCCCCCCCCACCCCCCCCCCCCCCCACCCCCCCCCCCCCCCACCCCCCCCCCCCCCCACCCCCCCCCCCCCCCACCCCCCCCCCCCCCCACCCCCCCCCCCCCCCACCCCCCCCCCCCCCCACCCCCCCCCCCCCCCACCCCCCCCCCCCCCCACCCCCCCCCCCCCCCACCCCCCCCCCCCCCCACCCCCCCCCCCCCCCACCCCCCCCCCCCCCCACCCCCCCCCCCCCCCACCCCCCCCCCCCCCCACCCCCCCCCCCCCCCACCCCCCCCCCCCCCCACCCCCCCCCCCCCCCACCCCCCCCCCCCCCCACCCCCCCCCCCCCCCACCCCCCCCCCCCCCCACCCCCCCCCCCCCCCACCCCCCCCCCCCCCCACCCCCCCCCCCCCCCACCCCCCCCCCCCCCCACCCCCCCCCCCCCCCACCCCCCCCCCCCCCCACCCCCCCCCCCCCCCACCCCCCCCCCCCCCCACCCCCCCCCCCCCCCACCCCCCCCCCCCCCCACCCCCCCCCCCCCCCACCCCCCCCCCCCCCCACCCCCCCCCCCCCCCACCCCCCCCCCCCCCCACCCCCCCCCCCCCCCACCCCCCCCCCCCCCCACCCCCCCCCCCCCCCACCCCCCCCCCCCCCCACCCCCCCCCCCCCCCACCCCCCCCCCCCCCCACCCCCCCCCCCCCCCACCCCCCCCCCCCCCCACCCCCCCCCCCCCCCACCCCCCCCCCCCCCCACCCCCCCCCCCCCCCACCCCCCCCCCCCCCCACCCCCCCCCCCCCCCACCCCCCCCCCCCCCCACCCCCCCCCCCCCCCACCCCCCCCCCCCCCCACCCCCCCCCCCCCCCACCCCCCCCCCCCCCCACCCCCCCCCCCCCCCACCCCCCCCCCCCCCCACCCCCCCCCCCCCCCACCCCCCCCCCCCCCCACCCCCCCCCCCCCCCACCCCCCCCCCCCCCCACCCCCCCCCCCCCCCACCCCCCCCCCCCCCCACCCCCCCCCCCCCCCACCCCCCCCCCCCCCCACCCCCCCCCCCCCCCACCCCCCCCCCCCCCCACCCCCCCCCCCCCCCACCCCCCCCCCCCCCCACCCCCCCCCCCCCCCACCCCCCCCCCCCCCCACCCCCCCCCCCCCCCACCCCCCCCCCCCCCCACCCCCCCCCCCCCCCACCCCCCCCCCCCCCCACCCCCCCCCCCCCCCACCCCCCCCCCCCCCCACCCCCCCCCCCCCCCACCCCCCCCCCCCCCCACCCCCCCCCCCCCCCACCCCCCCCCCCCCCCACCCCCCCCCCCCCCCACCCCCCCCCCCCCCCACCCCCCCCCCCCCCCACCCCCCCCCCCCCCCACCCCCCCCCCCCCCCACCCCCCCCCCCCCCCACCCCCCCCCCCCCCCACCCCCCCCCCCCCCCACCCCCCCCCCCCCCCACCCCCCCCCCCCCCCACCCCCCCCCCCCCCCACCCCCCCCCCCCCCCACCCCCCCCCCCCCCCACCCCCCCCCCCCCCCACCCCCCCCCCCCCCCACCCCCCCCCCCCCCCACCCCCCCCCCCCCCCACCCCCCCCCCCCCCCACCCCCCCCCCCCCCCACCCCCCCCCCCCCCCACCCCCCCCCCCCCCCACCCCCCCCCCCCCCCACCCCCCCCCCCCCCCACCCCCCCCCCCCCCCACCCCCCCCCCCCCCCACCCCCCCCCCCCCCCACCCCCCCCCCCCCCCACCCCCCCCCCCCCCCACCCCCCCCCCCCCCCACCCCCCCCCCCCCCCACCCCCCCCCCCCCCCACCCCCCCCCCCCCCCACCCCCCCCCCCCCCCACCCCCCCCCCCCCCCACCCCCCCCCCCCCCCACCCCCCCCCCCCCCCACCCCCCCCCCCCCCCACCCCCCCCCCCCCCCACCCCCCCCCCCCCCCACCCCCCCCCCCCCCCACCCCCCCCCCCCCCCACCCCCCCCCCCCCCCACCCCCCCCCCCCCCCACCCCCCCCCCCCCCCACCCCCCCCCCCCCCCACCCCCCCCCCCCCCCACCCCCCCCCCCCCCCACCCCCCCCCCCCCCCACCCCCCCCCCCCCCCACCCCCCCCCCCCCCCACCCCCCCCCCCCCCCACCCCCCCCCCCCCCCACCCCCCCCCCCCCCCACCCCCCCCCCCCCCCACCCCCCCCCCCCCCCACCCCCCCCCCCCCCCACCCCCCCCCCCCCCCACCCCCCCCCCCCCCCACCCCCCCCCCCCCCCACCCCCCCCCCCCCCCACCCCCCCCCCCCCCCACCCCCCCCCCCCCCCACCCCCCCCCCCCCCCACCCCCCCCCCCCCCCACCCCCCCCCCCCCCCACCCCCCCCCCCCCCCACCCCCCCCCCCCCCCACCCCCCCCCCCCCCCACCCCCCCCCCCCCCCACCCCCCCCCCCCCCCACCCCCCCCCCCCCCCACCCCCCCCCCCCCCCACCCCCCCCCCCCCCCACCCCCCCCCCCCCCCACCCCCCCCCCCCCCCACCCCCCCCCCCCCCCACCCCCCCCCCCCCCCACCCCCCCCCCCCCCCACCCCCCCCCCCCCCCACCCCCCCCCCCCCCCACCCCCCCCCCCCCCCACCCCCCCCCCCCCCCACCCCCCCCCCCCCCCACCCCCCCCCCCCCCCACCCCCCCCCCCCCCCACCCCCCCCCCCCCCCACCCCCCCCCCCCCCCACCCCCCCCCCCCCCCACCCCCCCCCCCCCCCACCCCCCCCCCCCCCCACCCCCCCCCCCCCCCACCCCCCCCCCCCCCCACCCCCCCCCCCCCCCACCCCCCCCCCCCCCCACCCCCCCCCCCCCCCACCCCCCCCCCCCCCCACCCCCCCCCCCCCCCACCCCCCCCCCCCCCCACCCCCCCCCCCCCCCACCCCCCCCCCCCCCCACCCCCCCCCCCCCCCACCCCCCCCCCCCCCCACCCCCCCCCCCCCCCACCCCCCCCCCCCCCCACCCCCCCCCCCCCCCACCCCCCCCCCCCCCCACCCCCCCCCCCCCCCACCCCCCCCCCCCCCCACCCCCCCCCCCCCCCACCCCCCCCCCCCCCCACCCCCCCCCCCCCCCACCCCCCCCCCCCCCCACCCCCCCCCCCCCCCACCCCCCCCCCCCCCCACCCCCCCCCCCCCCCACCCCCCCCCCCCCCCACCCCCCCCCCCCCCCACCCCCCCCCCCCCCCACCCCCCCCCCCCCCCACCCCCCCCCCCCCCCACCCCCCCCCCCCCCCACCCCCCCCCCCCCCCACCCCCCCCCCCCCCCACCCCCCCCCCCCCCCACCCCCCCCCCCCCCCACCCCCCCCCCCCCCCACCCCCCCCCCCCCCCACCCCCCCCCCCCCCCACCCCCCCCCCCCCCCACCCCCCCCCCCCCCCACCCCCCCCCCCCCCCACCCCCCCCCCCCCCCACCCCCCCCCCCCCCCACCCCCCCCCCCCCCCACCCCCCCCCCCCCCCACCCCCCCCCCCCCCCACCCCCCCCCCCCCCCACCCCCCCCCCCCCCCACCCCCCCCCCCCCCCACCCCCCCCCCCCCCCACCCCCCCCCCCCCCCACCCCCCCCCCCCCCCACCCCCCCCCCCCCCCACCCCCCCCCCCCCCCACCCCCCCCCCCCCCCACCCCCCCCCCCCCCCACCCCCCCCCCCCCCCACCCCCCCCCCCCCCCACCCCCCCCCCCCCCCACCCCCCCCCCCCCCCACCCCCCCCCCCCCCCACCCCCCCCCCCCCCCACCCCCCCCCCCCCCCACCCCCCCCCCCCCCCACCCCCCCCCCCCCCCACCCCCCCCCCCCCCCACCCCCCCCCCCCCCCACCCCCCCCCCCCCCCACCCCCCCCCCCCCCCACCCCCCCCCCCCCCCACCCCCCCCCCCCCCCACCCCCCCCCCCCCCCACCCCCCCCCCCCCCCACCCCCCCCCCCCCCCACCCCCCCCCCCCCCCACCCCCCCCCCCCCCCACCCCCCCCCCCCCCCACCCCCCCCCCCCCCCACCCCCCCCCCCCCCCACCCCCCCCCCCCCCCACCCCCCCCCCCCCCCACCCCCCCCCCCCCCCACCCCCCCCCCCCCCCACCCCCCCCCCCCCCCACCCCCCCCCCCCCCCACCCCCCCCCCCCCCCACCCCCCCCCCCCCCCACCCCCCCCCCCCCCCACCCCCCCCCCCCCCCACCCCCCCCCCCCCCCACCCCCCCCCCCCCCCACCCCCCCCCCCCCCCACCCCCCCCCCCCCCCACCCCCCCCCCCCCCCACCCCCCCCCCCCCCCACCCCCCCCCCCCCCCACCCCCCCCCCCCCCCACCCCCCCCCCCCCCCACCCCCCCCCCCCCCCACCCCCCCCCCCCCCCACCCCCCCCCCCCCCCACCCCCCCCCCCCCCCACCCCCCCCCCCCCCCACCCCCCCCCCCCCCCACCCCCCCCCCCCCCCACCCCCCCCCCCCCCCACCCCCCCCCCCCCCCACCCCCCCCCCCCCCCACCCCCCCCCCCCCCCACCCCCCCCCCCCCCCACCCCCCCCCCCCCCCACCCCCCCCCCCCCCCACCCCCCCCCCCCCCCACCCCCCCCCCCCCCCACCCCCCCCCCCCCCCACCCCCCCCCCCCCCCACCCCCCCCCCCCCCCACCCCCCCCCCCCCCCACCCCCCCCCCCCCCCACCCCCCCCCCCCCCCACCCCCCCCCCCCCCCACCCCCCCCCCCCCCCACCCCCCCCCCCCCCCACCCCCCCCCCCCCCCACCCCCCCCCCCCCCCACCCCCCCCCCCCCCCACCCCCCCCCCCCCCCACCCCCCCCCCCCCCCACCCCCCCCCCCCCCCACCCCCCCCCCCCCCCACCCCCCCCCCCCCCCACCCCCCCCCCCCCCCACCCCCCCCCCCCCCCACCCCCCCCCCCCCCCACCCCCCCCCCCCCCCACCCCCCCCCCCCCCCACCCCCCCCCCCCCCCACCCCCCCCCCCCCCCACCCCCCCCCCCCCCCACCCCCCCCCCCCCCCACCCCCCCCCCCCCCCACCCCCCCCCCCCCCCACCCCCCCCCCCCCCCACCCCCCCCCCCCCCCACCCCCCCCCCCCCCCACCCCCCCCCCCCCCCACCCCCCCCCCCCCCCACCCCCCCCCCCCCCCACCCCCCCCCCCCCCCACCCCCCCCCCCCCCCACCCCCCCCCCCCCCCACCCCCCCCCCCCCCCACCCCCCCCCCCCCCCACCCCCCCCCCCCCCCACCCCCCCCCCCCCCCACCCCCCCCCCCCCCCACCCCCCCCCCCCCCCACCCCCCCCCCCCCCCACCCCCCCCCCCCCCCACCCCCCCCCCCCCCCACCCCCCCCCCCCCCCACCCCCCCCCCCCCCCACCCCCCCCCCCCCCCACCCCCCCCCCCCCCCACCCCCCCCCCCCCCCACCCCCCCCCCCCCCCACCCCCCCCCCCCCCCACCCCCCCCCCCCCCCACCCCCCCCCCCCCCCACCCCCCCCCCCCCCCACCCCCCCCCCCCCCCACCCCCCCCCCCCCCCACCCCCCCCCCCCCCCACCCCCCCCCCCCCCCACCCCCCCCCCCCCCCACCCCCCCCCCCCCCCACCCCCCCCCCCCCCCACCCCCCCCCCCCCCCACCCCCCCCCCCCCCCACCCCCCCCCCCCCCCACCCCCCCCCCCCCCCACCCCCCCCCCCCCCCACCCCCCCCCCCCCCCACCCCCCCCCCCCCCCACCCCCCCCCCCCCCCACCCCCCCCCCCCCCCACCCCCCCCCCCCCCCACCCCCCCCCCCCCCCACCCCCCCCCCCCCCCACCCCCCCCCCCCCCCACCCCCCCCCCCCCCCACCCCCCCCCCCCCCCACCCCCCCCCCCCCCCACCCCCCCCCCCCCCCACCCCCCCCCCCCCCCACCCCCCCCCCCCCCCACCCCCCCCCCCCCCCACCCCCCCCCCCCCCCACCCCCCCCCCCCCCCACCCCCCCCCCCCCCCACCCCCCCCCCCCCCCACCCCCCCCCCCCCCCACCCCCCCCCCCCCCCACCCCCCCCCCCCCCCACCCCCCCCCCCCCCCACCCCCCCCCCCCCCCACCCCCCCCCCCCCCCACCCCCCCCCCCCCCCACCCCCCCCCCCCCCCACCCCCCCCCCCCCCCACCCCCCCCCCCCCCCACCCCCCCCCCCCCCCACCCCCCCCCCCCCCCACCCCCCCCCCCCCCCACCCCCCCCCCCCCCCACCCCCCCCCCCCCCCACCCCCCCCCCCCCCCACCCCCCCCCCCCCCCACCCCCCCCCCCCCCCACCCCCCCCCCCCCCCACCCCCCCCCCCCCCCACCCCCCCCCCCCCCCACCCCCCCCCCCCCCCACCCCCCCCCCCCCCCACCCCCCCCCCCCCCCACCCCCCCCCCCCCCCACCCCCCCCCCCCCCCACCCCCCCCCCCCCCCACCCCCCCCCCCCCCCACCCCCCCCCCCCCCCACCCCCCCCCCCCCCCACCCCCCCCCCCCCCCACCCCCCCCCCCCCCCACCCCCCCCCCCCCCCACCCCCCCCCCCCCCCACCCCCCCCCCCCCCCACCCCCCCCCCCCCCCACCCCCCCCCCCCCCCACCCCCCCCCCCCCCCACCCCCCCCCCCCCCCACCCCCCCCCCCCCCCACCCCCCCCCCCCCCCACCCCCCCCCCCCCCCACCCCCCCCCCCCCCCACCCCCCCCCCCCCCCACCCCCCCCCCCCCCCACCCCCCCCCCCCCCCACCCCCCCCCCCCCCCACCCCCCCCCCCCCCCACCCCCCCCCCCCCCCACCCCCCCCCCCCCCCACCCCCCCCCCCCCCCACCCCCCCCCCCCCCCACCCCCCCCCCCCCCCACCCCCCCCCCCCCCCACCCCCCCCCCCCCCCACCCCCCCCCCCCCCCACCCCCCCCCCCCCCCACCCCCCCCCCCCCCCACCCCCCCCCCCCCCCACCCCCCCCCCCCCCCACCCCCCCCCCCCCCCACCCCCCCCCCCCCCCACCCCCCCCCCCCCCCACCCCCCCCCCCCCCCACCCCCCCCCCCCCCCACCCCCCCCCCCCCCCACCCCCCCCCCCCCCCACCCCCCCCCCCCCCCACCCCCCCCCCCCCCCACCCCCCCCCCCCCCCACCCCCCCCCCCCCCCACCCCCCCCCCCCCCCACCCCCCCCCCCCCCCACCCCCCCCCCCCCCCACCCCCCCCCCCCCCCACCCCCCCCCCCCCCCACCCCCCCCCCCCCCCACCCCCCCCCCCCCCCACCCCCCCCCCCCCCCACCCCCCCCCCCCCCCACCCCCCCCCCCCCCCACCCCCCCCCCCCCCCACCCCCCCCCCCCCCCACCCCCCCCCCCCCCCACCCCCCCCCCCCCCCACCCCCCCCCCCCCCCACCCCCCCCCCCCCCCACCCCCCCCCCCCCCCACCCCCCCCCCCCCCCACCCCCCCCCCCCCCCACCCCCCCCCCCCCCCACCCCCCCCCCCCCCCACCCCCCCCCCCCCCCACCCCCCCCCCCCCCCACCCCCCCCCCCCCCCACCCCCCCCCCCCCCCACCCCCCCCCCCCCCCACCCCCCCCCCCCCCCACCCCCCCCCCCCCCCACCCCCCCCCCCCCCCACCCCCCCCCCCCCCCACCCCCCCCCCCCCCCACCCCCCCCCCCCCCCACCCCCCCCCCCCCCCACCCCCCCCCCCCCCCACCCCCCCCCCCCCCCACCCCCCCCCCCCCCCACCCCCCCCCCCCCCCACCCCCCCCCCCCCCCACCCCCCCCCCCCCCCACCCCCCCCCCCCCCCACCCCCCCCCCCCCCCACCCCCCCCCCCCCCCACCCCCCCCCCCCCCCACCCCCCCCCCCCCCCACCCCCCCCCCCCCCCACCCCCCCCCCCCCCCACCCCCCCCCCCCCCCACCCCCCCCCCCCCCCACCCCCCCCCCCCCCCACCCCCCCCCCCCCCCACCCCCCCCCCCCCCCACCCCCCCCCCCCCCCACCCCCCCCCCCCCCCACCCCCCCCCCCCCCCACCCCCCCCCCCCCCCACCCCCCCCCCCCCCCACCCCCCCCCCCCCCCACCCCCCCCCCCCCCCACCCCCCCCCCCCCCCACCCCCCCCCCCCCCCACCCCCCCCCCCCCCCACCCCCCCCCCCCCCCACCCCCCCCCCCCCCCACCCCCCCCCCCCCCCACCCCCCCCCCCCCCCACCCCCCCCCCCCCCCACCCCCCCCCCCCCCCACCCCCCCCCCCCCCCACCCCCCCCCCCCCCCACCCCCCCCCCCCCCCACCCCCCCCCCCCCCCACCCCCCCCCCCCCCCACCCCCCCCCCCCCCCACCCCCCCCCCCCCCCACCCCCCCCCCCCCCCACCCCCCCCCCCCCCCACCCCCCCCCCCCCCCACCCCCCCCCCCCCCCACCCCCCCCCCCCCCCACCCCCCCCCCCCCCCACCCCCCCCCCCCCCCACCCCCCCCCCCCCCCACCCCCCCCCCCCCCCACCCCCCCCCCCCCCCACCCCCCCCCCCCCCCACCCCCCCCCCCCCCCACCCCCCCCCCCCCCCACCCCCCCCCCCCCCCACCCCCCCCCCCCCCCACCCCCCCCCCCCCCCACCCCCCCCCCCCCCCACCCCCCCCCCCCCCCACCCCCCCCCCCCCCCACCCCCCCCCCCCCCCACCCCCCCCCCCCCCCACCCCCCCCCCCCCCCACCCCCCCCCCCCCCCACCCCCCCCCCCCCCCACCCCCCCCCCCCCCCACCCCCCCCCCCCCCCACCCCCCCCCCCCCCCACCCCCCCCCCCCCCCACCCCCCCCCCCCCCCACCCCCCCCCCCCCCCACCCCCCCCCCCCCCCACCCCCCCCCCCCCCCACCCCCCCCCCCCCCCACCCCCCCCCCCCCCCACCCCCCCCCCCCCCCACCCCCCCCCCCCCCCACCCCCCCCCCCCCCCACCCCCCCCCCCCCCCACCCCCCCCCCCCCCCACCCCCCCCCCCCCCCACCCCCCCCCCCCCCCACCCCCCCCCCCCCCCACCCCCCCCCCCCCCCACCCCCCCCCCCCCCCACCCCCCCCCCCCCCCACCCCCCCCCCCCCCCACCCCCCCCCCCCCCCACCCCCCCCCCCCCCCACCCCCCCCCCCCCCCACCCCCCCCCCCCCCCACCCCCCCCCCCCCCCACCCCCCCCCCCCCCCACCCCCCCCCCCCCCCACCCCCCCCCCCCCCCACCCCCCCCCCCCCCCACCCCCCCCCCCCCCCACCCCCCCCCCCCCCCACCCCCCCCCCCCCCCACCCCCCCCCCCCCCCACCCCCCCCCCCCCCCACCCCCCCCCCCCCCCACCCCCCCCCCCCCCCACCCCCCCCCCCCCCCACCCCCCCCCCCCCCCACCCCCCCCCCCCCCCACCCCCCCCCCCCCCCACCCCCCCCCCCCCCCACCCCCCCCCCCCCCCACCCCCCCCCCCCCCCACCCCCCCCCCCCCCCACCCCCCCCCCCCCCCACCCCCCCCCCCCCCCACCCC
Source organism: Sphaerodactylus townsendi (assembly GCF_021028975.2). Lineage (NCBI taxonomy): Eukaryota > Metazoa > Chordata > Lepidosauria > Squamata > Sphaerodactylidae > Sphaerodactylus > Sphaerodactylus townsendi. The sequence continues at coordinate 5,490,683 of NC_059440.1, read as the reverse complement.
CCCCCCCCCCCACCCCCCCCCCCCCCCACCCCCCCCCCCCCCCACCCCCCCCCCCCCCCACCCCCCCCCCCCCCCACCCCCCCCCCCCCCCACCCCCCCCCCCCCCCACCCCCCCCCCCCCCCACCCCCCCCCCCCCCCACCCCCCCCCCCCCCCACCCCCCCCCCCCCCCACCCCCCCCCCCCCCCACCCCCCCCCCCCCCCACCCCCCCCCCCCCCCACCCCCCCCCCCCCCCACCCCCCCCCCCCCCCACCCCCCCCCCCCCCCACCCCCCCCCCCCCCCACCCCCCCCCCCCCCCACCCCCCCCCCCCCCCACCCCCCCCCCCCCCCACCCCCCCCCCCCCCCACCCCCCCCCCCCCCCACCCCCCCCCCCCCCCACCCCCCCCCCCCCCCACCCCCCCCCCCCCCCACCCCCCCCCCCCCCCACCCCCCCCCCCCCCCACCCCCCCCCCCCCCCACCCCCCCCCCCCCCCACCCCCCCCCCCCCCCACCCCCCCCCCCCCCCACCCCCCCCCCCCCCCACCCCCCCCCCCCCCCACCCCCCCCCCCCCCCACCCCCCCCCCCCCCCACCCCCCCCCCCCCCCACCCCCCCCCCCCCCCACCCCCCCCCCCCCCCACCCCCCCCCCCCCCCACCCCCCCCCCCCCCCACCCCCCCCCCCCCCCACCCCCCCCCCCCCCCACCCCCCCCCCCCCCCACCCCCCCCCCCCCCCACCCCCCCCCCCCCCCACCCCCCCCCCCCCCCACCCCCCCCCCCCCCCACCCCCCCCCCCCCCCACCCCCCCCCCCCCCCACCCCCCCCCCCCCCCACCCCCCCCCCCCCCCACCCCCCCCCCCCCCCACCCCCCCCCCCCCCCACCCCCCCCCCCCCCCACCCCCCCCCCCCCCCACCCCCCCCCCCCCCCACCCCCCCCCCCCCCCACCCCCCCCCCCCCCCACCCCCCCCCCCCCCCACCCCCCCCCCCCCCCACCCCCCCCCCCCCCCACCCCCCCCCCCCCCCACCCCCCCCCCCCCCCACCCCCCCCCCCCCCCACCCCCCCCCCCCCCCACCCCCCCCCCCCCCCACCCCCCCCCCCCCCCACCCCCCCCCCCCCCCACCCCCCCCCCCCCCCACCCCCCCCCCCCCCCACCCCCCCCCCCCCCCACCCCCCCCCCCCCCCACCCCCCCCCCCCCCCACCCCCCCCCCCCCCCACCCCCCCCCCCCCCCACCCCCCCCCCCCCCCACCCCCCCCCCCCCCCACCCCCCCCCCCCCCCACCCCCCCCCCCCCCCACCCCCCCCCCCCCCCACCCCCCCCCCCCCCCACCCCCCCCCCCCCCCACCCCCCCCCCCCCCCACCCCCCCCCCCCCCCACCCCCCCCCCCCCCCACCCCCCCCCCCCCCCACCCCCCCCCCCCCCCACCCCCCCCCCCCCCCACCCCCCCCCCCCCCCACCCCCCCCCCCCCCCACCCCCCCCCCCCCCCACCCCCCCCCCCCCCCACCCCCCCCCCCCCCCACCCCCCCCCCCCCCCACCCCCCCCCCCCCCCACCCCCCCCCCCCCCCACCCCCCCCCCCCCCCACCCCCCCCCCCCCCCACCCCCCCCCCCCCCCACCCCCCCCCCCCCCCACCCCCCCCCCCCCCCACCCCCCCCCCCCCCCACCCCCCCCCCCCCCCACCCCCCCCCCCCCCCACCCCCCCCCCCCCCCACCCCCCCCCCCCCCCACCCCCCCCCCCCCCCACCCCCCCCCCCCCCCACCCCCCCCCCCCCCCACCCCCCCCCCCCCCCACCCCCCCCCCCCCCCACCCCCCCCCCCCCCCACCCCCCCCCCCCCCCACCCCCCCCCCCCCCCACCCCCCCCCCCCCCCACCCCCCCCCCCCCCCACCCCCCCCCCCCCCCACCCCCCCCCCCCCCCACCCCCCCCCCCCCCCACCCCCCCCCCCCCCCACCCCCCCCCCCCCCCACCCCCCCCCCCCCCCACCCCCCCCCCCCCCCACCCCCCCCCCCCCCCACCCCCCCCCCCCCCCACCCCCCCCCCCCCCCACCCCCCCCCCCCCCCACCCCCCCCCCCCCCCACCCCCCCCCCCCCCCACCCCCCCCCCCCCCCACCCCCCCCCCCCCCCACCCCCCCCCCCCCCCACCCCCCCCCCCCCCCACCCCCCCCCCCCCCCACCCCCCCCCCCCCCCACCCCCCCCCCCCCCCACCCCCCCCCCCCCCCACCCCCCCCCCCCCCCACCCCCCCCCCCCCCCACCCCCCCCCCCCCCCACCCCCCCCCCCCCCCACCCCCCCCCCCCCCCACCCCCCCCCCCCCCCACCCCCCCCCCCCCCCACCCCCCCCCCCCCCCACCCCCCCCCCCCCCCACCCCCCCCCCCCCCCACCCCCCCCCCCCCCCACCCCCCCCCCCCCCCACCCCCCCCCCCCCCCACCCCCCCCCCCCCCCACCCCCCCCCCCCCCCACCCCCCCCCCCCCCCACCCCCCCCCCCCCCCACCCCCCCCCCCCCCCACCCCCCCCCCCCCCCACCCCCCCCCCCCCCCACCCCCCCCCCCCCCCACCCCCCCCCCCCCCCACCCCCCCCCCCCCCCACCCCCCCCCCCCCCCACCCCCCCCCCCCCCCACCCCCCCCCCCCCCCACCCCCCCCCCCCCCCACCCCCCCCCCCCCCCACCCCCCCCCCCCCCCACCCCCCCCCCCCCCCACCCCCCCCCCCCCCCACCCCCCCCCCCCCCCACCCCCCCCCCCCCCCACCCCCCCCCCCCCCCACCCCCCCCCCCCCCCACCCCCCCCCCCCCCCACCCCCCCCCCCCCCCACCCCCCCCCCCCCCCACCCCCCCCCCCCCCCACCCCCCCCCCCCCCCACCCCCCCCCCCCCCCACCCCCCCCCCCCCCCACCCCCCCCCCCCCCCACCCCCCCCCCCCCCCACCCCCCCCCCCCCCCACCCCCCCCCCCCCCCACCCCCCCCCCCCCCCACCCCCCCCCCCCCCCACCCCCCCCCCCCCCCACCCCCCCCCCCCCCCACCCCCCCCCCCCCCCACCCCCCCCCCCCCCCACCCCCCCCCCCCCCCACCCCCCCCCCCCCCCACCCCCCCCCCCCCCCACCCCCCCCCCCCCCCACCCCCCCCCCCCCCCACCCCCCCCCCCCCCCACCCCCCCCCCCCCCCACCCCCCCCCCCCCCCACCCCCCCCCCCCCCCACCCCCCCCCCCCCCCACCCCCCCCCCCCCCCACCCCCCCCCCCCCCCACCCCCCCCCCCCCCCACCCCCCCCCCCCCCCACCCCCCCCCCCCCCCACCCCCCCCCCCCCCCACCCCCCCCCCCCCCCACCCCCCCCCCCCCCCACCCCCCCCCCCCCCCACCCCCCCCCCCCCCCACCCCCCCCCCCCCCCACCCCCCCCCCCCCCCACCCCCCCCCCCCCCCACCCCCCCCCCCCCCCACCCCCCCCCCCCCCCACCCCCCCCCCCCCCCACCCCCCCCCCCCCCCACCCCCCCCCCCCCCCACCCCCCCCCCCCCCCACCCCCCCCCCCCCCCACCCCCCCCCCCCCCCACCCCCCCCCCCCCCCACCCCCCCCCCCCCCCACCCCCCCCCCCCCCCACCCCCCCCCCCCCCCACCCCCCCCCCCCCCCACCCCCCCCCCCCCCCACCCCCCCCCCCCCCCACCCCCCCCCCCCCCCACCCCCCCCCCCCCCCACCCCCCCCCCCCCCCACCCCCCCCCCCCCCCACCCCCCCCCCCCCCCACCCCCCCCCCCCCCCACCCCCCCCCCCCCCCACCCCCCCCCCCCCCCACCCCCCCCCCCCCCCACCCCCCCCCCCCCCCACCCCCCCCCCCCCCCACCCCCCCCCCCCCCCACCCCCCCCCCCCCCCACCCCCCCCCCCCCCCACCCCCCCCCCCCCCCACCCCCCCCCCCCCCCACCCCCCCCCCCCCCCACCCCCCCCCCCCCCCACCCCCCCCCCCCCCCACCCCCCCCCCCCCCCACCCCCCCCCCCCCCCACCCCCCCCCCCCCCCACCCCCCCCCCCCCCCACCCCCCCCCCCCCCCACCCCCCCCCCCCCCCACCCCCCCCCCCCCCCACCCCCCCCCCCCCCCACCCCCCCCCCCCCCCACCCCCCCCCCCCCCCACCCCCCCCCCCCCCCACCCCCCCCCCCCCCCACCCCCCCCCCCCCCCACCCCCCCCCCCCCCCACCCCCCCCCCCCCCCACCCCCCCCCCCCCCCACCCCCCCCCCCCCCCACCCCCCCCCCCCCCCACCCCCCCCCCCCCCCACCCCCCCCCCCCCCCACCCCCCCCCCCCCCCACCCCCCCCCCCCCCCACCCCCCCCCCCCCCCACCCCCCCCCCCCCCCACCCCCCCCCCCCCCCACCCCCCCCCCCCCCCACCCCCCCCCCCCCCCACCCCCCCCCCCCCCCACCCCCCCCCCCCCCCACCCCCCCCCCCCCCCACCCCCCCCCCCCCCCACCCCCCCCCCCCCCCACCCCCCCCCCCCCCCACCCCCCCCCCCCCCCACCCCCCCCCCCCCCCACCCCCCCCCCCCCCCACCCCCCCCCCCCCCCACCCCCCCCCCCCCCCACCCCCCCCCCCCCCCACCCCCCCCCCCCCCCACCCCCCCCCCCCCCCACCCCCCCCCCCCCCCACCCCCCCCCCCCCCCACCCCCCCCCCCCCCCACCCCCCCCCCCCCCCACCCCCCCCCCCCCCCACCCCCCCCCCCCCCCACCCCCCCCCCCCCCCACCCCCCCCCCCCCCCACCCCCCCCCCCCCCCACCCCCCCCCCCCCCCACCCCCCCCCCCCCCCACCCCCCCCCCCCCCCACCCCCCCCCCCCCCCACCCCCCCCCCCCCCCACCCCCCCCCCCCCCCACCCCCCCCCCCCCCCACCCCCCCCCCCCCCCACCCCCCCCCCCCCCCACCCCCCCCCCCCCCCACCCCCCCCCCCCCCCACCCCCCCCCCCCCCCACCCCCCCCCCCCCCCACCCCCCCCCCCCCCCACCCCCCCCCCCCCCCACCCCCCCCCCCCCCCACCCCCCCCCCCCCCCACCCCCCCCCCCCCCCACCCCCCCCCCCCCCCACCCCCCCCCCCCCCCACCCCCCCCCCCCCCCACCCCCCCCCCCCCCCACCCCCCCCCCCCCCCACCCCCCCCCCCCCCCACCCCCCCCCCCCCCCACCCCCCCCCCCCCCCACCCCCCCCCCCCCCCACCCCCCCCCCCCCCCACCCCCCCCCCCCCCCACCCCCCCCCCCCCCCACCCCCCCCCCCCCCCACCCCCCCCCCCCCCCACCCCCCCCCCCCCCCACCCCCCCCCCCCCCCACCCCCCCCCCCCCCCACCCCCCCCCCCCCCCACCCCCCCCCCCCCCCACCCCCCCCCCCCCCCACCCCCCCCCCCCCCCACCCCCCCCCCCCCCCACCCCCCCCCCCCCCCACCCCCCCCCCCCCCCACCCCCCCCCCCCCCCACCCCCCCCCCCCCCCACCCCCCCCCCCCCCCACCCCCCCCCCCCCCCACCCCCCCCCCCCCCCACCCCCCCCCCCCCCCACCCCCCCCCCCCCCCACCCCCCCCCCCCCCCACCCCCCCCCCCCCCCACCCCCCCCCCCCCCCACCCCCCCCCCCCCCCACCCCCCCCCCCCCCCACCCCCCCCCCCCCCCACCCCCCCCCCCCCCCACCCCCCCCCCCCCCCACCCCCCCCCCCCCCCACCCCCCCCCCCCCCCACCCCCCCCCCCCCCCACCCCCCCCCCCCCCCACCCCCCCCCCCCCCCACCCCCCCCCCCCCCCACCCCCCCCCCCCCCCACCCCCCCCCCCCCCCACCCCCCCCCCCCCCCACCCCCCCCCCCCCCCACCCCCCCCCCCCCCCACCCCCCCCCCCCCCCACCCCCCCCCCCCCCCACCCCCCCCCCCCCCCACCCCCCCCCCCCCCCACCCCCCCCCCCCCCCACCCCCCCCCCCCCCCACCCCCCCCCCCCCCCACCCCCCCCCCCCCCCACCCCCCCCCCCCCCCACCCCCCCCCCCCCCCACCCCCCCCCCCCCCCACCCCCCCCCCCCCCCACCCCCCCCCCCCCCCACCCCCCCCCCCCCCCACCCCCCCCCCCCCCCACCCCCCCCCCCCCCCACCCCCCCCCCCCCCCACCCCCCCCCCCCCCCACCCCCCCCCCCCCCCACCCCCCCCCCCCCCCACCCCCCCCCCCCCCCACCCCCCCCCCCCCCCACCCCCCCCCCCCCCCACCCCCCCCCCCCCCCACCCCCCCCCCCCCCCACCCCCCCCCCCCCCCACCCCCCCCCCCCCCCACCCCCCCCCCCCCCCACCCCCCCCCCCCCCCACCCCCCCCCCCCCCCACCCCCCCCCCCCCCCACCCCCCCCCCCCCCCACCCCCCCCCCCCCCCACCCCCCCCCCCCCCCACCCCCCCCCCCCCCCACCCCCCCCCCCCCCCACCCCCCCCCCCCCCCACCCCCCCCCCCCCCCACCCCCCCCCCCCCCCACCCCCCCCCCCCCCCACCCCCCCCCCCCCCCACCCCCCCCCCCCCCCACCCCCCCCCCCCCCCACCCCCCCCCCCCCCCACCCCCCCCCCCCCCCACCCCCCCCCCCCCCCACCCCCCCCCCCCCCCACCCCCCCCCCCCCCCACCCCCCCCCCCCCCCACCCCCCCCCCCCCCCACCCCCCCCCCCCCCCACCCCCCCCCCCCCCCACCCCCCCCCCCCCCCACCCCCCCCCCCCCCCACCCCCCCCCCCCCCCACCCCCCCCCCCCCCCACCCCCCCCCCCCCCCACCCCCCCCCCCCCCCACCCCCCCCCCCCCCCACCCCCCCCCCCCCCCACCCCCCCCCCCCCCCACCCCCCCCCCCCCCCACCCCCCCCCCCCCCCACCCCCCCCCCCCCCCACCCCCCCCCCCCCCCACCCCCCCCCCCCCCCACCCCCCCCCCCCCCCACCCCCCCCCCCCCCCACCCCCCCCCCCCCCCACCCCCCCCCCCCCCCACCCCCCCCCCCCCCCACCCCCCCCCCCCCCCACCCCCCCCCCCCCCCACCCCCCCCCCCCCCCACCCCCCCCCCCCCCCACCCCCCCCCCCCCCCACCCCCCCCCCCCCCCACCCCCCCCCCCCCCCACCCCCCCCCCCCCCCACCCCCCCCCCCCCCCACCCCCCCCCCCCCCCACCCCCCCCCCCCCCCACCCCCCCCCCCCCCCACCCCCCCCCCCCCCCACCCCCCCCCCCCCCCACCCCCCCCCCCCCCCACCCCCCCCCCCCCCCACCCCCCCCCCCCCCCACCCCCCCCCCCCCCCACCCCCCCCCCCCCCCACCCCCCCCCCCCCCCACCCCCCCCCCCCCCCACCCCCCCCCCCCCCCACCCCCCCCCCCCCCCACCCCCCCCCCCCCCCACCCCCCCCCCCCCCCACCCCCCCCCCCCCCCACCCCCCCCCCCCCCCACCCCCCCCCCCCCCCACCCCCCCCCCCCCCCACCCCCCCCCCCCCCCACCCCCCCCCCCCCCCACCCCCCCCCCCCCCCACCCCCCCCCCCCCCCACCCCCCCCCCCCCCCACCCCCCCCCCCCCCCACCCCCCCCCCCCCCCACCCCCCCCCCCCCCCACCCCCCCCCCCCCCCACCCCCCCCCCCCCCCACCCCCCCCCCCCCCCACCCCCCCCCCCCCCCACCCCCCCCCCCCCCCACCCCCCCCCCCCCCCACCCCCCCCCCCCCCCACCCCCCCCCCCCCCCACCCCCCCCCCCCCCCACCCCCCCCCCCCCCCACCCCCCCCCCCCCCCACCCCCCCCCCCCCCCACCCCCCCCCCCCCCCACCCCCCCCCCCCCCCACCCCCCCCCCCCCCCACCCCCCCCCCCCCCCACCCCCCCCCCCCCCCACCCCCCCCCCCCCCCACCCCCCCCCCCCCCCACCCCCCCCCCCCCCCACCCCCCCCCCCCCCCACCCCCCCCCCCCCCCACCCCCCCCCCCCCCCACCCCCCCCCCCCCCCACCCCCCCCCCCCCCCACCCCCCCCCCCCCCCACCCCCCCCCCCCCCCACCCCCCCCCCCCCCCACCCCCCCCCCCCCCCACCCCCCCCCCCCCCCACCCCCCCCCCCCCCCACCCCCCCCCCCCCCCACCCCCCCCCCCCCCCACCCCCCCCCCCCCCCACCCCCCCCCCCCCCCACCCCCCCCCCCCCCCACCCCCCCCCCCCCCCACCCCCCCCCCCCCCCACCCCCCCCCCCCCCCACCCCCCCCCCCCCCCACCCCCCCCCCCCCCCACCCCCCCCCCCCCCCACCCCCCCCCCCCCCCACCCCCCCCCCCCCCCACCCCCCCCCCCCCCCACCCCCCCCCCCCCCCACCCCCCCCCCCCCCCACCCCCCCCCCCCCCCACCCCCCCCCCCCCCCACCCCCCCCCCCCCCCACCCCCCCCCCCCCCCACCCCCCCCCCCCCCCACCCCCCCCCCCCCCCACCCCCCCCCCCCCCCACCCCCCCCCCCCCCCACCCCCCCCCCCCCCCACCCCCCCCCCCCCCCACCCCCCCCCCCCCCCACCCCCCCCCCCCCCCACCCCCCCCCCCCCCCACCCCCCCCCCCCCCCACCCCCCCCCCCCCCCACCCCCCCCCCCCCCCACCCCCCCCCCCCCCCACCCCCCCCCCCCCCCACCCCCCCCCCCCCCCACCCCCCCCCCCCCCCACCCCCCCCCCCCCCCACCCCCCCCCCCCCCCACCCCCCCCCCCCCCCACCCCCCCCCCCCCCCACCCCCCCCCCCCCCCACCCCCCCCCCCCCCCACCCCCCCCCCCCCCCACCCCCCCCCCCCCCCACCCCCCCCCCCCCCCACCCCCCCCCCCCCCCACCCCCCCCCCCCCCCACCCCCCCCCCCCCCCACCCCCCCCCCCCCCCACCCCCCCCCCCCCCCACCCCCCCCCCCCCCCACCCCCCCCCCCCCCCACCCCCCCCCCCCCCCACCCCCCCCCCCCCCCACCCCCCCCCCCCCCCACCCCCCCCCCCCCCCACCCCCCCCCCGGATCACCCCCGACCCCCCCCCCCACCCACCCCCACCCCCCCCTCCCCCCCCCACCCCACACCACCCCGCCATCCCTCCCCCCACCCCCCCCCACCACCCACCCCCCCCCCCCCCCCCCCCCCCCCCCCCCCACCTCCCCCCCACCCCACCCCCCAACCTCCCCCCCCCCCCCCCCCCCCCCCCCCCCCTAAGCCCCCCCCCCCACCCCACCCCCCCCACCCGCCCCCCCCCCCCCCCCCCCGCCCCCCCCCCCCCCCCCCCCCACACCCCCCCCCCCCCCCCCCGCCCCCCCCAGCCCCGCCCCCCCCCCGCCACCGCCGCCCCCCCCCCCCCCCACCCCCACCCCCCTCACAACAAACACCCTGTGAGGTAGGTGGGGCTGAGAGAGCTCCGAGAAGCTGTGACTAGCCCAAGGTCACCCAGCTGGCGTGTGTGGGAGTGCACAGGCTAATCTGAATTCCCCAGATCAGCCTCCACAGCTCAGGCGGCAGAGCGGGGAATCAAACCCGGTTCCTCCAGATTATTAAAAAATACTGATTTTTATCCAGACTGTGGGTCAATGCGTCACAGTGGTTTGAGGAAGAGGTGAAAAGATCAACCACATCAGGTCAAAAGAACAGCAGAAGGCACACAACGGTTGAGAAGCAATGAGAGCCCTGTGAGCGCCCCTCATAAAGATTCAGTAGCCTGCTAGGTGCAGAAATGCATCTTGGGTTTATGTGCTATATATGTCTAGCAGACCAGGTGCTCAGGAGCAGCAGCAGCAGAAGGCCATTGCTTTCACCTCCTGCACGTGAGCTCCCAAAGGCACCTGGTGGGCCACTGCGAGTAGCAGAATGCTGGACTAGATGGACTCAGTTCTTACGTTCTTATGTTCTTATGTCTACAGCAGGTCCACCTTATCTTTAAAAGCATTTCTCTAGCCCAAAACAGCAAATATTTCATAGAAGTTTTTTTCCCCAGTACTCACCATAATTTATACGGTTCTGGTGGGTTTTCCAGGCTGTGTGGCCGTGACCACCAGACCACGGCCACACAGCCCGGAAGACCCACCAGAACCACCTCTTCACACAACGTGTGATTGGTGTTTGGAATATGCTGCCACAGGAGGTGGTGATGGCCACTAACCTGGATAGCTTTAAAAGGGGCTTGGACAGATTTATGGAGGAGAAGTCGATTTATGGCTACCAATCTTGATCCTCTTTGATCTGAGATTGCAAATGCCTTAGCAGACCAGGTGCTCAGGAGCAGCAGCAGCAGAAGGCCATTGCTTTCACCTCCTGCAGGTGAGCTCCCAAAGGCACCTGGTGGGCCACTGCGAGTAGCAGAGAGCTGGACTAGATGGACTCTGGTCTGATCCAGCTGGCTTGTTCTTATGTTCTTATGTTCTTAATCCGCCCGTGAAAGCCTTCGACAGTACATCATTTATATGTTTTCTCTTGGAAAAATGGGAGAAAGGGCCTCAAAATAAAACGGGAACCCCCCCCCCTTTTTTTTTCTATTTTCTTTCTGTGCCTTTACATTTCTAGAGCAAAGGTAATCTGCTTGGTTTGGTCCCAGCATCGGGCCACGAGGTTCTGCGATGAAGTCCTGAAAGCCATGGTTAGAACTGGAAAAAATGGATGACCTTCTTTCCTACCTGGAAAATTTCCAAGGAGCCCTATTTAGTGTCTCCTGGTAAAAGAAATTCACTGGTGCATGATGGGGCACTAGTCTCAGAAAGCCATAACCAGAACGGCTGTAGATTCAGAGGAATAGCCAGCAGAAGGAGCTGCTGCATAAGAATGCATTTCTTAATTTTGGCTAAAGTTTGCACATGCCACTTAAGTGGACTCGGTAACCAAAAATGCATTTTACGTTACATTCAAAAACAGATGCTTTGGTCAGTCTCAGGGCACTTTGTGACATCTGCAGGAAGCAGTCTTTGGACCTGGGATGGGTTGTCCCGGTTCACAACCAGACACTGAGCGCCAGGAGAGACGTCAGGGCAATCTCGGCAGCACGTTAACTAACTGAAGTCATTGTGAACTGGGGAGGATTGACTCTGAGCAGAGCCTTTTTATTTTCAGCCGCTGGAGGTGCTTGAGGAACGCCATGTTTATACTGTTTTGTGGCCCCGGCCAGCTCGGACCTTAGTCACATGGATATTTCTCCCCCAGTGGAGCAGGAGCTAGTTCTGTGCCTTTCCGATCTCCTTCAAGAAGAAGAAGAAGAGGAGGAGGAGGAGAAGGAGGAGGAGGAGGAGGAGGAGGAGGAGGAGTTTGGATTTATATCCCCCCTTTCTCTCCTGCAGGAGACTCAAAGGGGTTTACAATCTCCTTGCCCTTCCCCCCACACAACAAACACCCTGTGAGGTAGGTGGGGCTGAGAGAGCTCCGAGAAGCTGTGACTAGCCCAGGGTCACCCAGCTGGCGTGTGTGGGAGTGCTCAGGCTAATCTGAATTCCCCAGATAAGCCTCCACAGCTCAGGCGGCAGAGCTGGGAATCAAACCCGGTTCCTCCAGATTAGATACACGAGCTCTTAACCTCCTACACCACTGCTGCTCAAACCTAACATTCTTCAGGAAGACAGGCAGGGACCACAGGAACTACATCCTCACCACACTACATTGGCCAAGATAAATCAAATCAAAAGACCTTTATTAGGCATAAACAAGTATCAAGGCTGGAATCACAGAAGAGACCGATTAGGTTTCTCTTACCAACAAAACCTGCAGCAAATACTGGGCTTTGTTCCCTAGCATCAAGAGATGGTTAATGTTGAGTAGTTTTAAGGTGCTAGCTTTTGGCGAGCAGTTGCATATGAACTGTGACAATAAGTGGGGTGCTGTGTGGTTTCCGGGCTGTAAGGCCGTGTTCTAGCAGCATTCTCTCCTGACGTTTTGCTCCATCCGTGGCTGACATCCTCAGAGAATCTGATAGTAGGAATGGAGAGCAAGTGGAGTATATATACTGTGAGGTCAAAAAGTGAGGCCCTCTGAATAGAGTAGCCTGGTATCTGTGTCACAAAGAAGTCTGTAGCCTGGGAGTAACAATGAAGATAGCAAGGTCAATAGGTGAATGCATCTGAATAGAAGTATCCTGGTCTTTGTTTCCTTTGATTGCTATTGTCTGTAGTTGTCCTGTGTTTGTGTGGAGCTGATTAGTCACTGTCTTGATTCTAGAGTTTTTCAACACAGGCAGCCAAATTCTGATCATTTTCATGGTTTCTTCCTTCCTGTTGAATGTGCTTGTGAATTTCAATGGCTTCTCTGTGTAGTCTGACGTAGCGGTTGTCAGAGTGGTCCAGAATTTCTGTGTTTTCAAATAATATTCTGTGTCCAGGTTGGTTTATCAAGTGTTCTGCTATTGCTGATTTTTCTGGCTGAAATAGTCTGCAGTGCCTTTCATGTTCTTTAATTCATGTCTGAACGCTGTGTTTGGTGGTTCCTATGTAGACTTGTCCACAGCTACATGGTATGCGGTAGACAGCCCGGAAACCACACAGCACCCCAGTGATTCCGGCCATGAAAGCCTTCGACAATGCATTGTGACAATAAGGCTTCCCCGAGAGGCTTATATTTTGGGCAGTAGAACAAGATGTGTTTGAGTGTTTCAATGTAGGTTCAGCAATGTGGACATACTCTGTCCGAAAGAGGGGAATTCCCAAACCAACCCTGTAACACTGGCCAAGTTTACCTGACCAAAATCAGATTTTATCACTTTCCCAGAGTTCCAGACTTTCTTTCTCAATATCAGAACAAGATCCTAAACCAGACACCCTGAATCTGATAACCTGGAGGCAGAGGCATAGCTAGGGAAAATGGAGCCCGGTGCAAAATCTGAGTCCCCCCCTCCCCCGGCCCCGGGCAGCCGCTGTGATGCTGGAATCCACCCCCAAACAGCATCATTTTCAATGGTGTTTAAGCTAGGGAGCCCAGATTCTCCTTTTAAATCCACCTTAAAGGGAGAATCTGGGGTCCCCAGTTAAAACAGCATTGAAAGTGATGCTGTTTTGGGGTGGATTCTCCCCCACCCTGAAACAGCATCACTTTCAATGTTTAAACTGGGGACCTCAGATTCTCCCTTTAAATCCATGCCAAAGGGGGTGGATTTAAGAGGAGAATCTGGGGAAATTGGGGGGAGGGTGCCTGCTTTCAGGGGTTCAATTGTTAAGCTAGCAGCACCAAAATGTCAGGGTATCTTTAGGAGACTCTCCTGATGATACCACCCATGTTTGGTGAAGTTTGGTTCAGGGGGTCGAAAGTTATGGATCCTCAAAGGTGCAGCCCCCATCTCCCTTTGGGAGTCCATAACTTTGGACTCCCTGAACCAAACCTCACCTAACTTGGGTGGTATCATCAGGAGAGTCTCCCGACAAACCTCTGAAATTTTGGTGCTGCTAGCCTAAAAACTATGTCCCCTGCAGGCCAAAAACTAAAAAAACACTGAAAAATACCAAAAAACCCACCAACGAACCTGCAATTTTTGCACACACACCCCCCCCACAAGGGGGGACCCGGTGCAATGCCCCCCCTCCCCCCCGCCACCTGGTAGCTTCTTCTAGAGCACTTTCACATGCTCCAGTGGAGGTACTCCTGAATGGTAGAAATATCCACCAAAAGTTCACTTTAGCACAGGTACAAGACCCCTCTGCTTGGCCTGTACCTGCCATAAGAGTTCATTGGGTAACTTTGGGGCTAATCCCTTTCTCTCAGCCAATCTCACAGGGTTGGTGTTGTATTAAGATGAAGGAGGGGAGAACAATGTTGCGAGCAGCTTTTGGTTGCCTTTGAGGAGAAAATCAGGAACAAATACAAATAAAGCCCATTCAGCTTCACTAGTGTCACAACTCTAATGCATATTGGGCTTCCCTGTGGTGCTTTCGTCTCCAGTCTTTGGACTGGAGCATCTCTTGTAGCTTGTCTCCTGGAGAGGCTTCCTGTCGCCCAGTTTGAGAACTGGTGTAGGAATCCAAAATAAAAGAAACAGAGGAAACTCAGCACTCGCTCTTGTATTATAGACTGCGTGCACAGGCCAGGGAGCAGCAGTGGCGTAGTGGTTAAGAGCAGGTGCACTCTAATCTGGAGGAACCGGGTTTGATTCCCAGCTCTGCCGCTTGAGCTGTGGAGGCTAATCTGGGGAAGTCAGATTAGCCTATGCACTCCCACACACGCCAGCTGGGTGTCCTTGGGCTAGTCACAGTTCTTCGGAGCTCCCTCAGTCCCACCCATCTCACAGGGTGTGAAGGGGGAAGGGAAAGGAATTTGTCAGCCCCTTTGAGTCTCCTGCAAGAGAGAAAGGGGGGGATATAAATCCAAACTCCTCCTCCTCCTCCTCCTCCTCCTCCACCTCTTCTTCTTCCTCTTCTTCCTCTTCTTCTTCTTCTTCTTCTTCTTCTTCTGACTTACACACACACACACACACACACAAGGAATGGACAAAGGACCAACATTTATACCCCCAAATGGATCCTGAAACAGTGTGGGATAAAATAATGGGCAGAATTCAAATGCCTTGCAACCAAGGCGATCCAGAAGAAATTAAGATTTTTAAGGAAGAAGCATTTTGAACATGCAGACATACCTGGAAGCTACCTGGCACACTATTTAAGGAAAGAAACTGAAAGAAGAATGGTAGCACGAGCGAAGAAAAGAGATTCAATGGTCTTCAGAAGTCAGCTGCTAAAGTGAACCATAAGAGAACTGTTAGAGTCCAACGCAAAGCTCTGGTATTCTCAATGGCAGGGTTTGGCTCTGGAGAAGCAGGAAAATGCGTTTCTGAGCCAGAAATGACTGTTTTGGCTATGACCAGATTTCCTCTGCCCGCCTCTGGGACTTCAGTATGTAAGTTCGGAAAATGTGGTTTTGGAGCCAAGAGGGGCTTGGCGAGTTTGACATAATTTACTGCTCTTACCTCGGAGGACTGAAAATAAGGAAAACTCACTTTGAAACATTCATATTGCGAAGCTCTGAAGTGCAAATCTGAAGCGATCCTTCCCAAAGGGGATTTCTTCACTTCCTCCTTCACGAGATGCCTCTAACAGATCAAAATTTAGTGTGCTACGTTGGATGGAATTGTAGCGTTCAAGTAGCCTTATGCAGAGATAAGGAATCAGTTCTCTTTTGTACACAGATAAAATGAAGTGATCTGAGGCTTCCAGTTCGTTGACAAGCATACGATCGACAGCGTTTCCTTTTATTTTCCTTTTGTTGACATCTTTAAAATACGTCTGACCTGTTGCGTTTCAAATATTAACTGTGAAGTCAAATACCAGGGAGGCAGCAACGTGCCTTGTGAACCGTGGTGAAGTATATCAATTTGGTTACACATTTCACTGCTCCAGATTTGCTTTCATGATGTGAAATGCATTCTGGTTCATGACCCGGGCTTCTTCACTGCCCTGATGAGGAATCAATCAGATCAGGTGGCCAATGTTGTTTTACTGACAAACAGCATCTTTCAGCTGCACATCAGGGATATTTGTGTGTCTCTGCGGGCATGCCCTGTTGCCCTAGGTAGGCAGCCTCCACTTTAGCTTTTGGGGAATTGGCTGGAGACAGAGAGCAACAGGGGGTATCTGGGATCCATAATCTGTGTCTGCCAGCATCGCCCTGGATGAAAAGTCTCGAATAAGCAGGCAGTTGGGTAATTAAAGAATAAAGATAGTAGAACAAGATTTGCATTTTAAGCAACGAACACGCACACCTAAGCATACAAGAGCTGATTAAGAGAAAATGTCAGGGGGATGTTATCTGAGTGATTGAGACGTGTTCCCAACTCTATGTAACTACTTGAAACAACATAAGAACAAGCCAGCTGGATCAGACCAGAGTCCATCTAGTCCAGCACTCTGCTACTCGCAGTAGCCCACCAGGTGCCTTTGGGAGCTCAAATGCAGGATGGGAAAGCAATGGCCTTCTGCTGCTGCTGCTGCTGCTGCTCCCGAGCACCTGGTCTGCTAAGGCATTTGCAATCTCAGATCAAGGAGGATCAAGGTTGGTAGCCATAGAACAGTGGTGGTGAACCTTTGGCACTCCAGATGTTATGGACTACAATTCCCATCAGCAGGGGCTGATGGGAATTGCAGTCCATAGCATCTGGAGTGCCAAAGGTTCGCCACCACAGCCATAGAACAAACCAATGCTGGTCAAAAGATATATGTAACCAGCCTGCTATATGTAACCACTGTTGTCTGTGCATTCTTTCCTTGATCTCTACTTTATGGCTTCACATGCTTTGTAGGAGACTAGGCTTCCCCTGGCTCCTCTGTCCCATGAGAAAAGAATTGCATCCGTTATCTCGTATCAATCCAAACTCCTCCCCCTCCTCCTCCTCCTCCTCCTCCTCCTCCTCCTCCTCTTCTTCTTCTTCTTCTTCTGCTTCTGCTTCTGCTTCTGACTTACACACACACACACACACACACACACACATACACACACACACACACACACACACACACACACAAATGCCTTGAAACCAAGGAGATCCAGAAGAAATTAAGATTTCTAAGGAAGAAGCATTTTGAACATGCAGACATACCTGGAAGCTATCTGGCACACTATTTAAGGAAAGAAACTGAAAGAAGAATGGCAGCACGAGCGAAGAAAAGAGATTAAATTGCTCATGTAGAAAAAGAGGTACAAGGACAGCTTGCTCTCTTCTTTTCGGAACTGTACAAAAAGGAATCAGCAATAGAGGAAGGAATAGTGGAGTGTATAAAGGACTGCATACTGAGACTTTCACATCTGATCACAGGGATCTAGTGAATCAAACTATTACAATTCAAGAAATACCACAAGCTGTAAAGAAATTGAAAAAGCAATAAGGCTCTGGGCCCAGATGGACTTACAGCAATGTATTATGTAAGTGCTTGTAAGAAAATTTAATACTACTACTACAGAAGGTCATGCTACGTAACGATAAAATATTGCCCTCATCATGGCAAGAGGCCTACTTATTCCTACATAAAGAAGTCAGTGATTCAACACTACCACAGTTTTGCAGACCTATCTCACTACTGAATATGGACTATGAATTTTTTTCCTCAACAATGTCAGAGAGACTAAGAAAACATATAACCAAATTAATTCATACTGGCTTTGCACCAAAAGGATTCATGAAAGGCCGTGCACGCTTTGCGATTAATGCAGTAGAATTTGTGGGGAAAAAGGAGAAGAAATCTACATTTATGTTCCTATATTTGTATAAAACAGCATGCAAATATGTTAATAAATAGAGTCATAGAGTTGGAAGAGACGTCAAGGGCCATGCAGTCCAACCCCCTGCCATGCAGGAATACGCAATCGAAGCACTCCTGACAGATGGCCACCCAGCCTCTGTTTAAAAAGGAGGAGACTCCCCCACATTCCGAGGCCGCTTATTCCACTGTCAAACAACTCTTACTTTAGTTCTTCCTAAAGTTTAGGTGGAATCTCTTTTCCTGCACCTTAAATCCATTACTCCACCACACTCAGTGCATCCCACTGGGAAATAGCCAGAGGGGGAATCCAGCAGGTTCTCACCAGTTCCCCAGAGTGGGTTACTAATTATTTGTGTGTGCCGAGAGGGGGTGACTAATTGGGTCTGCTTTTCCGTTAGAAATTCCATTAGGTCCAAAAATCATGAAGTCCTGTTGTTTCCTATGTGGCTGGTTAGCGAAGGTAGAAAACGGGATAATTCTCCCTGTTGGGCTGTTTTAAAAACATGTTTTAGAAATACGGTAAAGTTCCTTGTTTAAGGAAAGTATCCTTCTTTTGATTTCTAGGAACAAAATTAAGCATTTGAAAGTATTAAGTATTTGACAGGCAGTCAGTTAGAGGAGAAGTAGTTGTTTCTGTTGGCAATAGACGATAGGACTTGCTAGAATGAGTTTAAATTATGGACAGAAAGATACCAGCTGGGAATTAGAAACTTTTTTTACAGTAAGAGTTTTTTACAGTAACAGAGAAATTATTAATGCCCCGCCCCCAGAATGCCCGGCCACGCCTCCATCATGCCCCACCCTGCCCCATTGGCACTACCCCACTGTTTGAATCCCACCACCATGGGAACCTGTTACTAAAAATTTTGGATCCCACCACTGGAAATAGCCCTTACTGTCAGGATGTTCTTCCTGATGTTTAGGTGGAATCTCTTTTCCTTGAGTCCATTACTCCTTGAAGCCATCACTCCTTGTCCTAGTCTCTGGGGCAGTGGAAAGCAAGCTTGCTTCATCGTCAACATGACATCCCGTCAAATATTTCAACATGACTATCGTGTCACCCCTTCACTTTCTCTTCTCCAGACGAAACATCCCCAGCTCCCAAACTTGCTCCTCATAGGGCATGGACTCCAGACCTTTTACCATTTTGGTTGCCCTCATCTGGACCCGCTCCAGCTTCTCAATATCCTTCTTGAATTCAATTTTAAATGACAGGTTTCAAGTAAAAATGGGAGCACATCAAGGCTGTCCATTGTCGGCACTTTTATTTATTGTTGCGTTTCACGTGCTGATTGCTAAGATCACATGTGACCCTAGAATTAAAGGATTGAAAGTGGATGGCGAAGAGTTTAGAATGAAAATTAATGCTGATTTTGTGGAGCTGACAATCCGAAACCCCCACCTGTCAATACAACACATAACAGAAAAAAATTGAAAAATTCAGATCCTTTTCAGGTTACACAATCAATAGAAAAGATGAAAATAACAAAGCAGGAAGAAGAAGATATCTGGAGGTCTACAGGGTGTGCAGTAGCAAATATTTGGGAATAAAACTGAGCAGACAAAACAACACACTATTTAAAGACAGTTACAAAACAACGTGGTTGAAGATACAAGAGGACCTGTAGAGATGAACTAGGAATTTCTAAAATAAAGATGAATATAATACGGGTTTGTTTGTTTTTACTTCAGATGTTAGCAATCTCTGTGCAATGGAAGAAAAACCTTGAAAAAATGGCAGAGACAGATAAATAAGTTCATAAGGAATGGTCAAAAGCCAAGCATCATATTTAAAGTTTTACAAGATGAGAAAAAAGAGAATAACTAGCAGTACCTGGATTGCATTAAAAACCCAGAACAAAGAATAATAAAATTAGAAACAGCATATTTAGAAGAAGGTTTACATAATTACCTATGGACTAAAAAAAATCAGTCAAAAATATCACGCAAAATAAAACTATGCAATTAGAGATGGACTACTCAGAATTTGGGAATCTACCTGAAAAAGACAGTCCCATCTGCGGGGGCCTGAAAGGGCTTGTGGAAGTGACACGGTCTCACCGTGGCCCTTTCCACATGGGCAAAATCCACGCTGTCGGGCTGGTAAAACACCATTTTGGCAGGGACCCTTCGCACAGGTGCCGCTGCCAAATTTCTGCAGCGGCACTCTGTTCCCGCCCAAACGGTGTTTTCAAACCTCACTCGGCTTTCATTTGGTGCCATGCGAACGGCACCAGGTGGAAGCCGGCGTTTCTCCCCCGGCCCTCCCAAACGCTGCTTACCTCCCGTCTCCTCCCGTCACGTTGTGGAGGCCAGGAGACACGCCTCCTGGCCTCCAACTCCAGGATTGTCGCTCTGGCCAGGGGGGGCGTGTCCCCTGGCCTCCACAATGCGACAGAAGGAGACAGGAGGTAAGCAGTGTTTCGGAGCGGCGCAGCCTGTGCGAAGGCTGCGCTGCAGGAGGTGCGCCCAGAAGGACCATCCGTGCGAACAGTCCCACGGGGTGCAGCGGCATAAACTATGCCGTTGCACCCCCGCAAGCTGGCCGTGCGGTAAGGGCCCTTGATACATTTGCCCACTGGGGCACTTACCCTGACAGAGGAGGCAGACGTGTTGGCAACCACGCACCTCTCAGCTCTGCCGCAGCAAAACCTGGAAGCCTTGGAAAAAGTTGAAGGATGAAGACAAAAAAAGCATGGCTGCTATATTTTCATCTAGTTTCAAGATTTAAAAAAGAACATTCACAAAGGAAGAGGCATAATAAGGGAGCTGACAGAAGAAGAAGAAGAAGAAGAGGAGGAGGAGGAGGAGGAGGAGGAGGAGTTTGGATTTATATCCCCCTTTCTCTCCTGTAGGAGACTCAAAGGGGCTTACAATCTCCTTGCCCTTCCCCCCTCACAACAAACACCCTGTGAGGTGGGTGGGGCTGAGAGAGCTCTGAAGAACTGTGACTAGCCCAAGGTCACCCAGCTGGCGTGTGTGGGAGTGCACAAGTTAATCTGAATTCCCCCAGATAAGCCTCCACAGCTCTAGTGGCAGAGCGGGGAATCAAACCCGATTCCTCCAGATTAGAATGCACCTGCTCTAAACCACTATGCCCCTGCTGCTCCAATATTGTCTAACATTATATTTGTGTTTATCACGTAGAGTAGCTTATAATTTATACTGAGATTTATTATTATATTATGCGCCGCTTAATGCTTATTATTATACCACTATTAAGAAGAAGAAGAAGAAGAGGAGGAGGAGGAGGAGGAGGAGGAGGAGGAGGAGGAGTTTGGATTTATATCCCCCCTTTCTCTCCTGCAGGAGACTCAAAGGGGCTTACAATCTCCTTGCCCTCCCCCCCCACAACAAACACCCTGTGAGGTGGGTGGGGCTGAGAGAGCTCCGAAGAACTGTGACTAGCCCAAGGTCACCCAGCTGGCGTGTGTGGAGGGGTGTTTCCGTGTGTGTGCGGAAACAGCCTCTGTGAAGAAGCTGCTTGCTTTGCTTTGGTTGGCCAGATCTCCCTTGCCTAGGATCTCGTGTTCTTGTGCCATGCAATTGGCCATGCTGGCAGGGGCTGATGGGAATTGTAGTCCATGAACATCTGGAGCACCATAGATTGGCCACCCCTGGTGTAATGTATTATGAAAGATTTGGAGTAATGCTGCTGTATCACCCTGTCTTCTATTTGCAGCACAGAAATCATTAAAGCAAGACACCACTTCAGGGTTCTGTGGTTTTAGAATACGGCTTCCAACTGTGGAAAGTCCAGATCATTACAAAAGGCTCGGGGTTGGCGTTCTCTCCTCACTTGGCACCACATTTAATCTCAACATGCTTGCACCAGCGAAGGAACCTCTTCCTAAATCTGCCTCCTCGGGAAGCCTTTGGATAAATAACAAAGCCGAGGGAAACTTTCCCTTCCTGCTGTCAAGTAGTTTACTTTTCTGATCCACGAAGGGAAAAAAAAAATCCAAAGTGATTTCCTTGTGTTTAGCTTGTCCTTAGCAAGTAGGGCTGACCTTTAAGTTTTTACTTCACTGTCAAAGTATGTTGAAGGCTTTAAAAGTGAAGCTATCACCTTAGGGATTTGTAAGGATGACTGACACTCACCACTTCACCTTAGACGCGGCGGCACGGAGCGCAGGCAGCAGCCGTCGTACCTCAAGGGAAGCAGTTTGATTTTTTTTCTTCACTTCTGCTTCGCTGGAAATGGATTGGATTTTCTCTTCGGAGGAGAGTTTTGGTTGCATTAGATTTTAATCAAGTCACTTGTTCGCAATCCCTCAAAGCCTGCGCCGTTGCGATGAGTACATGGGCCCGGGGTGAACGTGCTACTTGATTTGTCAGACCCACAGAGCTGCCGGATCTCAGAGATGCCGCGTGTTCTTCTCTGACAGCACTAGGAAGTGTTTTGCGGCTCACAGCGTTATATAAGCCTTTCATGTTTCCTTTGCCAGTGGGGTTAAGTGTGGAAAGGGGAAAGCAATGGGGTACTTTATTGATCCCAATAGAGGAAGAGCTGGTAGGGGCTGGGTTGCTGGAGCAGGGTGAGCTGGGATTGGATCCAGACTAAGCTTTCCACGAAGAAGAAGAAGAAGAAGAAGAAGAAGAAGAAGAAGAAGGAGGAGGAGGAGGAGGAGGAGGAGGAGGAGGAGGAGGAAGAGGAAGAGTAGTAGTAGTAGTAGTAGTAGTAGTAGTAGTAGTAGTAGTAGTAGTAGTAGTAGTAGTAGTAGTTTGGATTTATATCCCCTCTTTCTCTCCTGCAGGAGACTCAAAGGGGCTGACAATCTCCTTGCCCTTCCCCCCTCACAACAAATACCCTGTGAGGTAGGTGGGGCTGAGAGAGCTCTGAGAAGCTGTGACTAGCCCAAGGTCACCCAGCTGGCGTGTGTGGGAGTGTACAGGCTAATCTGAATTCCCCAGATAAGCCTCCACAGCTCAGGCGGCAGAGCTGGGAATCAAACCCAGTTCCTCCAGATTAGATACACGTGCTCTTAACCTCCTACGCCACTGCTGCTCCTAAATCTATACTTACGGCTCTGTTTGAAGGTGCCCTCTTACCCAGGAACTGCATTGCTTGAGGATCTGTGTGTGAACAGAAGGCACGTCTCTCAACGGAACAGCACTTTCCTGCTTCCTACACGTGCAGAGACCCTCTAGCATTTTAAGCCTTCAAGCACCTTTGGGATTCTGAGAAGTTACAGGAGGCACAGCAACAATATGGCGGCCACAAAATGGCGGCCACAGGAGGGGGAAACCAGCCACACAATGATGACCAGAGCTTAAGTTAAGTTGCCCCGTGCAGATCTTTGTGTCTTGGTGGCAGCTGCTGTGAAAGCAACATTTAAAAATAATCTGCACAGCCAATCACATTTCCAATAATAGTCAAAAGCCTTTCTGGACAGAAGCCCTCCCTGGCCCCACCCACCTGCTAAAAACACTTGACCTCCACTAGAAAAAGTGTCAGCAGACATCATGTTGTCACCTTTGTGTTAATGCAGTGGTTCTCAACCTTCCTAATGCCGCGACCCTTTAATACAGTTCCTCATGTTGTGGTGACCCCCAATCCTAACATTTGTCCATTTTACAGATGGAGAACACTGATGCAGAGAGTCTTAGGTGACCCCTGTGAAAAGGTCGTTCGACCCCCAGAGGGGTCCCGACCCCCAGGTTGAGAAGCACTGTGTTAATGGGAAACAGTCTGGATCCAACCCCTGGCTTTGAGTCCCCATGCCATTGTGGAATTCAGTTAGTTTCTTTGAGTCATTCAGGGCAGATCTGCATGTTGTACGTAGTCGTCTGATTCTTTCCCCGGACTTTTCAGAGGGGAAAATCTTTGCTTCAGTACAATCAACAGAATGGGTCTTTCAGTAAACAATGAAATAAGGCTTGGGTTGTGGAACCAGCCAGAAATCTAAAAAGCAAAATTGAAACAAAGCGTTAGTGTTAACATGACCCATAAAATGATACAACGTAGTAGAATCTAACTTACAGCAGGTTATACACGTAGCAGTTTAGACCACAGTCCTTAATAAGTTGTCGAAGTAACTTAGTGAATCATTTTGTGCAGCGCTATCCTGTTGCCTACAAAGGAAAGCCCTCTTGAATAATTCAGTTTTGCATAGTTTGCGTAAGGTCAGGAACATTACTTCTGTCTTTTTAGGATTTATTTTCAATTTATTTACGCTTAGGCCCTTTTTGTACATTCAGAATAATCTGCTTTCAGTTCGCTTTCAATGCTCTTTGAAGCTGTGCGGAATAGCAAAATCCACTTGGAAAACATTGTGAAACTGGACTGAAAACGCATTATTCTGTGTGTGCGGAAGGGGCCCTAGCCATTTAACCACAGCAGCCAGGCAGCGATTGAGGGCCTCTACCACACCATTAGGAGATTTAGATAAGGTATATGTAGCTGAGTATTATCTGTATGTTGATGACAGCCAATCCCCAAATTACATATGATTTGGCGTAAGGCCGTGGTGGCGAACCTATGGCACTCCAGGTGTTCATGGACTACAATTCCCATCAGCCCCTGCCAGCCTGGCCAATTGTAATCCATGAACATCTGGAGTGCCATAGGTTCACCACCACCGGCTTAAGGGCTTTACATAAAGACTGAAGATCACAGGGGATAGGATTGTGCTTTGTAGAACCAGGGGGCATTCATTGAAAATGCTGGGGGGAAGAATTAGGACTAATAAAAGGAAACACTTCTTCACGCAACGTGTGATTGGTGTTTCGAATATGCTGCCACAGGAGGTGGTGATGGCCACTAACCTGGATAGCTTTAAAAAGGGCTTGGACAGATTGATGGAGGAGAAGTCGATCTATGGCCACCAATCTTGGTCCTCCTTGATCTGAGATTGCAAATGCCTTAGCAGACCAGGTGCTCAGGAGCAGCAGCAGCAGCAGAAGGCCATTGCTTTCACATCCTGCCTGTGAGCTCCCAAAGGCACCTGGTGGGCCACTGCGAGTAGCAGAGTGCTGGACTAGATGGACTCTGGTCTGATCCAGCAGGCTAGTTCTTATGTTCTTATGTTTGTGGGACCCTACAGGCAGTGGTGGGATTCAGCAGGTTCGCACCACTTCGGCAGAACCGGTTGTTAAAATGGTGCTTGTTAACAATCAGTGGTTAAATTATCTGAATTCCCACCACCAGAACCGGTTGTTCAACTATTTGAATCCCACCGCTGCCTACAGGATAGGTCGCACACTGATGATAACTGTCCTCCAATGACAATTCTTTGAGTTTGATCTGTGAGGAGTGATTTGGACCTGTCCAAAGCACAACCACTGATGCCTAGTTCTGCCTCGAGGCACCTTAGCAAGATGGCTTGGACCATTGTGTCAAAGATGGCAAATAAATCCCGTAGGAACACCAAGAAGGCCTGACCTTCATCTACATTTAGACAGAGGTCATGAGATAAAGCCACCAGAGCAGCCAGCATTCCAGAGCCCAGTCTAAAACCAGATGGAAAAGGGGTCTAGGACAGACTGGTTATCCAGAAACACTTGGAGCTGCTGCTACTCCTTTCTCAATCACTTTGCCTAGGAAGGGCGGGTTAAAAGACTGGGTGATAATGGGCTACAGTGGCGTAGTGATTAAGAGCAGGTGTACTCTAATCTGAAGGAACTGGGTTTGATTCCCCGCTCTGCCGCCTGAGCTGTGGAGGCTTATCTGGGGAATTCAGATTAACCTGTACACTCCAACACATGCCAGCTGGGTGACCTTGGGCTAGCCCAGGGGTCTGCAACCTGCGGCTCTCCAGATATTCATGAACTACAAATCCCATCAGCCCCTGCCAGCATGGCCAATTGTAGTCCATGAATTGTAGGAATTGTAGTCCATGAACATCTGGAGAGCCGCAGGTTGCAGACCCCTGGGCTAGTCACAGTTCTTCTGAGCTCTCTAAGCCCCACCTAGCTCACAGGGTGTTTGTTGTGAGGGGGGAAAGGGAAAGGAGTTTATTAGCCCCTTTGAGTCTCCTTGCAAGAGAGAAAGGGGGGATATAAATCCAACTCGTCGTCGTCGTCGTCGTCGTCGTCGTCGTCCTCCTCCTCCTCCTCCTCCTCCTCCTCCTCTTCTTCTTCTTCTTCTTCTTCTTCTTCTTCTTCTTCTTCTTCTTCTTCTTCTTCTTCTTCTTCTTCTTCTTCTTCTTCTTCTTCTTCTTCTTCTTCTTCTTCTTCTTCTTCTTCTTCTTCTTCTTCTTCTTCTTCTTCTTCTTCTTCTTCTCCTCCCCACTATGAATTTATTCCCATTTCCCATCTCCACATTTAACCCGGGTCAGGGCCGACAGAGCTCCTGCTGACCAGAGTTTATAAGCAGCTTCAAAACCTGTCTTAAGCAAGGACAGTGTTCAGAGAAAGGGCACCTGTAAAACAGCCCCTGGAACCTCCAGTGAGCTTTAACTCTGTGCAACTTGGGCCTCTTTTATGTCTGTTTCCACAGCTTGCCCTTGCCGTTGTTCGAAGACTGCAGCTTCCCCTTAATATCTCCGCCCCAGAAGACTAATACAGATTTGTGTGTTCAGATCTAGCTTTTAGCGACTCCGCTGAGGAGCGGGGGCCATCTTTGAAGTATGCTCCTGTGACCGCCCAAGTCTTTATGCATGCACTATTTAGCCTTAATTCTCACAGATGTTTACCCTTCCTTTGGAAGCCGGGGAGGGTGTTAAAAACTGCAATGTTTAACGCTGTTCCCACTTAAAAGAGTTCACTCTTTAAAAGGAGCCAGGGGTGTTGACGTCTCACTTTCTCGCGCCAGCTGACTCCCACAGCTGCCTGGCACTCGCCAAGAGCAAAACTGGACAGTGGGCGGCGCTGTGAATGAATGGGATATTGTCACTATTTCAGGCAGAAGTGCAACTGTCCACTGGACATGTGAAATCTGTTTAACCCTCCCCACCCCCCAAAAAATCATTGGTCCATTGGTCCAAGTAAGACATCTTGAAGACATAAAAAGGGGTTCTTGGAGAGGAACTCTGCACAGTCTTTTCCCCAAGATGCCCACAGACTGACTTATTCCTGCTCAACCTGTCCTATTGTGAGGGTGCTTTAAAGTACACCTTTCCCCCCTAAGCCGCCTGCAAGACGTTCCCTGCCTTCCTGTGTGGAATGCAGAGCTGAGGAGGCCTCTTATTTTTCCTTCCTGACCATTGAGCTCTCTGGTCAGTTTCCCTCCCTCCATGGGCCCAACACTGCGTGCTGCTGAAGGGATTCCCCCTGCCTCCATATACCTGGCCTCCATTGGCCCAGTGCTTCTCGATGGGCAGGAGACCTATCCTCCATGGCTCTAGTGCTTTTCAGTGGGAGTCCTCCGAGATGCTAAGATTCTCACGTGTGCCTGCATATCTTTGAATACAGCTCCTCCAAAATAAATTTTAAAAAGGAAAACTATATTTTTTAAAGACATCCCCAGGAAGTCTTATTTTGGTTTAGGTCAGTGACGGTGAACCTTTTTGAGACCGGGTGCCCAAATTGCAACCCAAACCCCACTTATTTTTCGCAAAGTGCCAACCTGGCAATTTAACCTGTATGCTGAGGTTTTGGTTTAGAAAAAACCGGTTGGCTCCCTCTTCCTCAGCCCCACCCGCTCGAGCAGGGGCCAGCCTGCTGTAGCCTCCAGCAAGTCCCATGCGCAACGCTCTGTGCCTCTCTAGTATCTCTGCCTCCTCTGCACCCCTTCCCCCCAGGCAGCAGCCACCTAGAACACAGACACCAGGCCTGCCAGCTGAGTCCTCCCTGCTCACCGCGGTGTGCGCACGTCGTGCTCAGTGGCCCAGGCCAGCCTAGATGTGTGTGTGTGTGTGGGGGGGTGATTTTCTGCTCCCCACATGACGAACTCTGTGTGTGCGTGCCCACAGAGAGGGCTCCGAGTGCCACCTCTGGCACCCGTGCCATAGGTTCGCCATCACTGGTTTAGGTGATATGGTAACTTCCGAGAATGGCGCAGAAGGATAACTCATACTGTGAATCCCTCTCACCCCTGCAGAGAACATTGGAATAAGTCAGGGGTCTGCAACCTGCGGCTCTCCAGATGTTCATGGACTACAATTCCCATCAGCCCCTGCCAGCATGGCCAGTTGGCCATGCTGGCAGGGACTGATGGGATTTGTAGTCCACAAACATCTGGAGAGCCACAGGTTACAGACCCCTGGTGTAAGTTAAGTTGTAGCCCACAATATATAGGAGTGGTTTTCACACCCTTTTGTGTTCAGGGAATCCCTTCACACATTGATCTGCCTGCTGATAGACCCCTCAACGCCTACCGCAGAATATCATCTAACATGCGTGAGGTGGAAGAGTGGACTACACCACTTCACACTGCAAGTGCAGAATTCCAGTTTTTATGGTTCCTCTGGGTTTTAAAAAAAAAGTCCTCCTGCATTGTTGTTCTTTTAGATCAGTGTTTTGGTGTTATTGTTATGTACTTCTCTGTTTTGCTCCTCATTCATTCATTCATTCATTCATTCATTCATTCATTCATTCATTCATTCATTCATTCATTCATTCATTCATTCATTGCCATTACATCTCAGTTGATTTATGGCAGCCCCGTAGAGTTTTCAAGGCAAGATGTGAAGAAGAAGAGTTGGATTCGTATCCCCCCTTTCTCTCCTGTAAGGAGACTCAAGGGGGCTGACAATCTCCTTTCCCTTCCCCCCTCACAACAAACACCCTGGGAGGTAGGTGGGGCTGAGAGAGCTCCAAAGAACGGTGACTAGCCGGCTGGCGTGTGTGGGAGTGCACAGGCTAATCTGAGTGCAGCTGGCGTGTGTGGGAGTGCACAGGCTAATCTGAATTCCCCAGATAAGCCTCCACAGCTCAAGCAGCAGAGCGGGGAATCAAACCAGTTCCTCCAGATTAGAGTACACCTGCTCTTAACCACTACGCCACTGCTGCTAGACAGTGGTTTAACATTGTCTGCCTCCTGTTCACACCAACAACCATTCAAATACTAGCCGGAGTCAGGGCTGAGCGGGTTTGACCGTCCCAAGGTCACCCATCAAGCCCAAATGGCACAAACGGGGATCTGAAGTTGGGTTTCCCAAGTCCTAGTCTGACACCTTACTCATTATACCACACTGGCTCTCTTAGCTGTCCCAAAATACCAGTTTATTTAATTTTCAAATACTTGAATTAAAGCCCAGTTTGGATTCTCCCTCTCCCATTAGCATGATGTAGCACTGTTAGATTAAACTGAAATTGTGAATATCTGCCAGATTAAATAAAATATTTTCTGTATTTTTGAATACAACCCGTCCAAAGCCTGGAGCAGTAATTTGTCAGTAAAAAAAGAGATTGCGATAAGTTTCCCCGAGTTTGCTGATACTGAACGGAAAATGTTTCTTGGTTGCACTCTTGCTCCAGCATAGTTTGCTTTAAACTGTTCTTGGGTCATAAGCCGTCTGCTTTGGCTGAAGATAAAACCGTTCCGCATGAGTGTCTGGTGGACAATTTGTTTATTTTTACTGAAGCAAAGTTTTCTTAATGGTCTGAATTTGTCCATTTTAACAGCTTCAGCATTTAATGGGCTGAACTCTTGCTCTTAAAAGGCTTTATCGCTCCAGAATAAAACAGTGCCATGCTGATCTTACATTTTGTTTATGTGAGAGTATCGTAATCTTTTTTGGAACTTCAAGCGTCACATGCCTTCAGAATTGCATAAGTTTTATGCAGAAGCTGCATGTAGGAATAGTCCACTGTTTCCCAAACTTTTGATACTTGCTGTTTCGTTCTCTGTTAAAATTGGAGGCCTGCTTTATTCTTTCATTCAAAAAAATTTTTTTTTCCTAAACAGCTCCAAGGTGAGATAACAAACATCTTTTTTGCATCTGCAAGATCAGCCATTTGCTACGACTTTCCCATATCTGGGCCTCTGCTTGTGTCGCAAGTAAGGCGATGCGTCGCGTCGCGTCTCGCGTTCCTTATGGTAGGATTCGATTCGTTACTGCGTGCCTTTAAGTCACAGCTGATTTATGGCAAACCTGTAGAAATTCTCACTAAAGCATATATATCATTATGAACCAAACCTTTAAAACTTTGTGTATATATATCTATTGTTGAAGTTAAGGTATTTATATAACCTGGTGGCACAATATTGGCCTTTATAGCTCTGTTGCTTTACTATTTGGCTAGGTGCCTATAAATTTTGAAATATTCAGAGATTGCCACTCAGTTTAATAGAGTGTGAACACGTTCTTGGTACCCTCTACTTCAGGGGTCTTCAACCTGCGGCTCTCCAGATGTTCATGGATTACAAATCCCATCAGCCCCTGCCCAGCACGGCCCCATTCTGGCAGGGGCTGATGGGATTTGTAGTCCATGGACATCTGAAGAGCCACAGGTTGCAGACCCCTGCTCTTCCCAGTTTCATGTTTACAAACCTGTAGAGTTTTCAAGGCATAAAAACATAAGAACTAGCCTGCTGGATCAGACCAGAGTCCATGTAGTCCAGCACTCTGCTACTCGCAGTGGCCCACCAGGTGCCTTTGGGAGCTCACCTGCAGGATGTGAAAGCAATGGCCTTCTGCTGCTGCTTCTGCTGAGCACCTGGTCAGCTAAGGCATTTGCAATCTGAGATCAAGGAGGATCAAGATTGGTAGCCAATCAAGATTGGTAGCTAAGGCAATAAATGTTGGGAGGTAGTTTACCATCGGCTGCCTCCATATGGGCTGAGGGAGTTCTGAGAGATCTATAACTGGCGCAAGATCACCCAGCAGGCTTCATGTGGATGGCTGAGGAATCGAACCTAGTTCTTCAGATTAGATTCCTCAGCTCCTTAACCACTGCCATATGATGGCTGTCATCATCCTTACCTCTCGTATATCGATTCAGCTCTAAGTTGCGCATAGCTTCCCAAGGACAATTCACCATCTGGAAACCTCTGACTTAGCTCTGCGTTGTTGGAGTTTCGTGGGGCAGGAGGAAGGTTGATCCAACGAGTGGAAATTGTTAGGCTTTGTTTTGGCATCTTTGTAGATGAGCAGGCCTTGATATCTTTTAGTTTTTTTTCCACTTCTGATTTCCAAGCGTTTAATTGTGGCGCTATTTCTTATCTTTCGCTCTGGGAAGCAATGAAGGCCACCCAGCAGGCTGGACGGCTGAGCCTGGATTCTCAATGTTTCTCGTGCCCTTCTGATATTGTTGCCATTCGTAGTTTTTCAGGCATTTTCATTATGCAGCAAGTCTGCTCTGCAAATTCTTATCTTTTTTGCGAGGAGGTTATGCTGGGAGGTAGTGGCTTAGCCAAGGCCACCCAAGCAGAGCAGGACATATAGGGCGGTGGTGGCGAACCTATGGCACTCGATTTCGAATACCTTTAATGGCATATAAATAGTTTAAGATTAGTTTAAGATTGCAAGGTAATAACAGCCTTTACAACTTCTAACGAGTTAAAATAACACCATTTAAAAATTTAGCCACCGCTTCCAACAGCTCGTAGTTGCGGCTGTTTAAAAGATATATAACCTCCTGTTTATCTGTAATGCCTTCACTTCCATGCAGGAAGGGGATTATGTGCTTCTTCCTACCTATCTCATAAAAAGGACAATCCAACAGCATATGAGATACTGTTTCCACAGAACCCATGCCACACGGGCATTTCCTTTCTTTATGTTAGATTCCAAGGTGGCGTCCAAGGCTAAAGGAAGAAGGCAGGGCATTACACCTAGCTAAGGTGATTGCTCTATGCCACCGGGCCTCAACCAGGAGATAAAAGTACTGGGCTACAATTAATCTATCCACAGGTATTCCCAGAGAGATCGGGGAACAGGTTTTATTAGCTTCCTCTAGCATCTGTTGAAACTCTCTATCAAAAAGTCTCTTCTTGATAGACCTATGGCACTACAGATGTTCATAGACTACAACTCCCATCACCGCGTGATTGGTGTTCGGAATATGCTGCCACGGGAGGTGGTGATGGCCACTAATCCGGATAGCTTTAAAGGGGGCTCGGACAGATTGATGGAGGAGAAGTTCATATTTGGCCATATTTGGGCGGCAAGAGCAGAGGCTTATTCTACCGCTTTCCACAATGACTTTATCCCGATCCAGGATTTAGACCCTGTGCATGGACAGCCCTTCGCTTTGCAGCACCTCATAAGTGTGTTTGTCATTGTGGACGGGCTGCTCGGTGTGATCTTCTGCCGCAAGATGACAGAGCCCGGAGCGTTTGCTTTCAAGCCCGCTTCCATTTCCAGAAGGATTGCTGCCCTCACCGACTCCTTTCCATAATTTACTGTCTGCTGCGAGGGGGGAAAAAAGGAACGGCGCAAAACGGGATTCGACTGTCATGCAAATCATTCGACGATGTTTTTATTAAGCGGCAGAAAGCAAAGGGTTTATTGTTCTGGTAGCCTTTCTGTTTGCCCGTCTTGGCTGCCCTCGAAATCCAGCTTGGGTGAAGGGGGTGGAACAGCGAGGAGGAAACATCCTCCGTCAACGCACAGTTGCAGGGGAGATATGTCTCATTAAGCATTGAAGGAAACAGCGGTTAACAGGTATAATGCTGTTAGACTTCAGCTAATGCGAATGCGACGGTGACCTCCCAGATAGATCAAAGCCTAATCTCTCTGACAGCTACAAGATGACATGCCTTGCCACGGGCCTTCGGCTGCCGCTTGCGGAAGCTCTTTGTCTGCAAAGCACGCCTGATAGCCAGGAGTATATTTTTAAAGATGCACAGGTAGAAGTAAAGGGCTGTCTTTTGACATTTTAACTAATCCCTTCTAGCCTGTGGTTTACTGCACATTTAGGATGCTTGCTAGCAGGAGATGCTGGCTTTTCCACATATGCACCATGTCATGTTGAATCGGGTGTCACTTTGATGCCTGATAATGCAAACTTATACACTGAAATGGACTCTGATTGCATTAAAGTGATGTGTGTTGACCTTTTACCTGTTATGCGATTTACAAGGAATGCTTTAACCCGTAACGAGGAAACGGTGTTTTTTTGGGGGGGGGGGGCGGGGGCGGTTAGGAGCAAGAGGAAGTGGTTGTTTCCTAGCCTTGTTGTGAAACACTCACAGACTATTTTTATCTTACAGTTTGTGTAGGCTGAGGCTCGCAAATAGTCTTGCGAACAGTCTGTAACCATTGTGGATAAGTAAAAGGGAGCTAATGGGTTTGGGGTGCTGTTGAGA
The DNA here is from genome assembly GCF_021028975.2 of Sphaerodactylus townsendi. NCBI lineage: Eukaryota > Metazoa > Chordata > Lepidosauria > Squamata > Sphaerodactylidae > Sphaerodactylus > Sphaerodactylus townsendi. The sequence goes on along the minus strand of NC_059440.1, from coordinate 5,458,398 downwards.
GCAGCAGGCAGATCACCGCCCACTGGGGCAGCACATCTGCACAAGACCCACTGAAATTAGAGTTTAGTTTCCGAAGGAGAACTTCCCAGGGGACTTGTAGCCCCCATGTTGAATAGCGATGTGAACTAATTTCCTTCTACATGCTCCGAAATGTCTTGTGCTTTCCCTGAAGGTGTGTCACGGGCGCGTTAAAGATAAAGACTACAAAAAGTTGTGTGTTTAAAAATAATTTTTTAGAATAATTGTAATTAATTGTCATAGTATATTTGACAGATATGGAAAAAGATACTTCAGACAAGATAAGGAGCAGAACAGAAAATACATTTATCCAAGACTGTATTCATGTAATCATTATATAATGGGTCCCATTGAAAAATATCAATAACAGTAACAACAACAACAACAACAACAACAACAACAACAACAACAACAATAATAAACACTAGGGCAGCACTTGAAACATCTTCAAATTGACAAAATTAACATCTGTCAAGTTCAGAAGGCAGCCCTGCTGGGATCTGCACGAATACTACGCCGATACATTACAACTTCCTAGGCCTCTGGGTGAGGCTCGAATTGTAATGAAGGCCAACAACCAGCTAAAGATCTGGCAGTTGTGAAATCTACAACAACAACAACAACAACAACAACAACAAAACTGCCTTCTGAATTTGAAAAAATTAACATCTGTCAAATTCAGAAGGCAGCCCTGCTGGGATCCACACGAATACTACGCCGATACATTACAACTTCCTAGGCCTCTGGGTGAGGCTCGAATTGTAATGAAGGCCAACAACCAGCTAAAGATCTGGCACTTGTGAAATCTACAGCAACAACAACAACAACAATAATAATAATAATCTGGCTTCTGAATTTGACAAAATTAACATCTGTCAAGTTCAGAAGGCAGCCCTGCTGGGATCCGCACGAATACTACGCCGATACATTACAACTTCCTAGGCCTCTGGGTGAGGCTTGAATTGTAATGAAGGCCAACAACCAGCTAAAGATCTGGCAGCTGTGAAACACCACCACCACCACCACCACCATCATCATCATCATGATCATGGAAATCTTACATTGACATTCCATATGTAGACACAGAATCTATCCACAGAATCACAGGACTGCAGACCCAATGCACCACCTCAGCTAATCAATGTCAAAGGGCAATAGAATAAACCTATTTGGGGTGTTTACTTGCTGTGTTGCGATGCTGATAATCAAAAACAAACCTCCAACTCTCTAAGTGGATTGTTCAAAAGGTTCTCAAGATAATCTCTCGATCTACTATTGAGCAAATCCCAAATCTTGCTGGGAAAAACTTCGGCCTGGATCAATACTCTTTGAGTGACAGAAATAAACATGAGATCCGTGAAATCAAACTGAATTTATTTTCCGGCTGTAGAGTTTGAATTTGTAAATTTGACAGACTGTTTTAAAGGGCACAAGTACAGAAAATAAGAGTCAAATATTTTTTGCCCAAATTCAAGTTGAAAGTTACCTGTCAGAAGTTGTTAGAAGTCTGCTGTTTTCTCTCCTGAAGCATGTCCTTTCAGTTGTCAGTTTTAAAAGGTTAATACAGAACAAAAGAGCAGTGAAATTAGCTTTTCTTGTGTAGCTTTGTGCCTTTCTTTTTGTAAAAAAAAATCAGGTTTGGGAAATGGAACAGCAAGTCTGGACTAATCCCCTAAATAATCTGTTGCTGTTCCATACCTTGCCTGGAGCCCTGATCCCAGCATCCTTCCTGACTTAGTAACGGGAAAACACAGAGGGCACATCTTGCAGATACTACTTACCATTCCTGTTTCTTAATAGTTCCCTGTTTGCTGCCCAGGAGATGCCCAAGGATAAACTCGAACTCTGGTTCTGCCTCTCTGCGTAGTAAGGCAATGAAGAATTTCTTGGGTGGGGGGCCGCTGCCAAGTAAATGCTGGTGTTCTGTCCCTGCCTCCTGGGCCCTTTCCATTTACAGCGGCCCAGGGACGGCAAAAACGCCATCCCTGGGCAGCTGTTCGCACAGGAGGAGGAGGAGGAGGAGTTTGGATTTATATCCCCCCTTTCTCTCCTGCAGGAGACTCAAAGGGGCTTACAATCTCCTTGCCCTTCCCCCCTCACAACAAACACCCTGTGAGATGGGTGGGGCTGAGAGAGCTCAGAGAAGCTGTGACTAGCCCAAGGTCACCCAGCTGGCGTGTGTGGGAGTGTACAGGCTAATCTGAATTCCCCAGAGAAGCCTCCACAGCTCAGGCGGCAGAGCTGGGAATCAAACCCGGTTCCTCCAGATTAGATACACGAGCTCTTAACCTCCTACGCCACTGGCCACCCGGGAGCGGCGTCAAGCCGCTCCTAATAACCTCGTTAGTTGAGCAAGGTTATTCTAAAACACCATCTTCCCATCGGCGCATTGCGAACCACACCACTTGGAAGATGGCGCTTTTCCCATCCCCTTCACTCACCTCGTCCTCCAGCGTGCTCTGGAGGCCGTCAGGGATCCACCCATGCTGCCCTCTGACCTCCAGGGGTCGGAGGGCAGCGTGGGCGGGTCCCTGACGGCCTCCAGAGTGACGCTGGAGGACAAGGTGAGTGGGGGGGGGGGACGCAGAAGAGGCGGCTCCATGGGAAGCCACTTCTTCTGCGGCGGCTTCTGCGGGGCCGCTCGCATGCTCCCGTGCAAACGGCCCCCACCCCTCCACCGGCAGAATTGCTGCCGGTGGAGAGGCGCCCTTTCCACTGTGCGGAAAGGGCCCTGGGGAAGAGCAAATTGAGGTTTCTCCGTGGCGCAGGGTGGTAAGCTGCAGTACTGCAGCCAAAGCTCTGCTCATAGCATGGGCGTGTCCCTCCAGCCCTCCAGAGCGACACTGCCAGAAGAGGTGAATGGAGGGGATGGGGAAAACAGCGTCTTCCCGCTGGTGCACTGCTCCGGCGGGAAGATGCTGCTTTGCAAAAACCTCGCTCCCTGAGCGGGGTTTGGAAGCAGCGCCTTCGCGCTGCTTGGGGGGGTGCAAGGATAGCGCAGCTGAAATGCAGCAGCGCCGGGCATGCGAACTCCTCCCCAGGGATGCAGTTTTTAGCGTCCCTAGGGCGCTGTTATCCGCCCGTGTGGAAACAGCCACTGTCTTGCTTGCAAGCTCTAATGTGGAGACAACACGTTGACCAAAATAGGGATCCATCTTTGGCCGTGAGGAGGCCTCTAAAGCATTTGAGGCAGACTGGTGATTGCCGTCTACTGAGTGTTAAGACGCTGCTTGATGAACTCAACCTTCAGGCAGAAAGAGGGAGAAAAATAGCGTGAAACGTGAGCAGGTGGAAAAGAAAAAAAAGGAAGGATCCGTGAAACGTTTTATCAACATGTTGGATATCAACAGACTTTTGAGACACATAAATAGCAGTTGTGGATGCTGGTTCTTAAAACAGAGCGTAGGTAGGTTTCCTTTTTGCAAGCACGCAGGCTTTTCATGTCCTCAGAGTGATTTATGGCGGCTGGCGTAGGTGAACTGAAATAAGTGCCATTTTCAGAAATGTAAAACTCTTAGCTTGATCCGTTGACTGGCTGGATTTGTGCAAGTTTACAGCAGTTTGTTTTATAAAGTGTTTCAGCCTCATTTATTGGAGTGGCCTCTCAGCTGGTGGTTTTCCATGCGATGACTACTTAATACAGCAATCGATACATTTTGTTGGGGAGATTTTTTATCTCATCTTTCTGCCCTATGAAATGCAGCTCTCGATAAATAAAATAAATGCCAGGGCGGCATGATGATGAATCCATAATAGTGATGGAGGACCTTATAATTCCAGATAAGTTATGGATTACAACTCCCATCAGCCCTCAAGCAATTGGCCATTGCCATGCTGGTAGGGGCTGGATAAATTGTAGTCCATCCCCCCCCCCCCCACCCCCCCCCTTCCCCCCCCCCCCCCCCCCCCCCCCCCCCCCCCCCCCACCCCCCCCCCCCCACCCCCCCCCCCCCCATCCTCCCCCCCCCCCACCACCCCCCACCCCCACCCCCCCCCCCCCCCCACCCTTCCCCCCACCACCACCCCCAACCCACCCCCCCCCCCCACCCCCCCCCCCCCCCACCCCCCCCCCCCCCCCCCCCCCCCCCCACCCCGCCCCCCAACCGACCCCCCCTCACCCCCCCCCCCCCCCACCCCCCCCCCCCCCCACCCCCCCCCCCCCCCACCCCCCCCCCCCCCCACCCCCCCCCCCCCCCACCCCCCCCCCCCCCCACCCCCCCCCCCCCCCACCCCCCCCCCCCCCCACCCCCCCCCCCCCCCACCCCCCCCCCCCCCCACCCCCCCCCCCCCCCACCCCCCCCCCCCCCCACCCCCCCCCCCCCCCACCCCCCCCCCCCCCCACCCCCCCCCCCCCCCACCCCCCCCCCCCCCCACCCCCCCCCCCCCCCACCCCCCCCCCCCCCCACCCCCCCCCCCCCCCACCCCCCCCCCCCCCCACCCCCCCCCCCCCCCACCCCCCCCCCCCCCCACCCCCCCCCCCCCCCACCCCCCCCCCCCCCCACCCCCCCCCCCCCCCACCCCCCCCCCCCCCCACCCCCCCCCCCCCCCACCCCCCCCCCCCCCCACCCCCCCCCCCCCCCACCCCCCCCCCCCCCCACCCCCCCCCCCCCCCACCCCCCCCCCCCCCCACCCCCCCCCCCCCCCACCCCCCCCCCCCCCCACCCCCCCCCCCCCCCACCCCCCCCCCCCCCCACCCCCCCCCCCCCCCACCCCCCCCCCCCCCCACCCCCCCCCCCCCCCACCCCCCCCCCCCCCCACCCCCCCCCCCCCCCACCCCCCCCCCCCCCCACCCCCCCCCCCCCCCACCCCCCCCCCCCCCCACCCCCCCCCCCCCCCACCCCCCCCCCCCCCCACCCCCCCCCCCCCCCACCCCCCCCCCCCCCCACCCCCCCCCCCCCCCACCCCCCCCCCCCCCCACCCCCCCCCCCCCCCACCCCCCCCCCCCCCCACCCCCCCCCCCCCCCACCCCCCCCCCCCCCCACCCCCCCCCCCCCCCACCCCCCCCCCCCCCCACCCCCCCCCCCCCCCACCCCCCCCCCCCCCCACCCCCCCCCCCCCCCACCCCCCCCCCCCCCCACCCCCCCCCCCCCCCACCCCCCCCCCCCCCCACCCCCCCCCCCCCCCACCCCCCCCCCCCCCCACCCCCCCCCCCCCCCACCCCCCCCCCCCCCCACCCCCCCCCCCCCCCACCCCCCCCCCCCCCCACCCCCCCCCCCCCCCACCCCCCCCCCCCCCCACCCCCCCCCCCCCCCACCCCCCCCCCCCCCCACCCCCCCCCCCCCCCACCCCCCCCCCCCCCCACCCCCCCCCCCCCCCACCCCCCCCCCCCCCCACCCCCCCCCCCCCCCACCCCCCCCCCCCCCCACCCCCCCCCCCCCCCACCCCCCCCCCCCCCCACCCCCCCCCCCCCCCACCCCCCCCCCCCCCCACCCCCCCCCCCCCCCACCCCCCCCCCCCCCCACCCCCCCCCCCCCCCACCCCCCCCCCCCCCCACCCCCCCCCCCCCCCACCCCCCCCCCCCCCCACCCCCCCCCCCCCCCACCCCCCCCCCCCCCCACCCCCCCCCCCCCCCACCCCCCCCCCCCCCCACCCCCCCCCCCCCCCACCCCCCCCCCCCCCCACCCCCCCCCCCCCCCACCCCCCCCCCCCCCCACCCCCCCCCCCCCCCACCCCCCCCCCCCCCCACCCCCCCCCCCCCCCACCCCCCCCCCCCCCCACCCCCCCCCCCCCCCACCCCCCCCCCCCCCCACCCCCCCCCCCCCCCACCCCCCCCCCCCCCCACCCCCCCCCCCCCCCACCCCCCCCCCCCCCCACCCCCCCCCCCCCCCACCCCCCCCCCCCCCCACCCCCCCCCCCCCCCACCCCCCCCCCCCCCCACCCCCCCCCCCCCCCACCCCCCCCCCCCCCCACCCCCCCCCCCCCCCACCCCCCCCCCCCCCCACCCCCCCCCCCCCCCACCCCCCCCCCCCCCCACCCCCCCCCCCCCCCACCCCCCCCCCCCCCCACCCCCCCCCCCCCCCACCCCCCCCCCCCCCCACCCCCCCCCCCCCCCACCCCCCCCCCCCCCCACCCCCCCCCCCCCCCACCCCCCCCCCCCCCCACCCCCCCCCCCCCCCACCCCCCCCCCCCCCCACCCCCCCCCCCCCCCACCCCCCCCCCCCCCCACCCCCCCCCCCCCCCACCCCCCCCCCCCCCCACCCCCCCCCCCCCCCACCCCCCCCCCCCCCCACCCCCCCCCCCCCCCACCCCCCCCCCCCCCCACCCCCCCCCCCCCCCACCCCCCCCCCCCCCCACCCCCCCCCCCCCCCACCCCCCCCCCCCCCCACCCCCCCCCCCCCCCACCCCCCCCCCCCCCCACCCCCCCCCCCCCCCACCCCCCCCCCCCCCCACCCCCCCCCCCCCCCACCCCCCCCCCCCCCCACCCCCCCCCCCCCCCACCCCCCCCCCCCCCCACCCCCCCCCCCCCCCACCCCCCCCCCCCCCCACCCCCCCCCCCCCCCACCCCCCCCCCCCCCCACCCCCCCCCCCCCCCACCCCCCCCCCCCCCCACCCCCCCCCCCCCCCACCCCCCCCCCCCCCCACCCCCCCCCCCCCCCACCCCCCCCCCCCCCCACCCCCCCCCCCCCCCACCCCCCCCCCCCCCCACCCCCCCCCCCCCCCACCCCCCCCCCCCCCCACCCCCCCCCCCCCCCACCCCCCCCCCCCCCCACCCCCCCCCCCCCCCACCCCCCCCCCCCCCCACCCCCCCCCCCCCCCACCCCCCCCCCCCCCCACCCCCCCCCCCCCCCACCCCCCCCCCCCCCCACCCCCCCCCCCCCCCACCCCCCCCCCCCCCCACCCCCCCCCCCCCCCACCCCCCCCCCCCCCCACCCCCCCCCCCCCCCACCCCCCCCCCCCCCCACCCCCCCCCCCCCCCACCCCCCCCCCCCCCCACCCCCCCCCCCCCCCACCCCCCCCCCCCCCCACCCCCCCCCCCCCCCACCCCCCCCCCCCCCCACCCCCCCCCCCCCCCACCCCCCCCCCCCCCCACCCCCCCCCCCCCCCACCCCCCCCCCCCCCCACCCCCCCCCCCCCCCACCCCCCCCCCCCCCCACCCCCCCCCCCCCCCACCCCCCCCCCCCCCCACCCCCCCCCCCCCCCACCCCCCCCCCCCCCCACCCCCCCCCCCCCCCACCCCCCCCCCCCCCCACCCCCCCCCCCCCCCACCCCCCCCCCCCCCCACCCCCCCCCCCCCCCACCCCCCCCCCCCCCCACCCCCCCCCCCCCCCACCCCCCCCCCCCCCCACCCCCCCCCCCCCCCACCCCCCCCCCCCCCCACCCCCCCCCCCCCCCACCCCCCCCCCCCCCCACCCCCCCCCCCCCCCACCCCCCCCCCCCCCCACCCCCCCCCCCCCCCACCCCCCCCCCCCCCCACCCCCCCCCCCCCCCACCCCCCCCCCCCCCCACCCCCCCCCCCCCCCACCCCCCCCCCCCCCCACCCCCCCCCCCCCCCACCCCCCCCCCCCCCCACCCCCCCCCCCCCCCACCCCCCCCCCCCCCCACCCCCCCCCCCCCCCACCCCCCCCCCCCCCCACCCCCCCCCCCCCCCACCCCCCCCCCCCCCCACCCCCCCCCCCCCCCACCCCCCCCCCCCCCCACCCCCCCCCCCCCCCACCCCCCCCCCCCCCCACCCCCCCCCCCCCCCACCCCCCCCCCCCCCCACCCCCCCCCCCCCCCACCCCCCCCCCCCCCCACCCCCCCCCCCCCCCACCCCCCCCCCCCCCCACCCCCCCCCCCCCCCACCCCCCCCCCCCCCCACCCCCCCCCCCCCCCACCCCCCCCCCCCCCCACCCCCCCCCCCCCCCACCCCCCCCCCCCCCCACCCCCCCCCCCCCCCACCCCCCCCCCCCCCCACCCCCCCCCCCCCCCACCCCCCCCCCCCCCCACCCCCCCCCCCCCCCACCCCCCCCCCCCCCCACCCCCCCCCCCCCCCACCCCCCCCCCCCCCCACCCCCCCCCCCCCCCACCCCCCCCCCCCCCCACCCCCCCCCCCCCCCACCCCCCCCCCCCCCCACCCCCCCCCCCCCCCACCCCCCCCCCCCCCCACCCCCCCCCCCCCCCACCCCCCCCCCCCCCCACCCCCCCCCCCCCCCACCCCCCCCCCCCCCCACCCCCCCCCCCCCCCACCCCCCCCCCCCCCCACCCCCCCCCCCCCCCACCCCCCCCCCCCCCCACCCCCCCCCCCCCCCACCCCCCCCCCCCCCCACCCCCCCCCCCCCCCACCCCCCCCCCCCCCCACCCCCCCCCCCCCCCACCCCCCCCCCCCCCCACCCCCCCCCCCCCCCACCCCCCCCCCCCCCCACCCCCCCCCCCCCCCACCCCCCCCCCCCCCCACCCCCCCCCCCCCCCACCCCCCCCCCCCCCCACCCCCCCCCCCCCCCACCCCCCCCCCCCCCCACCCCCCCCCCCCCCCACCCCCCCCCCCCCCCACCCCCCCCCCCCCCCACCCCCCCCCCCCCCCACCCCCCCCCCCCCCCACCCCCCCCCCCCCCCACCCCCCCCCCCCCCCACCCCCCCCCCCCCCCACCCCCCCCCCCCCCCACCCCCCCCCCCCCCCACCCCCCCCCCCCCCCACCCCCCCCCCCCCCCACCCCCCCCCCCCCCCACCCCCCCCCCCCCCCACCCCCCCCCCCCCCCACCCCCCCCCCCCCCCACCCCCCCCCCCCCCCACCCCCCCCCCCCCCCACCCCCCCCCCCCCCCACCCCCCCCCCCCCCCACCCCCCCCCCCCCCCACCCCCCCCCCCCCCCACCCCCCCCCCCCCCCACCCCCCCCCCCCCCCACCCCCCCCCCCCCCCACCCCCCCCCCCCCCCACCCCCCCCCCCCCCCACCCCCCCCCCCCCCCACCCCCCCCCCCCCCCACCCCCCCCCCCCCCCACCCCCCCCCCCCCCCACCCCCCCCCCCCCCCACCCCCCCCCCCCCCCACCCCCCCCCCCCCCCACCCCCCCCCCCCCCCACCCCCCCCCCCCCCCACCCCCCCCCCCCCCCACCCCCCCCCCCCCCCACCCCCCCCCCCCCCCACCCCCCCCCCCCCCCACCCCCCCCCCCCCCCACCCCCCCCCCCCCCCACCCCCCCCCCCCCCCACCCCCCCCCCCCCCCACCCCCCCCCCCCCCCACCCCCCCCCCCCCCCACCCCCCCCCCCCCCCACCCCCCCCCCCCCCCACCCCCCCCCCCCCCCACCCCCCCCCCCCCCCACCCCCCCCCCCCCCCACCCCCCCCCCCCCCCACCCCCCCCCCCCCCCACCCCCCCCCCCCCCCACCCCCCCCCCCCCCCACCCCCCCCCCCCCCCACCCCCCCCCCCCCCCACCCCCCCCCCCCCCCACCCCCCCCCCCCCCCACCCCCCCCCCCCCCCACCCCCCCCCCCCCCCACCCCCCCCCCCCCCCACCCCCCCCCCCCCCCACCCCCCCCCCCCCCCACCCCCCCCCCCCCCCACCCCCCCCCCCCCCCACCCCCCCCCCCCCCCACCCCCCCCCCCCCCCACCCCCCCCCCCCCCCACCCCCCCCCCCCCCCACCCCCCCCCCCCCCCACCCCCCCCCCCCCCCACCCCCCCCCCCCCCCACCCCCCCCCCCCCCCACCCCCCCCCCCCCCCACCCCCCCCCCCCCCCACCCCCCCCCCCCCCCACCCCCCCCCCCCCCCACCCCCCCCCCCCCCCACCCCCCCCCCCCCCCACCCCCCCCCCCCCCCACCCCCCCCCCCCCCCACCCCCCCCCCCCCCCACCCCCCCCCCCCCCCACCCCCCCCCCCCCCCACCCCCCCCCCCCCCCACCCCCCCCCCCCCCCACCCCCCCCCCCCCCCACCCCCCCCCCCCCCCACCCCCCCCCCCCCCCACCCCCCCCCCCCCCCACCCCCCCCCCCCCCCACCCCCCCCCCCCCCCACCCCCCCCCCCCCCCACCCCCCCCCCCCCCCACCCCCCCCCCCCCCCACCCCCCCCCCCCCCCACCCCCCCCCCCCCCCACCCCCCCCCCCCCCCACCCCCCCCCCCCCCCACCCCCCCCCCCCCCCACCCCCCCCCCCCCCCACCCCCCCCCCCCCCCACCCCCCCCCCCCCCCACCCCCCCCCCCCCCCACCCCCCCCCCCCCCCACCCCCCCCCCCCCCCACCCCCCCCCCCCCCCACCCCCCCCCCCCCCCACCCCCCCCCCCCCCCACCCCCCCCCCCCCCCACCCCCCCCCCCCCCCACCCCCCCCCCCCCCCACCCCCCCCCCCCCCCACCCCCCCCCCCCCCCACCCCCCCCCCCCCCCACCCCCCCCCCCCCCCACCCCCCCCCCCCCCCACCCCCCCCCCCCCCCACCCCCCCCCCCCCCCACCCCCCCCCCCCCCCACCCCCCCCCCCCCCCACCCCCCCCCCCCCCCACCCCCCCCCCCCCCCACCCCCCCCCCCCCCCACCCCCCCCCCCCCCCACCCCCCCCCCCCCCCACCCCCCCCCCCCCCCACCCCCCCCCCCCCCCACCCCCCCCCCCCCCCACCCCCCCCCCCCCCCACCCCCCCCCCCCCCCACCCCCCCCCCCCCCCACCCCCCCCCCCCCCCACCCCCCCCCCCCCCCACCCCCCCCCCCCCCCACCCCCCCCCCCCCCCACCCCCCCCCCCCCCCACCCCCCCCCCCCCCCACCCCCCCCCCCCCCCACCCCCCCCCCCCCCCACCCCCCCCCCCCCCCACCCCCCCCCCCCCCCACCCCCCCCCCCCCCCACCCCCCCCCCCCCCCACCCCCCCCCCCCCCCACCCCCCCCCCCCCCCACCCCCCCCCCCCCCCACCCCCCCCCCCCCCCACCCCCCCCCCCCCCCACCCCCCCCCCCCCCCACCCCCCCCCCCCCCCACCCCCCCCCCCCCCCACCCCCCCCCCCCCCCACCCCCCCCCCCCCCCACCCCCCCCCCCCCCCACCCCCCCCCCCCCCCACCCCCCCCCCCCCCCACCCCCCCCCCCCCCCACCCCCCCCCCCCCCCACCCCCCCCCCCCCCCACCCCCCCCCCCCCCCACCCCCCCCCCCCCCCACCCCCCCCCCCCCCCACCCCCCCCCCCCCCCACCCCCCCCCCCCCCCACCCCCCCCCCCCCCCACCCCCCCCCCCCCCCACCCCCCCCCCCCCCCACCCCCCCCCCCCCCCACCCCCCCCCCCCCCCACCCCCCCCCCCCCCCACCCCCCCCCCCCCCCACCCCCCCCCCCCCCCACCCCCCCCCCCCCCCACCCCCCCCCCCCCCCACCCCCCCCCCCCCCCACCCCCCCCCCCCCCCACCCCCCCCCCCCCCCACCCCCCCCCCCCCCCACCCCCCCCCCCCCCCACCCCCCCCCCCCCCCACCCCCCCCCCCCCCCACCCCCCCCCCCCCCCACCCCCCCCCCCCCCCACCCCCCCCCCCCCCCACCCCCCCCCCCCCCCACCCCCCCCCCCCCCCACCCCCCCCCCCCCCCACCCCCCCCCCCCCCCACCCCCCCCCCCCCCCACCCCCCCCCCCCCCCACCCCCCCCCCCCCCCACCCCCCCCCCCCCCCACCCCCCCCCCCCCCCACCCCCCCCCCCCCCCACCCCCCCCCCCCCCCACCCCCCCCCCCCCCCACCCCCCCCCCCCCCCACCCCCCCCCCCCCCCACCCCCCCCCCCCCCCACCCCCCCCCCCCCCCACCCCCCCCCCCCCCCACCCCCCCCCCCCCCCACCCCCCCCCCCCCCCACCCCCCCCCCCCCCCACCCCCCCCCCCCCCCACCCCCCCCCCCCCCCACCCCCCCCCCCCCCCACCCCCCCCCCCCCCCACCCCCCCCCCCCCCCACCCCCCCCCCCCCCCACCCCCCCCCCCCCCCACCCCCCCCCCCCCCCACCCCCCCCCCCCCCCACCCCCCCCCCCCCCCACCCCCCCCCCCCCCCACCCCCCCCCCCCCCCACCCCCCCCCCCCCCCACCCCCCCCCCCCCCCACCCCCCCCCCCCCCCACCCCCCCCCCCCCCCACCCCCCCCCCCCCCCACCCCCCCCCCCCCCCACCCCCCCCCCCCCCCACCCCCCCCCCCCCCCACCCCCCCCCCCCCCCACCCCCCCCCCCCCCCACCCCCCCCCCCCCCCACCCCCCCCCCCCCCCACCCCCCCCCCCCCCCACCCCCCCCCCCCCCCACCCCCCCCCCCCCCCACCCCCCCCCCCCCCCACCCCCCCCCCCCCCCACCCCCCCCCCCCCCCACCCCCCCCCCCCCCCACCCCCCCCCCCCCCCACCCCCCCCCCCCCCCACCCCCCCCCCCCCCCACCCCCCCCCCCCCCCACCCCCCCCCCCCCCCACCCCCCCCCCCCCCCACCCCCCCCCCCCCCCACCCCCCCCCCCCCCCACCCCCCCCCCCCCCCACCCCCCCCCCCCCCCACCCCCCCCCCCCCCCACCCCCCCCCCCCCCCACCCCCCCCCCCCCCCACCCCCCCCCCCCCCCACCCCCCCCCCCCCCCACCCCCCCCCCCCCCCACCCCCCCCCCCCCCCACCCCCCCCCCCCCCCACCCCCCCCCCCCCCCACCCCCCCCCCCCCCCACCCCCCCCCCCCCCCACCCCCCCCCCCCCCCACCCCCCCCCCCCCCCACCCCCCCCCCCCCCCACCCCCCCCCCCCCCCACCCCCCCCCCCCCCCACCCCCCCCCCCCCCCACCCCCCCCCCCCCCCACCCCCCCCCCCCCCCACCCCCCCCCCCCCCCACCCCCCCCCCCCCCCACCCCCCCCCCCCCCCACCCCCCCCCCCCCCCACCCCCCCCCCCCCCCACCCCCCCCCCCCCCCACCCCCCCCCCCCCCCACCCCCCCCCCCCCCCACCCCCCCCCCCCCCCACCCCCCCCCCCCCCCACCCCCCCCCCCCCCCACCCCCCCCCCCCCCCACCCCCCCCCCCCCCCACCCCCCCCCCCCCCCACCCCCCCCCCCCCCCACCCCCCCCCCCCCCCACCCCCCCCCCCCCCCACCCCCCCCCCCCCCCACCCCCCCCCCCCCCCACCCCCCCCCCCCCCCACCCCCCCCCCCCCCCACCCCCCCCCCCCCCCACCCCCCCCCCCCCCCACCCCCCCCCCCCCCCACCCCCCCCCCCCCCCACCCCCCCCCCCCCCCACCCCCCCCCCCCCCCACCCCCCCCCCCCCCCACCCCCCCCCCCCCCCACCCCCCCCCCCCCCCACCCCCCCCCCCCCCCACCCCCCCCCCCCCCCACCCCCCCCCCCCCCCACCCCCCCCCCCCCCCACCCCCCCCCCCCCCCACCCCCCCCCCCCCCCACCCCCCCCCCCCCCCACCCCCCCCCCCCCCCACCCCCCCCCCCCCCCACCCCCCCCCCCCCCCACCCCCCCCCCCCCCCACCCCCCCCCCCCCCCACCCCCCCCCCCCCCCACCCCCCCCCCCCCCCACCCCCCCCCCCCCCCACCCCCCCCCCCCCCCACCCCCCCCCCCCCCCACCCCCCCCCCCCCCCACCCCCCCCCCCCCCCACCCCCCCCCCCCCCCACCCCCCCCCCCCCCCACCCCCCCCCCCCCCCACCCCCCCCCCCCCCCACCCCCCCCCCCCCCCACCCCCCCCCCCCCCCACCCCCCCCCCCCCCCACCCCCCCCCCCCCCCACCCCCCCCCCCCCCCACCCCCCCCCCCCCCCACCCCCCCCCCCCCCCACCCCCCCCCCCCCCCACCCCCCCCCCCCCCCACCCCCCCCCCCCCCCACCCCCCCCCCCCCCCACCCCCCCCCCCCCCCACCCCCCCCCCCCCCCACCCCCCCCCCCCCCCACCCCCCCCCCCCCCCACCCCCCCCCCCCCCCACCCCCCCCCCCCCCCACCCCCCCCCCCCCCCACCCCCCCCCCCCCCCACCCCCCCCCCCCCCCACCCCCCCCCCCCCCCACCAGTTGCAAAGGCCTTAGCAGACCAGGTGCTCAGGAGCAGCAGCAGCAGCAGAAGGCCATTGCTTTCACCTCCTGCATGTGAGCTCCCAAAGGCACCTGGTGGGCCACTGCGAGTAGCAGAGAGCTGGACTAGATGGACTCTGGTCTGATCCAGCTGGCTTGTTCTTATGTTCGTATGATTAATTATATCAGAAACCCTGAACAGTATAAGTTGGCTGCTGGCTTTTTCTAAACCATCCATTTTTAGAAAGGCATAGGAAAAAATGTGTTTTATTTTAAAAAGGTAAATCCATCAGCATTTTATCCCAAATAAGAGTCTTGTCACACTTTTAAAGGCTTTTGTTTTTATTGCACCTTAAAATTTCCTAGACTAGAGTGCACTGCCTCTTCAGGCGCATGATAGATTCGTCGTTCTGGAAGGCTCAGAAAATGCACGGGGGTGGGGGGTGGGGGTGGGGGTGGTATACGTAATAAATACAATGCAGTTTAAGAACATAAGAACATAAGAACAAGCCAACTGGATCAGACCAAAGTCCATCTAGTCCAGCTCTCTGCTACTCGCAGTGGCCCACCAGGTGCCTTTGGGAGCTCACATGTAGGATGTGAACGCAATGGCCTTCTGCGGCTGTTGCTCCCGATCACCTGGTCTGCTAGTTTGCCGCCTGGATCTAGGTTGGCAGCTAAATTCCAGCCGAGACATCTTTTGAATTCAACAAGGGCTACAGAAGGCTGCCCAGTATTGTTCAGATTTCCTATTAAGCTAAAGCCAAAAAACTACAAAACATCTTCCTCTCCATTTATACCAGGACCAAGGCCTTTGGCAGACCCTCTAATGCAGGGGTGTCCAACTCTGGCGCTTCAGAGGTTCGTGGACTACAATTCCCATCAGCCTCTGCTGGCACGGCCTTGGCCATGCTGGCAGGGGCTGATGGGAACTGCAGTGCAGGAACATCTGGAGCACCACAGGCTGGCCACCCCTGGCTTAGGCCAATTCACAGTTCAGGCCAGTTACAGATCTCAGAACTTTTCAGCCCATATGGGGGCAGCCAATGGCAAACCACCTCCCAACATCTATTGCAGGGGTAGCCAACCTATGGTTCTCCAGATGTCCATGGACTACAATTCCCATCAGGCCATGCCAGCAGGGGCTGATGGGAATTGTAATCCATGGACAACTGGAGCACCCGAGTTGGACACCTCTGCTCTAGTGCATATTCCCATTGGTGGACAAGAATGAACAACTGAGCTGCAGGCTGGCAGAGCTCTGGGAAAGTGGCTGTTGATTCTTATGAAAGAGGGCAGGGGTGCCTGGAGTTTGGAAGGAGAGGCTGTGGTGTTTTGATGAAGGGAAGGGTTTTGCAGTGCTTCTCCCTAGACAAGAGGCTATCAATTGAAGAGGTGTGCACCAGTTTCTCGGCTCGGCAGGACAAAAACGCCGAGAAGCAGAAGGAATCTTGCTGTGCTGGAGCCAAACAGGGAATTCTTGGGGCTGAACCTGAGCTTACGGGTGGCCAGTTGCTTGTCCCAGTTGAATCCAGGTGAAAAGCTCTGCTAACGGAATGGGTGTGGCAGTTTCTACCAATTCTACCAGTTTCTACCAAGGAGCAGCAGTGGCGTAGGAGGTTAAGAGCTCGTGTATCTAATCTGGAGGAACCAGGTTTGATTCCCCGCTCTGCCGCCTGAGCTGTGAGGCTTCTCTGGGGAATTCAGATTAGCCTGTACACTCCCACACACGCCAGCTGGGTGACCTTGGGCTAGTCACAGCTTCTCAGAGCTCTCTCAGCCCCACCTACCTCACAGGGTGTTTGTTGTGAGGGGGGAAGGGCAAGGAGATTGTCAGCCCCTTTGAGTCTCCTGCAGGAGAGAAAGGGGGGATATAAATCCAAACTCCTCCTCCTCCTCCTCCTCTTCTTCTTCTTCCTCTTCTTCTTCTTCTTCTTCTTCTTCTTCTTCTTCTTCTTCTTCTCCTCTCTTCCTTCTGCAGAGCCTCAGGAGAGACTGGAACAGGGGTCTGCAACCAATTGGCCATGTTGGCAGGGGCTGATGGGAATTGTAGTCCATGAACATTGGGAGAGCCGCAGGTTGCAGACCCCTGGACTAGAACATGCTGTTGCACTGACAGAAGGGCCTTACATGAGCAGAAAATTTAGTCTGGATCCAACCCTGTCAAGTTGTAGCTTGCAAACTCATTGAATTTCTGCTATCCAAAGGACCCTTTCCCAAGGAGCAGTCCCACTGAATAACCAAGTAATCCCTCACAAGGACTTTCCTATAGGCTCTTAATTTCAGTTCCTCTGATGGACTGAATTAGTGAGCCTCGTCTAGGAAACAACATCACTTTTTGTATTGTCGAAGGCTTTCACGGCCGAAATCACTGGGGTGCTGTGTGGTTTCCGGGCTGTATGGCCGCGTTCTAGCAGCATTCTCTCCTGACGGTTCGCCTGCATCTGTGGCTGGCATCTTCAGAGGATCTGATAGTAGGAAAGCAAGTGGAGTATATATACCTGTTGGAGTATCCAGGGTGGGGGAAAAAAGAACCATTGTCTGTTAACAAGTAAAGGGTGCAATTAGCAAGCTAGATTTACATGTGGGATCCACCCATTAGCACAGTGGTGGCGAACCTATGGCACGGGTGCCAGAGGTGGCACTCAGAGCCCTCTCTGTGGGCAGGCATGCACAGAGTTCGTCATGTGGGGGGAAAATTCCCCCCCCCACACACACATCTAGGCTGACCTGGGCCACTGGACTTGCTGTGCGTGCACCTCAGCAAGCAGGGAGGACTCGGCTGGCAGGCCTGGTGCCTGTGCTCCAGGTGGCTGCTGCCCGGGGGGGGGGCAGAGGTGGCAGAGATGCTAGAGAGGCACATGCAGGACTTGCTGGAGGCTACAGCAGGCTGGCCCCTGCTTGAGGGGGTTATTCAGGTTAAACTACGTTGGCACTTTGTGATAAATAAGTGGGTTTTGGGTTGCAATTTGGGCACTCAGTCTCGAAAAGGTTCGCCATCGCTGCATTAGCATGTGAGTAACAATGAAGATAGCAAGGTCAATAGGTGAGGGCATCTGAATAGAAGTAGCCTGGCCTTTGGTTCTGGTGGGTTTTCCGGGCTGTGTGGCCGTGGTTGGGTGGATTTTGTTCCTAACGTTTCGCCTGCATCTGTGCCCGGCATCTTCAGAGGTGTATCACAGAGAAAAGTCTGTTCCACACTGTGTCTAAGTGAGAAGGGAAAGTTTAGTGTGGTATATTGTCCATGTCCCAGGGTGGGGAACCAATCATTAAGTGTTTGGGTGGAACATGCTATGCAAGAGTGTGGTTGAGTGCATTGCGGGTGGGGTTATCAGTCCATTTTTTAAGTACTTGAACCAAGCTTTGCTAATTTTCAGAGTCTCTTCTTTCTTATTGAAATTGTCTTTGTTTTGTGAATTTCAATGGCCTCCCTGTGCAGTCTGACATAGTAGGCTTCTGAATTGTCCAGAATTTCAGTGTTCTCAAATAAAATATTATGTCCAGTTTTGTTTAACACATGTTCTGCAACTGCAGATTTTTCAGGATGGTTAAGCCTGGCCTTTGTTCCCTTTGATGGTTTACTGTCTATAGCAGTGATGGCGAACCTATGGCACGGGTGTCAGAGGTGGCACTCAGAGCCCTCTCTGTGGGCACGCACAAACAGAGTTCATCATGTGGGGGGTGGAAAATCACTCCCCCTCCACACACATCTAGGCTGGCCTGGGCTGCTGAGCTCGATTATTAGCATTAAACCTAAGATCTAGTTTTGGGGAAACAGTGTAGGTAACCCTGTTCAGCGCTGTTAAACCCCACTGATTTTCATGCAAAGAACTAAAGCGCGATCCTTTACCTGGGAGTAAGCTCGGTTGCTGGCAATGTGGCTTGCTTCTGAGTAAACCCTCCTAGGGTCATGATTCACCCATTCGAAGAGTTGCATGGTTGCTTCAAAGCAAAGCCAACAACTACCACCAAGCTTGCTCCCGAGTAATGCACGCCTCAGAGCCAACCATTTTTTCTTAACTAAAACCACAGATTTCAGGTTAAATTGCCGTGTTGGCACTTTGCGATAAATAAGTGGGTTTTGGGTTGCAATTTGGGCACTTGGTCTCAAAAAGGTTCGTCATCCTGGTCTATAGTCATCCTGTGTTTGTGTGGAGCTGACTAGTCACTTTTCTTCATTCCAATAATGTGACACCTCCGAAATCCTTAATAGTAACAGTCCCCACAAATCCTTCTGCTAATGTCCGCCTTCATCTCTCCAAAGGACTGTCCAAATGGATTCGTCAGCAGATCCAGCACCACGAAAGCTTCGAGCGTGCTCTTGGCTCCTTGGAGACGTTTACTAAAAAAAACCAGAAGGGCACCAATTCTTCACTTCAGGACAACAGCGAATCTCTGCCCTCGCCTTCCAATTGGGCAGATCCGTCCACGAGTTCGGTCCTGGAGGTCACTCTACATCTATCGCCCGATGTTTCCATTGAAAGCGGAGAGCAGAATTTGGTCCCAGAAACCCTTTCTGCTGCAGACGTCAACACAGTTCATCCAGAGACGTCCAGCCAGTCATGCAACATCTTTGCAGAGGAAAAAAGTAGGCCTTTCATCCTGTTTTCTAGAATGCTTTAGGGCAGCTTGTGAAAATTTAAAATCATAAGAACATAAGAACGAGCCTGCTGGATCAGACCAGAGCCCATCTAGTCCAGCACTCTGCTACTCGCAGTGGCCCACCAGGTGCCTTTGGCAGGATGTGAAAGCAATGGCCTTCTGCTGCTGCTGCTCCCAAGCACCTGGTCTGCTAAGGCATTTGCAGTCTCAGATCAAGGAGGATCAAGATTGGGAGCCATAGATCGAATTTCTGCTGTATTTGTTTCTTTATAAGTAAAATCCAGGCTTGGATGCTAGCGTACTTTAAAGAAGGCCTTCTGCTTTCATATAAATCTACCCAAAAGTGCTGGTCACCTTCAGAGACCCTACTTCTGGTGCCTCCTGAATCTCAGGCAACCATCTGAGAAAGGGTCTTCTCAGTCGGGGTTCCAAAATGTTGGAACTCTCCTCCTCCCCCGTTAAGTGGCATCGGAGGTTAAGAGCTCATGTATCTAATCTGGAGGAACCGGGTTTGATTCCCAGCTCTGCCCCCTGAGCTGTGGAGGCTTATCTGGGGAATTCAGATTAGCCTGTGCACTCCCACACACGCCAGCTGGGTGACCTTGGGCTAGTCACAGATTCTCGGAGCTCTCTCAGCCCCACCTACCTCACAGGGTTGTCGTCGTCGTCGTCTTCTTCTTCTTCTTCTTCTTCTTCTTCTTCTTCTTCTTCTTCTTCTTCTTCTGTTTCCTGATATCATTGTCTTCCATCAGCAGGTGAAAACTTCATTTGGTTTGGCCTTTGCTCACTAGCTCATTAGCTCGTATTACCCGTCTCTTCTTTTTGTGTGTTAATGTCACCAGACCATAGTGAGTTGATTCCAGCTGTGAATGCCTTTGACAACACAGTAACAACAAGGATTCATATTATCTGTTCCTCCTTCTCCCCTCTCCCCTTACAGGTGACCACCCTTCTTATCAGACAGAAAACCAAGGACATTTTACAGGTTCCAAATCCAGTAGCTGCAACCCTGGAAACAAAAGGGACGAGGCAAGCAGTCATCCCTTCTCTGCCAGTGTAAAACCACAATTTAGCAAAATGTTGACCTCAACACCTGTGCCTGTAAAGAGTAAGAAGGACACTTGCCAAGCAACGCCAAAGCCAGAGGGGCCGATCGGTGAAGTCTGCCAGCTTGCCACGAATGAATGCCAGCGGGAGCTGTCGTTGGTTGAAGAAGGCAGGCGAAGTGATCTGATGGCACGCCCAGAAACAATGAGAGGGGCGACTGTCTCACTCATTCAAGAATATCCCTCTGAACCGCAGCTCTGTGCTTCTGAAGACAGAAGGGATGTGACCGTTTCTCCAGTGAGAGGGAATAGGGAACCTTCCGCACTAGACATAACTGTAGAAACAGATGCCGGCGATGACAGTATCTATTTCACACCTGAACTTTACGACGAGTCGGCTGAAGAGGAAAACGAATGGCTAGCGCGGGCCTCTGGTGACAGCGGGACTTTGCTCGAACTTGCTGAGTCTGCTTCCTCTGAAGATCTGCTGGAAGTGTGTACCCCAAACCCAGGAGCTGCAACAGCCAGAATGCCAACCCCTGCAGCAGCAGCGGAAACAGGGTATCATGGAACCATGCACAGTGATGTGAGTCACAACAGCGCACCTGCGCACGGTGCTAGCGGGGGTGAAGCTGAGCGGGAAGAAGGGACTCCGAGAAGGAAAAGTAAACTTTCCAGATCGAGGAACAAAGGTGTGTTTTCCTTTCAGCCGAGTGGTTGTTAGAACCTCCGAAATGAGTTCAGCTAGGCTTTTGAGAGGGAATCATGGAAGAATCGTTCTTGTGGTTCATGGGTGTCAAACTCGCGGCCCTCCAGATGTTGTGGACTACAGTTCCCATCGTCCCCTGCGTCTGGAGGGCCGCAAGTTTGACACCTGTGTTGTGGTGTTACATTGGGGCAAACTCCGTTGATCCCGTTTTTGCAGCCAAATAAAAGCAAGTTATGAATCATCTAAGGCTAAGATTGAAATGAGACTTTATGGCTGACCTGTGTCTGTTACCTCCTCCTCCTCTCTTCCCAGTAGTATTTAATGAAGGGAAATGAGTAGCGTTATGCCGTTGTGTTGTGAGGTTCCCTTCCTCGCAAACAGCAGCTAATGAAGTGGCTTGCGAATGGGGGAAGTCGCTCTGCGGTTGCATCATGCGGAGTTATTAATGGCAGGTAAGAGAGGACCCGGTGGCGCGGGTCCCTTGCCTTCAGCAACAGCCGTGTGTTGGCTGTACTTTGCAATTCATTCCTAAAGGTGAATTCCTGGTGGCTTCAACCCCCTGCAGAAAGCACTGACTGTTCAGGATCTTCCCCTCCCCCTCCCCCGTAGAACCACGTACTGTCCCGGGCGAGGGTCAAGGACTCGCCTATACTAATCGCAGAAAGGAACGAGCTTGCCCTTTCTGCCCTTGAAGAGAAAGAAAGGAGAGATTTCCTTCTGTCAGGTTCAACCTCCTGACCTGGGCAACTTTTAGTACATGCAGGTCCCTGGGGATAAACATTCCCAGAATTAAAAATGGCTCCGGGGGGAAGGGAAACTGGGGAATGGCCATCAGTCCTGTGCTCATGGATCACAGGATACAGTCCAGTGACCTCTGCAGTTACCGTGCAGTACAAGCATATGGGTTTTTCAGGACTTTGGTGCTAAATAAAGCTCTCTTGCTTGTGACAAATGAACTAGGCCCGTGGTGGCAAACCTTTGGCACTCCAGATGTTATGGACTACAATTCCCATCAGCCCCTGCCAGCATGGCCAATTGGCCATGTTGGCAGGTGCTGATGGGAATTGTAGTCCATAACATCTGGAGTGCCAAAGGTTCACCACCACGGAACTAGGCTGTCTTGTGAAGGATAACCATGTTTCTCTCTCTCACACACACACACACACACACACACACACACACACACACACACACACACACACACACACACACACACACACACACACACACACACACACACACACACACACCCCGCCCCCGTCCTATATCCTGAAAGAACGGGAGCTTTAAAACCGGAAAAGATGTGGTATTAAAATTTTTTGGGTACAGCCCAGTTATTGAATTCCTTCTTGGTCTGGTACACTTCTGTTACTGTAAAATGTAAGACTTGCATAGGCCATGGATGGTTTGGAGAGAGCCAACGCGCCATTGCTTGGATCCAGTGGAGGGGATTTCCATCAGCAGGATGTTGTGTCACAGCCCAAAGGGCTCCCCCAAAGGCAACAGAGAACCCCCCCAAGAGCACCGCAAGGGGTGAATCCACAGGGTGATCAATAGAAATCCCTCTCCTGCTAATGGAAACCTACTGTTGGATCTGACCCTTTTTCCTTTGGCAGTCAACTTTTTCCCCCGCGCCCCGAAACCTTTTGAGATAAAGTCCGGTCATCACAGAATCCCTTCAGACAAGATTGGTACGTCCTTGCGGATGATCAACTTAAACGTTTCCACGCGGCAGGAAAAACTAGTCTGCTGCAGCCGTTATTGCTTTTCTGCTCTGGGTGTGCAAAAAACATTGTCCCCTTTATGGTGGATTGGCTGTGCCATCTGCTACACAGACCAGAAGCTAGGAAAAGAAACAGAACAAGAGGAGCGTTGCCTCTTGAGCTTGCAAAGCACACGCCTTCCTTAACAATCAGGGGAGCCTTCTTCCGGGTAGAGGAATGTACATTGGCAAACACTGTTAGTCACTTTGTGAGAAGTTGTGCTTCTTCACAGGAAAAAGAGTGTGAACAACAGTTTTGCATCTCAGCAGCTGTTCGTATGCCTCTGGGAAGTGTAGCCCGATCAGGACTTCTGTGTGTGGAACTACGGGTGTTCAGGGGTCCACGGAGCAGCTCTTAAAATGATTTGCTAGAATAACCACAGAACAAACCTCTTTGATTTTGATTTGTTAATTTGCCTTATCAAGAAATATTTGCTGATAAATAAAAGCAAATTATAAAAATTTAGTTGTAAGACATGCTGCTCTTAGAAGTCTTTTATTTTTGCTGCAAATGTACATATGAAATTGTATGTAAGTTGGTCCCAGTGATATTTCTTCTAATTCTGCAGTATTGCAGTCCTTTGATGTTAGGCTGTAAAATAATAGCCCCTTTATTATGTGCAATTCTTTTCCGAATCTTGATCAAATAAAATCACATATGCATTTTGGACTGGCTGCATCTTGTTTGTTATAATATAGTGGGACGTGAATCGAGCGTTGTATTATTAAAAACCAGAACCAAACTGTTACATCACTGAAATACGTAATAATTTGAATAAAGATAGAGCTTCGTTAACAACTATAGGTTCTGAGTCTTACATATCCTAAAATAATCAAATCTTGAATTTATTGAAGGGCTGAAGGTACAGAGAACATATAAACGAAGAATCAGGAAAGCTAGTAACAGAGATTGCCACGTCAGTGATGGAAAGGTAAAGCTGAAAAGAATTGATAGAGTTGATGAGTGCAGTGGTAGTTTGAGAGATTGAATTTGAGATACTGAATTTGGAACACTGCTACATTGTATAATTGATGTCAGGTTAATTAAGAATGATTCTGGTATGGCTTTGGTCTGCTACCATTTAGGGTCCCTTCTAATGTTGCCTTTACAACAGTGGCGTAGCGCCCACAGGACCCGGGGGGGCAACACCCTGGATGTGCGCTGGTTCAGGGGTGTGAAGGGACGGGGGTGGGCAATGCCGCGGCAGGGGCACAGGACACACACGAGCCCCACATGCAGTTCCTCCTCGCTCTGCCCTTCTTTACAACATGGAAAACTGCAGCCCCACTCCTCTCTGCGCCAGCTGAGGTTATGTAGGATGGGCCCAACATAAGGTGACCAAATGGTCACCTTTGTAAACCGGGACGGGCGGGTGGTGGGCTGCCGCACGCATGCAGCCGCAGGAGCGCACTGCCTTCTGGGGCGCTCCCGTTTCCCGCTCTGTCACAGGGCGGGAAACGGGAGCGCCCCAGAAGGCCGTGCTCCTGCGGCCGCGTGCACGGGAGGCTGCCGCATTGCCTTACACCCCAGAAGGCAGTGCGGCAGCCTTCCAAAAATCGGGACACTTGAAAAAACCGCGGGACGCGGGACAAATTATTTTAAGGCGGGACTGTCCCGCCAAAAGCGGGACGTCTGGTCAGCCTAGCCCAACAGCCCATCTTGTCATGCTCAAATTGCAGCATTTTCCATGTGGGATGATGGAGGCCTGAGAACCTTGAACTTCTCGTGTGGTGTGTGAAGAGTCCACAACTGCAGTGGCTCTCCTATCCCTTCAAAGTGGAAGCAAAGCGCTCAATGCTTCGCAAAAGGTCACAATGTGCAGTACTTCCCTGTTTACATGAGCCACGTACAAGTAACTATTAAGGTCTTTTTCTCTCGCCCAGTCCCTTGTGAGGAGGCTACGTGAAAATTACGAACTCAGATTTTTTAGGAAAATTGGTCTGTTCTTTCATCCCTTCTTTGCGAACATTCAGGTCACCTAAGAAGCATGTTCTTGACAACATACTCTGCGATTCAGAACATAAATGCCACAGCAGCCCGGTTTTTACTGTACGCCAGTGGCATGGGGAGGGGTTGCAACCTGTGGTCTGGGACTTCTGATATCCCACTGCCTAATTCCACCAGAAATGATCTGTAATCTTGGTGGTTGCCCCAGGAATATGAAACTTGCTTTTCTACAAACACTAAATGTAGTCCCAGTTCGTGGGTTGTTGGTTGTTGTTTTTTCTGACAGCGCTGTATGCCTTTTCTCGATTATTTGCTACTTTTTTCAAAATAATGTGTATGGGGAATTGTAACCAGTGGTGGGATCCAAAAATTTTAGTAACAGGTTCCCATGGTGGTGGGATTCAAACTGTGGCATAGCGCCAATGGGGCTGGGCGGGGCACGACGGGGGCGTGGCTGGGCATTCCAGGGGCGGGGCATTCCTGGGCGGGGCTGTGGCAAGGACGCAGCTACTGCGCCGGTCCTTGGGCGGGAGACAAATGCACGCAGGCGCAGGCTGCCATGCACGCCGGTGCACCTCCTGCTAGACTGCTCCAAGTTCTGCGCGCTACTGCTGAGAGGAGGGGCGTCACTAAGGCCAAAATCACGTGGCAAAATCACCCATTAGTAACCCCCTCTCGGCACACACAAATAATTAGTAACCTACTCTCGGGAACCTGTGAGAACCTACTGGATCCCACCTCTGATTGTAACTCATCTTGGTATGTAATACTTTTAAAATGTTAATATGCATTTTTAGAATCCTAGTTTTGTATCGTATTTATTTGAACGGTGAGAGCGCTACGTCCCAGGCACCTGCGACAAACCTGTCCAGTAAATGAAAGAAACAGTCCCTCCAAACACGTTACAAATGGTAAATGGCTAGCCAGAAGGAAAAAGACGATCATTTTTCTGATTGCAGTTCTTTTGTGATGTCCCACAACTCTTAATAGGTTAACATTCACACTTCTTCTGTTTATCAAACATCACTGGATCCATGAGCCAGAGAGATTAAAAAGTACCTGCTGTGTAATGTATTTAGGGTGATCCGATCATTTTATTTTAATACAATAAATGTTTTTATTGCCAGCGAGTGATGGACGTTTCTAAGCAATAAAATATAGATCCGTATGCCTCTGTGCTTCAAGGCCAATGACTAATTTATTTCTGTTGGGACCCATTGTTTTCATTCACGTGTTGAGAAAGCCTCTCAAGATGATCGTCACTGTGCTTATTCAAATGCTTTGGTGGTCTTCATTTATATTTCTGTTGCCATTTCGTACTGAGGGGAAAGGCCGGAGAGACCCGACTTGCAAGGCCAGGCCTATGCCACAGTTTTTACAGAGATGAAATGCTGCCTAAAATAGCTGTTAAGTTTTGGTTTTATTTTGCTCGTGTTTTAGCATTTATTTTGCTCGTGTTTTAGTGTTCCCGGTAATCTCCATTTTGCCTATTATGATATTCTTGCTGCTCTTTATGCCCATCCCCCAGTCAAGGTTTTGAGGTGCTTGGTGGGTTGGGGAGTTTTTATCAGTCGTCGAGTCACATCTGATTTCTGGAAACTCCATAAGGCATAGGTGTCAAACTCGCAGCCCTCCAGATGTTACAGACTACAGTTCCCATCATCCCCTGACAAGGGGAACTGTAGTCCGTAACATCTGGAGGGCCGTGTGACACCTGTGCCATAAGGTTTTCAAGGCAAGAAGAAGAAAAAGGAGAAGAAGGAGAAGAAGGAGAAGAAGAAGAGTTTGGATTTATATCCCCCCTTTCTCTCCTGTAGGAGACTCAAAGGGGCTTACAATCTCCTTGCCCTTCCCCCCTCACAACAAACACCCTGTGAGGTAGGTGGGGCTGAGAGAGTTCAGAAGAACTGTGACTAGCCCAAGGTCACCCAGCTGGCGTGTGTGGGAGTGCACAGGCTAATCTGAATTCCCCTGATAAGCCTCCACAGCTCAGGCGGCAGAGCTGGGAATCAAACCCGGTTCCTCCAGATTAGATACAAGAGCTCTTAAACTCCTACACCACTGCTGCTCCAAAGCCCAGGTGGAGGCTGATTAAAGAGTTATGCTGGACCAGCATAACTCTGCAGCAGCTTCCAATTCCAGATTTTGCCACCATGGAGCTGTGGGGGGGAGGGGGGTGTCGGACGCCAGCGTGTTTGCTCTCTCCCCTGGCGGAGGGGGGGATGCCCCTTAGGCTGGTGGACCAGACAAACATTTCGGTGAGAGGCGCCCCTACTCCCAGAAGCCGCCCCGCCTTTGGATTGGGCCATAAGAGTTTTTCATAGATACAAATAGTAAAAGACAAATTGTGAGATCTCAAGGCAGTGATGCATTATGAATCATAAGAATTCAGAGTCAAGTGATAATTGACGGTGGTGTCAGTTTTGGCAATACCATTTCCTACACATTTGATGGAAGTGCCAAATATTAAGGAATTCTGGAAGGGAGTTTGGGGTATTTAACCCAGCCCTTAGCACTGTGGTATTTCTGTCCCTGGATAACGCATTGACAGGTTATTTGAAGAAAGCAGAATCTTAGCAAGAGTGATACTTTGTTAACATCAGCCAAATCATTAATTGCTAACGGCTGGCAACAAGGATGATTGAAGGATTGGAGCACCTTCCTTATGAGGAGAGGCTGCAGCGTTTGGGACTCTTTAGTTTGGAGAGGAGGTGTCTGAGGGGGGGGATATGATTGAAGTCTACAAAATTATGCATGGGGTAGAAAATGTCGACAGAGAGAAATTTTTCTCTCTTACAATACTAGAACCAGGGGGCATCCATTGAAAATCCTGGGGGGGAGAATTAGGACTAATAAAAGGAAACACTTCTTCACGCAACACGTGATTGGTGTTTGGAATATGCTGCCACAGGAGGTGGTGATGGCCACTAACCTGGATAGCTTTAAAAAGGGCTTGGACAGATTTATGGAAGAGAAGTCGATCTATGGCTACCAATCTTGATCCTCCTTGATCTGAGATTGCAAATGCCTTAACAGACCAGTGATCGGGAGCAGCAGCCGCAGAAGGCCCTTGCTTTCACATCCTGTCTGTGAGCTCCCAAAGGCACCTGGTGGGCCACTGCGAATAGCAGAGTGCTGGACTAGATGGACTCTGGTCTGATCCAGCAGGCTAGTACTTATGTTCTTATGGTTAAAGGAGCAGCTATCTTTATTGGAGGCATGGCTCTGGGATCTATTAAATGATCAAATTAGTATATAGGCAGCTCAGTGTGTGTGTGTGTGTGTGTGTGTGTGTGTGTGTGTGTGTGTGTGAGAGAGAGAGAGAGAGAGAGAGAGAGAGGGAGAGAGAGAGAGAGAGAGAGAGAGAATTCCCCATGCTCCGGCATGGGGGCCCACTCCAACGGCACAAGAGGCAAATGCACTGGCAGAGGGTTACTTACCCAACCTGGAAACCACTGCTCATTCCCAATCCCACCAGTGCAAACCTCTGTGCCAACAAGGCTAAGGCCAGGCCCAGAACAGGAATCAACCTTAGTCAGCTTTCACTGCCCACTCAGCCCTGTGTGCTGGCAGAGCCAGCAGCAGGGATACTCCACGTTTTTGGTGGCGTATCTCCGTTATCCCCTATGGGGGGCCCCTTCCACACACGTAAAACAATGCGTTTTCAAACCACTTTCACAACTGTTTGCAAGTGAATTTTGCCATTCCGCACAGCTTCAAAGAGCACTGAAAGCAGTTTGAAAGTGCATTATTCTGCATGTGCTTAATGAGCCGGGAATTCTGGAAGGGTGGTTTTAAAAATGTTTGGGGTTCCCATGCCTCAGGAAAGCCCTTTGAAGAGGGTGGGGCAGAGCCAAAGCAGCACTGTCCCAGCCCTCTCTGAAAGACAGTGGTGTAGCACCAATGGGGCAAGAGGTACAATGCCCCGGTTGGCGCTGCAGTGGGGGCGCTCCTGGGCGCAGTTCCCCCTTGCTCCACCCTTGCTGAAAAGGGCTGTGAATTCACGTTCTGCAGAATCCAGTGCGTCCTCATGAATACTGAACCATTTGGGTGAAATTTGCAATCTTTTACGGAAAGGTATTGGACATCCATCTAGTGTCCGGTTAAGGACTTTGCTAACAGAATGATTTAAAATTTGAGCCAGCTGCATTGGCTCCCAGTGGAGTTCCGGATCATCCACAAGGTATGGGTATTAACCTTTAAGTCTTTGCGCGGCCTGGGGCCCTCGTACCTTCGGGACCACCTTACCCCATATGTCCCTACACGGCCTCTGCATTCAGCAGAGGCCAATTTACTGGTGGTCCCCAGCCCCTCAATGATACGGCTGGCCTCCACCCGGGCCAGGGCCTTTACAGCCCTGGCCCCGGCCTGGTAGAACACTCTTCTGCCAATTGTCCGGCCCCTGCGGGACCTTGGAGAGTTCCACAGGGCCTGTAAGACTGAGTTGTTTCACCGGGCCTTTGGGGAGGCCAGCCGCTGATGGTGTGCACCCTTCCTGTCCCTCCCTTTAACATTCTGGGAGTTTGTGACATCTATACCGTCCCCTCCGGGAGGGGTTTTTTACTGATAGTTTTAATGCTGGACACCAAATGATTCATACGGAACGCTGTAATTTTATATATTTTAATGGTGTCAATTATTTTAATGTTATTGTTATATCGTTTTGTAATATTTGTTGTTCACCGCCCAGAGCCCTTAGGGGATGGGGCGGTTTATAAATGCAATAATAAAATAAATAAATAAATAAAAAAGATGTGAGTATTCTTGCGCACCAATATTGGTATCTGTGCCTACACCAGAGAATGATTGTTAAGTAAAATTAGAATGAAAAAGACATACAGCATATGCACTTCGCAGCCTTGTCCGTTTAAAAAACAAACGCATGGAGCGCACGCTTAAATCTCTCTCGCTGAAGTACTGCGTGTGAAACTCGAAAGGACTTTACTTGGTTTAAATGATGCCCGGGATTTTTCTTCAAAATAGTTGTCAGGATGAAGAAAGTTCTTTTCCCTGTTCTCTGTGTCTATTTCTTTTTTCTTTGTTATACATTTGTATAATAGCTTTAAAATATTTATGAATATCTTCAAAGAAGACCGGCTTGCTTGCATGTGTTCCCCACCCCCATTTTTTGTTTTAATTTTTTAGTTTCGGTATATCTTTGAATGTCTTATTGGAATAGGGAGGCATATTCTCCTCCCGGCTATTTATATACAGTTTTCTTCTCCATGTCCTCCAGTACAGGTTGAAATAACTATCTTTGGCAACTTTGCATGGCAGTGGTTAAGTCTATGTTGTGTCCCCACAAGAGCACATCACAAAAAAGTTGAAAAATGGGTTTATTGGATGCCTTTTCTTGTATTAATCGCTGTTTTTAATGGAATTTCAGTAAGTCGTAATGATTATTTAAATGGATGGAGCCTACGTATATTGTTGTTGTGGATTTGTATGGTTTGCTCCCCTATTTAATATTGTATTGATTTTATGTTGTACACTGCCCTTGGGGATAGGGCGGTATAGAAATCTAAATAATAAATGAATAAATAAATAAACCACATGGATCTGATCACATTCAGTTTCTTCCTTCCTTATTGTGTTCCACACATTCCCTTGTGAACAGTGTCTTCCTCCTGATCTCTGTGCATCAGATCTGAATGCTCCAAATGCTTTCTTCATCGGCTGCTTCCACACTTTGGCCACGTCTTTCTCCAAAATATTTGTCAAACTCTACGCTTCTTGTCACAGTATGCAAGATCACATCCTTATTCCGCACATTTATTTAGAATAACTCCTACCCCCACTTATGTTTACAACACTGGGCCTATTTATGTACTTGTGGTCTGCCCCACAGTGAGCATACTTTCCCTTTAGGTCAGATTCTTGGTTGCAGATTCTTGCGCAAACGCTTCCCCCACCTCCCAAACTCATCACACTGCAGATCAGAGTAGCCCCATTTTATTTCTTTATTTGTTTGTTTGTTTATTAATTATTTGGATTTGTAGACCGCCCCATCCCCAAGGGGCTCTGGGCGGTGCACAACAGCGTCAGCATATATACAATATATAACAAAGGATCACAATAGTGACCCCATAAACAATTGTTACATTTATTAAAATCCATTAAAACAGCGGTCAAAACAATAATAACAGGCGTCCCATAACCCAATTCATTAAAAGCCTCCCCAAAAAGAGGGAACGGCCGGACTCCTCCCTAGGAGGGTAACGAAGATGTAAACAAAGATAGGATAGTAAAAATAAGTGAGTAAAGATAGATCATTAATGATAGATCATTAAAATTACTTGAAGAAAAGAAAACAATGGCAAACAACCTCCCAATCCAGAAGCAGGGGCAGGCAAAATGATGGCTGGGCTCAGAGAAATCAGAGGAGCACTTCCTCACATGTAAAGTGAAAGATGCAGGGAGACCACACATTGGAGCAAACAACCACAGGGTAAGTACTGCATGCATAAAGAGCCTAGCGCAGATAAATGTCTTTCCTTCTTCCACAACCATGTCTGAAAAATCCCACCCCATCTTTTAACCACTATTTAGACACAAGGTGGTTTAAATCATAAGTGATCTTGACTTATACCTGAGGGTTTACCAGAAATAAAGGGAGTCTTACATTCACTTTAACTAGGGCCTTTTCCGCACGGGCCTAATACGGCGGCCTGGGGACAGCAAAAATGCCGTCCCCAGGGAGCCGTTCGCCCGAACGGCGCGAAGCTGCAGTTTTCCTACCTCGCTCCATGAGCGAGGTTTACGTGCGAACGGCAGCGGCTCGAAGACGCCTTCCCTCCCCCCATGTCCGGTCGACCTACTTGCTCTGCCCTGCGACTCCGGAGCGGTCGCGCAGGGCAGGGGGGCATGTCCCCTGGCCTCGGCGACGTGCTGGAGGGCCGCAGCGCCGTCGTCCCGGTAGTTTCTGGGACCGTTCATGCGAATGGTCCCAGAGGGGTTGGGTTGGCGTCATGTACGCCGACCCAACCCCTACCGTGGCCGTGCGGAAACGGCCTAAGTTTGATGTGGCTTTTGAAGCCTTGGTTCTAAAGGAACTTTGTGTGGTTGGTGGTAGCCATTTTGCAGGGCCATAATTTGGTGAATGAACTTTGTGAAATTCTACATCAAATATAATGAATTTGAAGACGATTTTGCATTGTCAAAAGTTGGACCAGAAACAGACAGTGTCTTTAACCTTATTCTGAGCTATCTGAACAAAAAAATGCATGTTCCCATGATATTTTAAAGCTCCACACGTGAAATCTGACCTTCTGCTATAAAGCTACATTTAGACAGACGTCTGCAATAATATATCATAAAACCTGCTGACTTTTGGCACGAAGAACTCCTTTAATTATATGGTGCAGTATGTTTATGAGGGGGGAAAGATACAGGAAAGATTATCATAAAGAATTTCAGACATTGTTGATACGCTGCATTGACCTCAGAAAGAAACTTCCAAGGGTGAACATTTCCTGAATGGGGCACTCTGGGTTTCTGCTCTTAGTTTTCTAGGAAGTCAAAAGGTGACAAAGGCTAGCCTGGAAGCAGGGCTGAGAATGATTCCTCTTGGAAAGCTGTCTAACCATAGAGAGTTAGGCCAAACAACATATTGCAGCATATGCAAGACCACCATGGAGACTTGTAACCATATCCCAGCTGTGAGTTCCCAGAAGGAACTCCATCTAAAAGTATCACGGGGGGGGGGGGGTTCAGATTGGGACCATGGGATGAAGAGGAGCTCCTTCTTTCCCCCTGTACCATTTTACTGAGCTGAAATGGTACAGGGGTGTTATTTGCCCCATCATGGGCTGCATGTACCACCGTCCCGGTTCAAATATGGCCCCTATGGCAGTGATGGCAAACCTTTTTGGGACCGAGTGCCCAAATGGCAACCCAAAACCCACTTATTTATTGCAAAGCGCCAACACGGCAATTTAACCTGAATGCTGAGGTTTTGGTTGAGAAAAAATGGTTGGCTCCGAGGCGCATGTTACTCGGGAGTAAGCTTGGTGAAGTATCCGTGCAACGCTTCAAATGGGTGAATCACAACCCCAGGAGGGTTTACTCAGAAGCAAGCCCCATTGCCAGCAACGAACTTACTCCCAGATAAAGGATCGTGCCCAGGCTAGCTAGATGTGAGTATGGGGGGTGATTTTCCGCCCCCCCCACATGATGAACTCTGTGCACGTGTGCCCACAGAAAGGGCTCTGAGTGCCACCTCTGGCACCTGTGCCGTAGGTTCGCCATCATTGCCCTATGGTATTCCCACTGAGAACTTGCAGTTGCAATATGACCAGAAATCTTCACAGTGGATTCACACATGTTGCCATGAGTAATTTGTGCCTTAGACTGTTCTGGTTTAGATGGAAACCTGGGCTGGGTTTCGGTGATTGAGTACATGCCATATGTCAGACATTTTATTATTTATACCCTGCCTTTCTATGTAATGTAAATACTCAAGGTCGCTCACAACATCAAAACAAAATCAATTTTTAAAAGAGCAAATGGCAACCGTAAGAAACTTAAAAGTACTGGAGAAAAAAATTCAGCAAAAAAGCGTTTGTAGAATAAAAATAGTTTCCAACCAGTGTTGGAAAGCAGGAAGTAGCATAGCGCTGGAAAAGATCGTACAGAGAGGAAGCCGTTCAGAAAGTCCTTGTGGTTTCCCAGTTGTGGGTTCCTGCAATAAAGTTTTCTCAAACAACCTCGGAGCATGTGCTGGTACATGTGGGGGGAGATGATCTATCAGGTAATTTGGACAACAACCATTGAGCATGCTGGTTGTTCCCAGCATAGAGTAAAATGGCACATTCTGGGGTTCTGCATCTACCTCTGTATGAGTTGCTGCTCCTTCAGTCAGGAGGTCTGCTTGAAAAACAGGCTAAAATGGGCTCTTCCGTGGATACATAATTTTGTTCTTTGGCAGTCTTAAAAAAGGAAGACTTTGGGGGGAATGTTGAAACGTTGCCTCTTTATTTTAGTGAGCTATTGGAAATCTGGGTGTTTGACTTAGCAGTAAGATCTCGTTCCCCAAAAGCCGTGGAATCGTACCGTATGTCTGAGGACTTGACGACACAGACGTTCCAGGGCCTCAAGATCTGTTCCCAATTATCTAATAACATTTCTCCTGCAAATAAACTAGCTGCATTTGTTTGTATAGCAAAGGTTTTTTTAAAAATGTATTTAAGGGCTTGTTTCTTTGGCCGATTAGAGGTCAGCTGCCGAGGCAGCCGCTTTTGTACGTTTAACAGGATATTCTTTTGCTCCTCGTGTTGCCACATTTGGCAAACTTTTAGCTTAATGCGCCTTTCGGGAATACCAGTCTGACCTCAATCTGAGTAAAGCCTTAATAGTCAGCGTGAGGGATGCTCGCGGGAGGTGGCGGTGGGCATTTTCCCCCTGCAGACTGTATATTTGTTATCGCATGTTAATCAGATTCCTCGTTCTTTTTAATAAAGATTTCATCTGCCACGCGAATGCATAATCGGCTGTGTCTGAGCGACTATCCTTTGTCTCGAGCAGATTACGAAAACTGTATTAAGCGTCATCAGGCCAAAAAAAATGACAACTTTATTAATTTGTCTTTTATGTATTTTCCAGCAGATTGGGCCTCATTATTATGCAAACGCATTACGCCGAGCAAGAGACACAGAAGTAGCTCATTAACGTTTTCCCCCCTTGGTTTGCAACAGATTTGGTCTTGAGACGTGTGTGGCGAATAATTGCTAATTAACGTGGGTTAAATTTGTACAGTTGACTGTCTTTTCTTGTTGGTTTTTGTCCTGTGCTCGGAGAAGGCAGCAGAGCGCCATCCGGAACGGCTGTGACGAGGCAGAAGCTGGTCTTGGCTGCTCGAAATTATATTTGCACAGTTCGCCGTCCATTTTCCAAGCTTGCAATTGTACAAAGCATAATTAGGACAGTTCCGGATTATTTTACAATGGGTGGGCTCATTCATAGCTTCTCCTTTTAAAAGGAGATGAACATCAGTTGTCAGGATAATTAATGGAAATACCCATCAACACATAAACACACACTGTAGTAACGTGTCGCTATAAAAGTGAGAGACTCCAGTCTCACCCAGCGGAGGGTTTCGCTCCTTGCTAATTGTGACCTTCATTGTATTAAACAGAGTTTAATTGTTTTCTATCCCACTTATTCCGGTACAGTTTGCATTGTTGTTTTAACCATCTGTCTTTTATTCTTCTCCCCAAACCTGCAATGTTAGCGTAATTACCTGCGAAATATGTAAGTGCTGAGAAAATTAAATGTGCGGATTTGGCAATAATCTACGGTTTGACAACTTTGCCCCTAAGTGCGTAATTGGTTTAAGCCGGGTTTGTGCTTCATACTTATCCCATACAGCAACGTCTTCTGTAATCTGTCTGCCACATAGCTGATAAGACTTGGCCGCCGCTGAAGTTTTTGCAGCACCAGAAATGAAATCCTGATCCGTTCAGGTTTTGTGTGGATTTAAATTGATAATCTGGTTTAGGAAATTGGGTGAGTAGACAAATCTAGGAGGAGACAAACCGCTTCAGAGCAGAGCGCTGGAAAAATTGTTGGATTGGCTCGGATTTTCTAACAAAACTGTTGTCGACTGCATATGTTCATCGCTCTTGTTGTCTTCTGTAGCCAAGAGGTGCCCATTAGTCCTGTTGTTAACCTTATTATTTTTTTGACCTGTGTGCATTTTCTCACTGTCTCCCTCCTGGGAGTATACATTCAAAACAACAGAAGTACTAAAGATTATTAGGATTGTGTTCATACTTGTGGAAGCCGGGGAGGGTGACATATGGAGCTATCATTTTTAGCAGCAGCCCTATGTCTGCCCCACTGGTTTGTTTCAGCCTTAAGCTTTGGGGAGCCTTTGTGCGGAAGGAGTTCCACAGATGACTAAGGCTGAGCATGGCTTTTGACCGTTGTAAAGAAGTGTGTGCAGACACATGGAGCTGCCTTGTACCGAACCGGATTCTTGGTCCATCGAAATCAGTATTGCCTATGGCAGCCTCGTCCAAGGGGGGGGGGCTAAAAGGACTCCGGGGAGCGGAGCAGCCTTGTGCCGGCACATTTGCCCTCCCCAGGGAAAGGGCACAGACACGCTGGTGGCCGCACATCCCACAATGCCGTCGCCACAAAACCCAGAAGTTCAGATGCCAGCTGGGGCGGGGGGGGAGACAAGGACACTCTTGGGGGTTTAAGGCTGGCTGTGTGGTGCACCAGCCCTCAGACATATGCCACACCTTCTAGAACAGGAATATCATATCTTGTTGGGGCAAGCAAATAAATCATGCTCACCCCTCTCTGTCGGAATAATACCGGAACAGCGGCACACAGCCAAATATCTTGAATTATTAACTGAACCCCAACAGAGATGGATTATCACAAGGGCCAGATCCAATACCTTCCCATCGGCCATTACAAAGGGTCGTTAATTTCTTTATCCATCCCTCTCTGCTCCCAGGATCGGGTTTGTATCCACACACTGTAAAACCAAAGTGGAGACTCTTTTGCTCCACACATTATTCCTGACTGTCTAAGATATGTGGGCATCAGGAATTTCTCTCCCAGGCTGGCCCTAGACAAATCTGAAAGCGACTCTGACTGTTCTATTGTGGAGCTTCTGTTAAACAACGCAGATGTCGTGCTCTTGGGAAAAGTAGCAAAATTTCTTTTACAAGTGACAGAACTTTCTAAGTAACGTATACTGCTATATACAGCTCTTCACTGTCTTTTCGCGTACTTTGAATGTATGCTCTTGGATTTGTAGTATTTCAAAAAGTAATGTTCACAGCAACATGTATGCCACCGACAGTTTCTGTGGGGTATGTCCATTTAGCCCTGTGGGGTTTTTCCCTACTCCCTGTGCCACCGAAAAGCCCTTTTGGAGGCAGCGGGGTGGCGTACATAAGCACCGCAGCGCTCTGCCTCCGGGTTTGGATGGGGCTCTTACACTGGCAGCAACTCTTAAGGGCTCAGGTGTTAAAGTCACGGCCCTCCAGATGTTATGGCGATGGACAACCATCGCCACGCAACCCCCCGGACCTGTGTTCGTGGTTGGTGGATGACCACAGAGTCCACTGGAGTGAGTTCATTGAGGGCGACACTCTCACCCTCCCTCGCCCAGGTCTCCGTGATACATGCTAGGTCCACAGCATCATGCTGGCAGGGGATGATGGGAACTGTAGTCCATAACATCTGGAAAGCTGCGAGTTTGACACTTATGCTCTAGGGTCTCAGATACAGGTATGCTTATTTGTTTGTTTTTTGCATCACCTACTGCCAGATCTTTTAATTGGAGATGCTGGGGACTGAACCCAGGGCCTTCTGCATACCAAGTGATGAGCTACCCCTGAGCCATGACCCCTCCCTTGGCACCACCAGTCCAATGCATGGACACCTCTACAATGGGTTGACTGCACCTTGTTGTTTTGGAATAAAAGGGAACTTGCCCTTTAAATGCAGAAGTGAGTAGTTCTTTAGAACATCTGGCCTTGTCCATAGGTTCATAATTGGAAGGGCCAGAAGCCATTCCATTCCTTCCCATTTCCACAAAGAAATCATTTTACTCCATTCTAATCGGTGTGGTGTAGCGGTTCAGAGCAGGTGGATTCTAATCTGGAGAACCGGGCTTATTTCCCCATTCCTGCACCTGAGTGGTGGAGGCTTATCTGGTGAACCAAATGTGTTTCCACACTCCTACATTCCTGTTGGGCGACCTTGGTCCAGTCACAGTTCTTCAGAGCTTTCTCAGTCCCACCTACCTCACAAGTTGTCTGTTGTAGGGAAAGGAGCTTGTAAGTCACCTTGAGTCCTTGCAGGAGAGAAAGGTGGGATATAAATCCAAACTCCTACTCTTCCTCCTCCTCCTCCTCCTCCTCCTCCTCCTCCTAATGGCAGAATAATATTAAAGTCACTTTGAAGGCCTAGGAAGCTGGATTTCTTCCCATTTACTTGATGCCTTACGATATTCAGCATAAAATCTCTAACACATATAGGACAGTGTAACAACACATATGAGATCTCAATAGCCCTCGGAGCACGAGAACCAGGGGCAGAGTGAGGGGGAACTGCACCCGGGGCACGCGTGCGCCCCGCACGCCTGCCACGCCCCCATCAGCCCCAGAATACCCCTGCCATTCCCCCGCAGGGGCGCACGCCCTGTGTGTCGCACACCTCCCCCTGTCCCCTTGGCACTACGCCACTGACAAGAACAGTTTCTTTCAGTCCAGGGAATACCTTTACTCTCCAGAAAATGATCTTCAAAGGGGGAATGAATTGTCTGTCCCACATCAAAAGCATATCACAATGTACCTGAACTTTGCATGTATTTGGCCTCCCCACGTTTGCCAACAACCTCTCAAAGGAAAGCTGCGGAGAACTAGTTTTGGTTCCCACCCTTTACCTTTTACGATCCAAAGCAGTTTTTGTAAGCAATTTTTCAGGGGTGGGTGAATGGGCTCCAATTTTTTTCCTTTTGCTTTATTTGACTGGGTTTGCAGACATGTCTCTTTATTTGCTATTCTGTTGTAGTTTTCATTTTAGCTCTTCGGTTTTCTTTGGGTATTTTTTCCTGTTTTCATTAAGCTAGTGAAATTAAGAGAGCACAGATAACTTACTAAGGGTTCATTTTGGGGAGAGGGGTTCACTATGCAGCTCTCATACCTACAGTACCCTATATGGGTGGCCAGTCTATGGCGCTCCAGATGTTCATGGACTACAATTCCCATCAGCCCCTGCCGGCCTGGCCAATTGTAGTCCATGAACATCTGGAGTGCCATAGGCTGGCCACCCCTGCATGACTATTTCCCTAAAGCTTTGTTTATGTGGCCTAAGTCTTGCCTACTCTGTCTCATTGAAAGAAAAAACCAAAATTGGAACTTCATTTGCCACATGCTGGACTGTCTTTGTTTTAGAATGCTCCATTTGGGACTGTTCGGAAGGGTACACTAGGATCCAAGCAAAGCATTCTAAAACAAAGATGGTCTTGCCCGTGGCAAATGTAGTCACGATTTTGGTTTTTTTTCTTTTGGCAAGCCAGAGCGGAAACTGGTGTTTGCGTGCACTCATATGACTGTGGAGATGGATAGTCATCTCTGTTTATGATGGCATTCGTGTCAATTAGAGATGCAAAATTTCCAAAAAATTTAAAGCTATCGAGTGGGAAAAAAATCTCTCCCCTCTAGTGTGTGGAAAAAAATATAGTTGTGGGTTTGGTTTTTTTTTTTAAAAAAACATATATTCATTCATTCATTCATTCATTCATTCATTCATTCATTCATTCATTCATTCATTCAACCTTTATTGTCATAAGAAGAAGAAGAAGAGTTTGGATTTATATCCCCCCTTTCTCTCCTGTAGGAGACTCAAAGGGGCTTACAATCTCCTTGCCCTTCCCCCCTCACAACAAACGCCCTGTGAGGAGTTAGGGGTGAGGGCTTGAGAAGGAGCTCCGAGAAGCTGTATGTGACTAGCTCCAAGGTCACCCAGTTATGCTGCAGGTGTGGGATGTGTACAAGGCTAATCCTGAATTTACCCCAGATAAGAAGCCTCTTCACAGCTCGAAGAAGCTGAGCAGAGCTGGGAATCAAACCCGGTTCTTCCAGATTAGATACACGAGCTCTTAACCTCCTACGCCACTGCTGCTCCTGTTTCCAAATACATGGCCACTGCCAAAGTAATTAGCGAGCTACTATCACTTAACAAAAAGCGAGTAGCATATATAACGTATTGTATAAGGCTTTCACAGCCGGAATCACTGAGGGGTTGTGGGGTTTCCGGGCTGTATGGCCGTGTTCCAGCAGCATTTCCACCATGTTCCAGTGGCGTCTTCAGATGCCAGCCACAGATGCAGGCGAAACATCAGGAGAAAATGCTACTGGAACACGACCATACAGCCCAGAAACCCCACAACACCCCTGTATATATAATACTAACTTTTCTGTCAAATCTAAGCTTTTTTTGATTGAAGAACATAAAATGAATAATTTACAGCTTAGTGTGTATATAAAAGTGTGCTATCTGGCATATTTATGTAATGTAACATTTCCCACAGAGGCAGGCAACGGCAAATAATCTCAGAATGTCTCTTACCTTAGAAATCCCGTGGGATCTCCTTAAGTCACCTGCAACTTGGCTGCATTTTCTATGGCCAACAATATGAATATCTTCATTTCCTATGAGAAAAATTGTAAGTATACCCAAAGCTGGAGCAAGAGTTGCAAACTGCTGCACCCTGTGCTACCCTAGCACATTTCTCTTTTAATTTATTTGCCATCTGAGAGGTAGGAAAAATAAAAAAAACGTTAAAGAATAATTCTGTGGTAAGCAAAAGAAGGGGATTTATTTAGGTCGAGCCTCTCTCGTAGAGTCACAAAAGGCCGGATTGCCAGAAAGTTTGGATATTAAAGCTAAAATCTGTAAGACTGAAAATGCTGAACTCTTTAATAATGCCTTACTTAAAGATATGCATCTATGCATGTATTTTTATCTGTAATTTTTGGAATTGCTGCTATAATGTATTTTAATGAATTTTAATGTTTTATCACTATTGTATTTATGAGATCTTATATTGTATTTGTTTTATGTCTCATTGTA
This sequence comes from Sphaerodactylus townsendi, assembly GCF_021028975.2. Lineage (NCBI taxonomy): Eukaryota > Metazoa > Chordata > Lepidosauria > Squamata > Sphaerodactylidae > Sphaerodactylus > Sphaerodactylus townsendi. Next base: position 5,418,835 of record NC_059440.1, on the reverse strand, counting down.
ATACATCACGCAGAGGCCCTATCGTGAAGTTGGAAGCGTCTATCAGCTTTCAAATAAATAACAAACCTTATACTTAACAACAACAACAACAACAACAATAACAATAATAATAATAATAATAATAATAATAATAATAATAATAATAATAATAATAATAATAATAATAATAATAATAATAATATTCCCAGGAATGAAACTGTTTTTGCGCTGACAGTTCTGTTGAGATTATCTCACATATGTTGTTACGTTTTTGCAGAGGCCAGGCGGGATATACTGGGATCTCCTGTTAACACTGATGTTTTGTGTTCTAGCATTTACTGAAATTAGCATCTTTGAATAATGTCAGCTGGCTAAGAGCTGTAGCCAGATTTTTTGCATGGGTTTTTAAACGATCGTAGTGTTTATTGTTTTATTGTATTCTTCTATTTTTTCTGTTTCTGTCTTACCAATGATCCCAAAAACAGCATTGGAAGGGTACGGAAAAAAAACACAAAGGAAAAATATGCCTGTTTTGTGTGTGTATATTCATGCATGCATCCTGTTTTTGTGTGTATGTTCATGTTCGTCTGATATTGTGCAGTTACACAGGTGGGACATTTTGCACTATTTCCACTTGCACTTTGAGCATTAAATGCTTGAACTAGAGCTTTGAGTCTTTAGATTAGGCGTGGCCAACCTATGGTGCTCCAGATGTTCATGGACTACAATTCCCATCAGCCCCTGCCAGAATGGCAATCCCTGCTTTAGATATTTGGCAGCCTGGATCCAGGAACATGCTTTTCCTCTGTGCTTACCAGTAATCTTACCAATCTATGCTTGAAAGAATTGGAAATGAAATAAAATGTAAATATTTTGCTTTGGGGGGCGGTGGGGGGGAGGCGTTGAGGGAGTTCTGAGAAAACTCAGACTTCATGTGTAGGAGTAGGGACATAAAATAAGCCTTTTGGGGGTCGATAAAATTGAACCCCCAGAAGCAAAGTTCACCAAGCCTGGGTGCTATTACCAGGAGGGCCTCCTGGAGCCACTGTGAAAGTCTGTTACCTCTATCTTCAAAAATGTGCAGCCTGCAAAGAAATTCCCCATTGGGTACTATGGAGCCAAGGCACTGGCAGAGCAGAGAATCTTGGGCAATTTCCTGGGGTGCCTGTCAGGTGTGCATTTTTAAAGCTAGCCGAAATTTCTAGTTATCATCCAAAGACCTGATGAAACCGCCTGAGTTTGGTGAAGTTTGTTTCAGGGGGTCCAAAGTTATGGACCTGTTACCTCCCATTGGAAACAATGGGAAATGGGGCACCCCCTTTTGGGGTCCATAGCGTTGGCCCAAACTTCACCAAACTTCATCAAACTTGGGTGACATCATGAGGACAGCCTCCAGATGATACCCTAGAATTGCGGTGCTGCTAGCTTTAACAATGTACCCCCTGCAGGCACAAATGCGAAAAAGCACCAAAAATACCAAAAAAATCACACCTGAATTTTTTGGGTATACCCGAATATTTGGGTATATCCGAATATGCTATTTGTCTTATTCGGGCATACAGATAATTTTATGCCAGAATAAATCCGAATTTTACCGAATTTCTAGGGCATTGACCAAGCCTGGTAATATCCATTTGTAGAAATTACTACACTTTTCGCTGTCAGAACTAACAGGGCCTGGACTTTGCTGCAGAGTAGAAAGGCCTTATCATCGTATATCAGTATTCTAGTATTTCAAAGTCTAGCATTTCAAATTATTTTAATGTTTTTCCTTCTGTTCCAGCATTCTGTCTCCTATATATTAGACTTCTACACCATGGATTACCTTCATTCTGTAAAATAATAGAATGCACACAGCGAAATCCTTGCTGGTCTAATAATGGTCTTCACCACATCTGTGACCCCAAGACTAGTTTATGTAGAACTGTCCCTGCTTCCAGCAACCTCAGAGCAAGTTGCTATGAATGGATTCTACAGACTGCCTTTCATCAGAAGGAGAAAGGAGGGTCGAATTCATCAAATTCTCCTCTTTGCTGCAACGCACATAGCTTTTTTGGATATGAAAATCTTCCAGTCCACATTAATGGGTTTTGGAGAGGGAGTGTCACAAGGTACTGCTTTAGGAAACAAGGGAAATTTCCACCTCCACCGTGATCCGTCCAATGTAGAGTATCATGAGAGTATCAAGAAAAGCATTTAAATGCAAACTTTAACTTGGCACTGGAATCAGTTAGATTTTGGAACGCTTACGTTTCACTGGATCATGCCCCCTATTTATTTATTTCTCTGTGTATATCTGTTACTTCTAACCTACCTTCGAGGTGTTTTTACCGCTAAAATATTTCCTTCCACACCTGTTAACTTTTAAAACTTTTAAATTGAGCCTGGACGCCTCTTGTTTAATTTGCTAATTGTTAGCTGCTGTTTTTATGTATTTTAAGATGTTTTATTGACGGAGCCTATGTTTGTATTTTACCGGATTTGCTCCTTTTTATTGTTTATATATTATGTTGTTCACCGCCCGGAGCCCTTTGGGGATCGGGCGGTATAGAAATTGAATAAATAATAATAATAATAATAATAATAATAATAATAATAATAATAATAATAATAATAATAATAATAATAATAATAATAATAATCCCTCTTTCTTTTGCAAGTCAACAGATACCAAAAAGAAAATCAAATAAGGATTTTGAGGATTCGTGTATTTCTTCCGTTTGTATAGAGTTAGCCTGAGGGGAGACTATGAACATTATGGTAACCAAACCTCTTGAAAGGACAAGTCTTCGTATCTAAGAAGCCTCGAGATTTATTTTATTTAGCCACAAGTTCTAGTTCTGTATCCTCCACCCTGTACCAAAAAAAATTGTTGCCTGTTTAAAGTGCCAGCTATTGTATCACTTTTATTAAGAATGTTTTTATTATTGAACTTTCTAGCAGCAGCTGGCTGTTGACATTCCAACTCCTTGTTTCTAATTATCCTTTTGGTTTACGGGGGGGGGGGGCTTCCTTTTTTTAACACATTGCATTATTATTTGGGTGGCAAGAAATTCAAATTGGTTGTCCCTCCTTGCAATTAAACTAATCTTTCAGTCCTGTTTTGACTTGGTCCAATTAGAGCGAACCCAGATATTATTCTTTTTCTTTCTTTCTTTTTCAGCAAGTTCTGCTTTTCAGAGAATTTGGTGCCAGATGCCGAGATTAAGAATGCAACATTCTAATTGTCCCATATTCTAATGAGCAGGCATTGTGACCAGCTAGTATTTTACGCTGATTATGACGGAGTCCAAGAACAGCTGCCCCTGACCCCTCGGTGGTGGGTCTAACAAACCCCTCTTTGTTGTCTGTATGGGAAATATCGTAGCTGTTGTGGGTGTGATTTCGAAACAGAATGACATGTTCACAATTAGAAGGTTGCGGACACACACACACACACACACACACACACACACACACACACACACACAGAGAGAGAGTAGCAGAGCAGTGTTATCCATAGTTATGATCAACTTCAAGCACATTGTTCTGTTAGAAGGCCTGACTCACATTTTCACTTTCCCGCATCTTCGATTTAAAATTGCGGCAACTTCTTCGAGCACAAAGAACTCCTAAAGCAGCTTTTGTGGATTAGAACCCCGTACAATAAAGAAAGCATCAGGCACAACCTGTTAAAAGGGTGGAAGCTGTTAGAGCCAACCCAGCTGCCAGTTTTAAACTGCCATTTTTTTCATGGGCTTGTGGAAGGTCAGTAAAGAGCAGGCTGGACTATTCAGGGAGCGCATTCAACACTAAACGGGAGACTATGAAGTAGAGTTGGATTTATATCCCCCCCTTTCTCTCCTGTAGGATACTCAAGGGCTTACAAACTCCTTTCCCTTCCCCCCTCACAACAAACACCCTGTGAGGTAGGTGGGGCTGAGAGAGCTCCGAGAAGCTGTGACTAGCCCAAGGTCACCCAGCTGGCGTGTGTGGGAGTGTACAGGCTAATCTGAATTCCCCAGATAAGCCTCCACAGCTCAGGCGGCAGAGCGGGGAATCAAACCCAGTTCCTCCAGACTAGAGTAAGCCTACTCTTAACCATGACACCACTGCTTTTCCTATGCCTGTTTCTGTATCTCTGCAAAGAACATGGGTGTTCTGAGTAAGCGGCTTTAAAGCATCAGAGCATGCACCTGAGCACAGGTTGCTCTGAAAAGCTCTCCGTCGGCATAGCGGCCACTGGCAGGCCTAAACCGAATTCTCATCATACCATCCTCTAGGCGTCAATGTATCACATTTTCTCCTCTGTGGAGCTTAAGGCAGTGTTGCCTCCTGAGGAGGGGAGAATGAGCTCAAGAGTGCGGAAAAACAACACAGACAACCGCCTTGTGCAGAATAAAATTTGGCCCCAGCCTGCTTATTGGTATGCTGGCTGCAGGAAGCAGAGGTGCAGCATAGGGGGCGGCTCTGGCACCGGGCAGCACGTCTGCTGTCCCCCAGTAAATAATAATAATAATAATAATAATAACAATAATAATAATAATAATAATAATAATAATAATAATAATAATAATAATAATAATAATAAGCCAAGTTATGAAATAGTGCAATACAAAAAGAGTATTTATTAGAGAAGGAGAAGAAGAGTTTTGGATTTATATCCCCCCTTTCTCTCCTGTAGGAGACTCAAAGGGGCTGACAATCTCCTTGCCCTTCCCCCCTCATAACAAACACCCTGTGAGATAGGTGGGGCTGAGACATCTCCGAGAAGCTGTGACTAGCCCAAGGTCACCCAGCCGGCGTGTGTGGGAGTGCCCAGGCTAATCTGAATTCCCCAGATAAGCCTCCACAGCTCAGGCGGCAGAGCAGAGAATCAAACCCGGTTCCTCCAGATTAGATACACGAGCTCTTAACCTCCTATGCCACAGCTGCTCCATTCTGGATAGAAAAGTAGGTAGATAGGTTCACTCATCTATCCTATTCTAGCTGGATGGAGACGGATGCACAGAGCACCCATCCTCCCTCTAGGCATGGTGAAGTAAGATGGAGAAAAGTACAAGAAGAAGGTGGAAAGAAGGAAGTTCCTGCGAATAGCAATCTAATATCAAAGGGATAGAGCCGGGATAATAGAGTAAAGGTGTCAATCCCTTGGTCCCTATCTAGCCACTGGCTATCTAGTAAAACCCCCTCTGTGGGTCAAGGCAGGAAACTGCTTAAAGTCCTTCTCAATGGTGGGATCCAAAAATTTTAGTAACAGGTTCCCATGGTGGTGGGATTCAAACTATGGCGTAGCGCCAATGGGGCTGGGCGGGGCACAATGGGGGCGTGGCCGGGCATTCCAGGGGTGGGGCTTTCCTGGGCGGGGCTCTGGCAAGGATGCAGCCGCTGCGCCGGTCCCTGGGCGGGATACGAATGCACGCAGGCACAGGCTGCCACGCACGCCGGGGCACCTCCTGCTAGACTGCTTCAAGTTCTGCGCGCTACTGCTGAGAGGAGGGGCGTAACTAAGGCAAAAATCATGTGGCAAAATCACCAATTAGTAAACCCCTCTCGGCACGCACAAATAGTTAGTAACCTACTCTCGGGAACCTGTGAGAACCTGCTGGATCCCACCTCTGGTCCTTCTCTTCCAACATGAAGAACTGCATAGAACTCCACAGGTCCTCACTAGGAAGAAAAACAAGGTATAAACATATAAACAAAACTGCATGTGTGAAACGTTCCTCCTTCAAGTGCAGTTCCCTTTGGCCATGGAAAACCCCAACAAGAGAAGCGGGACTGAATGGGGGTAGGTCTGAGCCTTTCTACTACTGCGTTTGCTGCTTCAGCTGTCCCCCAAACCAGTAATATTCTTGCTGTTTCCACAGCAAGCATTTCTGTGCCTCAGAGGCTGTTTCCGCACGGGCGGAATACAGCGTTCCAGAATACGCTAAAAACTGCGTCCTTGGGGAGGAGTTCGCACGGCAGCGCAGCAGCAGCGGCCTTGCAACCCCCGAGCGGCGCAAAGCCGCTGTTTCCGAACCTCACTCCCTGAGCGAGGTATTTCGGAAACAGCGGCTTCCAACGGCTTCCAACGGCAGCAGCTGGAAGGCGCCATTTCCCCTCCCCTTTCCTGAATGCCTACCTTGTCTGCCTTCCGGCTTGTCGCAGAGGCCAGGGGACACACACCCCTGGCCTGCGACTCCAGAGCCGTCGCTCCAGGCTGCAGGGGCATGTCCCCTCGCTTCTGTGACGAGCTGGAAGCCAGGAGACAAGGTAGGAGTTCGGCGACGGCGCAGCCTGTGCGAAGGCTGTGCCGCCGCCTGCCGCCCTCCCGGGACCATCCATGCGAACAGTCCCGGGGGGGGGGGTGCGTCGGCATTTTTTATGCCGACGCACCCCCGCACCGTTGCGGTGCAGGAAGGGCCTAACAGTCATGGCCACAGTTCCTGCAAGTGCTTGACTCGGGGAAAGTGAGCTTCCCGCTGCATCTGCCATGAGCCGTCCTCCTTAGCTCCATTCCGTTTTGTAGGAACGGAGCTCATGATGGGGGCTGCTCTTTGCCACTGCATTCCTAACTCCTTGGAACCGGCAATTGTTACTTCTGGTCAGGCTGCTTAGGAATGGGCCCAGCGTCCATGGTGTCCCCTCTCTGAGAGCCCTCAGGGACAATTGTGGGGAACATCTGTTGTTTAGCCGCATTTTGAACAAACAGGCCGATGTGCGGAGCTGAGAGAGGCTTTGTGTTGCTGACCTGGCTTCCCAAATGTGTTTGAGGATGGGGGCTAGGAAAGAGCCGTTGCTAAATGCAGCCGATCTTAAATGTCTCTGTCAGTCAGATGTGCTTTATGCAGCAGAAATTCTATCTTCATGCAACCCAGACTGAGAACATTTGGAAATCATCAGACGAAGGGTAATAAGCGATTCTAGCCCCCCTGTGTCTTTTATCAGCTTAAAGGGAGGCGATGCAAACAGATACCTCTCTCTCTATTTCCTTTTTAACCTTACAGTGTGATCCAGACGTTATTAAGCACTCCTGTGGCCATTGTGGTGTAGTGGATCAGGTGTGAGACTTGGACCAGGTAGGCTTGGTTCAAACCTCCCTGACCCGGGGTCTGTCACTCTCAGCGTAACCTATTTTTGCAGGGTGGTTGTGTGGATAAAATCTGGGTAACCGGAGTTTCTCAGAGGACAGGCCGGATATAAACATCAACAATAATTTTAATGACTGATGATTTCCGTGGGCAGCCTTAAATATCTTCTTAACTCTCTTTCCAAGTGGAATCAGTTGGATGCCAGGTGTATTTAACTTGGGCCAGTCCGTGCTCTTTGGTTTTGTTAAAACCTTTTTGTTCAACTGACTGTAGGAAATATTTTCTCCCCTTCAAGACCAGCACGTGTTTGCTTTCCTCCAAAAAGTAGATTGTTCACAAAAATTTCTGGGCGTTATGATTAAATTTCTGGGCGTCATGATTAAAGAGGACTTGACCTGGGGCGTACAGACTGCCGCGGTGGTTAAGAAGGCCCAGCAAAGACTGTCTTATCTGAGACTTTTAAGGAAACAACAACTGAATGGAAAACCCCTGGTGTCCTTTGACTGCTGTGCTATAGAGAGTGTCTTAACCTACTGCATCTGTGTATGGTTCTCCAGTTGCACAGTGGTGGATAGAAAGGCGCTCCAAAGGGTGATCACTACTGCACAGAGGATTATCGGCTGCCCTCTCCCCTCCTTGGAAGAACTCTATAATTCCCGAAGCCTAAAGAAAGCCCAAAATATTCCGTCTCATCCAGCACACTCTCTTTTTGAACTGTTACCATCCGGCAGACGATACAGGTCTGTCAAAACTAGGACAAAGAGGCTTGGAGACAGCTTCTACTCTAGAGCTGTGGCTATGCTGAACTCTGCGGCTTCGTGTTGATGTGTTTGGGGCTGTGTAGGGGTGGGTGGAGGAAGGGGAAAGTGAGGATGGGGCATGAGTCTGAAATTCTGTGCATCGAGGAATGCTGCTGTAAATTTTGTTGTGTGTGCACAATGACAATAAATGCTTATGCTTATGCTTAAAATGATCACAAAAATGGCTAGACCTGTTTCTGCTCTCACAGTTGCCGTTCTTACAGCCAACACAATTTCAAAAGTTGCCACTGACTCACTGTGGGGTTCACACAATCCCCCTTGTCCTCTCAAGTCCCTGCCTGGGGCCTGTTGTGATTGCTTTCAGATTCTTTTATTTTGAAATACATTCTGAATTTGCCCTGGGAGTGCAATTAATTGCTGGGTGACAGACCTGTCAGAAGATAGTACTGTAGTTGTTGAAAGGAGGTGGTTCCTGTTCTCGAACTGGTTTCCTTGTGGCCTTATGAAGGACAAAGGCTTATCCTAGGCAAACTTCATATTCCCTTCCCGTACCCTGAGAATTAAGGTGACAGCTTTCTTTTGGTTGTCCTTAATCATGGTTGTCAAAAACACTGTTGTCTGATGGGTGACTGGCCCAGCCTCATCCATACTGCCTACAACAGCTGCTTTCGAGAATCAGCGTGGTGTAGTGGTTAAGAGCAAGTGAATTCTAATCTGGAGAACCAGGTTTGATCCCTCACTCCTCCACCTGAGCGGCGGAGGATTATCTGGTGAACCAGATGTGTTTCTGCACTCCTACATTCCTCCTGGGTGACCTTGGGCTAGTCACAGTTCTTCGGAACTCTCTCAGCCCTACCTACCTCACAGGTTGTCTGTTGTGGGGAAAGGAGCTTGTAAGCCACCTTACAGGAGAGAAAAGTGGGATATAAATCCAAACTACTACTGCTACTCCCTCCTCCTCCTGCTCTTCTTCTTCTTCTTCTTCTTCTTCTTCTTCTTCTTCTTCTTCTTAGCAGTATGCATGGTAAAACAGACATTTGCAAAGTTTTTCCAGACACAAGAGTGTAGGGGTGTTATTGTAGGGGTGGCCAACCTATGGTGCTCCAGATGTTCATGGACTATCATTCCCATCAGCCCCTGCCAGCATGGCCAATTGGTGATGGGAATTGTAGCCCATGAACATCTGGAGGCACCATAGGTTGGCCACCCCCTGATTTATTGACTTTATTTAGATCCAAACAGTTTTACATCATTCTGCGCTCCTCCATTTTATACTCATAACTAACCCTAACCCATAACAACCCTGTGAGGTTGTTAGATCATTAAGCCATCTTCCATGGAGGAGTGAGGATTTGAACCTGAGTCACCGAGATCCTAGTCCAACACTCTATCCATTTCATCACAGTGGTTCTGTACTTGCATGTGTATTCAACTGCACTTGGGTATGGGAACATTCATGTATGAAACAGAGGTGCCATCTCAGATAGAAGAAGAAGAAGAGTTTGGATTTATATCCCCCATTTCTCTCCTGTAGGAGACTCAAAGGGGCTTACAATCTCCTTGCCCTTCCCCCCTCACAACAAACACCCTGTGAGGTGGGTGGGGTTGAGAGAGCTCCGAGAAGCTGTGACTAGCCCAAGGTCACCCAGCTGGCGTGTGTGGGAGTGCCCAGGCTAATCTGAATTCCCCAGATAAGCCTCCACAGCTCAAGCGGCAGAGCTGGGAATCAAACCCGGTTCCTCCAGATCAGAGTGCACCTGCTCTTAGCCACTACGCCACTGAAAGAAGCAACATTATGGGGAAGAGAGAAAGTGAGGGATACCACCAGGCCAATCGTTAGGTATATTCAGGCTTAAATATCAAAACCAAACAATGTTTTAAGGACATTGTTCTTAGTTCTTTATACCTCATAATAAATCCTTAGATATATTCAGGCTAAAACAGCAAAACCAAACAATGGTGGATTCTGGACAGCATAAATATAACATATTTAGGACGTTTTAAAAAGATACATTTGGTGATTTTGTGTTCCCACAGCACAGGAGAATGCAAGCGTTGTCAGCCAAAACAGATTCCCCCTCCCTCCTGCTGCACAGAGCTCTTGCTAGCTTCACAGTTGCGCCCGCCATTTTGTGCTTCAGCACATGGAAATTCCCCACGGAGGTTTCCTGTGCTTGAAGCTCGCCCATTTGCTATTTCACTGTAAAAAGTAGGTGGATAAAGTTTGGGTATCTTAGCGATCCTGTGTGTGTGTTGTCTTTCCTTTTTTTTGTTTTGAGGGGGATGTCTGCAAAGCTACGGCAACACAAATATGCTCATATTGCCGCTTCTCTAATTGTGCTGCTGCAGCTTCACAGACATCCCCCTCAACACAAACAAAAAAAGGGGGAAATGACACATGCATGGGATCATTAAGCTAAACAAACTTTATTCATCTACTTTTTACAGTGAAATAGCGAATGGGCGAGCTGCAGAGGAAACCTCCGTGGGGAATCTCTGTGGAGAATCTGCTGCAGCAAAATGGTGGATGCGAGCGGCAGAATCAAAAGTAAGAGGTTTGAGTGGGAGAAATAAAGTGTTTCCTGCCTGCTTGTTTTCACTCAACAGGCAGGAATTGTCTTCAACCCAGGTTCGGGGGGAAAGATCGCTATTTTAGCAATTTTTGAAAAACTCAAGTTGAGAAGAATATGATGGGATGAACTCCTTTTGGGAGAAGAGAGTATTTATTTTTATTTATTTTATTTATTATTTTGACTTTTATACCGCCCCATCCCCAAGGGGCTCTGGGCGGTGTCCAAGGGGCTCTGGGCGGTGTGCGAAGTTCTTCCCCAAAACACTATTTGTAATGTCCTAAAGATATATTTGTGCTGTGCGGATTCCACTAACGTTTTAAGAACATTGTTGTTAGTTCTTCGCACCTCACAATAACTATAGCAAAATTATCAATGCATTCAACTTTAGGGTGTTGTGGTTTTCCGGGCTGTATGGCTGTGTTCCAGTAGCATTTTCTCCCCTGAAGATGCCAGCCACAGAAGCAGGCGAAACGTCAGGAGAAAATACTACTGGAACGCGGCCATACAACGTGGAAAACCCACAACACCCCAGTGATTCCGGCCATGAAAGCCTTCAATAATACATCCAACTTTGTTTTGAAGAAAAGTGTTGGGTGCCACTCATTCTCCGTACAGAGGAGAACAGCCAACCCAGCTGGAGGAGAGATCCCGATAAATAAGCTAATCACGATTCCAGAGCAGACCAGCCTCGTTCTTGGGTTCCCGGAAAATAAGGACCTCGTAATGATGCCAGTGCTAAAGTTCACATGAAAATATATGCAGGAGATTTATATCGCAACATGACCGCCTGCTGCTTAAGAGCACATAACCCCAACAACCGAAGCCTTACTTGGATTTATTTTAACAATTGGGTCCTGACGAAAGGCCTTGGCTCCAGATCATAGTTCGGACATGCAGACTAAACGCAGTGAATTATGCTAGTTCATAAAACACGGGCGCAGAAGTGTGTGTCAGGCAGAATCTAGATTGCAAAGGAGGTCTCTTGGGGTTTGGTCTTGGAGTTTATTAAGGCTTAAAGGAAAATCTCCAGGGGTAGCCAACATGGCAAAGTTTATTCATGTACCGTTGTGTATCATTATTGCTTACAGGAACTGAATGTCGGAGTTCCAGAGCTCCATGTTCCTAGCCTAATTTTTCCTCTGTAATATGTAAGGAGGATAAAAATGTGTGCAATGAAATTAATTTTCTGTTAACTAAGGTGGCACGGCTTCAGAGGACGACCGTTAATCTGTCAAACTCTGCCATGGCCCCTGTTCTTCTCGTTTTAATGCGTCCTACTGGTAATGTGTGTTTTTTAGATATGTTTTATATTTGCACCAGGTAATGGAAAGGACGATATATTACGTGCCTGCGCCCTAGAGGGGGGGAAATGGAAGGAAATAATTGAGCCTCATAAATCTTAGTCCAGTGTTTCACCCCTTGTTTGCCTTCTGCTCAGCATCTCGCATGCGAGCTCTTGAACCTTAGCAGCATTCAGAGCAGCACGGCTGCCGTGCTGATACACGTGGGACTACCGTTCCGAGCCTGCAGTGCGTAATTTGGCATCCAAAGAGCCACGTTGGTTACAACTCGGAGCTTCTGTGTTCCCAGCGGGATTCCGCCTCCCCCATTGACTACGACTAGCTGCCCCTTACATGATATTCAGAATGCCTTTTGAAAGCCTTCTCGGTTGTAATAGCGATTGGCCGTCTGGGAGGGAGGGAAGAGCTACTGTTTGAGAAGCACAAATCTCAAGCTACATCGAATGCGTTGAAATCGTTACACGGCTTTTCAGAACTTGGCCCAGCTGTTTTCGCATTGCACGTCGAACTGAATTGCCTCTTTTTATTGTTGTTGTTACTGTTGAGTTCAGAAGTGGGATCCAGCAGGTTCTCACAGGTTCCCGAAAGTAGGTTACTAATTATTTGTGTGTGCCGAGAGGAGGTTATTAATTGGTGATTTTGCCACGTGATTTTTGCCTTAGTTACGCCCCTCCTCTGCTCCGCAGCAGTAGCGCGCAGAACTTGAAGCAGTCTAGCCGGAAGTGCAGCGGTGTGCGTGGCAGCCTGGGCCTGCGTGCATTTGTTTCCCGCCCAAGGACTAGCTCAGCGGCTGCATCCTTGCCACAGCCCCGCCCAGCAATACCCCGCCCCCGGAATGTTCGACCACGCCCCCGTCATGCGCTCCCCAGTCCCATTGGTGCTACGCCACTGTTTAAATCCCGCCACCATGGGAACCTGTTAGTAAAATTTTTGGATCCCACCACTGGTTGAGTTGCTGAAGGCCAAAATGGACCTTACGGCTTTTGTCAGGAATGGAAGCTACAAGGGTAGTTCTCCTTCCGCAGGGCACTATCATATGATATCAGATGATCCATGCTGTGGTCATGAAGTATTGCATTTCCATAGTCCTACTCTAAACTGCCAATACTGCAAAGAGCGGGTTGGTAGACAAAATATGTTGACATCAAAACATGCATTAATTGTACTTAATTTTTTTTCAAAGGGAGATTAGTTGCTATGTTTTAGCGTTTGTTTATTCTCGCCCCGTGGCACAGAGTGGTAAGCTCAGTGGCGTCGCACCCAGGGGGAGGGGGGGCGTCTTGCACCAGGGGGCGTTCCGGGGTGTGGCAGGGCAGGCTGGGGCATAAGGTGCACACGTGTCCTGGGCGCAGCTCCCCCTCGCTATTACTCTGGGTAAGCTGCAGTGCGGTAGTCAAAAGTTCAATCCCAAAGGAAGTCGGCTACAGGTAGCCGGTTCAAGATTGACTCAGCATTCCATTCTTCCGAGGTCAGTACAATTAGAACCCAGCTTGTTGGGGCTAAGACTGGGAAAGGCAATGGCAAACCACCCACAAATATAGTCTACCTAAGCAATGTCATGATGTGACATTACCCGATGGGTCACCTTTACCTTTCCATCCTAGCATCCAGTTTGTCACATGTCCCCAGTTTATTTCCAAATATTTTGAAACCTTTTACTCATATCCACATTTTAATTCGGGTCTCAGTTTTTAAACTCAGACCTTCATTCCCATACATTCCAATTCGGGCATGCAAAACAGTTGTAAAGAAAATAAGGTTGAGCATGTGCAGAAGGCACATCTTCCATTGCTGAGTGACGGCAACATCTGGAAATAGAAGAAACCTGTTCGGATCAGAAATCATGGTTTCCAGAAATGAAGAACCATTGAGAGCTTATTATGAATACGCATGCTCGTATTTCAAATGATGTGGAACATCCAACAAAAGAATAAATCTGGCTTGCATTTATTGTGTGTGCTTGTGTTCCACCAGCTGTCTGGAGGAACTGATTGGCCGGACATTTTAGAAACTTTCCATCATGCATCCGTGATGTGATTTCTTTCCCAGTAAGTTTAAAAGCTCCCCTCCCCTCCCCACCCCCCAGCTATTTGGATTTATTACATTGTTCATGTGTTTCCTTATCGGACACCAATCTTAAAGATTTTCCTGTGTTGCTAACAGGGAGTTTTGTCTGAATGGATGCAAGAGTAAATATAACGGAAGAGGCGTTTGCGCCGTCCAAACATCTGGGCTCCTCTTGGCTAGCAGTTTTCTGCGGAGACTTACCTAATGTACTTCGCTGTGGTATGACTTGGATACTGCCTCTCATTCTCTCTCTGTCTGCCCCTCCTTTCTCGTCCAGCTATTCGATCCTCTTGTGGCCACATTATACGAAGCGGTTTAACCGTGTTAAAACGAGGCAACGTGTTGTGTTAAAAGGCTTTTAGGAAATATTTAAGTGGACGATGTTTTTTTAACTGGGAAAAAAAAAGGCCACCACGGACTGGATAAAAAAGCTAATCCAATAAATATTCATGGGGCCCAGGCTTGCAATCCGGGTTCAGAGAGTCATCCTCTCTGCCCCAGGTGTTTATTTAGCAGGAAGTGATGAGAGGCCGTTTCATCTCGAAGCTTGTAGGATGGATCTGGTGTAATGTCTTTTCCGTACTTTCTTGTGTCCTAAGCAGTTAGGCCTGTCAGTGCTTTTTAAACTGTTCCTTGAGACAGTGACTGGAGGTTTCTCAAAGATAAGGTGAATGTTAATCCATGGTTCTCACTGATAGAGGGGAAGATCGAATCACTTGGTATACCTCTTGATTCCCTTCTACTTTTAACTTGTTCAGAATCGTATAAATTGTTAAAACAAAAATTGTTGGAGAGAGAATGGAACTATTTAACCCCGGCAGCGAGGAAAACTTGCTCTCCTTTACATCTATCAATCCCTTTGCAACATAACAGAATGGCCTCCTATTTGTATCGTCTGACCAATCCAGACCAGAGAAGAGTTTTTTCACTCGCTCGCTTCAACGTTTTCCCTTCTGCTATACTACGTGGTAGATATAACAATCTAGAAATGAGCAAAAGGGTGTGCTCGTGTGATGCAAACCAACTAGAAACATTAACTCACCAACTGTTCTGTTGTCCCAAATCGGCAAGTATTAGAATTAAATACTCTAGGTTGCTTTCTATGATACCTAGTGAGCTAGATGAACCAAAATGGCTGCAAATTTTCTATTGGAAGTGTGAGCCAATTTTTAAAATAAAATAAAAATGGTTGGAGATTTGTATGGATGAGAAAACTTTCCTTTCTCAAGGTTCAACACAGAATTTGTTTTTTAAAAAACCTTCCACCCGAAATAGGCAACGCAGAACCCACTTTTAAAGTTTTGTACTGTATATGTCTGCTTTTCTCTGCCTTCATTTGTCTGCAAAAAGCCCCCTTACTTCAGAGCAGGGCGCATCCCCCTTGAAGGTCTTGCTCCACTAGCTGAAGGCTGGTTGCTGTGAAGACGAGATTTGTTTCATCGCTATGACTGCTTACTTTTTATATAGCTCTTTCTAGAGCAGTGTTTCCGAGCCTGTGGGTCCCATCCCCAAAATGGGGTGTGAAGCCTGAGAAAATTGTTCCCAGACTTTTGCAGCTTTTTATTGATTTGTGCATGCTATGTTTTTCAAACAGGCCACCATTAAAGGTATGGGCCAAAAAACACTTATACTTTAAATTCCAGGCTTATGGCAGAGGGAGGACTGTGATAGTTTATTTTCAGATAGGACATTGCTAGTTGAGGATTCAAATCTTGTGGTTCTGGAGTTTGTGGCCATTATTTTGAAGGGGAAATGTATATGAGAGTATGTAGCAGCTGATACAAAAATAATGGCAGCAAAACTTCACAGAATACAATACTCCCTATGATCTAAAGATCCCCTATTTTCACTCTATTTTCCCAGCAATAGGATTTGCAAAGAACAAAAGGGCTCAATCCCTCAAAGGACAGAAGGAAAGAGAATGGGATTGGCTGGATGCACACTGTGCTCCTCCCTTGCAAGAATCAGATTGGAAGGGAGAAATGTCAATGCTCAGGAAATCAGTGGAATCAAAGAAAAACATGAACACATGCTGTAGCCAGCTAGCACCACCTGAAAATGAAAAACAACATAAATTGTTCTGGGTGGTGGGTTTTTTAATGTAATACCTTAGAATCTCATATTTGTGCCACCATTGCCAATAATCAGGGTTGCCCACAGCTTGCCTTCAGTCATGCAGTGAAGATCCTTGTGTTGTGGTGGCAGCTGCTGCCAAAGCAACTTTTTAAAAAAATCTACACAGCTGATAAAATTCCCAATCAGAAACTTTGCTGGGCAAAAGCCCCATCTGGACCTACTTGCTTTCTAAAATACTTGAACATAAGAACATAAGAACTAGCCAGCTGGATCAGACCAGAGTCCATCTAGTCCAGCACTCTGCTACTCGCAGTGGCCCACCAGGTGCCTTTGGGAGCTCACGTGCAGGATGTGAAAGCAATGGCCTTCTGCTGCTGCTGCTGCTCCCGAGCACCTGGTCTGCTAAGGCATTCGCAATCTGAGATCAAGGAGGATCAAGATTGGTAGCCATAGATCGACTTCTCCATAAATCTGTCCAAGCCCCTTTTAAAGCTATCCAGGTGAGTGGCCATCACCACCTCCTGTGGCAGCATATTCCAAAAACCAATCACACGTTGTGTGAAGAAGTGTTTCCTTTTATTAGTCCTAATTCTTCCCCCCAGCATTTTCAATGAATGTCCCCTGGTTCTAGTATTGTGAGAAAGAGAGAAAAATTTCTCTCTGTCGACATTTTCTACCCCATGCATAATTGTATAGACTTCAATCATATCCCCCCTCAGACGTCTCCTCTCCAAACTAAAGAGTCCCAAACGCTGCAGCCTCTCCTCATTTGAGGGCGGGTTTGAGGGCGGTATATAAATGTAATAAATAAATAAATAAGGAAGGTGCTCCAGTCCCTCAATCATCCTTGTTGCCCTTCTCTGCACTTTTTCTATCTCTTCGATATCCTTTTTGAGATGTGGCGACCAGAACTGTCTGTCTGTCTGTCTGTCTGTCTGTCTGTCTACTTATACATACACTTATACATACAAACTAAACCACAATAGCTATTTTTTGTGCTCTCAAGTGATAGCTCACTTACGGTGACCATGTAGGGTTTTCAAGGGCACAGAGCATTGCCACTGTGCGCCATACGCATGCCTGTCCCCAGTGATGCTGGGCAGCTGGGAGCACAAGTGGAGACGGGAAAGGGCACAGAGACTGGTGGGAGGGGAAATGTGTGGGTGGGAGGGCCAGCAGCAGTGGGCCTCCCCCCCTCTGCCAGTAAAGTTACCCTGCTCCCAGGCTCCCTGTTGTCAGGTTTTCTTTCGCATTGATCATTAGGCAGACTTCCAAGATGACAGTTGCGGACAGGCCTTTACTGTTTATGTACTTACTTTGGCAAAACGATTGCCGAGAAGTATCCGATAGGTAGGCAACCTTTACGTCGTCGCCGTGCCGTGTTTATGGCACATTTCTGGTCGCTTTCCTCCTCCCTCCATTGCTGCCCGTTTCACTTGCAACCTGTCAGGGGATAAAACCCATGCCTTGGCAAATGTGTTTAACCTCAACTTTTAAGCACTCTCTTCACAACATTTTAACACTGATTGTACCTCGGGGGGTTAGCCCAGCAGACTTCATGTGGATTAGTAATAGCACATGCAAAGTGAACTGACAGTAAAACTTTCACTTGCGTTTGGCTGGGCCAGTGTAAACGCGATCCTGATGAAGTGTGAGTAAATCCCCAGCTAAAAAAGCCCAGCTCCTTTTGCGTGCTTGGAGAGGGCTATTATGTAATGGTATTGCCTACGCTGCGAACGACTGCGATCTTTCCCCTCTCGCCAAGGGATTGTATACGCTGTTATAGATATGCTTTGCTGTAATTCAAGATAGGCAGTCTATTAAAAACGGTATAGAACGTTATCACTGAAACCAACCGGAAAGTGTCGGTTTTTTGGGTTTCGCCACCCTGTTAACTGGAGGAATTGTGCAGCCTTCCCAATCGAAAAGCAATTCTTCTGATTCTCATACTTTGACCTCCAGTTGGGAATTTCTGCTCCCAGCTCCCTCTGGTATTTTTTATTAATCTCACCCTATAAATTTTGTGCTGGACAGAATCATAAGATGGTGGCGAGGGGGGGGGCGTTGCTTATCAAGAATTGATGGGTGAATTCCTCCATGAGCAACCTGAAACCACACACCGTTTTGCTGGAAAATGTTTCCGCATTGGTGTGTTTGTGATAGGACAAAATGTGTGCACTTGCCCAAACCCAAACATGTAGGTGCTAGGGTTGCCAACTCTGGCTGGGGAAGCTCCAGAAGAGTTGGGGACAGTGCCTAGGGCGGGTGTCATCTGACTGTGAAAGCAAGTGGAGGACGAGTGTGGTGTCACTTTAAGACTTCTGTTTCTCCTAGACCAGCCATTCTCAACCAGGGTTCCGTGGTACCCTGGGGTGCCGTGAGCATGTCCCAGGGGTACCGCGGCAACACTACCGCCTCCCCCTCATTTTTGTGGTGTCTCCCACCGGCACCAGCAAGGACATGGAGCTGGCCCATGGGGCAGGGCCTGCCACAAGGTCAGCAGCCACCCCCCCAGTGCTTCCCTTCACCCTGGGAGGGGAAGATGGGGTGTGTGGCAAGCAGGGGCAATGGGAGGGGAAGGTGGAGGGTGGCGGCAGGGGTACCGTGAGATATGAAGAGTGAGGTCAAGGGTACCCTGACCTCGAAAAGGTTGGGAAACACTGTCCTAGACTTTATGATGCTCCCCTACAAAGCCTCCGTCTAGTGCAGGGGTCTGCAACCTGCGGCTCCCCAGATGTTCATGGACTACAGTTCCCATCAGCCCCTGCCACCATGGCCAATTGGGAGGGAGGGAGGGGTGGCATGCAAGGGAGCGAGAGGGATGCCAGCATAGCTCCACAGCAGCACCCAGGGGTGGGACTGAGGGGTGGCATGCAAGGGAGGGGGAGGGGCCGGCATCTGGACATCTGGACACCCTAGCGGAGGGAGGGAATGGGGAGGGGTGGCATGCAAGGGAGGGGAAAGAGGGAGAGGGAAGGGGAGTGATAATCAGGAAGCGGGAGTGGGAGGGGAGGGAAGGGTGGCATGCAAGGGAGGGGAGGGAGGGAGAGGGAAGGGGAGTGATAATCAGGAAGCGGGAGAGGGAGGGGAGGGAAGGGTGGCATGCAAGGGAGGGGAGGGAGGGAGAGGGAAGGGGAGTGATAATCAGGGAGAGGTAGGGGAGGGGTGGCATGCAAGGGAGGGGAGGGAGAGGGAAGGGGAGTGATAATCAGGAAGCGGGAGAGGGAGGAGAGGGGTGGCATGCAAGGGAGGGGAGGGAGGGAGAGGGAAGGGGAGTGATAATCCGGAAGTGGGAGAGGGAGGGGAGGGGTGGCATGCAAGGGTCATCATAAGGTGGTTTCATGTGCGTTCATGTGAGAGAAAACAGGCATTGTGAGTAAACGTGACATTTTAGCTCACTGTTTGCACCAAGATTGTTTTTCACCAGGAAAAAAAAGGACCAATTGAATTTCTTGTTTTAATGTTTGAATAAACAAGATTCTATTTTAAAACGATGGTACTTCACGTACATCCAGCACATAGTGTGTGTGGGCAGAAGTTGCATACAGGAAGAAGAGAGTTTGGATGTATACCTCCCCTTTCTCTCCTGTAGGAGACGCAAAGGGACTTACAATCGCCTTTCCCTTCCCCCCTCACAACAAACACCCTGTGAGGTCTTCAGAGAGCGCGGAAGAACACCAGCCCAAGGTCACCCAGCTGGTGTGCGTTGGAGTGCACAGGCTAATCTAGTTCCCCAGATAAGCCTCCACAGCTCAAGTGGCAGAGCAGGGAATCAAACCCAGTTCTCCAGATTAGAGTGCACCTGCTCTTAACCGCGACGCCACTTCACCCTGATAGCAAAAAGGCCTCTTTATCACTAGGCAGGCAGGATGCAGTCACAGAGAATGTGACCTGTAGGTAGGACGCCTAAAGATCTCTCAGAATTACAACTCACCTCCACCCTGCAAAGATCAGTTCCCCAGAGCAAATGGCAGCTTTGAAGGTTGGAGTTTATGGCATCATGCTGGCAGGGGATGATGGGAACTGTAGTCCATAACATCTGGAGGGCCGCCAGTTTGACACCTGTGGTTTAAACTATTGTGATTCCCATTTCAATCCTTGAGAATCATGGAAATCATGGTTTGATGTATTAAAGATTTGGCTAGGGTATCCTAGCTTCCACCCTCATAAAGCTACAACTCTCTGGAAAGTAAAACAGCAGCAACATTTAAACTCGTTCAAGAGACTGACAACCTTCGACTTTCTGTCACTCTCATTTATACAGGGTTTTAGTAGCTGCTAATGTTAACTGAAGGCTACTGATGTAACAGCCTCCATTGTAAATTACTGCATTTATTGATACGCAAGCTATCAGCCGAATCAGCGAACATTCGGTTCCTTTTGCTGCTGTTCTGTTTGCTCTGCTTGCCTTACTAACTGCCAAGTGAACACCGCTAAAATTATCCATCAACTGTGCTGATTCTCTTGGGGCCTGCAGATCGTCTCATACAGTTTTCAGTGCAGCCCTAAGCAGAGTTTCCTTTGCTTAGAACAGTTTAAGGGTTTAGGGCTGTACTTTTTGTTACTCTCCCAAACAGGGTCGTAGCTAGGGAAAATGGAGCCCGGGGCAGACTCCGAGTTTTCCGCCCCCCGTGCCACCCCCATGACCCACTTACCTTAGCTGGCAGTGGGGCCTGGCGGGGCGAGGGGGAAGGAGGAGGGGCATGGGGGCGATTTTCCACCCCACACATGATCCCAACGGCGTCTGCCCAGGGCGCCTGTCCCCACTTTTCCCTGTGGTAGCTACGCCACTGCTCCCAAATGATTTTCTCTTCTGCTAGGATGTCTTGGGGAGAGCCTTGCAAACATGAGCTTGCAATAGGATTTGGCGGAATTGGGGAATTCCTGGGGTTGGGGAATTCCTGAAGATTTGGGATTGGAGCCTGGGGAAGGTGAAGTTTAAGGGGGGGGACATCCGCAATTCACCCACCAAAGCAGCCATTTATCCAGGAGAACTGGTCTCTATAGTCTGGAGTCAGTGGAAATTCTGGGAGATCTTCACATCTGAAGTGGAGGTTGCCTACCCTAGGTCACAAATTGCTAGCTGGTTTCAAAGCAACAAGGCCATATCCAGCTATTTATTACAAATCCCTGATCCCAAACAACGATGAATACTGACCAGAGCCAGATGTAATGTTTTTTCACCTGCTCTCTTGCAAGGTCGGTTCGAGAAGCGGCTCCTAACACAT
Source organism: Sphaerodactylus townsendi (assembly GCF_021028975.2). NCBI lineage: Eukaryota > Metazoa > Chordata > Lepidosauria > Squamata > Sphaerodactylidae > Sphaerodactylus > Sphaerodactylus townsendi. The sequence goes on along the minus strand of NC_059440.1, from coordinate 5,397,795 downwards.
AGAGTATGTCCATTCTGTCTCACCGTTGTCGAAACATTGGAACACATTTTATATTATTGTCCAAAATACAACGCACAGAGGGAAGCCCTATTACCATCGATAAGGGGTAAAGAACCGTCCAAAATATCAATGGTAAAATCACTAAATAGTAATGATCCTGATCTGCTTGGGAGATTAGCCAGCTACTTGTCGAAGGTCATGTACCTAAGAGATGTGTAACTTTATGAATGGAACTTTTTGTATTGAAATTCAATAATATGATAATTTTTCTTAGCCAAAGATACTGAACACAAAGTTGAATGAAATCAGTTATTATGCAAATATAAACTATATTTAAATGAGTAATATTCTTCAGCCATGGCACTTCGGGTTTATTATAAAATGTGTATGTAAAGGCTCAATGTTATTTATTTATTTGTTTCAATATTATGAAAATCTAATTATCCTGTTTTAATTAGTAATTCTCCAGAGTCTGAGGAGTGGATACATCCTTTTAGCAAATAGCACTAAATCGAGAAGTGCCAGATATTTCCTGGCGTTGGATCTTAAATATAGTCATATGGTATCTGTTTTACAAATTTGTCTTTGAATTGAATGGCTAAACCCTTTTAATCCATTTTATATCTTTATAAATGAACTGTCAAGTTGGAAAGCAAAATCCATAGATGTAATATATGATTTTAAATTTAATAATTCAATAATAGTGTATAACCACTGTCTAATACCGAATGCCAATAAAGGTTATTGTGATTGTGAAAAAAAAACCAAGGCCATATTTGGTCATCCATTTACGGCTCCCAATTTCTAGTGTCTTCAAAAATGCTGGGGCTGTATTTGGGCCAGGGTTTCTTGAATGGCACAGTGCTGACACAGATCACCATGGTAATAGCTGAGCCCATTTCCTGGAAAGAGCCCCATTTCCCCAGCTGCTTTATAAAGTTCCTTTTGCCCCTTTGACCTTGCTGGTAATGTTCCCTTTGGATGCTACAATAGTCTTCTGAAGTGTTCCCTCTCCACTGCAAAGCTCTCTCTCTCTCAGCCATATACACCCTCTGTTGGGTCCACATAGCTTCAAGACCACTTTACAGACTCCGCAGAAGTACTTTGCATAACTCTTCCCAATAGTTTACCGGCATGTGCTTCCGTTCCATATGGTTGCAAGGATTTGGCCCGGGGAGTCCAGTATTGATATAAAGGATTTTCTGGCTAGTTTATTTCTCACATATCCCCTTTAATAACCATCCTGGATGTAAGAGATTTATATGGAAGGAAGAAAATAAATCCATCAGAACCGTAAAATAAAATAATAACTGTGCTATGGATTGTAAAATTTTGTTAGCATACCAAAGTTGTCTGTTCGCCTGTTTTATTTATTCTTTTTATTCTTCCATGTATTCCCGTTAACTGCATTTTATACACGGCGCTGCGACATGAACTGAATATTAATTTGTCTCTGGTGCCTTGGGAAAGAATATATTTTAATATACAGACTAAATTGTTCTCTAAAAATGTCCAGATCTGGAGCAAACCACGTTTGGGTGGACTGCCTACTTGCTTCATTTAATAACTTCAGCTCCTCAAACTCACCGTCACGATGTTTGGAACCAAGTTAACAAATGAATTTATTCTCTGAAAAAGAGCTGATGCTTGAGTAAGATTGAGGGTATAGATTTGGAAGTATGGGGCAGAGGCAGAGCGCTCATGGGGACATGTGGGTCACACGTCCCTGGGCACACATCAGTTGGTCCCCTGAGGGGAGGAGAATCGCCCCCGCCCCCCTGCACCCCACTCACCTTGCCGGTGGGAGCCTGCTGTGGGCTGTGGGGTGCCTGGCAGTGGCCCAAGCACACTTCTCCCACTGGCAAGGTAAGTGGTGGGATGGGGGAGTGCCTGGAACAGGTGTTGCCGCAGGTGCCATTCCCCCCACACCCTGAAAAAACGATGATGTGCGTCAGATAAAACAGAGGGTAGCCATGTTGGACTGCAGCAGAACAGCTAGATTTGAGTTCCGTAGCACCTTTGGGACCAACACATTTTAGGGACATAAGGTTTTGAGAGTCAGAAGCCCCTTCCGCACGTGCAGAATTATGTACATTTAATCCACTTTTACCATTGCTTGAAAGTGGGTTTTGCTATTTCGCACAGTAAAATCCAGCTTCAAAGTGCATTGAAAGTGGATTGAAAGTGCATTATTCTGGGAGAAGTGCATTATTCTTTGGCGGAAGTGGCCAAAAGCTCCTTTCTTCAGAAATGAGAGCACTCATATCTGATGGAGGGAGCTCTGACTCTCTCAAGTTTATCGTCTCAAAATCTTTCTGGTCTCTATTTTTTCCACAGACCAGCAGGATTTAGGGAGTATAAGTTTTTGAGAGTCCCGGAAAAAAAAATAAAGATACAAACAGTGTAAACGTTAAGAGCGATTCCAAGAATGGAGCTGACAATTGTGTAATCAGATATAGTTTTGTGTAACTGGAAATAATTTTAAAATGTTGAACTACTGGTTTAGGGTCTTCTGTGTCCATATGGGTAGATATAGACAGAGGTGGGATCAGCAGGTTCTCACAGGTTCCCGAGAGCAGGTTACTAATTATTTGCGTGTGCTGAGAGGGGGTTACTAATTGGTGATTTTGCCACGTGATTTTTGCCTTAGTTACGCCCCTCCTCTCAGCAGTAGCGCGCAGAACTTGAAGCAGTCTAGCAGGAGGTGCACCGGCGTGCGTGGCAGCCTGTGCCTGCGTGCATTCGTTTCCCTTACCACAGCCCCGCCCAGGATGCCTGGCCACACCCCCGTTGTGCCCCGCCCAGCCCCATTGGCACTACGCCACTGTTTGAATCCCACCACCATGGGAACCTGTTACTAAAATTTTTGGATCCCACCACTGGATATAGATCGGCAAAGCATTTTGTGTGGTTGGGTGTATGATTATGTATACATCTGGTTTGTATTTTTAATAAAATTATTTACAATTTTAAAAGATCCTGTTGGTCTCTAAGGTTCTATTGGAATCAAATCTCTGTAATGTTAGTAATTGCAGCCATCGAGAACAAACGCTTGAAAACCGGAACGTCTTCTTTAACAGGAGGACTTTACGCATCTCACAGTATGGCCTTTGATTCACCAAAGTCTCCGCCATCACGACTATGTTCCTCTTCAAGGTGCCATCAGACACTTGGTTGTGTTAGCTGTGAAACACTAACGTACTGTGAGAAGGACACACATTCTTTTTCTGACCCTCTGTGAGTTTTCTTTTCCCTGCCCTCAGTGCTTGCTTTAATATGTTGTTCAAAGGTAATCCCACCATTGTTTCCTTTTGCCTTTTGGTGCGTTTTGTTTGGTGTGGCTACTGTGTATTTTCACTGATGCAGCACTCCACGTCTTGCTGGAAAGGATCACGGCTAAATTCATTTAATCCGACAGAATACAACGGCGTGGGCTCTCAACTACCGTTGATCTCTTCTCTTTGAAAAACGCCTCCCTCTTTCCTCCACCCCCCCTTTAAATCTTCCTGTATCCTTAAGTGCTGTGAAAATAAGGAGAAAACTGGTAATGGTTGGTAACAGGATCTGCCGGCATTAGAACTTGTATGTCGTTCGTTTCGAGAGGATTAAAACAGGTATGAGCTCACAGGACAGAAAACAGTACACGATGATGATTTTTTTTTTAAATAAAAAGGCCAAACATGATTATTGATAGAATTCACAATAGGAGATTTAGGTGCTTCTGAGCTAACAGCAGAGGTTGGAAACGCACATACCACCCTGGGAGAGGCTGCTTGCCTTGTCAAAGAGCATCCTCGTCCAAATGAAGAGAAAAGCTGGAGATCAAATACCTCTCCAACGACGGCTTAAGGCAGGTGTTTACTTTCATCAGCCTCTTTGATTCGGGTCACAATGAATGGTGTGTTTGATTTTTTTTCCCCCTTCAAAAAAGCCTTTGAGTGTGTAGAGAAGTTTCGCTACTACTAAAAAGCTGGGCTAATGCCTAACCAAACTTCAAGTGACATCTGTCTTTCACAGGGCGTGAGTCACTACTAAGCTGCTCTTAAGCCGGTAAAAGAAAGCAGGATATACCCAAAAGCGAGGACGTGTTCAGGCATCGAAGGGTTGAACTTGGCAGTGGTGAGCTAGTTACTTGACAAAATTAGCATGCGGGAAACTTGCGAGGCCGCCTATGTTAGGGGGAGGGGGGCTGTCGCATTAGCTGAAGGTGACAGCGCCATTGTCCTGGGCCGTGCGCCTTGCTGAAGCCATGTCATTTCTGAGGATTGATCATCATCTGCATGTGGTTCTGCTGGGTTTTCCAGGCTTTATGGCCGTGGTCTGGTGGATATTGTTCCTAACGTTTCGCCTGCATCTGTGGCCGGCATCTTCAGAGGTGTATCACAGAGGGAAGTCTGTTACACACTGTGTCCAGTGAGAAGGGACTGTTTAAAGGGGTATATATTGTCCGTTTCCACATTGGTCCACTGGCTCTGAAGCCGGTCCTAGTGTTATTGTTTGTAACTGTTTTCAGCATTAAACACTATGTTTACTCACCAAAAAATGTGTTTTTGGTATGTTTTTGGGAGTGCCTAGAACGGATCAATTGGATTTACATTGATTCCTTTGGAAAAGTTTGCCTCGGTTTTCATTGGTTTCGGTTTCCATCGGTTCTTTTCGGTCGGATTACCAACAAAAACCGAGGTTCCACTGTACTTTTATGGGGAAAGGAAAGAGACTGTTTCAGCCTGCCAAAAGAAACTGTGAAGTAATCAGAGAAGGACCTTTGCTAATGATTCAGCAGCATCTGATGAGATTCACACACATTCTAAAAAAAAACACAGTAGTCCAGAGTGTGGAAAAGCTGCAAAATCAATACAAACAGCTGTAAAATGAAGTCCCAGCAGAAGAAGACGAAGCAGCAGAAAACGATCTCCATTTATTCCTTAGACTAGCTCGATTTTGTTAGCGGCATCGGTGGGAGGGGCAGTGCGCCATTCCTCTCTCATTTGTGTGGGGCTCACGAGAACGTCGAAACAAGCTTGCCGTAATTCATAGGCGAAGAAATACAGAACAGGAGGGTTCCCATTAGCTTCCGTCAAAAGATTTATGATGACACTAACAGCAAATGGCTTACGATCATTGTAAACAGATGCCACGTGGAGTTCTATTGATTGGCACACCTTTGACAGCAGATATCCGGGGCCATGTCAATCACATTGTACATCTTCTTTTTCTTCTTCGGCTAGTGACCGTAAGTCTGGAGGCTTATAAGGGGGCATGGTGGAAATCTCCTTCATGATACAGGATGGAAAAGAGGTGGAAGACCTGTTATTTATTTATTTATTTATTTATTTATTTATTTATTTATTTATTAAATTTAATATACCGCCCCATCCCCGAGGGGCTCTGGGCGGTGCACAACATAAAACCATATATAAAACCATCATAATACAGCTTCCATAATTAGAAGAAGAAGAAGAAGAAGAGTTTGGATTTATACCCCCCTTCTCTCCTGCAGAAGACTCAAAGGGGCTTACAATCTCCGTGCCCTTCCCCCCTCACAACAAACACCCTGTGAGGTAGGTGGGGCTGAGAGAGCTCTGAGAAGCTGTGACTAGCCCAAGGTCACCCAGCTGGCGTGTGTGGGAGGCGGCAGAGCTGGGAATCAAACCCGGTTCCTCCAGATTAGATACATGAGCTCTTAACCTCCTACGCCACTGCTGCTCCTAAAAAACAGCAGTTATTTCCTAAGATAGGCATTTCATGAAAAACCTTATTTAAACTTAAACTGAATCCTCCTAAAAAAGAAGGGGGGGAAACAATGGGTCCCTATAATATTGAGGACCCATGGAATGGAGGGGGGGGCACACTCAGCGGCTGGTCTCTCCAAAGGCCCGGTGGAACAACTCAGTCTTACAGGCCCTGCGGAAATCGCCAAGATCCCACAGGGCCTGGACAGCTGGAGGGAGAGTGTTCCACCAGGCAGGGGCCAGAGCCGTAAAGGCCCTGGCCCGAGTGGACGCCAGCCGCATCATTGAGGGGCCAGGGATCTCCAGTAAGTTGGCCTCTGCCGAACGCAGAGGTTATGCACTTGTGGTCTGCCTCACGTTGAGCGTTCATCCCCTTCGGGTTGCGATCTTGGTCATGCATGCATTTTACCCTCGTTGGAATTCACCGCAGCTCAGATCAGAGTTGTACGGTAGGTTCTGAAAAGAGGCAAAGTGTATGAGTTTTGCTTGCTTTGGCTTTGCTTACCACTCCCCACCTGCACCCCTTCCACAGCCTACCCCAGAGTAGTTCCTACTACTCTTCAGGCCAGCAGAGCAGCCTCAAGGGTTTCTTCTTTTTTTAAAAAAAAATCTGATCTAGCAAGGAACGCTAGGCCAGAAACAAACAAAAAGGTGGCAGGCAACACAGGAAGCAATGGGCAAGCAAAATGGTGGTGGGCTCAGCCGAGGACACCTCGTAGCGGAAGAATCCCCAGATTAAACTGCAGGGAAAACCCACTGTGCGGAAAACAGCCACGAGGTAAACAGTACATGGATAAAAGGCTAAAGTCTTGTGGAATCCTTGGTGAAACTTCCAACTGGAGTTTGCTGTGGGGAGGGTAGAGGTTAGCAGTGACCGATATGATTGATCGGGATCTTGATTTGCACATGCGGATGAGTCAGCCTTAACAAATTCTTAGATATGTTTGGAGGCCCAAGTAGGGAATACTTGCTTTGACGCCTTATTGCCACCGGCCTGATTATTCGTTTATGCCTGGACTGTTCCTATAGCAGGGGTGGGCAATTATTTTTTCCATGGGGCCGCATAAGAAACAGCAAATATTGTGGAGGGCCGGGCCAAAAGGCAGGGGGGCGAGGCACTTTTGAAAGCCCCGCAGAAGCCGGCAGCCAAGGCAACCGGCTTCTGTGGGGCTTTCAAAGGCGCCTTGCTCCCCAGCACGGCAGGGGGGCCAGTAAAGGTCATCCGGCGGGCCGGATGTGGCCCGCGGGCCGTATAATGCCCAGGTCTGTCCTACAGGCTAGTTTCAAACCACATGCACCACTTTTGCAGACGGTGTATGTGTGTTTTTCAGCAGCACAATTTGTTTGGATGGGGTGAGTGGCCAACACATGGCACTCCAGATGCTCATGGACTACAATTCCCATCAGCCCCTGCCATCATGTTTCTGTTCTTTGAAGGCCTTGGATGTTGATCCTCTACCAGTAAAATTACACTATGATAAGTTACATGACCAAATCTGGGTACTTAGCTGGGTGGATATGGAAAAGTCCAACCCAATACTGCAGGTAAGCCTCATAAGAACGTGGCAGGGACTGATGGGAATTGTAGTCATGAACATCTGGAGCACCATAGACTGGCCACCCCTGGCTAGACTAGCCTGTCCTCATCAGATCTCAGAAGCAGGGTCGGCCTAATTCGTATTTGAATGGGAGACTACTTAGGAAGTCTGGGATCGTCTGGAGCACCTTCCTTATGAGGAGGGGCTGCAGCATTTGGGACTCTTTAGTTTGGAGAGGAGACGGCTGAGGGGGGATATGATTGAAGTCTATAAAATTGTGCATGGGGTAGAAAATGTTGACAGAGAGAAATTTTTCTCTCTTTCTCACAATACTAGAACCAGGGGGCATCCATTGAAAATGCTGGGGGGAAGAATTAGGACTAATAAAAGGAAACACTTCTTCACGCAACATGTGATTGGTTTTTGGAATATGCTGCCACAGGAGGTGGTGATGGCCACTCACCTGGATAGCTTTAAAAGGGGCTTGGACAGATTGATGGTGGAGAAGTCGATCTATGGCTACCAATCTTGATCCTCCTTGATCTGAGACTGCAAATGCCTTAGCAGACCAGGTGCTCGGGAGCAACAGCAGCCGCAGAAGGCCATTGCTTTCACATCCTGCCTGTGAGCTTCCAATGGCACCTGGTGGGCCACTGCGAGTAGCAGAGAGCTGGACTAGATGGACTCTGGTCTGATCCAGCTGGCTTGTTCTTATGTTCTTATCGTGACGCAGAAGCAGACCACAGCAAGCCATCTCTGTTCCTCTCTTACGTTTAAAGTCTCACAGCATCGCCATAAGTCAGCTGCGACTCGCTAACACTTCTCACTGCCACAGCTTGTCCGTAACGATCACTGTTCTGTGCGGAGAGTCCTTTTAGACCCTCGCACATGTCAACAGTTTGGAGCCGAAATAAAATAGAACTGATATGCCACAGATCTTTCAGACAAGACGATCGAGCAGGTAGAAAGGACAGGGAATCCAGCTCGGACATCTGCTGCGTCCTCTGCTCTTGTCGACCTTGGGGTTTTCCGCACAGCATGATTACGCCGGGGTGCAACTGGGATCGTAAATTCCGAATCAGTGTTATCCCAGCTCCTCCTTCACACCGCTGCGCGGTTCCCAAGCACAGCTTCTCGAGCACACAGGATGCACAAGGAGGGGACCCGGGAAATTTCGGACCCACACTCCCCATTAACTGAGGAGGAATGTTGGCGGGGCGCTGCAACGAGTGGGAAACGGGCTTGGGGGGATGTGTCAGGAAGGGCTGCAACGGTTGGCAGGAGAGAAGAACATGACAGAAGAGGAGGCCAGAAGAAGAAGAGAAGAAGAGTTTGGATTTATATCCCCCCTTTCTCTCCTGTAGGAGACTCAAAGGGGCTGACAATCTCCTTGCCCTTCCCCCCTCACAACAAACACCCTGTGAGGTAGGTGGGGCTGAGAGAGCTCCGAGAAGCTGTGACTAGCCCAAGGTCACCCAGCTGGTGTGTGTTGGAGTGCACAGGCTAATCTGAATCTCCCAGAGTGACACGACGAGGGGGGAAGGGCAAGGAGATTGTCAGCCCCTTTGAGTCTCCTGTAGGAGAGAAAGGGGGGATATAAATCCAAACTCTTTCTTCTTCTTCTTCTTCTTCTTCTTCTTCTTCTTCTTCTTCTTCTTCTTCTTCTTCTTCTTCTTCTTCTTCTTCTTCTTCTTCTTCTTCTTCTTCTTCTTCTTCTTCTTCTTCTTCTTCTTCTTCTTCTTCTTCTTCTTCTTCTTCTTCTTTACCCAGCTTTAACATACAACCTCCTGAGCATTTTCAGGCCAAACTCTGATATTTAGGGAGGATTTATGAAATGTCAACTGTAAAATATTTACATTATATTCCTTTGATTTCACGGTTCCGCTCTGTCGTCCTGTACGTGAACTTGCCGGACCAAACGGCAACAGCTTAAGCTGCTGAAAGCCGTTAGCCTGTTAGAGCATCCCCCCCCCCCAAATGAATCCGAGTCCTACCATCTTCAGAGCCTTTCTTGACAGTCCTTTGTTTTGTTTTGTTTCTCCTACAGAGCAAGGATCAAATAAGTGTGTCTCAAGGGTGCTGAAAGATGTGCGAGGGGGTTGGAAAGAGTTCATTTAGGAGCCTTGTGAATATTTGTTTTGATCTTCGCGAGTCATTTCGAGAGAATGCCTCTTTTGACTTGGAAAGCGGAGACGATCAAAAACACAACGTGCCTGACGAGAAGCGAAGGGTTGGCCAGACAATGCGAGTGTGTTCCTACAGCTTCGTTTTAGGTTTTGTGTGGTAATGCCGCCCCACTCCCTGTTCGAAGCTCTGCAGTGAATGGAGGGATGGGTCGCTGACCTTTGGAAGAAAAAAAATAGGAAGATCTGGAGAAGAGCAAGGGCAGCACTCTCAATGCGTTCATAAAATGGCAGAGTATTTCTGCTGGGAAGGGAGATGTGATGGGCGTGTGTAAAGTGCTGTCAAGTCGCAGCCGACAAATGGCAACCCAGTAGGGTTTTCAAGGCAAGGAAGGTGGTTTGCCGTTTGCCTGGTTTGCCGTTGCCTGCTTCTGCATAGCACCCCTGATATTCCTTGGTGGTCTGCCATCCATGTACTAGTCAGAATGACTCTGCTTTGCTTCTAAGATCTGCTGAGATTGTTCCAGTTTGGGACATCCAAATATAAAGCCGTGGTGCGACCGCACTTGGAGTGCTGTGTTCAGTTCTGGTCGCCACATCTCAAAAAGAAAAAGTGCAGAGAAGGGCAACGAGGATGATTGAGGGACTGGAGCACCTTCCTTATGAGGAGAGGCTGCAGCGTTTGGGACTCTTTAGTTTGGAGAGGAGACGTCTGAGGGGAGATAGGATTGAAGTCTATAAAATTATGCATGGGGTAGAAAATGTCGACAGAGAGAAATTTTTCTCTCTTTCTCACAACACTAGAACCAGGGGGCATCCGTTGAAAATGCTGGGGGGAAGAATTAGGGCTAATAAAAGGAAACACTTCTTCACGCAACGTGGTGATTGGTGTTTGAAATATGCTGCCACAGGAGGTGGTGATGGCCACTCACCTGGATAGCTTTAAAAGGGGCTTGGACAGATTGATGGAGAAGTCGATCTATGGCTACCAATCTTGATCCTCCTTGATCTCTGATTGCAAATGTCTTAGCAGACCAGGTGCTCAGGAGCAGCAGCAGCAGCAGAAGGCCATTGCTTTCACCTCCTGCATGTGAGCTCCCAAAGGCACCTGGTGGGCCACTGCAAGTAGCAGAGTGCTGGACTAGATGGACTCTGGTCTGATCCAGCAGGCTAGTTCTTATGTTCTTATGTTCTTAACAAGCAGTGGCATTCTGGGCCAAAATGGCACCTGGGGGAATGACCGCCTCCCCGCCACGCTCCCCCCACCCAGCTCCCCATGGCCTGCCCTTTGTTCCACTTATGGGAGCCAGCAGGGAAGCGGGGTGGTGGTGGTTTGGACAGGCGCTGTGACGCCCTGCCCTCCCAGCCTCCTTGCAGAGAGGCCGGAGCCTGGGGAGGGCAGGAGCCGGCTTGCTGGGAGGCCGGGAGGGGGGCAGGGCTCGATGGCGTGCAGTACGTAGCAAAACAGGGTGCACCCAGGGACATGGGACACCCATGTCCCATTAACAGTACGCCACTGCGAACAAGGGAGATACTAGCCTTGTAGTTTCCTTCACTAAAGCTGCCACTGAGTCTGTAATTCTAAAGAATACCCATCTTGCTTTAGTTGTGCTATGGGGTGGGGGGAGAGTCTGTTGGAAATGGGCATTGGACTCGGAAATCTCTTCCCTCCAATTGGCCATGCCAGCAGGGGCTGGTGGGAATTGTAGTCCACGGACATCTGAAGTGCCAGAATTGGACACCCCTGCTCTAAAGCATCCATTTTCTGCAGGGAAGTTGATCTCTGTAGCCTGGAGATTTGCTGTAATTCTGGGGTATTTCCAGTTAGAATACAAATGTATGAAATATGATCTGTGATCTCTGATAAGTGAATAAGCAAAAATTGTATAGCATTATATAGAATATGAATTTTGACTGTATACAGGTTTTTTTACTGTACTCTCTCTTCTCTTTTTTTAGATCATAATGGCTAGCTTTTAAGTAGATAATCAAGAGGACATTTCTTTTGTTACAGCACTGGATTAAATAGTAAATATAACTGATTAATTAATTGTTGATAGAGTTAGTAAGTTAGAATTAATGTAATTGTAATCTAAAATGATATATAATTAAAAATTTGAGATGTACCAATGTGTTTTGATATTGGATTGTGTATCTTATGTTTTGCTAGCTGGAAGTCCGTTTCAATACACTATATTTTTTCTTTTTTTCTATGTCTTTATATATTTTGTAATGTTTTTTATTATTTAAACACAACCTGAAATTGTATTTTTTTTCTGTTTATTGTATATTGTGATCAAAACTTTAATAAATAAGATTTTTTTTTAATTCTGGGGTATTCCTAAATCCCACCTGGAGACGGGCATCTCTAGCTTAACCCTGCCCTTCCCTTTCCTGTGCTGTGGAGCGCTGGTGCCAGCTGGGAGAAAAATGCTTAAAACGCTGGAGGACTCAGATTCCCAGCTAGGTTTACTAGATTACTCACCAAGGTGAGCCATCTCTCGGCTCTCTCCGCTGTTGTTTGCTCCAGCGGAACCAAAAACGAACAGTAAGAAGCAACGTCATGCAACGGCCCAATGTCTGGCTTTCCCCAGAAGTGCCATTCCAAAGCTCTACGCCTGTGGAGGCGAACCTATGGCACTCCATATGTTCATGGACTACAATTCCCATCAGCCCCTGCCAGCATGGCCAATTGACCATGCTGGCAGGGGCTGATGGGAATTGTTGTTCATGAACATCTGGAGTGCCATAGGTTTGCCACCACTGCTCTACACACTCCCAGATCTCTATGGTATTAACCTCCCACCTTTAACCTCCTGTCTCTATGGCTTTAACTTCCCACTTTAAATGCTCATCGGTAGGTCTGAGAATAGATACCTGTGGATGCCCACTGTTATATCTACTTTTGCTAGTTCAACAAAGAGAGTCCATTAATAGTGGAAAACTGCCCTTGGGTATGATTCTCACTGGGGACACAGAGTTGTGGCTGGAACCTGTGTCCCTTTCATGCCTGAATGTCCTCTATGTACATTACATTTAGGAGACAAAGAGGGAGCTAAGAACATAAGAACATAAGAACTAGCCTGCTGGATCAGACCAGAGTCCATCTAGTCCAGCACTCTGCTACTCGCAGTGGCCCACCAGATGCCTTTGGGAGCTCACGTGCAGGAGGTGAAAGCAATGGCCTTCTGCTGCTGCTGCTCCTGAGCACCTGGTCTGCTAAGGCATTTGCAATCTCAGATCAAGAAGGATCAAGATTGGTAGCCCTAGATCGACTTCTCCTCCATCAATCTGTCCAAGCCCTTTTTAAAGCTATCCAGGTGAGTGGCCATCGCCACCTCCTGTGGCAGCATATTCCAAACACCAATCACACGTTGCGTGAAGAAGTGTTTCCTTTTATTAGTCCTAATTCTTCCCCCCAGGCATTTTCAATGAATGCCCCCTGGTTCTAGTATTGTGAGAAAGAGAGAAACATTTCTCTCTGTCGACATTTTCTACCCCATGCATAATTTTATAGACTTCAGTCTATATCCCCCCTCAGACGTCTCCTCTCCAAACTAAAGAGCCCCAAACGCTGCAGCCTCTCCTCATAAGGAAGGTGCTCCAGTCCCTCAATCATCCTCGTTGCCCTTCTCTGCACTTTTTCTATCTCTTCGATATCAGTTCAGTTGTAGTCCAGGAGTGCCGATAAAGGCTGTGGTGGGATTGAACTACCTTGCTTCCATCTCAAAAAAACCCACTCGACATAATGAATGACACATTTCCCTGGCGATACGGCAACAGAATTTTTTTTAGAAAACTGTAGGTGGCAGCAAAACCCCAGTCTTATGATTCCCTCCATGCGCTCCCTTCTTTCGAAACAAGCTCCTTGTGGAATATAAGGGGGAAGCATTAACTCTTAATCTGGAGAGCTCTTTTTCTGCCATGTGTTTGTGGAGTGTTTGGCTGAAGGTGGTTTCTGAACACAACACATAATTAGAATCAGAACTGAGCACGTGGCTCTGTTTCTCTTCCAAGCTTTTCTGGAAGGTGCAGCAAATGGAGCTATCAAGACCCTATTACTATAAAGCACAGGTGTCAAACTTGTTGCCCTCCAGATGTTACGGACTACAGTTCCCATCATCCCCTGCCAGCATCATGCATCAGTGGCGTAGGAGGTTAAGAGCTTGTGTATCTAATCTGGAGGAACCGGGTTTGATTCCCAGCTCTGCCGCCTGAGCTGTGTAGGTTTATCTGGGGAATTCAGACTAGCCTGTGCACTCCCACACACGCCAGCTGGGTGACCTTGGGCTAGTCACAGCTTCTCGGAGCTCTCTCAGCCCCACCCACCTCACAGGGTGTTTGTTGAGAGGGGGAAGGGCAAGGAGATGTGGCAGCATATTCCAAACACCAATCACACGTTGCGTGAAAAAGTGTTTCCTTTTATTAGTCCTAATTCTTCCCCCCAGCATTTTCAATGAATGCCCCCTGGTTCTAGTATTGTGAGAAAGAGAGAAAAATTTCTCTCTGTCGACATTTTCTACCCCGTGCATAATTTTATAGACTTCAATCATATCCCCCCTCAGACGCCTCCTCTCCAAATGAAAGAGTCCCAAACGCTGCAGCCTCCCCTCATAAGGAAGGTGCTCCAGTCCTTTAATCATCTTCGTTGCCCTTCTCTGCACTTTTTCTATCTCTTTTTTCTATCTCTTCTGTCTCTCCCTGCTTGACCAGAGATCCCCTAAGATGTCATGGGGGGAGGGGCTGAAGGGAAATCTTTCGTTTCATGTTGGGAGAGATGCCCATTGCAACTCTTTTGCCAGCCTTAGGGGAGCGTGAAAGAATTACACTTGGCTCCCTTATTCACAGTGACATAGCAAGGGGGAAAGCGTCGGGTGCACTGGTGTGTCCTCAGCTACACCACGCCCCCAGAATGCCCTCGTCACATCCCCACAGGGGCACACGCCTGGTGCATTGTACACCCCCCTGTCCCCTTGGAGCTACGCCTCTGCTTATTCAGGTCTGTGTACTACCTCGTGCTTATTGACTTTGTGGTTTAGCTCTAACTCAGAATGCTGGGAAATTTCCTAGGTGAATTGCTACCTTGGAAGTCATCTCCAGAGACCACTGCTGAGCCCAGCATGCTGGGAAAGAAGGAAACTGTAACCCCTTACAGAAGCAAACCCTTCCACGTGTTGTGTGTAAGCCGCTGTATAAACATAGATCAAACATTTGGCATTTTAAGTGTCTTGGTTTCTTCCTCTGTTTCTGTTCAACATCCTTTGAAGCTTTGCGCTGTGGCATTGCCTCTTGGAATTGGAACACAATGTGTTTTTGTCATTGTGTTTGAGTGGGCTGTTGGAGAACCCAGGTGTTTTTACAGCCGTTGTTAAAAAATGCTGCATCTTCTCTTTGTGTGTTGCTTTCAACACGGTATTTAAGAATGAGCTATGCTGGTGTTCAGCAGTGACGGATGAACCTTTTCTAGCTGCTTTTGCGTTTCCCCGAAGGCCGTTCCCTTCATCCAAGCGTGGGATGCTTTCCTGGCCCAGGATCTACGTTTTTTTGGTTATGCATCCAACTCGGTGCCCTTTTTTTTTACAGATGTTCAAACAAAATTCAGTAGCAGGGAAGATTAATGATATCAGATGGAATATTGATACCGTACCCTGGCTAATATGATGCTCGATTCAGATTTATTTACGGTCGTTGACCAGTAAAATTCCAGATTTAAAAATTGCACGAATACAGATACAATATAAATAAAACATATAACAATTTCATTATAAACTAGCATGCCCGGCCACGCGTTGCTGTGGCTGAGTCTTGTGAAGTGGAAAAGGAAGAAAAGGGGAAGCGAACGGTTCGAACATGTGTCATTGCACAATGATTGCAAGGGAAGGGAGAGGCAAGGGGTCCCTCGCTCCCCTCCCTCTCTCCCGTTCCCTTGCATGGCAACCCTGCAGGTCCCTCCCTAACATTCCCCTTCCTCTGCTAGGGTGGGTGGGCCATGTGCAGGTGGCTGGTGCTGTCCCTTTCACTCACTTCCCTTGCAGGCGAATTATCTAGCGTAAAACATGCTGGGAGGCATGAGCTACATGGTGTTCAAATTTCAGAGCGTTTGGTCCAGCAAACCCCTGGACCCTCCCTCATCTTCCCCTTCCTCTGCTAGGGAGGGTGGGCCATGTGCAGATAGCCCGCTGCATCCCTTTCACTCCATAAGGCAGTGGTTTTCAAGGAAGGCATGGTTGGTTCCCTTGTATCACAGGGTGTTGCTTTGATGGCCAGCAGATGGCGCTGTTGCGTAACAGAACTGTGATTCCAACTGTCACAGGTGTGGCATGTACACAATACCTGGCACAGTTGTGACATGTACACAACAGGAGGTGTGGAAACAGTATGAAAACCTGGCCGCACGTGAATGTGACGTTGTGTGAAAATTTCAAAGCAATAGGTCCAGTAGTTTGGGAGATTACCTGTCAGCAGAAAAACGCACTGATAGATTTTTATATATATAGATAGTAACAAATAAATGAAACAACACTAGCACTAAGAGAAAAAAATCTGGGGGATCTTTCCACACTTTGTGAAAAGACCCCAGGAGAAACGGTGTCCAAGGGACAGACAAGACATCAAGCTAGAGGTTGTTAGAGACCATGGAAAAATGCAGCGAGGGCTTGTGGCCCAGTGGGACCAGGCATTCCAGGTGGTAGTGGTGGTCCTGCTTTAACATTTAAAATTCACTGCTGCAATGCAAGCCTTTTCAAGATAGGGCCTTGCAGCATTTTAACATTATTTTGTTATTTATTAATTCTTTATTTTATTTAACTGGATCAGAATGCAGCTGCCCAGGTTCTTACAAAGACCTTGTGGTGGGAGCATATTTGTCCAGCGCTCCACCAGTTGCATCGGTTACCAGTAGAGAACCGAGTCCAGTTCAAGGTTCTGGTTCTACCCTTAAAACCTAGGCTGACCAGACGTCCCGCTTTTGGCGGGACAGTCCAGCCTTAAAACAATTTGTCCCGCTTCCCGCGGGTTTGTTGAAGTGTCCCGATTTTTGGAAGGCTGCCGCACTGCCTTCTGGGGTGCAAGGCAGTGTGGCAGCCTCCTGCGCACGTGGCCGCAGGAGCACGGCCTTCTGGGGTGCTCCCGTTTCCCGCCCTGTGACAGGGCAGGAAGCGGGAGCGCCCCAGAAGGCAGTGCGCTCCTGTGGCTGCGCGCGCGCGGCCGCCAGCCTACCCACCCATCCCGGTTTACAAAGGTGACCATCTGGTCACCTTATTAAAACCCTGAGTGGCCTGGGGCCTTCCTATCTGCGAGACCGCCTCTCCAAATACACTCCCAAAGAGAGCACTTCGCTCCATGGATAACAACTTGTGAGTGTCCCTGGCTTGAAATATTTCTGGCTACCCTTGACCAGGGCCAGAGCATTTTTGGTTGTGATCTTGGCTTGGTGGACTCCAGCATGGTATAGTGGTTAAGAGCAGGTGGATTCTAATCTGGAAAACCGGGTTTGATTCCCTACTCCTCCACCTGAGCGGCAGAGGCTCATCTGGGAACCAAGATGTGTTTCCCCATTCCTACATTCCTGCTGGGTGACCTCAGGCTAGTCACAGTTCTTGGGAACCCTCTCAGACCCACCTACCTCACTAGGTGTCTGTTCTGGGGAGAGGAAGGGAAATGAGTTTGTTAGCCACCTTGAGTCTCCTTACAGGAGAGAAAGGTGGGGTATAAACCCAAACTCTTCCTCCTCCTCTTCCTCCTCCTCCTCCTCCTCCTCCTCCTCCTCCTCCTCCTCCTCCTCCTCCTCCTCCTCCAAATGAGATCCAGGACCTGCAGGTTCCGATGCAATTTCACAGGACCTGTAAGATGGAGCTGTTCCACCAAGCCTGTGGTCGACAGCGGTCATGGCATTTAAGAACATAAGAACATAAGAACTAGCCTGCTGGATCAGACCAGAGTCCATCTAGTCCAGCTCTCTGCTACTCGCAGTGGCCCACCAGGTGCCTTTGGGAGCTCACATGCAGGAGGTGAAAGCAATGGCCTTAAGAACATAAGAAAGAGCCTGCTGGATCAGACCAGAGTCCATCTAGTCCAGCACTCTGCTACTCGCAGTGGCCCACCAGGTGCCTTTGGGAGCTCACAGGCAGGAGGTGAAAGCAAGGGCCTTCTGCTGCTGCTGCTCCCGAGCACCTGCATTTGCAATCTCAGATCAAGGAGGATCAAGATTGGTAGCCAGAGATCGACTTCTCCTCCCATTTCCTCCATTTCCTTCCTTCTCCCCCTTCCTTTCCCCTCCCCTATCGTTATCATTCCCCTTAGTCAGTGCTAGTTTTATGGCACTATTAGGAAAAAGGCAGGAGTACTCATTTTAAAGGTGAATCCTCGTTGTAAGCCACCCTGATGGTGTTCTAGGGAAGGGCGGCCTATGAATCAAATAATAAATAAAGTAAAATATTAGCTGCCTCTCTCCTTTACAGAGCTCAAGGCGGCTAACAATATTAATAAAGTACATAAAATAGTTGACTTTAAAAAATGGAGTTCCCTCTATCTACCACGTGCTGGGAGTACAGGACAGAGAACCGCCATGTTGTTTGCCCGGGGACTTTTCTTGAAAGCATCTCCTAGGGGCCGTTTGGATCAAAACCAGAGGTGGGATCCAGCAGGTTCTCGCAGGTTCCCGAGAGTAGGTTACTAATTATTTGTGTGTGCCGAGAGGGGGTTACTAATTGGTGATTTTGCCACGTGATTTTGGCCTTAGTTACGCCCCTCCTCCGCTCCTCAGCAGTAGCGCGCAGAACTTGAAGCAGTCTAGCAGGAGGTGCACCGGCGTGCGTGGCAGCCTGCGCCTGCGTGCATTCGTTTCCCGCCCAAGGACCGGCGCAGCGGCTGCGTCCTTGCCACAGCCCCGCCCAGCAATGTCCCACCCCCGGAATGCCCGGCCACACCCCCGTCGTGCCTCGCCCAGCCCCACTGGCGCTACGCCACAGTTTGAATCCCACCACCATGGGAACCTGTTACTAAAATTTTTGGATCCCACCACTGATCAAAACGCTGGACCCCCTGAGATGGATCCAGCAAGCCAGGTATTTTATTCTGCAGTGAATTTGCAAGTAACTAACGGCTTTCCCTTTCCGACCTATTTAGGTCCCAAACCTCAGCCCAGTTTGTGTTTATTGAGGTTCAGAACCAACCCAAAGGACTCTTCCGAAATGAGCCCAACCAATTTGTGTCCTCCTCAGCATCCTCGCGCTGCCCATTGAGGTTTTCCTGCCCATTGTCGTCCTATTTGCTGAGCAACAAAAGAGTCTCGATAAATACCCTGAACATGAAAAGGGCTCCTTTTATTTCACGTATGACACAAGAGTTCCGTTTGGTATTGACTTTAGTCTTTAAAGAGGTGAAGTCATTGTGCGTGAGAGAGGATTCACCGGCTTCGTCTTTCGGGTGCCGCCCCGTTGGCTAACACAAAAGTTGTAATGTTTTGGGAGCTGCTTTTGTGCAGTCACCTGCTGTGCTGAACTTTTCACAGGTTTTAAGGAGAGTAAAAAGGCTAATAGTGGAGACTTTGTGAGCACCCAGCCAAACAATAGAATGTTCAAAAATAGCTAATGCAGGGAGATAAAAGAGTCTCTTGTCAGCCTTCTTTCTATAAGGTCGCAGCAAAGGAAAGAATGGAAAATAAACATTCATAAAAGGTTGTGTTGGCAGGTGTGCTTACATTACACTTGAAAGCAATGAACCTCTCACCGCCCTGCAGCTTTGCTACCCCAAAAAGCTGTATCTCCCTAGAATTCTGGGGAAGCCTCTTTTCAGGGTGGGGACAAGACAGGGGTGTAATGCCCATTGGGCAAGGTGGGCAGCTGCCCAGGGCACCACCTTGTGGGGGGGGGGCATCAAAATGCAAGATTCATTTTTGGGTATTTTGAGTGGTGTTCCATTTTTGGCCTGCAGGGGCCCAGTTTTTAGGCTGGTGGCATCAACATTTCAGCGTATCATTAGGAGACTGTCCGTATGCTACACCCCAAGTTTGGTGCAGTTTGGTTTAGGGGGTCCACAGTTATGGACCCTTAAAAGGGTAGCCCCCACCTCCTTAGCAAAGAATGGGGGATGGGACACCCCGTTTGAGGGTCCATAACTTTGGACCCCCTGAACCAAACTGCACCAAACTTGGAGGATGCCATCAAGACAGTTTCCAGATGATACCCTGAAATGTTGGTGCCGATACATCCAAAAAATGCACCCCCTGAAGGAACATCCCAGAAATTTGCCCAAGAATCTTTGTTCTGTATTGAGTTTTCTGCATTGCTGTCAATGGGGGTTGCAGGCTGGGGGGCACATTTCTGAAGGCAGTCTCAAAGCTTGCCGGGTCTCATCAGGAGACTGTCCTGATGATATCCCCCAGGTTTGGTGCAGTTTGGGTCAGGGGGGCCAAAGTTATGGACCCTCAAAACTGTAGCCCCATCTCCTATTAGCTCCCATTGGAAACAATGGGGGATGGGGGCACCCCCCTTTGGGAGTCCATAACTTTGGACTCCCTGAACCAAACTGTACCAAACTTGGAGGGTAGCATAAGGACAGTCTCCTGATGATATGCTGAAATTTTGGTGGCAATATGTCTAAAAATGCACCCCCTGCAGGCACCAATGACCTGGTGCAAAAAGAAATTTTTGGTCATGGTAGGGTGGCCACCAATGGGGGGGCAATCCAACTCAGGTTTTGACCAGGGCTCCAGTTTGCCTCATTACACCTCTGGGACAAGATACACAAGTCCTTCCTGCTGCTCTGTGGACTTCCCTGCGTTCATCATCTATTTGAAGAAGAAAAACAAGATGAAGAGTTTTGGATTTTTAACCCCGCTTTTCTCAACCATAAGGAATCTCAAAACTGCTCACAAAACTCCTTTTCCCTTCCTCTCCCCAAAGTAGAGACCTCGCAAGGTTGGTTGGGGGTGAGAGAATTCTGAGAGCTGTGACTAGAAGACGAAGAGTTTGGATTTATATCCCACCTTTCTCTCCTGTCAAGGTGGCTTCCAAGCTCCTTTCCCTTCCTCTCCCCACAACAGACACCTTGTGAGGCAGGTGGGGCTGAGAGAGTTCTGAGAGAACTGTGACTAGCCCAAGGTCCCCCAGCAGGAATGTAGAAGAAGAAGAAGAAGAAGAAGAAGAAGAAGAAGAAGAGGAGGAGGAGGAGGAGGAGGAGGAGGAGGAGTTTAGATTTATATCCCCCCTTTCTCTCCTGCGGGAGACTCAAAGGGGCTTACAATCTCCTTGCCCTTCCCCCCTCACAACAAACACCCTGTGAGGTGGGTGGGGCTGAGAGAGCTCCGAAAAGCTGTGACTAGCCCAAGGTCACCCAGCTGGCGTGTGTGGGAGTGTACAGGCTAATCTGAATTCCCCAGATAAGCCTCCACAGCTCAGGCGGCAGAGCTGAGAATCAAACCCGGTTCCTCTAGATTAGATACACGAGCTCTTAGCCTCCTACGCCACTGCTGCTCCTTCCGCACACGCAAAATAATGCATTTTCAAACCACTTTCACAACTGTTTGCAAGTGGATTTTGCCATTCCACACAGCTTCAAAGAGCACTGAAAGCAGTTTGAAAGTGCATTATTCTGCATGTGTGGAATGAGTCTAGGAGTGCAGAAACACATCTGGTTCACCAGATAAGCTTCTGCCACTCTGGTGGAGGAGTGGGGAATCAAACCCAGTTCTCCAGTTCTCCATCTGCTCTTAATCACTACACCACGCTGGCTCTTAATGACTTCTATAAATGTGTTCCCTCTTTGTGGACTGCCACGCTGCATTCTTTTGACAGCCGACTGGTTGCCCACTGGACTTTGGAGCTGGATCTCTTCAGATCGTAGCTCCGACCAGAAATCCAAAGGTGCAGAATCTTAAGTAAAATTTCTTTGCATCCAGTCCTTGCCTCCAGTGCACAGGAATATTTGTGTGGCTTAGGAGCAGTGACATAGGAGGTTAGCTCGTGTATCTAATCTGGAGGAACCGGGTTTGATTCCCCGCTCTGCCGCCTGAGCTGTGGAGGCTTATCTGGGGAATTCAGATTAGCCTGTGCACTCCCACACACGCCAGCTGGGTGACCTTGGGCTAGTCACAGCTTCTCGGAGCTCTCTCAGCCCCACCTACCTCACAGGGTGTTTGTTGTGAGGGGGGAAAGGCAAGGAGATTGTAAGCCCCTTTGAGTCTCCTGCAGGAGAGAAAGGGGGATATACATCCAAACTCCTCCTCCTCCTCCTCCTCCTCCTCCTCCTTCTTCTTCTTCATAGCAGAGGCAGAGGCAGAGAATCATGATTTGGAAAAATGTTCTGCGGTCTCTTCAGAGAACAGACCTGGGCATAGCCACAGCCATATAAACATACTTGTGAGATTTATTAAAACCCCTTACCCCCAAAGGCTATGCATATGCAACGGGAATTGTGTAGATCCTATAAATCATATTTTACTTTATTGTCCACTTTACGCCGTACCCAGAGTTACATATTTGTCATCCCTGCTATTCAAAAAAAGAATATGCATCTGACTTGCAAAAGATTTCCTTTCTGTTGGACGACCCCAGTAGTGACGCAAATGACGCGGTTGCCAAATACTTGGATTCGTATACGAGCCAGCACTCTAGGAGCAAAATCTGAACTTTCCCCTCTTCTT
The DNA here is from genome assembly GCF_021028975.2 of Sphaerodactylus townsendi. Lineage (NCBI taxonomy): Eukaryota > Metazoa > Chordata > Lepidosauria > Squamata > Sphaerodactylidae > Sphaerodactylus > Sphaerodactylus townsendi. Next base: position 5,375,759 of record NC_059440.1, on the reverse strand, counting down.
TCTTTGGACCTGTGTATATAATAACACGATATTGTTATGCCAATGAAGAAGAAGAAGAAGAAGAAGAAGAAGAAGAAGAAGAAGAAGAAGAAGAAGAAGAAGAAGAAGAAGAAGAAGAAGAGGAGGAGGAGGAGGAGGAGGAGGAGGAGGAGGAGGAGTTTGGATTTATATCCCCCCTTTCTTTCCTGCAGGAGACTCAAAGGGGCTGACAATCTCCCTGCCCTTCCCCCCTTCCCCCCTCTCTTGTTGTCATATGTATTTAGGCAGAGGTGTACAGCCTTTAGGGACATGAGGTTACCCATGTCCACAGGCACACACCTTTCAGTCATGGGGGGGGGGTGTGCCAGGCATCCCGCGCACATGACAAATGGCATGTACCTCACCTGCACGGCACCAAGCCCCGCCCCCCTGCAGGGAGGCAGAGAGTGGGGCTCGGCGGTGGGTGGCCATGGCGTCTGCCTGGGCCACCTGGGCCATCTGTTGCCACTGTGCCCTGGCCTCCAGCCTCGGTGCAGGCCAGCTTTTCCCCTCCCCATGCCCTGGGGACAGCAGGAGCAAGCCTGCAGAGAGGCAGGGGCGGGGCTCAGTCTGAGTCCTGGCCCCGCCCCCCGAGTACAGGGGCTACCTGGAGGAGATGCTGTCCTCAGGCACCATTTTCCCTCAGTATGCTTCTGGATTTAAGTGAGAATCACATTCACCTCAAGGGTCCCAGAGGGGAATTTTCTCTCCTGTTGAAATTAGACTTCCACATCGGAAAGGTTTTTGAATCCCAGTCACTTTTCCCGGACAGCTCAAGCCAGGATCCCAAATGGACTACCTCGGTGGAATCCTGGCTTCTCTGGAGTTCTCAATATGAAACGCTCAGGGTGTTCCTAGCAGATCCGTGAAAGTGATTTTTAGCAGCCCGGAATACCAAAAAACAAAAGAGGCTCAAATAACAGGCCTCTGCGTGAAGTTCACTCCACCCTACCAAAGCGCTTTGGGACAACGTACAAAAGAATAAATGCTTTGATAATACAAGGAAAACACCCATTGCTAAAAACACTGAAGCTGTTTTGGATGGCTTCCTCTTTTTTCTTCTCCTTTTTGTCTGCACCTTTTTAAGCTTGATACACGATTTTGCCACTCCACAGTGTCCTCTTTGTTCTAAGCAGCATGACCTACAGGACTCCCAGGAACTTAGGACCTTCTTGTCACCCGGAACAAACAAACCCCCCAAATAGGCACAACCCCATGCAACATTCGCTTTAAGCCCCGTCACTTTCATGAGGTTTGTGGATGTGTTTTAAAGTGCAGAGAGCACCTTAGTGACCAACAAGGTTTTTGGGGTATAAGCTTTCAAGTGTCAAAGTTCCTGTTGACGTCTGATGAAAGGAGATTTGACGCTCAAACGCTTATAACCCCCTCCCCCCATCTGGTTAGTCTCAAAAGTGCTACTGGATTCGAACCTACCCTGTTTCCCCAATATAAGACATCCCCTGAAAATAAGACGTAGTAGAGGTTTTGCTGAAGTGCGAAATATAAGGGATCTCCCGAAAGTAAGACGTAGCAAAGTTTTTGTTTGGAAGCATGCCCGACGAACAGAACACAGAAAAATAAGACATCCCCTGAAAATAAAACATAGCGCATCTTGGGAAGCAAAAATTAATATAAGACACTGTCTTATTTTCGGGGAAACACGGTAGCCCTTTGCTTTCCTTTCTTTCAAGCTCCTTTGATCTAATGATCTTGAGCAGCATATAGGGAGCCTTTCTTTCTCCAAGGAAAACACGGCGGAGAGATACTTGGTCACTGCCAATCCAGTCCTTGGGTCTCTATCCGCCATCAAATAGGGGACTATGTTATCCTTCATGATAAAAGGTGATTTAGTTAAAATAGGGGCAGTCCCTAAATTGTGCAAAGAGGTATAGTGAAAGCATTCCGACATTATATGCGATTCACCTCACTATTAAACACTTTAAGGTCGATTCCGCACTTGGGTTATCGACCTAAGTTCGACCTAAGTGCTCCGCACAACCACTGGGATCGACGTGGTTTTGTACCAGCTTCGCCCCGTGTAACGGTCAAATTTCCGACTCCAGTTGGGAACGACTACTTTTTCAGGGAACCACGCTCGGACTCAGCTCTATTCCAGTAAAGTGCGGAATCTCTGGTGCCAGGAGTCCCCCATTCAGCCAATCACAGATGAGTGTTTCGGGCATGCGTACAGCTGGCCAATCAAAAAACACCACCTTCGTCCCTCCACTCCTGTGGCAGTTTTTTTTTTATAATGTGTGTGGGGATAGACGGAACATGGCCGTAGAACAGTAGCCAATCGGAACGGAGCGGCGAAGAGGCACAGGATGATCCCGCCCTTCGAGCTGGGATCAAGCTGGTTGCAGTGGGGAACAACAATGGCTTCGACCTAGGTCAGTACCCTTCTCAGGGAACTGGGTCGACCCTATTTTACTCGTGTGCGGAATCGCCCTAAGCCAGCTCGGCCTGTGAATATTCTGTGGCAAACCTACATGGTTGGGGAATTTGGAGGGAGTGATTTTCAAGGCCCTGCCCTGGCTGATAAAGCAGGGGTGTTGACAGCTACTGAAGAGAGTTGTCGGCAGGTCCTTCGGCATAGGGCAGCTTGCAGCCCAAGGAGCGGAGAAGAAGCCGGTGGACCCGTAATAAAATTCAGGACAACCATTTTGCGTGGAAAGAATTTGGCCACAGCCTGTTTGTTTTACATGATTTGTGGCTACCAAAGCAGAAGCGCAGCATAGGGGATGGATCTGACCACTGGTCAGCACCGTTGCTGTCTGGAGCACCCTCGCCATCCACCATAGTGGTGTCCTTCCTCCAAATCCAAGTGCTGGAGAAAAACAACCACGGGCAGCAAGACAATGGGACCATCTGGGTGCCGGCCTCTAGAGCAGCAGTGGCGTAGGAGGTTAAGAGCTCGTGTATCTAATCTGGAGGAACCGGGTTTGATTCCCAGCTCTGCCGCCTGAGCTGTGGAGGCTTATCTGGGGAATTCAGATTAGCCTGTGTACTCCCACACACGCCAGCTGGGTGACCTTGGGCTAGTCACAGCTTCTCGGAGCTCTCTCAGCCCCACCTACCTCACAGGGTGTTTGTTGTGAGGGGGGAATGGCAAGGAGATTGTCAGCCCCTTTGAGTCTCCTGCAGGAGAGAAAGGGGGGATATAAATCCAACTCTTCTTCTTCTTCTTCTTCTTCTTCTTCTTCTTCTTCTTCTTCTTCTTCTTCTTCTTCTTCTTCTTCTTCTTCTTCTTCTTCTTCTTCTTCTTCCCTTGCAACCTGGGGGTGTGAGCAACCAGCAGCCTCCGCTTGGGCATGTGGTACTGAAGCTGGACCTACTCCAAGACCCCTTGTGCAGGTCTCCATAAAAGGAGAGGGCCGGAACATGGGCTCCTCCTCCTCAGAACAGATCGATCCCCATGTGCAACCTGCCAAAGAGTAAGGGCACCATCTTGCTCCAGCCAGAGCTTTCTAAGCCAACAACCAATCACACAAAGCAGACCGGATGCTGTGAAGCCAGGTGTCCATGCCCCATTCCGATACATGGATGCCCTCCCTCCAATATAGGGCCGCCACGTGGAAGGAGATGTCAAAATGTGCCATGCTCCTTCTGCTCAGTGATTCCACAAACTGCTGCAGAATTAGTAGTTCTTCGCCTGTTTAGGTCCACTCTGTCCAGGGCCAGGGCCCCACACCAATCTGTGCACTCCAAAAGCTGAGACCACAGTGTGGTCATCCCTGGCAGTGAACGTTTAGGATCTCCAGGCCTGCTGTCGTGAGGCAAACCAGCATCGCAGGACAAATGGTTTTCACCAGGCTGAATAACCTAGGCCAGTGGTGGCGAACCTATGGCACGGGTGCCAGGGGTGGCACTCAGAGCCCTCTCTGTGGGCACGCACAGAGTCCCCCCCCCACACATCTAGGCTGGCCTGGGCCGCTTTGATCGATTATTAGCATTGAACCTAAGACCTAGTTTTGGGGAAGCAGTGTAGGTAACCCTGTTAAGCGCTGTTAAACCCCACTGATTTTCATGTAAAAAACTAAAGCGTGATTCTTTACCTGGGAGTAAGCTCAGTTGCTGGCAATGGGGCTTGCTTCTGAGTAAACCCTCCTAGGGTCGTGATTCACCCATTGGAAGAGTTGCATGGTTGCTTGAAAGCAAAGCCACCGACTACCACCAAGCTTACTTCTGAGTAACGCACGCCTTGGAGCCAACCGTTTTTTCTAAACTAAAACCTCAGTATTCAGGTTAAATTGTCGTGTTGGCACTTTGCGATAAATCAGTGGGTTTGGGATTGCAGTTTGGGCACTCGGTCTCGAAAAGGTTTGCCATCACTGACCTAGGCACAAGGCCATCCATTCCTGGCAACTGCTCTGCCCAGCGTAGGCAGCAAGGTGCCCTGTTGTCCGAACCACGACACCGAAACACTGCTGGTGAGGCCAAAGTCGGTGCTGCGACCCAGCGATGAAGCATACATGCCAGCCCAGTGAATGAGGCTGTGACCAACGATTCAAACTGGTTTGCCAGAGTCTGAAAAAACGGAGAAACACAAAAATTGACCAATCCTGTGCAAACGTAACCTTTACATCCTGCTACGGGCCGGCGTCTGATAGACTGAATCTGTTCTGGAGGCAGCCCCAAATTCAGCCACAGTTATGGCAGCCCCAATGTGGAAAGAGTAGGGGCCGAACTTGGGAGAGGGGAGAGGGCAGCTGCTCTCCAGTGTCTCACCCTGAGGTCTTCACCGACTACCTGATTCCTCTTTCCGGCGATGCCAAGGATTGAATTTGGGACTTTTTGCATGCAAAGCAGGTGCTCTGTCATTCAGCTCCAGCGGGTCCGCATCACAGGGTCGCTAAGAGGATAAAAGGGAAGGGTCAAACCTCGCGCGTCCCCCTGCCAACTTTGGAGAAGAGGGGCAGGAGGAAAAAAATGTTATGAGCCAGTAAAAAGAGGGTCGGTTTCTGCTGCAGCAACACCTGGTCAAACATAAGAAGAAGAATAAGAGTTTGGATTTATATCCCCCCTTTCTCTCCTGCAGGAGACTCAAAGGGGCTGACAATCTCCTTGCCCTGCCCCCTCACAACAAACACCCTGTGAGGTGAGTGGGGCTGAGAGAGCTCCGAGAAGCTGTGACTAGCCCAAGGTCACCCAGCTGGCGTGTATGTGGGAGTGCACAGGCTAATCTGAATTCCCCAGATAAGCCTCCACAGCTCAGGCGGCAGAGCTGGGAATCAAACCCGGTTCCTCCAGATTAGATACACAAACTCTTAACCTCCTATGCCACTGCTTCATAAGGACATATGAAGTTTGTAATTCATCTTAAGGGCCTTATTATATTTTTACGTCCTTAGCCAAACTTTGTTTTAAGTGAACGGCGTCTAGAAAGGCAAAGGGTGGTGTGGGAAGGCTCGCCAGAGAGGTAGGATTGGGCTGACAGCAAGCTTGGGTGTGATGCTCAGACAAGTGTGATGGTTAAGAGCAGGTGGATTCTAATCTGGAGAACCGGGTTTGATTCCCCACTCCTCCACCTGAGCAGCAGAGGCTTATCTGGTTCACCAGATGCGTTTCCGCACTCCTGTATCCCTGCTGGGTAACCTTGGGCTAGTCACAGTTCTCGCCCATCGATCCTCATCTGTTGTTTCCTGTCTGTAAAAAGCCGCTGGTTAAACTCTTCCATTTGTGTCCTACCGAAAATAACCCCCCTCGAGTGGTTTGCTGAACCAAGTCTGCTAGGAGCATCTGTGTGTGCCCGGCCGCCGAAGAAATTTCATTTGCCCGGGGTGAATGGGGAAAGTGTCTGCTCTTTATTAAGTACTTCCATCTCTCATGGCCAAGACGCGAGGTTGAACTCCGAGACACTCTTGTCTTAATATTCCTGATTAAAATATCTGAGCTTGACTTTTCGATCCTCGTAAAGCCTTGACTAATTTATACCGTTTTGGGGAGAGGTGCTTGTTGAAAAATAATAATTCTTATCTGGCTCCCAAAAAACGGGGAAAGGGCTCAATTGGGGCCTCTCCCCGTCTCAGTTCCCAGGCCAACGCTGACAACCTCCCCGTAAAGCTCCATAAACCTTTATAATTTAATGAACGTCTCGCGAGCGACTCTGATTTTTTCGTTAAATGGATCCAAGGTTCGTGAGACAAAAATCTTTTCTCGTGATTTAAGATTACTGAAAATCAGATTGAGACTGTCCAGACTCTGGGCCGGTCGCATTTTTGTTGGCTTAACGGTAAATCATCTTTCACTTAGAAGATTTAGAGCCAGACTTGAGGCGGCGCCCTCTTTGCGTTCGCCCTCCTCGCGGGGCTGCAATCGAGGGGATGAGCCGCATTTCCACTGTTTCTGAAAAGATTAGACAAACAGTCGGGTGGCGCTCGCAGCAGGACGTGCCAGACAAAAGTCTTATCTTAGCTGGTAGTAAAGATGCAAAATGCCGTGCAGTTAAACACAGACAAGCTTCCAGTCTGCTGGCCGTGCGTTTTTTATAGTTGTGAAATGCAATGAAGTTATTCCTAGTAGCCAAAAGGGCAAGTTAATGTCGAGAGGGCTTGCTGCGCCATGTTGGTGAGTGATACAGTGAGGGCAGAAAGCTCTGGGTAACATCCCCGATGTCACAATTTACAGACAATATTGATATTTTGCATGGGAGACATTCACAGATAAAGTATCAGCCACAGAAATAATCCTTCGGCAGAACTGCCAAAGTGGTGTAGGACAGTGGTGGCGAACCTTTGGCACTCCAGATGTTATGGACTACAATTCCCATCAATTACCATGCTGGCAGGGGCTGATGGGAATTGTAGTCCATAACATCTGGAGTGCCAAAGGTTCACCACCATGGGCGTAGGAGGTTAAGAGCTCCTGTATCTGATCTGGAGGAACCGGGTTTGATTCTCCGCTCTGCCACTTGAGCTGTGGAGGCTTATCTGGGGAATTCAGATTAGCCTGTGCACTCCCACACACGCCAGCTGGGTGACCTTGGGCTAGTCACAGCTTCTCGGAGCTCTCTTAGCCCCACCCACCTCACAGGGTGTTTGTTGTGAAGGGAGAAGGGCAAGGAGATTGTGAGCCCCTTTGAGTCTCCTGCAGGAGAGAAAGGGGGGATATAAATCCAAACTCTTCTTATTATTAGGAAGGCTGCTCAGTCGTATGTTTCTCTTGTAACTTGAAGGGTAGATCGGAGGGGATAATGGACGTGTCAGAGGGGAGGTGGGTCCTCTCCCCCACCCCCCAGATTGATTTTCACCTGCAGTCTCCCTGGATGTTTCTTTCTTTTCATCAGCTGAAATGATCGTGTGTAACTTTTCTCTCCAGTGCACAGATTGTCTGCGTCAAATCCACCCAACCACGTTTTACGTCAACGAGGAGAGCTTTTAAATGATTCCTGCCCAGTTTCTGATTCCCCCGCCCCACCTTCATATAACATCCTGCCACCGGGTGTTTGCCCCCTCCCTCATCTGCTGATGCTGATACTCCCCTAAACATTTCCAACCTGACTGCTGTTCCCTAGCATAGGTTGCAAGAGGCCAATCAGCGGAAGGGCATTTGTAGGAGAGAAGTGGCAGGCGTGGGGAAGGCACATGCTAGGGTTGCCAATTCTGGAAATTTCCGAAGATTGGTAGTCAGGGAAGAGGAGCAGAGGGACCTCAGAAGGGGATAATGTCGTAAAGCCCACCCTCCAAAACAGCCACTTATCCTCCTGGGGCACAGGTGTCAAGCTCGCGCCCTCCAGATGTTATGGACTATAGCTCCCATCATCCCCTACCAGCATCATGTTATGGACTACAGCTCCCATCATCCCCTGCCTGCATCATGTTATGGACTACAGCTCCCATCATCCCCTGCCTGCATCATGTTATGGACTACAGCTCCCATCATCCCCTGCCAGCATCATGTTATGGGCTACAGCTCCCATCATCCCCTGCCAGCATCATGTTATGGGCTACAGCTCCCATCATCCCCTGCCAGCATCATGTTATGGACTGCCGCTCCCATCATCCTCTGCCAGCATCATGTTATGGACTACAGCTCCCATCATCCCCTGCCAGCATCATGCTGGCAGGGGATGATGGGAACTGTAGTCCATAACATCTGGAGGGCCGCGAGTTTGACACCTGCGGATTGATCTCTACTGTCTGGATAACTGTTGCAATTCTGTGGGATCTCCAGGACTTGCCTGGAGGTTGGGAACCTTAATACATCTGCACTTACGTGATCCACCTCTCATAGATGCATGCTAACCTGCATGCAGAACTTGTGCTTGCTGGTATAATCAGGTATGTCTGTCACTAATCTCCAAAATGTCCTTAGCTTTGATATACCAGCCTTTCTATTGGAGCACCATCGCAGAATCCATCCTTATTTACGTGACCGTCCCAACTCAGTTTAACACACTTTCCTACTGAGATGTTACAGAAATGTGTTGAAACTCCCCTCAGTTAACAGATCCACGATGGGGGAGGGGGCTATTTGCTTTGACGGACAGGATCAACCCATTTCAGCATTCCCCCCTTTATTAAAATGAGTAATTCGCTGGAGGAGCCTTTCCATTACAATGATGCTGTTAAATTTACAGTGTGGCACAATACAGCCGACTTGGTCACGTTGCATTAGGAAGCTGCAGAGCGGGGGCAGAGATAAAACCACCGGCCCCGTACCCTCGGTGTTCTCTTAATGTAGTTAAGGGGTATTAGTCATGGTTCTCTGACAGGCTGGTGTCTTTCTCAAGAGGGGATTAGGCCTCTTTCCAGCTTACGGAGAGACTTGCAAGTTTTAGATGCCAATTCTGACTGCTTTTTTGTGCCATGCGGCAGGCCGTTCGTCAATGACCTCCGTGCGTGTCTGTGTGCGTGTGAAGTGCCATCAAGTCAAATATGACTTATGGCAGTGATGGCGAACCTTTTCGAGACTGAGTGCCCAAATTGCAACCCAAATCCCACTTATTTATCGCAAAGTGCCAACCCGGCAATTTAACCTGAATGCTGAGGTTTTAGTTTAGAAAAAAATGGTTGGCTCACTCTTCCTCCGCCCCACCCGCTCGAGCAGGGGCCAGCCTGCTCTAGCCTCCAGCAAGTCCCGCACGCACCACTCTGTGCCCCTCTAGCATCTCTGACTCCTCTGCACCCCCCTACCCTCGGGCAGCAGCCACCCAGAGCACAGGCACCAGGCCCACCAGCCGAGTCCTCCCTGCTCACCGTGGTGCGTGCATGTCGTGCTCAGTGGCCCAGGCCAGTCTAGATGTGTGTGTGTGTATGTGGGGGGTGATTTTCCACCCCCCACATGATGAACTCCGTTTGCGCGTGCCCACAGAGAGGGCTCCGAGTGCCACCTCTGGCACCCATGCCATAGATTCGCCATCACTGACTTATGGTGACTCGGCACTGTTTTCAAGATAAAATATGTTCAGAGGTGGCTTTTGCCATTGCCTGCCTCTACTTCACAACCGAGGGCTTCCTTGACGGTCTCCCGTCCAAGTACTAGCCACGCCCCCCCCCCCCGCTTAGCTTCCATGATTTGGTGACGTCATCGGGCTAGCCTGCGCTAGCCTGTGACGAACTCTGCTGTAAATCATGTAAAACTTTGCTACTCCTGTGCTGTAAGTCTTTCTAAATAGCCTCTTACTCAGGGCTTCACGTGGGACCCACTATGCCCAAGATTCTGATGGTTTGTTCCTGGAATCCAGACTTCCAAAGCTACCCCCAGGACAGGTTCAGAGATTCTGATTGGCCTGTGGCCAGCCATCTTTACATTTCCACCTGTTGTCATTGCTGTTACCATTTCCACAGCCGTTGGTATCAATGTGAGAACCAGGAGTGGAATGCTGGCACTTTGCTGTGGTCCAGAGGCGTGTGTGTGTGTGGGGGGGGGAATGGAGCCTGGGGCAACACCTGCTCTGGCTGCCCCTCCCACCTCCCCATGTCCCCCTTTCCTTCCAGTGGGAGCCTGCTGTGGGCCGCCCCCCCGCTGGCTGATGGAGCAACCTGGTGGGGCCGAGGGGTGCCCGGCGGTGGCCCATCCAGGCTGCTCCTTCTGCTGGCGGAGGCCAGCTGAAGGAGTAGCCTGGTGGGGGACCTGAGGGGAGAGGTGTGGGGGGTGATTCTCCACCCCCCACGTGACCAGCTGGTGTGCACCCAGGGACATGTGACCCCACATGTCCCGTGAGCGCTCCGCCTCTGCTGTGTTCGGTTGTCAGTCATTCCAGACTGCATGGTATAAACCTAACTTCCAAGGCTCCAAGCTGGGAGAACAGAACAGCCGTGTTTTTCGCAGCTGCTTATTAGAAGTCGAAGGGACAACCGACCGAACAGGAATCCTGGGTCTTCTCCCTGACCCAGAAACTCCTAAATGTCACGGGAAGATGGAGAAGGAAACCGACGATTGTGAAAACCCCGTCTCTCTTGTCTGGACTGACTATGTTGATGCCCCCCCCCCCACTGGACAGGTTGGCACTCAAAATGGAAGCAAGAAACAGAAGGCGGAACTATGGAAGCACGAAAATGATAGAAACAGTGAGCCGAGAAGCCGCCACTTCAAACTCTCACCCAATATCAACCCAAGCCCTTCTTCCCGGCTTGCAGAAGGTAAATTACCTGTTGCAGAATCGCAACCGAGGTGTAATTCTACAGCCAATCGTCGTAGCCCCACCCCCACCCGCCACCTCATCCCCTCCTCCACAAAATGGCAGCGTAATTTACTTAAGAGCAGCTTTTGTTTTATTTTTTGATGAGGCAGAGAAGCTCTTAGCGTGAGGAGCTTTGTTCTGATTAAGTGCGCAAAATGACAAACGCGGTTGTCCTTGGGGCTCATCTCCTTCCTCCTTTAGGCAGATAATCACCTTTCGGAGCCTGGATCTCATTGAGCTGCTCCTCAGCCGGCAGCGCCGGGCAGGGGAGTAAGGGAGAAATCCGGGTAAGTTGCATTTATCAACCTTAAACACTTGATCGGTATCGGCATATCAGCTGGCGGCGAGGCCTTAAGACGCGAGATGAAAGTTCCAATTAGGATTTAGGGCGGTTTTGCTATCTGAGATTTGAAGTGGGTTTTCTTGGCTAATCCGGACATCTTTTCCACGCCGATATGTCGACACGGCCTTCTGCACATGGACTTACTGCAGCTTAAGTGGGAAGCCGGGGGAGTTTGCCAGGGAGGGGTTTTTAATACCTCTGAACTGAGTCAATGCCTAGTCAAGGGCGAGATCCCTGGGGAATGGGGTGAGCGCACTGAGCTGAACTCGAGGCCAGGCAGATTTTAGGAAGCACAGCTACATTAGAGTTCAGGAGCACCTTAGAAACTGACCAGAATTTCGAGGTATTGGGTGTCTTTGTTGGCTACTTTGTGAGCTTGATGGATTTCAACTCATGTGGCTGAATTGGAGATGTAGCGGCCAGGGGGACACGTGGGGCACGATGCCCTGGGTTCGTGCCAGTATGTGGGCATGGTGGGGGCAGGCAACGGCGCAGGGCAAACGCGTACCCCGGGCGCAGTTTCCCCTCGCTCTGCCCCTGGGCTGAACTGAGGTGCCTTCCATGAAGATCACTACCCAGGTATTGATCTGCAATAGAGCAGCTTAATTGCAGTCCCGTCGCATCTTCGAGACCAATAAGATTTCCGGGTCGTAAGCTTTTGAGAGCCAACATGGTGTAGCGGCTGATTCTAACTTGGAGAACCGTATTTGTTCTCCTCCTTATGTGGCCTGCTGGGTGATGTTAGGCTAGTTACAGTTCTCTCAGAACTCTCTCAGCCCCACCTCCCTTACAAGCAGAGGTGGGATCCAGCAGGTTCTCACAGGTTCCCGAGAGTAGGTTACTAATTATTGGTGTGTGCCGAGATGGGGTTACTCATTGGTGATTTTGCCACGTGATTTTTGCCTTAGTTATGCCCTCCTCTCAGCAGTAGCGTGCAGAACTTGAAGCAGTCTAGCAGGAGGTGCACCGGCGTGCGTGGCAGCCTGCGCCTGCGTGCATTGCTCATCTCCCTTGCAACCCCCCCACCCCCACCCCGGACACTCAGATCTGCATGCTGGGGATAGCAGCTTGTTCACTCTCTGGCCCCTTCCGCACACGCAAAATAATGTGTTTTCAAACCACTTTCACAACTGTTTGCAAGTGGATTTTGCTATTCCACACAGCTCCAAAGAGCACTGAAAGCAGTTTGAAACTGCATTATTCTGCATGTGCAGAATGAGCCTCTGTTTCCAGTGTCAAGCACTCTCTTCCCTGGCTGCTTTGATAACACCTCTCCTGCTCGTGGCAGCCAGCAGGCTTCGTGTGTTGGAGTGGAAAAAACAAACCTGGTTTACCGGATAAGAGTCCGCTGTTCATGTGGAGAGGAGGAGAGAATCAAACCCGGTTCTCTAGATTAGAGTCCCCCTTCTCTTAACCACCAGACCATGCTGCAATTGTCAGGAAGACACGATCAAGCAGTCTCTTGCCCCTTCGGCACCTGCAGAATAACGCACTCTCAATCCACTTTCAATCCACTTTGCAGCTGGATTTTACTGTGCGAAATAGCAAAATCTACTTGCAATTAATTTGCATGTGCGGAAGGGGGCCTCTGAGTCAGAATTTCAGCCATGACTATCCTTGATCTTCAGCTCCTTTAAGACTAAGATTTATTTGTTATTAATACAGTCGTAAAGCAAACGAACAAGGTTTTATTCTAGCTGTCGATTTCATAAGTGACTTGGAAAGATGGGAGTGGAAAGGAGACTGTGGAACAAGAGGTGAAAAGTGTGAAATGTGTCTTGCTGATATTTAAGCTCACCCCAAAAATGCTCAACAAGAGTTGGTTGATGAAACCTTGAATCCTATTTTTAAAAAATTAAAATTTGAATTTCAAAACTGACATGCAATTGTAGAATTCACGCTCCCAAGCTACGATTGGCGTGGAATTGGGTGGGTGTTTGCTGTGGTTTCGAATTTATGGCCGTGATTCTAACGCTTCTCTTTGACGTTCAGAGGATCCTCTGAAGATGCCAGCCACAGATGCAGGCGAAACGTCAGGAGAGAATGCTGCTAGAACACGGCCATACAGCCCGGAAACCACACAGCACCCCAGTGATTCCAGCCGTGAAAGCCTTCGACAATACATTGGTGTGGAATTGTGTTTCGGTCCCAATGCAGAGGAATCTTCCACATTTCAGAACTCTGGGTTTCTCCCCCTTTTCTATTAAAAGGCCGTCATCCTGATCTCACTATAAAGAACAGTCAGAACAAGCAATCTTATTGTTTTATTTTACTTATACTCTGCCCTTTCCCAATCAAGTCAGTTTCAGGGTGGCTCAGAGCACTTGTATTCTTTGCTAGATTAGGAATCACAGGCAAAATGTGGATTCAGAATGACGCCTGTCCAAATTACACCCACGTGTGAACGTGGCCAGCTGGCACCATATTTGTAAGGTTGGGGTGTGTGTGTGTAGTCCGACCTTGGAAAGGTTCTCGCCGGAGGCTTTTGGCTCAATGCCCAGTAATGGTAATTTCACTGTTTTGGTTATCTTTCACTTGCTTGCTTGCCTGACGTGAAACTCTGTGTAAAGTCTCTGTGTGAAATCCTGCCTTGTTTATACTCTTTTGGGCGGGAGTCTGTCTGTTGCCCTGTATAAGCGTTGAGCGGATCTCGGTTTCAGTTCTCGCATTGCCTGTTTCCGACTAAGAATGCCAGCTCAATAAAGAACTTAACACGGTTGCTTTTGACTGGACTTTACTGGTTCGTTATAATATTACTGTCAGTGGGGTTAACGTTCAGGCTGGACAGTGGCTGGGGCTTAGAACCAGAGCCCATGCTTTGCATGCAGGTCTGATCCCTGACATCTGTTAAAAGGATCTCAGTGCTGGCTGGTTACTTAGGACCTTGGAGAGTTGCTGATGGGCTTGATATATTTACACACTTGTGGTCTCCTTCACACTCAGCGTGCATTCTCTTCAGGTTGGATTCTCAGTTGTACGCACATTTTCCCCTCTTCAAAAGTCACCCTACTCTCAGATTAGACTCACACGTGGTTTCTATATCCTGTTTGAAGTGCGTACACACTTGTGGTCTCCTTCACACTCAGCGTGCAGTCCCTTCAGGTTGGATTCTCAGTTGTACACACATTTTTCCCTCTTCAGAAGTCACCCTGCTCTCAGATTAGACTCACACGTGGTTTCTATATCCTGTTTGAAGTGCGTACACACTTGTGGTCTCCTTCACACTCAGCTTGCAGTCTCTTCAGGTTGGATTCTCAGTTGTACACACATTTTCCCCTCTTCAAAAGTCACCCTGCTCTCAGAGTAGACTCACCCGTAGGTTTCTATATCCTGTTTGAAGTGCGTACACACTTGTGATCTCCTTCACACTCAGTGTGCAGTCTCTTCAGGTTGGATTCTCAGTTGTACGCACATTTTCCCCACTTCTAAAGTCACCCTGCTCTCAGATTAGACTCACACGTGGTTTCTATATCCTGTTTGAAGCGCGACTTTTTGCCTCTCTTCGCAAGGAAAGCGAAGACCAGCGTGTGCTCAGCGTTCTCTGGGTTTTCCCATTCTTGCCTGCCTTCCCCCACCCACCCATCAACAGTTCTGCCCAGTCTTCCGGCCCCCATTCCAGGAGGTCTGTAGGTCTACGACAGGAATGACAGACCACTGAAATGCCCCTCCCTATAAAAAGGTGGCAGGCAACCTCCCCAATTGGAGGTTTCAGAAATAGCAAGAAGGCATGGGGTAGGGGTGGGAGCAAAATGGTAATTCGGCTTGGGAGAAATCAATGAGACATAGTGTAAATGAAAAAAATGCAGAAATGAGTGTAAATGAAAAGATGCATGGAAACCACTGCAAACAGCCTAGGGCAGGGACAGATGTTCATGGACTACAGTTCCCATCAGCCCCTTCCAGCATGGCCATATAGCAGTGGTGGCAAGCCTATGGCACTCCAGATGGTTCATGGAATACAATTCCCACCAGCCCCTTCCAGCATGGCCATATAGCAGTGGTGGCAAGCCTATGGCACTCCAGATGTTCATGGACTACAATTCCCACCAGCCCCTTCCAGCATGGCCATATAGCAATGGTGGCAAGTCTATGGCACTCCAGATGTTCATGGACTACAATTCCCATCTGCCCCTTCCCATGGCCATATAGCCTCCTCCACCACAGCCTCCATTACAAATCTGATGATTCTGTACACATTCCTGGACTGAATCTCCATGACTGGTTGCAGCTCTGAATGGGAAGGAGGGGGCAACTCAGCGGTGCCAGGGTACTTGTATGCCAATGAAACAGTGCCATGAGAAGTGGGCAGCAAATCTTGGGCAAGCTGTCGAGAGGTGCCAACACCTGGAAGTTTTGTTTTCCTTTTAAAACACTAGCAACAAAGTGAAGAGTGAAACTAAGGCTCATTCCGCACATGCAGAATAATGCACTTTCAAACTGCTTTCAGTGCTCTTTGAAGCTGTGCAGAATAGCAAAATCCACTTGCAAACAGTTGTGAAAGTGGTTTGAAAACGCATTATTTTGCGTGTGCGGAAGGGGCCTAAGTGTGAGTTGAAGGGTTAAACCCCCCTTTTCTTTCCCTTCATGATTCCAAGGTAAAATTGAGGCAGCATGGGGCTTGTAACTGATAATGTATCTTCAGAATGAGCTGGTCATCTTCATCCCATCTATTTGACCTCGAAGTGTTGTTGAATTCTCAGCACTTTGTTCCTTGACATTTGTGGGGTAAGTCCTGATGGTGTCACGAGGTGCACCTAGTGACGTCACACCTTCAAAACAGGACACCTCGTTCCAATCAATTTTAATTCTGTTCCATGTAACTGAACTGTAAGCTCCTGCAGTAGCGGTAATGTTCCCTATTGAAAGACATTAGTACGTAAGCGCCAAAGGACAGACGAGGTGCAGCGCACTGGGTGTAGCCCTGCAGGGCAAGTGGCAGGGCGGAGTGTTCTGGGGGTGGATGGGGCAAGGGTGGATAGGGGCGTGGCAGGGGTGCAGGCGCATGCATTCCCCGAGCACAGTTCCCCCTTGCTCTCCCCCGATACTGAGGTAGACGAATTAATGCACTGACATGACCTAAAGCAACTGCAAATGTTTGTATGAAATACACATTTGTGAGTAACTAGTTAAGACTTTTTTTTAAGATGCAGCAGAACTAAGTCAGGGCAGAGAACTGAATTTGTACAATAAATAATCGAGCCTGGATGATTTAAAAAAACCAATTTTTTTGAGCAGAAGCAACAGTGTCATTTTTGCTGACTTGGTTCGGAAGCAATCTGTGCTCCTCAAAAAACGTTCCGATCGCTTTGCAAAACAGATGCGTCTGGTGCCTTTTGGAGCGCAGGGAAGGCAGACAGCTTTTTAACAATACTTCATCTGAACACCAGAGGTCATGAAGGCATCAGCTGAAGGCAAAAGATGCCGGGCAGTTCTGTTCTGTTTGACCACTGAGATTTTCCCCACATCGCATGTCCAGTTGCAAGTAACACTTTATGGAGCAGTTATTCTGAGATCACTTATGCTGCACACTTCGATTTCGAATACCTTTAATGGCATACAAATGGTTTAAGATTAGCTTAGCAAGATAATAACAGCCTTTACAACTTTACAATTTCTGACGAGTTAAAATAACACCATTTAAAAATTTAGCCACCGCTTCCAACAGCTCGTAGTTGTGGCTGTTTAAAAGATATATAACCTTCTGTTTATCTGTAATGCCTTCACTTCCATGCAGGAAGGGGATTATGTGTTTCTTCCTACCTATCTCATAAAAAGGACAATTCAACAGCATATGAGATACTGTTTCCACAGAACCCATGCCACACGGGCATTTCCTTTCTTTATGTGGGATTCCAAGGTGGCGTCCAAGGCTAAAGGAAGGCAGGGCATTACACCTAGCTAAGGGGATTGCTCTACGCCACCGGGCCTCAATCAGGAGATAAAGGTACCGGGCTACAATTAATCTATCCACAGGTATTCCCAGAGAGATCGGGGAACAGGTTTTATTAGCTTCCTCTAGCATCTGTTGAAATTCTCTATAAAGAAGTCTCTTCTTGATAGCCCCATAGACCTCCTGCTCTGTTAACATTATCAGGTCCTCCAAGGAAAGGCCCAACTCATTAAGTTTGGCTTCGATTTTAACCCACCACTGGGTTGTGTGGAGGATGGAGCGTCCCTGGGGTGTATAGTCCAGTTCATCTCGATTAAAACAAATCCTGGCCCAAAACTTGAATGTCAGTCCAGGGAATACCTTTGCTGCACACTTTAAATAAAGCTATCTGATCTAGGCTTGGGGTGTGTGTGTAATGGTTCGATTGTGCTGAATTCGGAGGGCTTATTTGCATCCGTCCCTCATGCCTCAAGACTACTGAACTAGGGATAGAACCAGGGGTCTTTTTCTTGGCACACAGGAAAACCCATCTGGCCAGGGCCACGGACCAAGCCTTTCTCCTGGCATACCCTGTTTCCCCGAAAATAAGACATAGTAGAGGTTTTGCTGAAGTGCGAAATATAAAGCATCCCCCCCAAAGTAAGACGTAGCAAAGTTTTTGTTTGGAAGCATGCCCGTCAACCAGAGCATGCAGCTGTGGAGCGGACATCTGGAGAGTCGCAGGATGCAGACCCCTGTTCTAGACCAAACAATTCTGGTCTCTTCAGCCTTTCCTCGCAGGAACCTTTAACTGGAAGTCTGGCGGCAGAACCACTTCCTGGGTCTTGACATTTCAGACTGTAGGCAAGGGGGAGGGGTTGCTTATATGAAGGCTGCCCCCCCCAACCATAAACCTCTCACTGCATGTTGAGAATTGCTACCCTGTTTCCCCAAAAATAAGACAGTGTCTTATATTAATTTTTGCTCCCAAAGATGCACTATGTCTTATTTTCAGGGGATGTCTTATTTTTCCGCTCCACAGCTGCATGTTCTGGTCGACGGGCATGCTTCCAAACAAAAAAACTGTGCTACGTCTTACTTTCGGGGGATGCTTTATATTTAGCACTTCAGCAAAACCTCTACTACGTCTTATTTTCAGGGGATGACTTATTTTCGGGGAAACAGGGTATGCCAGGAGAAAGGCTTGGTCCGTGGCCCCGGCCAGATGGTTTTTCCTGTGTGCCAGTGGGCTTGCATTTTATTCAAGCAGTGCCCCCCCCATCTCAACGGTGGTACAAATCCAGGGGAAGTTTGCCAATGGATTAGTTTACGCAAATAGACCAGCAGTAAGAGGTGGGGACCCTAAGCAGAAAGTTCCTGGGGTGCCCCCAAAGCCACCACTTGTTCCTTTCCTTGCCCCCCAACTTCCTTACACATCATTGGCTTGTCCACGTGCAAGCTGTCCCATCACCTGCAGTCATAGCTGCCCACACACTTGCGTGCCCTTTCCAGAATGGTGCTAAGTGGTGCACAGAGGTGTAGCTAGGGGAAATGGAGCCTGGTGCAAAATCGGAGTTTTGCTTGCCCCCCCCCCCAATGTTCGTTTGGGTTTTTTGTATTTTTCAGTGTTTTTTTAAGTTTTTGGCCTGCAGGGAGCATAGTTATTAGGCTAGCAGCATCAAAATTTCAGGGTATCTTTAGAAGTCTCCCCTGATGATACCTCCCAGGTCTGGTGAAATTTGGTTAAGGAGGTGCAAAGTTATAGACCCTCAAATGGGTAGCCCCATCTACTATTAGCTCCCATTGGAAACAATGGAAGATGGTGCACCCCCTTTGGGGGTCCATAACTTTGGACCCCCCAAACCAAACTTCACCAAACTTGGCTGGTATCAGCAGGAGTGTCGCTGGACGATATCCTGAAATTTTAGTGCCGCTATCCTAAAAATAGAGCCCCTGCCAGCCGACAAAGTAAAAACACGAAAAATACCAAAAATACATTTTTGCTGCCCCCCACAGGCACGCCCGGTGTGACACGCACCCCCCTATCCCGTGGTATGTATGCCACTGGTGGTGCATGCAGCTAAGTGTGACACAGCCACCACTGATGCTTTGTGCCCCACCCACGCACCCTTCTCCCACAGTGCTGGGCAGCCTGTGAAGCTGGGAGCCCAAGCGACCAGGCCCTTAACAAGCAGGGCCCGCAGGAGTTGGTGTGGATGCAGTTCTCGGAGGGGAGGCTTAAGCAGGGAGGGCCCCACTAGAATCCATAGGCCCTGGCAGCTGTCCCCACTTCAGGGTATGCCAATGCCAGTCTGGGTGGGGCACCCATATGAGGAGGTGTGACTGCCAGCTCAGTGGTGGGATCAAAAAAATTTAGTAACAGGTTCCCCTAAGCCAGAGGCAGTGATACCCTAGGCGACTGAGCCCTGGGCAAAAGCCCTGGAAGGGCAAAACCTTAGTTTTTTTGTGCCCCATGACAGCCACTGCACCACCTGACCCCCCCAAATTTTTTTGCACCAGGTCATTTCTAAATCATCATCACATTATAGAAAATGCCCCGACTCACAAATCTGAACCCAGCAATGGTGAAACACACAGGTTCTTTGATAGAGACTGGTGAGATAAAAGGTACGAAGGCTGAGAATCCATGAATTGCAGTACCTGGAAGGGATCAACGCCAGTTCAAGGGAGTTACATTATTAGATTTCGCGAATTGCTATATGGGGCGTTCCACGTTCAAAGGCAGGATGCCTCTCGAGGAAGCGCGAGTGGAGGCGAAAGCGGACCCAATTAGTAACCCCCTCTCAGCACACACAAATAATTAGTAACCCACTCTCGGGAACTGGTGAGAACCTGCTGGATCCCACCTCTGTGCCAGCTGCATCCTAGCCTTTGCTTTTCCCCTGTTCAGAGATGAATCCCACGGCTCTGCTCGCATGCTGCTAATTGCTAACTTTATCTTGTGTGCCCTCGTGGATCTACATTCCTGCAATGTTGTGGTTGGCTAGATTTTCTCTTTTGCACTAGAAGATACAGGGAATTCCGGCTGCTGGACAAAAGCTATTATACCAAAGATGGCATTTTTTAAAACGATGTAGCACTCTCTGGAAAATATCTCCGTAACACTATTTACCCCCACCCCGCCCCGCCCCCGACAAGGCTTTCTGAAGGATGGATTAAAGTCTGCCCCTGGATCTTTACCTGGCTTAAGTTCCAAATGAATGTAACAGAGCAACAAAGCAAATCAATGTGATCAAAGAAAAAGTGTCACTAATTATTCAAACAGGACACTTACTGGCGGGGTTTAAAGGCATAGGAGCGGATTTCCCTTGCATGTGGATCAAATCAGAAGTATCCCATAATTGACTCTTTACAAGACCTTGCTCCAGAGTAATGGACTAGATATTAAAGCCGTGGCCGTTTAAAGCCGGTTTCCGTCTTACTCTAAATGGAGGTCTACCGCTAAGAGCTATTTTACAAGATCTGACACATTAACCGCATCGCTGTGAAATGGCCCTGGCTCCGGCTTCTGAGACCCAGGATCTCCAGAGCTTTCGATAGTTCAATCGCGCGAAGTGAGCAGCGCTGAGAGGGTGGAAGATTAGCTCACCACCCCGCCCCACCCAAAATACAATTAAGTCCAGATGGGAGGATATCAGTATCCTTATCTCTCCTCCCCCCCTCCCCGCCCCGGCTTCATTAGAAGTCTTTGGGGTAAAAGGTGATTTTCTGTTTTGGCAATAATGTCTCGTCTTGGCTCTTCCATTGCTGGATTCCTACGATATTAATTATTGCTCATATACTCGTCAGCAATCAAGGAACAGAAAATCATGTCAAATATCCAAGAAATATTTCTAACACACAGTCCATCGTTCATTGATTGCTGACTAGTATATGAGCAATAATTAATATAATACATTCATTGTAACGCTTCCTTGTGTTGTGGCAAGTAATTTGGGGTTTTGGCTGACCTGGTTCTTTTTCCGTTCCTATTTCATTTCTTGCCTTTTGTATTCATGGATTCCTATGATTACTGGTTCGGTATTCTCGTACTGCCGCTGCTCTAATTTATAATTTATTTACCAGCAGCAAAGTAAGCAGGCGCTGCCAGGAATTGTCCCCGTTGGATGTCTTGCCGAAGGCTTTCACGGTCGGAATCACTGGGGTGTTGTGGGGTTTCCGGGCTGCATGGCCGTGTTCCAGTAGCATTTTCTCCTGATGTTTCGCCTGCATCTTCAGGCTACTGGAACATGGCCATACAGCCAGAGGTGGGATCCAGCAGGTTCTCGCAGGTTCCCGAGAGTAGGTTACTAATGATTTGTGTATGCCAAGAGGGGGTTACTAATGGGTGATTTTGCCACGTGATTTTTGCCTTAGTTACGCCCCTCCTCTCAGCAGTAGCGCGCGGAACTTGAAGCAGTCTAGCAGGAGGTGCACCGGCGTGCGTGGCAGCCTCGGCGCCCTCGCGTGCAGTATCGTTCCAGCCCAAGGACGGCGCCGGCGGCTCGTCTGCCCCGCCACAGCCCCGCCCAGGAATGCCCAGCCCCCGGAATGCCTGGCCACGCCCCTGTCGTGCCCCGCCCAGCCCCATTGGCACCACAGTTTGAATCCCACCACCATGGGAACCTGTTACTAAAATTTTTGGATCCCACCACTGCATACAGCCCGGAAACCCCACAACATTCCAGTCCTTGTTCACTTTGTGTGTGTATGTCCAGAGACATGGCAGGAAGAAGCTCGGGGATTGGGGTGAGGGGGCAACGATGGGGTTGCCAACTGCAGGTTGGGAAATTCCTGGAGATTTGGGGGCAGAGCTGGGAAGGGGAGAAAAGGGGTTCCTCTGTGGAACCAAAGAGTTCACCCTCCAAAGCAACCATTTTGTCCAAGGAAACTAATCTCTACGTTGCTGGGGTAGCCATAAGTTGGCTGCTGCAGGATGGAAGCCTTCCTTTCCTAGTTTAGACCAGAGGTGGCCAACCTAAGGTGCTTCAGATGTTCACGGACTACAATTCCCATCAGCCCCTGCCAGCATGGCCCAGGGGCTGATGGGAATTGTAGCCCATGAACATCTGGAGCACCTTAGGTTGCCCACCCCTGGTCTAGACAGTTACCTGGGCTTAATTGAGCCAAGGTGCTCTTCCCTTGCTTCGGGCTAAGCCAGTGGTGGTGAACCTTTGGCACTCCAGATGTTATGGACTACAATTCCCATCAGCCCCTGCCAGCATGGCCCAGGGGCTGATGGGAATTGTAGTCCATGAACATCTGGAGCACCTTAGGTTGCCCACCCCTGCTCTAGATAGTTACCTGGGCTTAATTGAGCCACCATGGGGCTAAGCTAATGTACGGCATTGATGTTTGCCTGGCCTACTCCTCCTCCTCATACCCAAACCATAAGATTCCTGAGTGATTAGAAGCAAACGTGAAATGGGAATCTTCTCAGCCAGGCCCCCCTGCCTCAGCCTTGGACTGGAATAGCATCTTTGCCTCTGTTCTACATTCACCCTGGAACTACAGCCCTTAAGCCCTTCCTGTTCTCTCGAAGACCTCTAAAGATGAAGCTCTACCTTCCTGGTCCACCTTCAGTCGCGTGCTGGACTTCAGTGCTCTTCCCAGATCACACAGAGCAAGAGATCGGTGGAGGAACCCATGGAGGGAGAGATTTCTGGTGGATGGCTTTCCCTCGCCCTGTGTATTTATTTTGTTTGGTGCATTTCCTGACTCTACTCCAAAGTCTCAAAGCAGCCATATTTTCACAGTGAACAATGAGATCATCTGAAGAATGTTCAGTGCTCAATTTTCCTCCAAAGACCTGACTTCTTCCCCCCAGAAAATGTGATATTTTGAACATTTTGATCAAACCTGGTATACTAAAAAACCCTCAACCCCATGCTAATACAAGATCTGTCTGCATCCTTACCTTTTTCTGTGCCATCAAAACCCACCCCTTTTGTTCTGCTCTGCTGTCTCTCCACCAATCAGCCTCTCTCAGTGGTGGGATCCAATAATTTTAGTAACAGGTTCCCATGGTGGTGGGATTCAAACTGTGGCGTAGCGCCAATGGGGCTGGGCGGGGTACAACAGGGGCGTGGCCGGGCATTCCAGGGGCGGGGCATTCCAGGGTGGGGCTGTGACATGGACGAAGCCACTGCGCCAGTCCTTGGGCGGGAAACGGATGCATGCAAGCGCAGGCTGCCACGCACGCCGGTGCACCTCCTGCTAGACTGCTTCAAGTTCTGCGCGCTACTGCTGAGAGGAGGGGCGTAACTAAGGCAAAATTCACATGACAAAATCACCAATTAGTAACCCCCTCTCAGCACACACAAATCATTAGTAACCTACTCTCGGGAACCTGTGAGAACCTGCTGGATCCCACCTCTGTACTTAGCCATTTCTAATGCAGAATTGATTTCTCTGCAAATGCCGGTTTTTATCCCATTTGTCTCTCACCTTTGGAAGAAACCAGTCCCAGACTAACTCTCTGAGACCCCTTCCGCACAGGCAGAATAATCCACTTCCAATCCACTTGGCAGTTGGGTTTTACTGTGCGGGATAGCAAAATCCACTCGCAAACAATTGTGAAAGTGGACTGAAAGAAGAAGAAGAAGAGTTTGGATTTATATCCCCCCTTTCTCTCCTGCAGGAGACTCAAAGGGGCTTACAATCTCCTTGCCCTTTCCCCCTCACAACAAACACCCTGTGAGGTAGGTGGGGCTGAGAGAGCTCCGAGAAGCTGTGACTGGCCCAAGGTCACCCAGCTGGCGTGTGTGGGAGTGCACAGGCTAATCTGAATTCCCCAGATAAGCCTCCACAGCTCAAATGGCAGAGTGGGGAATCAAACTTTGCTCCTCCAGATTAGATACACAAGTTCTTAACCTCCTACGCCACTGCTGCTCCTCAAAGTGCATTATTCTGCCTGTGCGGAAGGGGCCCGAGACGTCACGCTGGCTTGCCGCTTTGTGCCCCGCTCCCACAAAGAGGCATGTCTTCTAAACCCATTTGGGAGAGCCACCCCACCCCTACACCCGTCTGTGTAACTACTGCTGGGGCCGGTGTGCTTAACCTCCTGAGAAGCCGCCTGTCTAGTGGAACTGATGCAAGAAACGGGCTCAGCCGGTCAAAAAGTCGCCGCTTTTGCCTGCTATTAATATGAAGAATGTGTCAGAATTTCCATTCTAAACCGCTAATTTTGTGGGTTTATGGCTGTGCCATAAAAACACACCTCTCGCCTGAATTTTGCCTGGCCGGTTTTTAAAGCTATGCTAACTCAAAACATCCATCTAGGCCCAGATACATTCCTGCGCCTCAAATACACTTGTTCCTTTTCTTTTTAATTTCTTTCTCTCTTTTTTAGTTCTTAATGTTTGCAGCGCCGTCCGTGACCACGTGTGGTCCCAGAAGGAAGGGCTGTGCTCGTCCGTGGACAAATCGTTTCATTCAGAACGCATTACTCCAGGGCAAGCAGCTGTTGGCTTGAAAGCCCTTTTCGTTGTGATGTCCCCAAAGAATCATATAGATTATCCTTTTGGGAATCAGCCTCCTTTACTGAACATTTAAACCAGATTGCAGCCATTTTAACTGTGATTTCTTCCAAACAAAAACCAAGGGTTGTAGTTTTGAAGTGCTGATAGTGAACGGCTCCCACGCCTTGTCCTGACTGCAGCCCTTGGGAACTACAGTTCTCAAAGTCCCAACCTGAAACAGATTTTGGTTTGCTGCATAAATTGCAAATACTTTCTTGGTTCATTTTTTCACAGAGGCTAGGATGTAGAGCAGAAGGGTACCAGGGGTAAATGGCGCCCGGAGACAAATTGTCTCCAGGACGCCCCCCAGGCCCTGCCCCCCACCACCCTAGCTCCGCCCCCTGCCCCAGGCTCCACCTCCCCTGCCCTTGACCCTGCCCATGTCACCATGGACATGGGCAAGGTCTAAGGTGCCCACCTCCCCACCACAGACTCCCCCTGCTGGCTGGGCTCCCAGCCCACAGCCTGAAGTCTCTTCTGACCTCCCCTCTGGGCAGGCCAGAAGAGACTGCAGTCCCGGCTGAGCAGACCTTCTTTTATAAGCACTGAGGCCGGGGGTGGGGCTTGGGGAGCAGGAAGGGGTGGGACTTCCCCTTGTTTCAACAAATGGTAGTATTGCATTCCAGCAGTAATCAAGGCATTCAATGCAAAAGTAGTTCCGCAGCTACTCTATGGCTTTCCAGTCCTTTTCTTAGCCCAAAACACCAGTCTAAACACTCTACACTCTAAATTTCTGCATAGGATTATGGGTTTCCCCAACTGCGTGTCTTATGCAGCCTTACGCATTGAACTAGGCCTATGTTCCTTAACTACCTTGGCTTGGATTAGAGCAACTATATACTGGTTAAAAAATCCACTATCATTCCAAGCCAGGCAGTTTCCTCATTACGCTTACTGCTCTCTGAACTTAACACTTCAAACTGGCATGATAAAATAGTTGATAAGATTACAGAAATTGGCATATCTATGGATGAAATATCAATGTTATCTTATTTAGAGGCAAAAAAAAATTGTTAAAAGAAAAATTCCTTGAATGGGATTATCAAAGATCTTTAATAGCAGCAAAATTCAACTTGCTCACCCTAAATCAATCATCACTAGTTGAAGCAAAGGGTTGTCTCATTATTTACTTTATATGATTAATTTTAGATTGAGACGCGGCATTCTTCTTTAGCAAGATTCAACATTTTGCCATCTGCCTCTACCAGGGTCGCATTCCAAAAAAATACCAAAGATTGAAAGATTATGCCCCTGCAACAGCATTAGCTGCTAGAAACACTAGGAGCACATCATGCTTCACTGTCCAAATAGGGAATGCTTAAGGTATAAGCATTTCCACCATTGTTTACATCTTTTAATGTAGATATGACAGATGATCAAAGGATAAAGTATTTCCTGGATGGATCAAATCAGGATTTTTCTGAATTAGTTGCCAAGTTTCTGTTGGATATTATTGGCACATCTGCTAAGGGAGATTTTTATATTAAATGATGGTTATTTGAGTTGTGTAACTATGTTATTCTGGTTGTAAAACGTTTTTGGTTACAAATTACTCTTTACCGGTATGATGCCAACAGTTGCTTTGTGTGTGCAGGCAAATGAGCATTATTGTACTACACTGGCCAATTGGATTGTATGTTGCTAACTCCAGTGAGAGTACTTTGGGATAGGAACCTCAGGAATAAATTCAGTTAACTCATGTGTTTGTATTATTTCTTCTTGGTACTCCTACAGGTAAGTCTTTTGGGGCACAGTTTCATAAAAACAGTTATAAAGATTTTCGAGAGCTAGAGAGGTTCAGTGGTTAAGAACACTCATGTGAAGGGATGGATAATCAAACCCAGCAGACACTAATCTGGAGAACTGGGTTTGATTCCTTGCTCTTCCACATGAGGGTGACAATTTCCCATTATGGCCAGAACCACAACTTAATGAAATTCTTAACTTGATTTGTCAACTCAAGCGGAACAAGGGAACTTCCCTGGGGAACTTCTCTTGAAATATGCTGACTGGTGGGCTCTGATCTTAATCAAATTATTCACATTTATTAATCATCATGGTGTAATACCCGATACTTGGCTAGCATCAATTGTTATTCCAATCCATAAAAGAGGACCAACAGACAAACCAGAAAATTATAGACCTATCAGTCTCTTATCTATCTTGGGCAAGCTTTATGCTAAATATCTGGAGGGAAAACTAAAAGCTTAGATAACCAGAAGAAATATAATTGGTCCTGAACAAGGTGGTTTTAGGGAAGGAAAATCCACAACCGATCACTGTCTTATCCTCTCCCATCTCATAGATAAGTATACTAATACACGGTCAAAAAAACTGTATGTAGCATTCTTGGATCTAAGTAATGCTTTTGATTCGGTTTCTAGGAACCTCCTTTAGACTAAACTATCAAAATTAGATATGGATCCCCGTCTACTCATACTAATTCAGAAAATGCATAACGCTACACTTTGCCAAATTAAATTGGATCATTCAGGCTTACTATCCAAAAAAATAATAATTACTAGGGGAGTAAAGCAGGGCTGTGTATTGGCCCACATCTATTCAGTTTATATATAAATGACCTTATTGACCATCTTAATGCAGTTGACGGCCATCCCCCTAAACTAGGTCGTAAATCTATTCCACTTTTGTTGTATGCTGATGATATGGCCATTTTATCCCAAACTAGAATTGGCCTTAAGAGATACCTAAAAAACTTTTGCAAGCTATTGTAGCAAAATATGAATGAGTTAGAAAAGTCAACTATGTTGAAATCAAAAAAATTGTAGTATTTTTTCTGTGAGATGAAGTGGCAGCTTAACTGACATGGAAAATTGATAACATTTAATTAGAACAGGTTAAGTCATTTAAATATCTTGGGTTAAATTCCCATTATAATTTTAGTTGGTCTTTACAAAGATCCTGTTCTGTAACATTTGGAAAATGTCTAACTTCGAGTATTGTGCAATTCTATTATGGGAAGGGCCATCACTCACTGGATGTTGCTTTAAATATCTTTCAAGCTAAAGTAGTTCCAAAGATCCTTTGTGGAATACCCATATGGATCGAAGCATTTACTCCAGAGCTTGAATGTGTTCAAACAAACTTTTTGAGGCGAGTTATGGGTGTCCCTAATAGTGTAACCCTTACCACACTATGCCTTGAGGCTGGCTTATCATCAATTGAGACCAAGGCTTGGATCACTACAATAAAGTTTTGGCTTAAGATTCATTTTAGAACAAATCAAAACAATATGACATACTATCTTCTTACAGATAATTATATTTCAAAATGGTCTAAAATGATTACTCAAAAAATTAGGTATATTGAAATTGACATAACTGCATTACAATAGCAATGAAAAATTCATTTTGACTCAAATTAGTGATAGGTTGAAAGATCATCTGAAGAGAGACATCTTTTTTACTCAAACAAGATCCCAACTTATTCACCTCGAGCACTGGGAATTTCTCCTATGGAGTTCCAGCTAGATACTTAGTTTCTACCTTATCTGTTGAACAGCGACAGGCCTTTATGTTGGCCCGATCTGATAGCTTTCCTTCAGCTGTGACATCGGGCAGATGCCAAAAAATCCCGAAACATCAAAGGTCCTGTCGTTGTGGCTCACTTGACTCCCTGACCCATATTCTGCTTGAATGTGACTTAAATGCCGAAGTACGATCAAGTCTGATTCACCCTTTTTTACTGGCAAGGAAAATACAAAGCTCTACTTATGCTGTACATTGTCTTTTACAGGACCTTTTTTTTGATGTTAATTTGTGCAGTTGCTTCCTTCCTGGCCATTATTTTAAAACGATAGCTATTGTCTTTATTTGACTGTTGCTGCTAATCTATATCTAACCAGTCATTTAAACTATTTATATATGTTGTTGTTATACCATGCTAATAAAAGGCATTGAATTGAATTGTAAAAAAAGGAAGGTGACCTTGGGCCAGTCACAGTTCTCTCAGAACTCTCTCAGCCCCACCTACCTCACAAAGTGTCTGTTGTGGAGAGTGGAAGGGAAGGTGTAAGCCGCTTTAATTCTCCTTATAAATCCAAACTATTCTTCTTCTAGTAGTATATGGAAGTCTCTATTACCAATATTGTCTGCTTTCTTTTTTTCCTTTCCATTGTCTGCAGAGGTGTTCCTCCCATTGGGAAAAGTGGGCAGTTGCCCAGGGCGCCACCTTGTGGGGGGTGCCAAAAATGCAGGTGGGATTTTTTGAATTTTCAGTGTTTTTTTCTGTTTTTGGCCTGCAGGGGTGCAGTTTTTAGGCTAGCAGCACCAAAAATTCAGGGTTTTTAAAGAAACTATCCTAATGATATCACCCAGGTTTGGTGAGGTTTGGTTTAGGAAGTCCAAAGTTATGGATTCCCATAGGGAGTGTCCCCATCCCCTATTGTTTCCAATGGGAGCTAATAGGAGATGGGGGCTACACCTTTGAGGGTCCATAACTTTGGACCCCCTGAACCAAACTTCACCAAACCTGGGTGGTATCATCAGTAGGGGCTCATGAAGATACTCTGAAATTTTGGTGCTGCTATCTTAATAATTGCACCCCTGACAGCAGGCATACCCTAAATTTCCCCAGATTCTCCTTTTAAATCCCCCCCTTTCCTGCCAATGCCTGTTTTCTTTCTTTCTTTCTTTCTTTCTTTCTTTCTTTCTTTCTTTCTTTCTTTCTTTCTTTCTTTCTTTCTTTCTTTCTTTCTTTCTTTCTTTCTTTCTTTCTTTCTTTCTTTCTTTCAATGCCTAATAAAGGTTATTGTTGTTGTTGGGGGGGCATCAAACTCAGGTTTTGCCCAGGGCTCCAGTTTGCCTAGGTACGCCACTGATTGTCTGTAATTTACAATGCACACACTCTGCGAACTGCATACTCAATATCTGTTAGATGTCTGCCAAGATATTGAAGTGTAATGAATGATGGGTGATAGATTGCACTGGATTCATTTGTGAGGGGCTTTTCGGGTACAATAATATGTTCTTAAATGAGGAGAAATAGGTGCCACAACTGGAGAGGCCTGTCAGCTTGAGAATCAAGAATATACACATTTTCCTTAATAAATCCTGGGAAGTATAGTTCCCGCCAGGCCGCTTTTCAGCCTGAACTGAGCAGGCTGCTTTTTCAGGCTGAACTAAGGTGAGGAAAGGTGGGAGGGGTGTGGTGGCGATTTTCTGCCCCCCATGTGACCCCAATGGTGCGCGCCCGGGTCAGGGCGGCTTCCCCTGCCCCATTGCAGTTACGTGTCTGCTTTTGTATTCTGCTGTCCATTTTCCCGAGACATCTGGTTGGCCCCTAGTGGAAAAAAAGATGAAGGTCCATATCAGGGTTCACAATGTAATTATTTTCTTGCATGTGCCTCTTTTGAAGCGTGCAAACGTTTTAAACTTTATTTTTCAAGGAAATGCTGGGGAAACAATTTTGGGAAATCTTTTTGACTGGTTCTGAAAGGTAAAATCCTGCATTCCCGAATACAGACCCAGGCAGCAAGGCCGAACAGACAGCCTCCTGTAAAACAACCGTTTAATAAGGCATTAAAATACCATTGACTAGAACACACTTCTTTTTTTCAAAGGAGCAAGCTATGAAAACAAATGCCTTTCAAATAATTAGGATCTTATGCACCAGCGCAGAGCTGATCTCTGGGCAGAGATTTTCCTGTTGCAAGCCGGCCAGTCTAAATCTGATCGTCTAAGAGAGGAATTAGCAGCCCATAAATCATCCACGGTTGGGTTTGTTAGTTCTTGCTGCCATGTCGGTGGATTTTCTGGGGCAGGGACTGGCAAAATGCCACCTGCCATTTCTGGAAGTATTTTTTGCACCACTCTTGCAGGCTCTTATAATCCTGATCATCTTAGTTCTACTAGAAACAGTGAAGTAAGTTTCTAGCCCTCATTGGTCCGGGGATGAGCGTGAAAATATAACGAGGAAAATGCTGAGGAGGTTGATCAAAGGAAGCAAGTAAAGGCTAACTTGGGGCGTTGTGGGGTTTCCTCCTTAGGAGGAAATTCTACTGGAACATACCCGTACAGCCCGGAAACCCCACAACACCCCAGTGATTCCGGCCATGAAAGCCTTCGACAAAAGACTAACTTATTTGTGTGTCAAGCAACTGATGTGTTTTCTAGAGCAGTGGTTCTCAACCTTCCTAATGCCGCAACCCTTTAATACAGTTCCTCATGTTGTGGTGACCCCCAACCCAAACATTTATCCATTTTACAGATGGAGAACACTGATGCAGAGAGTCTTAGGCGACTCCTGTGAAAGGGTTGTTTGACCCCCAAAGGGGTCCTGACCCACAGGTTGAGACTCAGAGGCAGTTCCCAGAGTTAAGTTTTAGTCAGCACAGATCGTCAGGTTATGCTCTTTTCTTTTGTCATGATGAGAATCGCGAAGGATAGCTTAGGTTGAGAAAAGGGCTTGCTTTCAGCCACGCTGGCATTTCTTGGCAAGATTTGAATTTGAACAATGATTTCTTACGTCAGAAGTCCTCAAGCTTTTTGAGCCTGCAGGCACCTTTCAAATCCTGGCACAGTATGGTGGGCGCAGGCATAAAATGGCTCCCACGGGATGCAAGCCACAAAATGGCTCCCACAGCTTACCTTTGGTTGCACAGTAAAGTGCTGTGGTAGCAGCTGTGGTAGTAAAGTGCTGTGGTAGCAGCTGTGGTAGTAAAGTGCTGTGGTAGCAGCTGAAGCCAAAGCAACATTTTTAAAAATCTGCGCCGCCAATCAGATCTCCAGTGGCCAATCAGAAGACTGGTTGGACAAAAGCCACATTTGGTCCTGCCCACTTACTAAGATGCCAGGAACTGAGTGAGTGAGCAGGCGCGTATCTGCAACGGAGACATCTGGGGCGGCTTGTCCTGGGCGCCACCATTGTAGTCACATGGGGAGGCAGGGCTGGGGGCAATTCAGGGGCGGGGAGGGTGTGCACGGGCAGTTCATGCCCCGGGCACAGTTTCCCCTCCTTTCGTCACTGTCAGTGGGTGTCTGTGGGCACCATGTTGGGAACCCCTGCCCTGTACCCAGATCTAATACTCTTAATCCAATCCAATATGCACTTCAGCATAAATGTACACCTGAAACATCTGGAGGAGGGCCCTCATTTACTAGCAGGCTCAAACACTCTGTTGTGCATCAAAGTGAATGGGAAGGCTCAGTGATGAAGGCAATGTTTGCTGTTCTGGTGCAACTCAGAAATATGAGGGATAGTTTGGCCACATTTCTGGTCACTGTTCAACGATGCCGTGTTGGAAACACAGGCCTGGTTTTATCCTGAAGCAAATCCACGTTTTCTTAAACTATGGTTGGTTTGATTATCTAAGTACAGGTTGTGTCTATCGCTGGGGTTAGTTATGGTAAGCCTGGCCAGGATCTGAAACTGCGGCTTGGAGTTGATTTATGGGCCAGAGTCAGTCATAGCTCTGGTTTCGTGTGACATGTGAACACAGACGTGGCTTTATCTTGGCTTGTTCCCCAGTGCTGTCTTCACCAGCACGCAGGCCAGGGGAGGCAGGGGAAAAGGCAGAGACAATGAAACCAACACTTCTTCCACACAGTGGGTTGCTCTGTGGGTTGCTGTTGTTTTAATTGTATAGTTTGTATAGTTTGTATAGTTTGTATAGTTTAATTGTATAGTTTAATTGTATAGTTTGCTCCTGAACCTGATTTTGTATTAGTTTTGTTGTACACCGCCCGGAGCCCCTAGGGGATAGGGCAGTATAAAAATCTAAATTATATAGAGATAGATAGATAGATAGATAGATAGATAGATAGATAGATAGATAGATAGATAGAGAGAGAGAGAGAGAGAGAGAGAGAGAGAGAGAGAGAGAGAGAGAGTATATAGATATAGATAGATAGATAGATAGATAGATAGAGAGAGAGAGAGAGAGAGAGAGAGAGAGATACACACACACACATATATATAAACAAACAAACAAACAAACAGTGTGGATTCTCCACATTGCTTTCATGGCCCCCGCAAATGCACAGGTGTGCACATTGGCAACGAAACTTCCACATGTGGGGTTTTTCAGCACACTTTCCTGTGTCCAACACACTCCACGGTCAATATGTATGGACTGCTGGGGAGCAGTGGTCATCAGGGTTTGCCCTCCCCCCCATGGCTCACCACTTCTCCTGTACCCATTTTCCCCTTCGTGCTGGTGCTGTAGCAGTTCTATTAAAATTTAAGTTCGATAACAACACTATAACGATCTATAGCCACTTGCCACAATTTTACAAATTTTCAAGAACCGTTATGGCAATGAATCGTGCCCCCCATGGCTCACCACTTCTCCTGTACCCATTTTCCCCTTCGTGCTGGTGCTGTAGCAGTTCTATTAAAATTTAAGTTCGATAACAACACTATAACAATCTATAGCCACTTGCCTATTTCAAATTTTTTCAGAACCGTTATAGCAATAGATCATTGCCCCCCCCATGAAACCGCACTTCTCACCTTTCCCCTTCGTGCTGGTGCTGTAGCGGTTCTATTAAAATTTGAGTTCGATAATAGCACTATAACGATCTGTAGCCACTTGCCTATTTCAGAATTTTTCAGAACTGTTATAGCAATAGATCATTGCCCCCCCCCAATGACTCACCACTTCTCCTGTACACATTTTCCCATTCGTGCTGGTGCTGTAGCAGTTCTATTAAAATTTGAGTTCGATAATAGCACTATAACGATCTATAGCCACTTGCCTATTTCAGAATTTTTCAGAACTGTTATAGCAATAGATCATTGCCCTCCCCCCCATGGCTCACCACTTCTCCTGTACACATTTTCCCCTTCGTGCTGGTGCTGTAGCGGTTCTATTAAAATTTGAGTTCGATAATAGCACTATAACGATCTGTAGCCACTTGCCTATTTCAGAATTTTTCAGAACTGTTATAGCAATAGATCATTGCCCCCCCCCAATGACTCACCACTTCTCCTGTACACATTTTCCCCTTCGTGCTGGTGCTGTAACGGTTCTGTTAAAAATTTGGAGTCTCGATAACAGCAGCACTATAACGCATCTGCATTAACCCTTGCCTATTTCAGAATTTTTCAGAACTGTTATAGCAATAGATCATTGCCCCCCCCCCAATGACTCACCACTTCTCCTGTACACATTTTCCCCTTCGTGCTGGTGCTGTAGCGGTTCTATTAAAATTTGAGTTCGATAATAGCACTATAACGATCTGTAGCCACTTGCCTATTTCAGAACTTTTCAGAACTGTTATAGCAATAGATCATTGCCCCCCCCCCCCATG
This sequence comes from Sphaerodactylus townsendi, assembly GCF_021028975.2. Lineage (NCBI taxonomy): Eukaryota > Metazoa > Chordata > Lepidosauria > Squamata > Sphaerodactylidae > Sphaerodactylus > Sphaerodactylus townsendi. The sequence goes on along the minus strand of NC_059440.1, from coordinate 5,342,113 downwards.
GGGGAGGCAGTGGTCATCAGGATTTGCCCCCCCATGACTCACCACTTCTCCTGTACACATTTTCCCCTTCGAGCTGGTGCTGTAGCGGTTCTATTAAAATTTGAGTTCGATAATAGCACTATAATGATCTGTAGCCACTTGCCTATTTCGAAATTTTTCAGAAGCGTTATAGCAATAGGTAATTGTCATGCTATAGCAATTACCAGGTTTTTTAAAAAAATATACCCTCGAATGCCACAGCAAGGGGGAAAAAATGCTGCAAAGTGCTGACGGAAGGAAAATAGTGCCGATTTGGTTGGGATGCTGAAAAATTCTAGGCCAGACTGAAACCCTGACACAAGGCCACAGGCTCCAGTTTTGCTGACTTGCAGCACCTTGTGCCATCAAGTGATTTCATAGCAGAACCTGCTTTTATTGAGCTGAAGGAGTGTTGCCAAGTCCCCCCGGGCCATTAGCAGGAGTTGGGGGTTCGGGTTGGCTGGTGCAGAATGGGAGATTCCTGGAGATTTGCGAATGGAGTTCATGGAGGGCAGGGCAGTGGCGTAGTGCCAACGGAACAGGGGAGCGAGACGCCCCAGGCATGCGCCGCAGTGGGGGTGTTCCAGGGCGGGGGCGGGCGGCACTGCAGCAGGGGCGCAGGGCATTTGCATGCCCCATGCGCAGTTCCCCCTAATTTCATCGCTAGGGCAGGGACCTCAGCGGGGTATAACGCCACAAAGCCCACCTTCCAAAGCATCCATTTTCTCCAGGGAAACCGATCTCTGTAATAGGGAGAGGAACGGTAATTTCAGGGGATCCTGGCATCCCTAACTGGAAGGTAAGTCAAAATAAGGAGGAGATCTGGCGTATCAGTTCTTAAACGTTCATCCCTATTAGTACCCCTTACGGCCAAATTGGTAGCAATGTGTGGAATGAGTTCTTTTTCCACTCTGTCTGCCACAAGCGATTAATCCGAAGGAGTTGCATAAAAACGTGGGCCTCGTTTGCCTGTAGGAACTGCAGGGGAGGAAATGAAAGGATCAACAACTTAAGAGGGGCACTGAAGGCGGATTGTTCCGTGCAAGGGCCCACAAGCTTTCAGGAAATTTACTTTATGAAAGGCTGAGGATGCAGGGAGGAGGTTGGGGAGGGCAGGTGATGCTCCTAAATCACGCTCTGCCCTCGCGGAGGTGTTTGCACAGGTTATTGTTGCTAAACAAGCAGGCCTGGAATCTCCAGACGTTAAGTTGGTAGCCCCAAGCCTGGCTTTTCATTAAATGCTCAAACAGTATGAAACCCTCGGGATGCTTCAGAGTTGGCATCCACCTGAAAAAGAAAAGATCATCAAAGCAAAGTCACCGAGCAGATCTTTCCTACCAATTAGGATCTTGCTTGCTTTTAACTGGTTTTACTATCACAGCAGCCAGTGTGGTGCAGTGTAGCAACCACTGCACCAGTGTGGTTAAGAGTAGCAAACTCTAGAGTAGCAAACGTCTGGAGAACCCATGACGTCAGCTTGGTGACCTTGGCCCAGTCAATGTTTGTTTGTTTGTTTGTTTCTTTATTAGTTAGTTAGATTTTTATACCGCCCCATCCCCGAGGTGCTCCGGGCGGTGTTCTGTGCAAACTCTCTCAGCCAATGGCGTAGCGCCAACTGGGGGTGGAATGCCCCAGGTGCATGCCGGGGTGTGGCAGGGGTGCGGGGCACACGCATGCCCCGGGCGCCGTTCCCCCTTGCTCTGCCCTTGCTCTCAGCCCACATAGAGGCAGGCAATGGCAAACCACCTCTGAACATCTCTTGCCTCGACACCCTTATGGAGTCACTTTAAGTTAACAGTGACTTGATGGCACATGGCTTCTCCATCTAATACTTGATGTTTACTAGTCCTACCCACAAATGACAGTGAACACATGTACAGTGTTCACTTAATTAATTTTTGTATGTGCGTTGAGTAATTCCTGTGTTACAGTCAACACACGTTCAGCTGAATATATGAGACAAACAGCACCTGTATCCAGGTGCTAGTCCCCGGTTTTGTTCATGAAGAAGAAGAAGAAGAAGAAGAAGAAGAAGAAGAAGAAGAAGAAGAAGAAGAAGAAGAAGAAGAAGAAGAAGAAGAAGAAGAAGAAGAAGAAGAAGAAGAAGAAGAAGAAGAAGAAGAAGAAGAAGACGAGGAGGAGGAGGAGGAGGAGGAGGAGGAGGAGGAGTTTGGATTTATATCCTCCCTTTCTCTCCTACAGGAAACTCAAAGGGGCTGACAATCTCCTTGCCCTTCCCCCCTCACAACAAACACCCTGTGAAGTGGATGGGGCTGAGAGAGCTCAGAAGACCTGTGACTAGCCCAAGGTCACCCAGCTGGTGTGTGTGGGAGTGCACAGGCTAATCTGAATTCCCCAGATAAGCCTCCACAGCTCAAACGGCAGAGCGGGGAATCAAACCCGGTTCCTCCAGATCAGAATGCACCTGTTCTTAACCTCTTAACCGCTACGCCACTGCTGCTCTCACATTGACCCTTTTTTAAAAACAGGTGTGCACGTGTCCAGGAGGGCTCTATGTCCCTTCACTGCAAAATGTGGACACGGTTACAGTTAGAAGCCCTTAGCACCCCCTTACAGAATATCAGCTTCAAGTGATTTTTTTTAAAAAAAGGAAAAACATATTCCAGGAATGTGGAAAAAACCCCACAGAACTGCATGAGCCATGAGTTAACTATCCTAGCAAAGAATAGCAGAGTCTAAGATTATATCACACAACACTCTGCCTTATGGTATTCATCTGTCTGGCTCAATAATTTCCACTCTGACTGGCAACAGATATTCAGAGTCACCAGTAGAGAGGAGTCTTTCCCAATACCTGGCACCTGAGAACCTTACTGGAGATGCTGGGGGTTGAAATGGAGTCTTCTGCATGCAGTGGCGTAACGCCCACGGGTTGGGGGAATCTTGCACTGGGTGCGTGCCGGTGCAGAAGCGTGGCGGGGGCGCAGAGCACACACGTAGTTCCCCCTCGCTATGGCTCTGTCTGCATGCGAAGTGTGTACTCTGCCATGGGGCTGTGGGGCAGCTTTCCAACACCTTTAAAAGGGATTGGGCAGATCTGACGGCTTTAAAAGGCAGATTCATAGAGGAGAGATCTGTCACGGGCTACCTAGGGACATCCAGAGGCCATACACTTCTGTATACCAGGGCTAGGCGGCACCATCAGAGGAAGGCCTTGGCCTCTATGCTCAATTTGTGTTGGCCCTCCAGAACAAGTGATTGGCTTCTCTGTTCTCATGTTCTCAGGGTAACTTAGTGGATAGGTCTGTCCTGGAACCTGAAAGTAATAGCCCACTAAGGCCCCTTCCGCACACACAGAATAATGCACTTTCAATCCACTTTCAATGCACTTTGCAGCTGGATTTTACTGTGCGGAATGGCAAAATCCACTTGCAAACAATTGTGAAAGTGGATTGAAAGTGCATTATTCTGCATGCACGGAAGGGACCTAAGAGAGGGTGGAGGGTAGAGAGGAGTCATATTTTTGAATACTGTATTAAAAAAACCTCCTTGCATGCAGTAGGCTAGCGTATTACAGAGACCACTGACATGCTAAATTACTTCTTGCAGGGGCTGTAAGTGTAACCATTTGCCATTTCAGTCTAGGTGCACAGTGAGATTATATTAGAGAGGGGGCACCGAATGTACGAGAATGACAGGGAAACTTCCCCGCCCCCCCCAGGTTGGTTTTTTTCTTCCCATATGACCATCTAAACTTGACCTTGGAATGCCTGGAACGAAGCTTCCTGCATCAATCAGTCCCACTTCGTGGCATATGATTTAGTGGCCCAGGATGGGATGTGCATCCACATCTGGCGTACCCATCAAGTGGGGTCTGGTTGAGAATCTCCGTGCTCGTCCAAGACGAGCAGCGCCACCTGACTGTGGGGTCTCTTCGATTGGTTCAGTCCAACTGTGAAAAGTATCCGGGTTCTTCACAGCTTGGTGGAAACGAAAGCACGGCTGAAAAAAAAAACCACTCGGTGTCCCAAAGGCGAGAAGTTCAGATGCGGGGCGGGGCGGATAAAGCCTATGCACCCGGCGCTGTAAAAACTTGTCTGACTGATACTGTACAGAAATCCCGGTGGAAGTTTTCTTCCAGCTTCCAGCCTGTCTTTTCTCCTTCATGATGATAAATTGTTCGGGAAGACAGCTTCTAATCTTCAGCCCTGGCGCTTTTCTTGAAATGCCAGAAAGGCAGAATCTCTTTACGTAGAGGACAGAATTATCACCTTCACTCCCTCTCGTTTCCTAGCGTCATCTGAAGAAACTTTGAGGACGAGGTTTTAATAGTTAAGGACAGGAGCTGTGCTGCAGTGGGATTGGTGGCCCACGCTGCCACCCAATTTTGTTCCTCTCAGAGATTCTCGGCAGCTCACCTTTGGGGGGTTTTCTTCCCCTCTGGATGAACTGGGCGGTTTACCCTGGTTCCTGTGCCTTTCCCTGTTTTTTGTTTACCCAGTTCATCACCTTCTCGGAATGCCTTTGATTATTGATTCCTCATGGCTCACGGAGAACCAGCTCCGTATTTTCTAGCCGAAACAGCCCAATTTGGGGAATTCCCAGAATCTTGCCTCTCTGGGTTATACTGATGTTTTTGTTTGCAGACATTACTTGAGGCTACATGTGTTTGAGCATCGGGTTTTGCGTCACCTTTTTTTAACGAGCGTGCCTTGCGGGAGAACGGAGGACGCTGTAAAACGCTTCTGCTGTGATCGTGACCCCTTTCAGCGAAAAATCGGATGCAATGAAAACAAGCTAATGGGACAATAGTGCAGGCATCTGGTTCTTTTTTAGAAATGAGGTGACATTCCTCTCTCTGCTTCAGATATAGGGGGTCCTCCGCATCCCTCTGAAGATGCCAGCCGTAAATGCGGGCAAAATGCAGAGGCGTAGCTGCAATGGGGACGTTTGGGGTGGCTCGCCCCGGGCGCCGCCATTGCAGTCTTGTGCGGGGGGGGTCTGGGGGTGGGAGGTTTATAAACGCAGGCAGTTTATGCCCCTGGCACAGTTCCCCCTCCCTTCGCCACTGGCAAAACGTTAGGATCTAACACCACCAGACCACGGCTACCCAGCCTGGAAAAGCCATCCCAGCCAGGTGATTCTGGCCGTGAAAGCCTTTGGCAATACATATTTATTTATTCTCCTGTTCAGATATCAAGGTTTGTGTCTGGTGTAGGACCAGAACTAAGCTTGGAGCTTCCAAACATATGACAGGCAATAAAATTTAGAACTGCTTCATAGCACTCAGCAAGGAATGCCAGCATCCAGATTGGACCAGGGAATCCCCTGGAATTACAGCCTGAATCCTCCCGAGGAGCTTCCATAAAGAATAGAGTTCTCCCTGGGAGGAACCAAAATAAGATTCGGGAGGTAGAAGCCCAACCTATGGTGCTCCAGACGTTCATGGACTACAATTCCCATCAGCCCCCTGCCAACATGGCCAATTGGAGCCAACCTGCAGGGAGGCCAGGGGGAACTGGCTCGCAACGGGCAGCCCCGGCAGAACCGGCTTGCCACCGCAGTGCCCATTTGAGCCGCCCATCCGAGCCCCACCATCCCCTAGCCTCCCTGCTGACTCCTGTAAGTGGAGTGCAGGGGGGTGCAGGGAGCCAGGCATGCCCCCAGGCACCATTTAGGCCTGAAACGCCACTGATTTTCAAGGCAAGAGACATTCCGAGGTGGTTTGCCATTGCCTACCTCTGGGTGAACTGAGAGAGTTCTGAGAATGATCACTCGCTCTTCTTCCTTGTGACTGAGGATTTATATCTTTTCGAAGGTCGTCACCTTGAGGCAGAGACCTGGTTTTTCTTTCTTTACGCTACTGTGATCAAGCATCTTGTGCCCTCAAGTTATGCCTTCCTTATACCAAAGGAGTCTCCTTCTTTGGAGGTTTTTAAAGAGAGACTGGATGGCCATCTGTCAGGAGTGCTTTGATTGTGTGTTCCTGCATGGCAGGTGGATTGGGCTTGATGGCCCTTGGGGTCTCTTCCAACTCTATGATCCTGTGATTCTGTTATTTTTATTTATTTATTTATTTATTTATTTATTTATTTATTTATTTATTTATTTATTTATTTATTTATTCTTTAGACTTTTATACTGCCATATTCCCGAAGAATCACAGGGCAGCGCACTTTCTAGACTCATGACACAGTTCATTAGGGACAATCATAAAATAGCTAAAACCTATAAAAGCAGTGATAAAAACAATGAAAAACTAAATATAAGAGATATAATAATTATAATTATAAGTGGCGTCCGATAACCCCATTTTTAAAATAAAATCCTCTCCTAAGAGGGAGGGACGGCGAGTCCTATGAGATGATAAGAGGCCCAGGTGTAAAAAGCCAAGGAAAAGGGGGGGGGGCACCATCAGCAGCCGGTCCCTCCAAAGGCCTGGCAGAACAGCTCCATCTTACAGGCCCTGCGGAATTCACCAAGGTCCCGCAGGGCCCGGACAGCTGGAGGAAGAGAGTTCCACCAGGCCGGGGCCAGAGCCGTAAAAGCCCTGGCCCGCGTGGAGGCCAGCCGCATCATCGAGGGGCCGGGGACCACCAGTAAGTTGGCCTCCACTGAGCGAAGAGGCCGTGCCGGGATGTATGGGGTGATGCGGTCTCGAACATCTAATTTAAGAAATAAAGGCAGTACAGTTTGGGATCAATTTAAAAAAATCAGACTGGCGATCCCTCTAGGTCAGTGTTCTGCCTGTTAGGATTTCATACGGAGAGAGATCTTCCCCCTGTCAGAACTTCTTCATTTAGGGACAGCAGAGATTGCACCATTCTCCCCCCTCCAATAAAATCTATGGCCTATATAACTAGCGACCATTAAACAACGCAGCCAAAGAATGAATGTGGATGTCTGGACAGTTTTAGACCTGAGCCACTGAAAAGCACGTCCTTCATCCTTCCTGCCTTAAGAGTGCCGGGGAATCCTGATTGGCCGATAGAAGCGATGGCTTTTCTGCCTTGTAGAACGTTCCACGCTTCCCCCGCCTCCCCCCCAAGAAAAATCTCCTCTTCAAAAGAAACATTTTTTCCCTACAAACTGCAATAAGAATTATTTAATGACATAATCAAAGTAATATGGAACGGCCCATATTTTCCAGAATGTATAGACCCCCTCTCTGCTCAAACGAAAATGCCCGTGCCAGAAAGCACCCTTTTAATTCCAGATGTTGGCTTTTTCTCAAGCAGCAGAGTTGCCAATGCTAGCAAATCCATATTTTTTACCCATGGATTAAGTTTAGCTTCTTTAATTTCTGGCGTATTTTAGCATGACGTACAGGTCCTTGGCAGTGTGCTGTAATATCTGCTCTACGCAGAGCGGGGCCCAAATCCCATATTGGGAGAAGCCCCGTAGCAACGGGGACAGGAGGAGGAGCAACAAACCGATGAGAAACGGTCCGGCGGTGAAAATGTAAATCCCACACAAGTCTTTAGAATTACGGCCTTGCCCAAGTACAACTTGTTTTCTTACCCCGAACCCTTGGACAGGCTCTACTTATATAGAAATGTATGTATCGATAAATGTTGTACTGTTCACTTAAAGCCATCATGCAAAATGTAGGGAGCACCTGTACCCTCCAAACAGAGCTGCCCACAGGTCAAGGAATCTGCAACTTATTAACTATCTGATTCATTAAGGAAATTTATCAGAAATGACTGCCATGTTTTGATAGGTGCCTTTTTTAAGAAGCACAAATCAACTTACAACTGGAAGTTCCTGTTCTGCTACAAGAAAAGCTTTTATTTCCTACCGCAGGAGCGCACCGAAACCGCAGGAGCCTCAAACATTAAACAACTGTGTCCTTCCCGTTACAACGGACTCCCACTGACGGACCTATTGAAGTGTTGGTTAATATTTTGCTGTAAGATTGCAGCCCTACATACAACGTTTCCAAAACAGGATTCTCAGGAAACAGTAGGAAGAGAGAGATTGATCCCCTACAAAAATAAGATGCCCCTAACCAGTGGTGGGATCCAAAATTTTTAGTAACAGGTTCCCTCGCCAGCCCCCCCTCAGCAAAGGGGGCAGAGGCGTACCTAGGCAAACCTGAGCCCTGGGCAAAACCTGAGTTGGAGGCCCCCCCCATGGGCAGCCACCCCACCACGACCCCCCAAAATTTTTTTGCACCAGGTCATTTCTAAATCATCATCACATTATAGAAAATGCCCCAACTCACAAATCTGAACACAGCAATGGTGAAACACGCAGGTTCTTTGATCGAGACTGGTGAGATAAAAGGTCCGAAAGGCTGAGAATCCATGAAGTGCAGTACCTGGAAGGGATTAACCCCCAGTTCAGGGAGTTGTTATTAAATTCGCCAGTGCTATCTGGAACCTTCACGATCAAAGGCAGTCTGCCTCTCGGGGAGGCGAGGGCGTGGAGATGGAAAAGCGGACCCAATTAGTAACCCCCTCTCGGCACACACAAATAATTAGTAACCCACTCTCGGGAACTGGTGAGAACCTGCTGGATCCCACCTCTGCCCCTAACTGTCCGCAATCGTAGTATTTTAGGGACAGATTAGTGAGCACCACCACAAAATGACTTCCATGGGGGAATGGGCCTAATGCCAAAAATCACAGAAGCATACAGTTGGAAATTGCTATGGAGGCCATCTAGTCCAACCCCCTACTCAATGCAACACCAGGACCTGAAAAAAAAATCCAGAAATATTCAGGAATAACCAAGTGTATTCAGGGTCAGCATTTTAAGGCTGCCAGACCAGTTTGTCTTCATGTTTACAGTGTGACACATCTGGCTGCCTGCACTGATATTGGTTGCAAGGTTGGCTGAGCTTAGGTTGTCTGGATTAATGTTGGTTCAGTTGGGCTTGCAACGGGGCCCCTAAAGTTGCTTTGGCTTGGATTCTCTGTACATTGGTCATGCTTCCCATTCTGGCCTTGTGTTCTGCTGCATTTCTGTGCTCTGACATTGGTTCTGTTGAGCTTGAACTAGCCATGGCCAGAAGTTTCCCTGTTGAATAAGGTGACCAGATGGTCACCTTTGTGGAAACCAAGGACAGGAAGGTAAGTAGCTTATGCCACAAGAACCTACCCGGTTTTCTAGAACTCCTGTTTTCCACCTTCTGACAGGACAGGAAATGTAAAAAAGCCCCAGAGAGCCACGTGCTGCTTCTGTATACAGGAGAACTACCGCTTGCCTTGAGCCCCAGAAGGCAGTGCGGCCGCCTTCCAAAAAGCGGGACAATTGAAATAGCCCGTGGGACGCGGGACAAATTGTTTGAAGGTGGGACTGTCTCACCAAAAGCGGGACGTCTGGTCAGCCTACTGTTGAAGCCTCATCTGCAGGAAAGCAAACAGACACGTGCAGTGACAACCAATGGCCAGGAGAGCCTTGCTGGGTGCAGCCGTTCTCACCATGACCTGCCAGGGACTTCATCCTGTGCCCCATGGGGCAGAACTCCATTGCAAACCCCTCCCCCGAGGCATAGGCTGACACCATCCAACCCATGTTTACCTGCTCTGCGTGGAGGTACTGATGATCTGTATACCACGGCAGCTGCTGCGCAAGGCTCTGACACAGGAAAAGAACGCATGTAAGGGGGGTGGGGCAACCTATTCCACTGAGGCCCTTTCCGCCCAGCAAATGTAAAGCAGGTTTCAGGTGGGATAAATGAGCCAGGTGTAGCCCTGGGCCATTCGCATGGCTGGGTGTCCCATGGTCAGCGAGCGCATTGGCTACGGCACGTGCCTTCACACGGAGGTGCTTCCCCCCACACACTAACCCACCTTGGCTGTGTAGCTACGAAACCTGGCAGGCATGGACCTCCACAGCCATGCTGTTGTCCAGTGGCGTATTTACCCAGGGACAAGAGGTACCCTCTGTCCCCGGGCGCCACTTACCTGGTCACACGGGGGGGTGCCAAATCAGCCCCCCACGTGACCAGGAAGAAAACGGCAAGAAAACTCGTCGTCTGTTACCCTCAACCCCACCCATGTCGTCCTCGACATGGGTGGGGTCAAGGGCACCCTCCCCCTGCTGCCCCCTTGGTCCTGGCTCCCAGGGAGCCAGCAGCCCCTTCTGCCCTCCCCTCCGCTCTGGGGAGGCAGAAAAGCCTGATGTCTATTGGCCTCTGGCACTTGCTTTTATAGCACTGAGGCCGGGGGCGGGGCTTAGTGGGGACATGGCCATGCCCCAGGGTGACATGGGGTGTGGCCATGCCCCCTAAGATCTCTGTCTCTTCTGCCTCCCCGGAGGGGAAGATGGAAGGGACTGCAGGCTTCCTGGGAGCCGGGAGCAAAGGGGGGTAGCAGGGGGGGCAATTTGTCTCTGGGCACCATTTCCCCTCGGTACGCCTCTGCTACCGTCCCTGTGCCCCTCTGTAGCTACACAACAGAGAGGAGGGAACTGGGAGGGAAAGGGAAGTGCAGCCAAGTAACGCACTTTCCGGAACAGCCATTCGCTCGGCTGCAGCTGCAATCCTCATTAAAGCAAAAGAATCACAGATAGTGCGATTCTTGAAACACCCAGGTTGGGGGTGAACGCGGAGCAGACTCGCATTAGGAGCGGGATCCGTGCGAAGTTCCCACCCAACACGGGTTTTATATCGTGGTTAGCCCGCGTGTATTGGCCCGTGCGGAAGTGGCCTTAGAATGGAGGGGCTCCACCACACCCTCTACAAAATACCATCTGAGCCCAGGAAAGGAATGAGCTTACAGCCCAGTGTGGAGCTAAACACTTAGCCCTACCTCTCCCCGCAGCCCTCCTAGAGCGCTCCCCTTGCACCGATCCCCTTTGTGTGCCTGGGGCTGCAGTTCTTGTGGCCCCTGCTTGTCTGCGATGCTGCTGGGCTCAAGTGTAGGAGGTGACATTACCTGGGGGTCTCCTGGCCGGAAGCAAGGGGAACGGGGAGGCAGTTTGGGGAACCAGACACCGGATGAGCTGCTGGGGCACAGCTGCCCTTTTGGGTTCTGCCTCCGGAGATGGGGTATCTGTTGGAGTTCTGAAACTAGAGAAGTCAGCGTTGCTCTCGGAGTGTCGGAGTGAAAGGCTCGCCCGGTAGCATCAAGTACTCGTTCTGTGCATTTCCCGCCACCAAAGAGCCTCACCGCTTGCTCTAAGTTCACATAGCAGGAAGTCCTAATGCTTCTCACCCTACCTTTTGAGTTGTTGTAGTGTCTAGCAGGGATATTTGTAGGGCTGGGCAGGCCACAGTTGGGTGCTGAGGAGGGAGACGATTGAGCATGTCCACAGTTGGCATCGTGAGCCGCTCGGGGCCTCACCAATGCAGGGGGGGACGATGTGGCCATACCCGCCTACCATGCTGTGAAGGGGGGGGACTTGAGGCTGTGCGCTGTCTGTAACTACAGTGTGCAATAAACATGTTGGCCCTGCTTTTCCACCTCTGTCCAGGGGTGCTCCCAAGATGAAAGGGCTTGGGGAGCCGACTATCTCTGGCCACGTCTCCAGAACGGCTCACAACCACACCAGCACTTAAGTGGAGTCAATGGGCAACCACTAGGCTGCTCTGCCATCGTTTGAGAGCAGCAAAGGATCACTGGGGTCCTGTCCTGGCACTACCAACCCTTATCAATGGCACAGTGGTTAAGAGCAAGTGTACTCTAAGCTGGAGGAACTGGGTTTGATACCCCGCTCTGCCGCTTGAGCTGTGGAGGCTTATCTGGTGAACTAGATTTGCTTGTGCACTCCAGCACACACCAGTTGGGTGACCTTGGGCTAGTTACAGTTCTTCGGAGCTCTCTCAGCCCCACCTACCTCACAGGGTGTTTGTTGTGAGGGGGGAAGGGAAAGGAGTTTGTAAGCCCCTTTGAGACTCCTTACTGGAGAGAAAGGGGGATATAAATCCAACTCTTCTTCTCGTTCTTCCCAGAGATATGTTGGTAAAAGTCAGCTACCTGAGCAGAAGCGTACCAAGGGTAAATGGTGTCCGGAGACAAATTGTCTCCAGGAAACCCCCCATGGTGAGACAGCAGGACTTCCTGGTCACGTGGGGGGCCGATTTTGCGCCCCCCATGTGGCCAGAAGAGTGGCACCCGGGGACAAGGGGTACCCCTTGTTCCTAGGCAGATACACCTCTGTACTTGAGAACTTTCACTCTGCCCCTCACCTTTAATTTTGCACTGCCAGCCACGCAATCAACCCCCCAACAAATGCTTACACTAAGTTAGTGAAAGTCACCCAGAGCCATTTTATAGTAAGCAATTCTTTTATATTCTGATATGTAAAATAAAATTCCGTACTACGGTAACAGTAGAGAAGGGAGAAAAAAACACACGGGAAAGAAAAAGGGAGAAAAAAACACACGGGAAAGAAAAAACCAGGCCACACTGTATTTCATCTAATGTGGATTCTAATAGAGATTTATCCATAGCATATATGTTTTATCTAATCAGATCTTAGTTTTTACATCATAAAAGGGAGTAAAAAAAACTTAAATAACTGTCTTCTTTTTTTTAGAAGTCCCTTGTAACATTCATTTTTAATTATGTATTTCATTGTACAAACAGACAAAAAGCAAAGCAGAATGGGAAAAGGTGGGCCTGCATTTGTGAGATAGATATACTTTATATATATATAGATATATATAAATAACTATTCAGCATGCAACATTTGTAGTGATTCCCCTGTTCTGATAATAAAATCCACACCAGCCGCGCAAACAGCCTAACAGAATCAACGCATGGATCTCTCCAGGGCAAAATAACCTTTTTTTTTTTTTTAAAAAAATGGACTCTGCATTGCAATAAAATAAAAAAACCCTTCTTCTCTCCCATTAGCAAGGAAATAAAAACCCAAGTCAGTTGGCATTTGATCACAGAGGATTAGCCATCTAAACTGCTGGAAAGTGTACCGATACTGAGACAACTCCTTGGAAGCTTCGGTTTGAGTGCTCTTCCTTTCGTTCAGTTTTGTGGCCAAAGGGACAAGAGCAGTGGCGTACCACTAATGGGGACATGGGGTATCCCACGTCCCTGGGCGCATGCCGTTTCGTGATGGAAGCCTGCAGGGAGGCCGGAGGGGGCAGGCCTCGGTGGCGAGCGGGACCCCAGAAGCTGGCTTGTCGTGCCTGCCACCGTGCCCATCTGAGCTACTGCCCCCAGCCCCACCCTCCCCGGCTTCCCTGCTGGCTCCTGTAAGTGGGGCACGGGAGGTCGGGCGGGGGGACAGGGTGAGGTGGTCCTGCCCCCAGGCGCCATTTAGGCCTGTTACGCCACTGGACAAGACTATCGTGGTTTCCTTCACGTTCCCTCTGGCAGTAGCCAATTGTGGCATTAATAGCACTGGTATGTAGCTTAAGTGGACTATGGCAAATGTGGACACGTCTTCCCTTTGGCCAGCTGTACAAAATACTGCAGGTATGGGATGCCATCTTTTTCAAAAATTCTCTCCCCCCCCCACACACAAATCTGCATGTTCTAGTTTCTTTACTTCTTACCAAAAGAGAGAATTCCAAATTATGACCCTCCCTCCCCGTAGCCTGATAGTCACTAAAATCTTATCGCCTCATTCGGCTGCATTATCTGGCAATAGGAGCGGCAGCAGCGTAGGAGGTTAAGAGCTCGTGTATCTAATCTGGAGGAACCGGGTTTGATTCCCAGCTCTGCCGCCTGAGCTGTGGAGGCTTCTCTGGGAAATTCAGATTAGCCTGGGCACTCCCACACACGCCAGCTGGGTGACCTTGGGCTAATCACAGCTTCTCGGAGCTCTCTCGGCCCCACCTACCTCACAGGGTGTTTGTTGTGAGGGGGGAAGGGCAAGGAGATTGTCAGCCCCTTTGAGTCTCCTGCAGGAGAGAAAAGGGGGATATAAATCCAAACTCTTCTTCCTCTTCTCTTCAATTAGGGCTGCCATCTTCGAGGTGGGGCCAGGGGTCCTCCCAATATTACAACTGATCACCAGACTACAGCAATCAGTCTGGAAGAAATGGCAACTTCATAAGGCAAACTCTATGGTATCTTGGCTTTGCTTGAGCTCCTTCCCCTGCCTAGGCACCACTGTCAAATCCTTTGGGCTTTCCTAAGCCAGAGCTGGTAATCTTTCTGGCTGCAGTGAGAAGGATGCAAGAGACGTAAAAGCGTGTTACGTAACCAGTGGAAACACAGGGCTGCCACTGAAAATAACAGCTCTGTGTTAAGGGATTCTCCCCGGCTTTCCTTGATGTGTACGTCAAATTGCTTCATGTCTGAATGCCATTGGGGATTTTCCTGTCTCGTCGTACTCGACTGATTGATGCTGTTGCAGCGGGAGAAATAACAGCTAATAATCTCATGTCAGGAGCCCCCATGGCATGAAATGGCGAGCCGCGGTACTGCCGCCAGAGCTCTGCTCACAACCTAAATTCGATCCTGGCAGAAGCCGGTTTCAGGTAGCTGGTTCAAGGTTGACTCAGCCTTCCAAGGTCGGTAAAATGAGCACCCAGATTTCTGGGAGTGAAGCGTAGATGACTGGGGAAGGAAATGGCAAACCACCCCCAAACCGAGTCTGCCTAGGAAACGTCACCCCAGAGCTCAGTAATTACCCAGTGTTTGCCCAAGGGACTGACTCTACTTTCTGAGCTCAGGACGCAAGTAATTTGACTTACACATTCCGGCACCTAAGCAAGACCCTGCCGTTTTCGCCAGCAGCCCCGGGTAACGTGCTTCACAGCAAATTAGCTCTTCTGGTCAAGCAGACTTTAATGGGGCTTCCATGTTTGAAACTGGCCAGGAATGAGGTTCTAGTGTGGTCTACTGGACGGGATTAGATGCTTGCGACCATCAAACGAGCAACCATCTGGATGGATATTTTTCCCAACAGAATCCCCACTGAACTTGCGCAGCTCACAGAAACTATTGTTCTCGCTTTGCATCCTTAAAACTGAAATTGATTCATATGGCCTTGGTTGCTGATCCAACGGTCCTACTAATTAACGACAGCAAAATGCTAAAAGGCTTTGGGGTTTTAAAAAAACCTGTTCCACTTGTGCATTACGTAGGTATGATTCACAAGGCCCTTGAGCCGTGCCTATTACTCACTTGGGCTCATTCCGCACATGCAGAATAATGCACTTTCAAACTGCTTTCAGTGCTCTTTGAAGCTGTGCGGAATAGCAAAATCCACTTGCAAACAGTTGTGAAAGTGGTTTGAAAACGCATTATTTTGCGTGCGGAAGGGGCCTCAGTTGGAAGTTAAGCTTGCTTGCTGCATATGTAAGCTGCTGGAATATAATTTGGGGGATTAGTTGCATTCCCTGCTTTTCTACAGACTGCCAAGAAATCTAAGGGGATTTCCGACAAAAGATCAACTTGGTGGTATAAGATTTTTGAAAGGTGACATTCCACGATTTCTGTCAGTGTGGTGCTCCTTTGGGCAGCAAAATTTCCACTCGCCATTTCAGACTGGTTGATCCAAGCGACTGAGCTGAGCTCCCCCCCCCCACAGAATTGCTTTTTTGGCTTAAAACCCCCCAAGTTCTTTAGACACACAAACGCCAATGGAAACGCTGGCCCCTGAAGGTGTCACGGAAGTGCAAGTTACCCCACAGGTATTAACACCGAACTAACGTTGTCCAGGAGCAGTGGGCCTGGCCGTCGCTATGTTCATCGCTCAGGTGGTGGAGTCATCCGTCCGTCCAGTTCTCCACAGACCCCATGCCCGAATGATACTGTAACGAAGACTCCCTTGACAGCGAAAAGGTCTGTGAGTACAGAAACTCGTTCGGCGTGCTTAAGTGGGGAGAGGGGGGTTTCCTCTCGCACACCGAGGGGTGCACCCTTTCCCTCGGGAAGGACGTGGCCGGGACTCTCTCTCGACCCTGAGACTGCGAGAGCTGGTTGTAGACAGCAAAGGGACTGTTGCCGGGCGGCTGGGAGCTTTGATTCGTGATGGTGGGGAGGCGTGGCATCATCGTGGTGGCGGTGAAGTGAGCGGGGAACGGCTGGTAGGGCACAGTTTCCATGGTCTGGACGCTGTAGCTGGTGTAAGGCGCGACCGAAGTCCACATATTGCAACTCAGAGGGGGAGGCGGCGGAGGCAGATCTTCTACCGAGGAGACGCCTGCAATTTCAGTGCCGGAACCAGAGTACATGCACGCCTCCCGCGGGGCCACTTCGCTGCAATAGGAGGGGCTCAACATTTGCTGGTCGTAAGGAGGGGGCGATCGGAAGTAGTGGTCTTCCCCGACAGAAGAAGACGCATCCAGGTAAGAGCGTTTGCAGGGCAGATCCAAATGCCGGGCACCCTCTGTGAAACAAATAAACCAAGAAGCGTTTAGAATGGCGGTCTCCTTCCTCCGTCCCCTCGGATGGCCTGAACAATTGTCCATGTATCACGACTGTATCGTATAGCCCAGGGGTCTGCAACCTGCGGCTCTCCAGATGTTCGTGAACTACAATTCCCATCAGCCCCTGTCAGCATTTGGCCATGCTGGCAGGGGCTGAGGGGAATTGTAGTTCATGAACATCTGGAGAGCCACAGGTTGCAGGCCCCTGAGATAGCCCCTCTCGTGACTGCAAAATGGTAGCCATGTTAGTCTACTGCAGCACAATAAAATGGAACTCCAGGGGTACCTTAAAGGGGAGCAGTAATTATTTCTGGGTGAGTTTCTGTGAAGCAAGCAGTGACTCACAAAAGCTCACATAGAAATAAAGATGGTTGGTGCTGCTGGACTGTTTGCTTGATTTGGCCTCTCTCACATCAATCACAAAAAACAGCAAACCCAAGCCCTGACAGACAAGGCAGTAGAGATGTCAACAAAGGAGATCCTCCCTCCAGGTCTGTGGCAAGAACAAAGGCCTAAAGAAGTCTGGGTATGCTCCAGGAGACACAGAGGCCCTTTCCACACAGGCCAAAAACAGCTCCCTAGGGACGGCAAAAATGCCGTCCCCTAAGGGGAGAACTGTTGACAAGCATCGGCGCTAAGCGTGCATGCGCCATGGCAGTGCCAGCCCTCAGTCCCCCCCCCCAGCGGCGCGAAGCCGCTGTTTCCCAACCTCGCTCCCCGAGCGAGGTTTTCTGGAAACAGCGGCTTCTGGAAACAGCGGCTTCCAACTGCTGCCATGCGAATGGCAGCGGCTGGAAGGCGCCATGTCCCCCGCACCATCCCTGCAAGCTTACCTTGTCTCCTGGCTTTTGGCTCGTTGCAGAGGCCAGGGAACACACACCCCTGGCCCCCCTGGCCTGCGACTGCGGAGCCGTCGCTCCAGCCTGTGGGGGCGTGTCCCCTGGCCTCTGTGACGAGCCGGAGGCCAGGGGATGAGGTAAGCTTGCAGGGACGGCGCAGCCTGTGTGAACGGCCCCGGGGGGATGCATTGGCGTTGTTTATGCCGACACACCCCTGCACCATATTAATTCCTTGATGTCTTAATTAATATGGACTGAACATATATTAATGTATATACATATGGTTGTATTAATTGGACACTCACCTGATGAAAGTTGAATTGATAGGAGAGTATGAACTAAATACTTATTTGAATTAATATTGATGATCCTGGATTTATTTGTTATGATTTTGGACTTACCTAGTGGATGTTGTTAAAAAAATAATTTGAACTTACCTTTTTTACGTTATGAACAATAAGTAATTGTGTTTATAATTTATGAGATATAAAAATATGAATAATGGTACACATATGAAAAATTAGTTATAGCCAGAGTGCAACAGTGCGAGTAGTCTAATCATTAATATTTACTGCTGCACCCTTCTTTTATGTGAGACATGGACTATGATTCCCATCAGCGCCTGCCAGCATTATGCTGGCAGGGGCTGATGAGACTCAAAGTCCATGAACATCTGGAGGGCCACAGTTGGACACCCCTGTCCTAAAAAATTGTTATTGTCTGATTACCCACAGCTGGTTCTGCCCCGCCCTCGCCCTGCTCTGGCATGAAAAGTCACGCCGGAAGTACTCGCACAGAAAATGAGAAGAATGCACAGGGCAACAGTGTGTGTTTTGGGACAAGATTTCTTGCCCCGATGTTTGGTGGGACCGGAAGTGCACTGGGGCAAGAAATCCCGACATGCTTCCTCTTTGTGGCATGCCAAGAGAGGAGGCGCGTCGGGGCAAAAACGAAGAATATGGTTGAAATGATGGATGTAAATTATTAATTCACATCCATCATTTCAACCATATTCTTTCTTTTCCCCTGTTCTTATTTTTGAGAACAGTAGGAATAACAATACATTTTCTATTCAGCCTGGAATTCTTGGATTGATCTCTTATCCGCAGAGTTGGTTAATTTGGACATTGTTGCATGTTCTGTTAGTTGGTTTCCCCAGATCTCTAAAGAACTCGGAACTCGATCTCAAAAGAACATCGATTTTGCTAGGTTTGAAATAGGTTCAGTAGGTTTGTGAATTCCTACCATCCAGCCAATTGCTGGCCTTTGGGCTTCTGGAATTTGCAGCGCTGCTCTGCACTAATCCCATTAGACCACTTTATTCGTTTTCAAGAGACAGTCTTTTTCAGAAAAGGCAGTCCGATGGCCAGTGTCTGGCTAATCCAATCAATCTTAATTCTGGACCTTTGTTTATCAGTTGAGAGCTAAATGAGCTGGGCTACTTAACTTTCTCACATCCAGCAACTGTTTCTCATTCCTCTCAAGAACTGACAGACCTCGCTACTTTCGTGGTGTTGCTCTTGACAAGTTCAAGGGGTCTCAAAATGTCCGATCGGGAGCTCTCACTCTCTTTCTCGCGCTCAAAAACACTGCTCTACCCTGGCCTGGGATTTGTGTCAAGGCTGCTAAAATCTTTTGAGATAAAGCATAAGCATAAGCATTTTATTGTCATTGTGCACGCACAACGAAATTTACAGCGGCATTCCTCGATGCACACAATTTCAGACTCATACCCCATCCTCCCTTTCCCCTTCCTCCACCCATCCCTACACAGCCCCAAACACATCAACACGAAGCCGCGGAGTTCAGCATCGCCACAGCTCTAGAGTAGAAGCTGTCTCTAAGCCTCTTTGTCCTAGTTTTGATAGACCTGTATCGTCTTAGTGACTTGCTTAGGGACTTGCTTAGGGACTTGCTCTGGCAACCGGTAAAAGGTTTCAGGGGACGTGCCCAGTGGTGGGATTCAAATAATTTAACAACCGGTTCCGGTGGTGGGATTCAAATAATTTAACAACTGGTTGTTTACATGCACTATTTTAACAACCGGTTCTGCCGAAGTGGTGCGAACCGGCTGAATCCCACCCCTGGACGAGCCTCATGGCGTTTCATATGTTTTGCAGTGACGCTACTTCCTGTCGAGAGTCAGCTTGCAGCATGGTTTAATTAGCAGCTTGCTTCATTCCTCCACTTATTAGTTGCGCTGTTAACTCGGGCTGAGCGGAAAAGGGAGAGGCACACTTTGCAGAAACCTGCAGTCAATAGCCTTGTTGGCCACACACACCCTTTGACGGGTCCCCCCTTCCTTAGACAGTCCTATTCACACAGCTGCAACTGTGCAGCTCCCCTCCCATGGAGCCCTGAATGGCTGCACGTTGATTTTTCAAATTGTCGCCCTCACTCTAGATTGGTTTGCCCAAAGCAGCATCAACCATGCAGTGAAATCTGGTTGACTTTGTGATTGTTCCATTACTCCCGAAAAGGAAACGAAGATTTGGAGGTTGAAACAGAGCAGTGCCAATAGATGTCGTAAACATGGGTGAATCAGCATGAAAGAAAGGAGGAGGAGGAGGAGCAGAAGCAGAAGCAGAAGCAGAAGAGCCTTCAGGGAGGGCACTATATAAATATAAATAATAAATAAATAAGAAGCAGAAGCAGAAGAAGAAGAAGAAGAAGCAGAAGAAGAAGAAGCAGAAGCAGAAGAAGAAGAAGAAGAGGAAGAAGCAGAAGCAGAAGCAGAAGAAGAAGAAGAAGAAGAAGAAGAAGAAGAAGAGGAAGAGGAAGAAGCAGAAGAAGCAGAAGCAGAAGCAGAAGCAGAAGCAGAAGAAGAAGAAGAAGAAGAAGAAGAAGAAGAAGAAGAAGAAGAAGAAGAAGAGCCTTCGGGGAGGGCGGTATATAAATACAAATAATAAATAAATAAATAAATAAATAAGAAGCAGAAGCAGAAGCAGAAGCAGAAGCAGAAGAAGAAGAATTTGGATTCATATCCCACTTGTCTCAACAGTAAGGAGTCTCGAAGTGGCTTACAAACTCCTTCCCTTCCTCTCCCCACAACAGGCATCTTTTAAAGTAGATGAGGCGATGAGAGTCCTCAGAGAACTGTGACTAGCCCATGGTCACCCAGCAGGGAGGAAACAAATTCAGTTCACCAGATAAGAGCCCACTGCTCATGGGGAGGAGTTGGGAATCAAGCGGGGAATCAAACCCAGGTCTCCAGATTAGAGTCCACCACTCTTCCATATTTTGTTTTTTTTTAAATAAAATTCAGAAAAATAGGAGACAAATTGTTCTTGTTAGAGGTCCACCACTCCTAACCACTACGCTATGCTGGCACAAGAGAGAGGCAGTGGGATAGCTTTTAGATCACATTTCTACATCCCGAAAAGCTTCCTTCACACCAACAGTTCGCCCTCAAAAATTTGGTCCAGCCCGACATTTAACTGCTTTGTTTGCACTTTAGATAAAATGGTTGCAAGCCTTGTTGTGCTGCTTTTAGAGGTACTTTACAATGAGGGTAAGAACATATGTCCCCCAGCCATGCTCTGCTCTCTGAAAACGAATCACAATCACACACACGCACCCCCGCCCCAGCAAGGTATGTACAACCAGGGGCGTATCTGCCTGGGACATGAGGTAACCAGATGGTCGTTGGCTTCGCTGTGAGTCTCCGGATGATTGGTCTTTGTCGTACCGGTGGGAGGTCAAAGGTGACGAGTCAGCTGCTGCTTTGTCGTCTTTGGCCTCCCTTGGCCCTGCCCACATCATCATCGGGGCTACGCAGGGGGCGGGGCTCCACAACCTGCAGGGGCGTGCTCGAAGGAGGTTTTGTCCAGAGGTGGGATCCAGCAGGTTCTCACAGGTTCCCGAGAGTAGGTTACCACCATTTGGTGTGGCTGCCGCAGAGAGGGGGGGGGGTTACCTAATAAGTTGATTTTGCTAATGCGTGATTTTTTGCCTTTAGTTACCTCCTTTCAGCAGTAGTGTGCATGGGAACTCTTGAAACAGTCTAAGCGTGGATGTGGCAGCCCGCTTCGCATGTCGCTTCCGCCCATGACGGCGCGAGCTGCCGCGCCCGCCCCGCCACAGCCCTTCCAGGAATGCCCTCCACCCCAGAATGCCTGGCTCCCTCGCCCCTGTTCCCATTGCTCCCCGCCCCATCCCCATTGGCGCAATACCTTACAGTTTGAATCCACCACCACCATGGGGAACCTGTTACTAAAAATTTTTGGATCCCACCACTGTTTTTGTCCCCCGGCACCATTTCCACCCCATACGCCTCCGTGTACAAAAATAGCTGAATCGGAAAGATAGGGACATACAAAGGGAGGGGAGCATAAAGCGTAACCCTCAAAATCAGGAAAGCTGCCAGCAGCACTTGAAGGAAATGCTCCGGCCAATGCACAACTGAAATCATGAAGAATCAAGAACTCCCAAACTGCCCTGTTTAAGACTATTTCCCCCTTGGAAAGAGGTACCTGGAAATCCCGAGTTTCTCTGTTGAGCAAGCCCTCCTCCCCCGGCCTAATGCTTTCTTGCCCCCCAAGCTCAGTTACCTCGCCGTTTCAGGCAGTGATAGAAGAGCCCCGATTCCCTTTGTGCTGCGAAGGTGTTGAGAGGCAAGTCTTGCGCATCTGACGCGGCAAACTGCATGTGAGCTCCGTTCTCGTACTGGTAGTGCTGGAGGCCCTGGTGGCTCCCATGGAGCGAACTCACATCTGACTTAGCAGAAAGCTGACCGTGAGTGGACACCAGCCTCTGCCTCTCATGATGCTTTTGGAGATCACCGGATACTCTTTGCTGCATGGAGAGAAGGAAGCAGGAACTGGTTAGATTACCTCCAAGCGACGGTGAAGGCCACTGCTGTGATTGTGTGGCTCTACTAGAGCAGAGATTTCAGACTGTGTTCCAGGGAACCCGTAGCAGACAAGCGCTATTAAAAGACCGTCTGACCATTTCCCACCATTACCTACCCTGTGCAACCTGAAGCCACACAATTACTGATGCACATCCGCAGTTAGAGTCTTTAACATGAAAGTGATTTCCTCAATTGCTCTATGGAATCCTTGTGGATTAATGCTTGGAGCCAAGTGCTAGAAAAGGATCCAGTCAGCCTTCTTATTAAAAATATTCAGAATTCTGCCACATTGCATTCCTGCTGCACTCTGTTTGGAAGCTGGGACAGCATCTGCACTGGTTACTAAAGCTTGGCTGGCCACCCATGCCAAGTTCTGCCCGCTTGCTATTAGCTGAAATTCGGACACTGGTAGCTTTTTATCCATCATATCCTCCCCCAGCTCCATGGGATCCTGGTAAGTGGTGGCGGGCAGTTGAAATTAAAATACTTTCCTGGGAAGTTCTCCTGGGAGTCTTCGTAAATGCTACCTTCCGAACTCTTTTTTTTCAACTAAAAAGGCTGACTCCTTGACCAGGAGCTACAAGTTCTACAAGACCAAGCACGAAGTAACTGTCTACCTTCTTTTTTCAACATCAAATTCAAACCAATGTGATGGCAGAGACTATCTGAGTATACCCAAGAGCCTGAAGCTGGAGATGGATATAATACTAAGGGCCTAGTTGTAATTCCTTCCCTTTGTTCTATACTTCCAAGGGAGGTTTCTTAAAATTGACTCAAGTAAGAGCCGAAATGCCTCCCCACTGTACACTATAGTGGGTGCAAATCTATGGGAACATATAATGCCTCAACTGCCCCAAATGTCAGAGGAAGCTAAGGACCAGGCTTTTGACCTTCCTTTTCCTGCTAGAAGTTTAAGGAATACTCTGTTATGCTGGGAAGGTGGCATTCCTACTAAACAACTCTTCTTCTGTGATTTTAAATTCTGTAGCTAGGTTCCTTTTAGGAACCTTGGAATAATACCTGTGGTGGTTTTATATATGGAACATCTGTCTGGATAATGCTGGTTGTTATATTCGTTTTATGCCTAATAAAGGTTTTATGTATGTATGTACTGATGCACACATCTGTCTTTGAGGTCTACTGATTTTATATATATATATACATTCTATTTAATATATATTCTATATTCAATATATATATTATCTATATTCTCTCTCACTATATATATGTGTGTGTGTGTGTATGTATGTATATGTATATATATGTGTGTGTGTATATATGTATATATGTGTATATGTGTGTGTGTATCTCTCTCTCTCTCTCTCTCTCTCTCTCTCTATATATATATATATATATATATATATATCCATCCACTATCCATCCATCCATCCATCCATCCATCCATCCATCCATCCATCCATCCATCCATCCATCCATCCATCCATCCATCCATCCATCCATCCATCCATCCATCCATCCATCCATCCATCCATCCATCCATCCATCCATCCATCCATCTATCTATCCATCCATCCATCTATCTATCTATCTATCTATCTATCTATCTATCTATCTATCTATCTATCTATCTATCTATCTATCTATCTATCTATCTATCTATCTATCTATCTATCTATCTATCTATCTATCTATCTATCTATCTATCTAGATATCTAGATATCTAGATATCTAGATATCTAGATCTCTCTCTCTCTCTCTCTCTCTCTCTCTCTCTCTCTCTCTCTCTCTCTATATATATATATATATATATATATATATATATGTATAATAATATGTGCCTCATATGGTGGGTGGGTAGATAGATGAGTAGATGGATGAATGGAATGGTGGAATCAGATGAATGAGATCAGATAGATGGATAGATATGAATAGATAGATGAATGAATGAATGAATAGATAGATAGATGAATGTAGAGATAGATGAATGGAAATGAATAGATAGATAGAGATAGATAGATAGATAGATAGATAGATAGATAGATAGATAGATATTGATATATTCTATTTAATAAATCGCTCTACCCCCGAAGGGCTCAAAGCGGTGTACAGGTCAAATAGGAAACCAATAAATAACAAAATGCAGACAAACATATTGAATAACACCATTAAAATTCATAAAAGCAATAAAATCAGTAGCAGCGATACAACCTACCCCACCCACAATTTGGTGGATGGCATCCGGTCCTAACCCCAGGAGGGGACCAGCAAATTGCCGAAGATGGTATGTAGGGGGTGTCCAAAGTTATGGACCCTCAAAGATGTAGCCTTCATCTTCTATTAGTTCCCATTGGAAACAATGGAGGATGGGGGCACCCCCTTTGGGAGTCCATAGCTTTGGACCCCCTGGACCAAACTTCACAAAACCTGGATGGTATCAATAAGAGACTCTCCTGATAGTACATCCCAGGTTTGGTGAAGTTTGGTTCAGGGGGTCCAAAGTTATGGACCCTCAAAGGTGTAGCCCCCATCTTCTATTAGCTCCCATTGGAAACAATGGAGGATGGGGGCACCCCCTTTGGGAGTCCATAACCTTGGACCCCCTGAACCAAACCTCACCAAACCCGGGTAGTATCATCAGGAGAGTCCCCCAAACAATTCCTGAAAGTTTGGTGCTGCTAGCCCAAACAATGCGCCCCCTGCAGGCCAAAAACCGAAAAAGCACTAAAATGTTTTAAAAACCCACAAACGGAGGGGCAGATCTTCGGACATGAATGGGGGGGGGGGGGTTTCAAACCCGAGCCCTCCCCCTTACCTACGTCCATGATGTAGGGCATCAGGCTTTTGTCATTAGAAAACACATTTCATGGGGATCTAAGTTTCTGAAAAGCTGCCCGGTCTTCTGCCGTTAATAGTTTCTGACCTGGCTGCCTAGGTTTGATATCTTGAGATATCAGGTCAACCAGCAGCTTGGATTCAGTTGACTGTGTCCTTCATTGAGATAAGCGTGATCTTGTGATCCCATTGCCAGAAGTGATCCCATTGCCAGAAGCTTAGCATTGTGGATTCCTTACTGTTGCTGTTATGTTTATTGATGTTGTTATTATGTTGTTGTACATAATAACAAGGCTCCCGGAGCCTTTTGGGGGAGGGGAGTATATAAATGAAATTACCATACCACAATACCTATGAATACTCTGTTGTTCGATTTGTGGGAGAGCTGGATGAGAAGAAAAGCCGTAATGATCCCAATCTGTGAAAGACGGGAGACCAACACTGTCCTGCTAGCTATTGCTCAAGAAGTGTGTAAACTGTTTTGAAACCTCAACAGCACCAGAATATAGGGAACTTTTTACATTAGTACCATAAGTACATAAGAACTAGCCTGCTGGATCAGACCAGAGTCCATCTAGTCCAGCACTCTGCTACTCGCAGTGGCCCACCAGGTGCCTTTGGGAGCTCACCTGCAGGATGTGAAAGCAAGGGCCTTCTGCTGCTGCTGCTGCTGCTCCCAAGCACCTGGTCTGCTAAGGCCTTTGCAACCTCAGATCAAGGCAGATCAAGATTGGTAGCCATAGATCGACTTCATAAATCTGTCCAAGCCCCTTTTAAAGCTATCCAGGTTAGTGGCCATCGCCACCTCCTGTGGCAGCGTATACCCTGTGGCATTTTGCCCCTGACCTTTCGTGTCAGCTTATTCCCTTCTGCCTCAGTAGTGTTTTCCCAATCTGGAACATGTGACACACCACTCATACCACACTGCAGATGTGACAGTGTGTGCTCTTCAAGAAATAAAACTATCAACTGGGCAACGTGAAAATGGCATCCATTAAAAGGCTTTGAGCAAGAGGCTGGGAAGCAGTGATGATGGGAGCGGGAGCTGTACCCAGGACATGAGTTGCCTGCGTGCCCTGTCCCGAGTCCCGCCCCCTCCCCGAAACGCCCCCAGCCCCACGTGACGGCAATGGTGGCACCTGGGACAAGCCACCCCGGGTGGCCCCATTGCCGCTACATGTCTCGTGGGAAGGGTTCCTCATTCCAGCCATTTTCTAACTCTCCACTTCCTGTGGAGCAGGGCGGGGCCCCTTCTCCCAGCTAAGTGACGAGGGCAGCTTCCACCCTCTCTTGAGTGCCTGTCCTGTTGGCTTGGATCCTGCCTCCAGGGGAGTGTCCTTTGCAGCGTCAAACAGGCTCATTCATTCTGCCCACCTTTGTAACCTGGCCACCCGCAGGTCGCTGTCGTCGCTTCCCCGGAAGCCCTTGGCGAACGGGTTGTTCTCTATCTTCAGCTGGGTTATCTGCGGAGAGAAGGAGAGAAGCCAGGTCAGCCTTGCATTTGAAAGTACAACCACGACTACGCTGCAGATGTACACTGTTTAACAGTTCCATGAAGAAGAAGAAGAAGAAGAAGAAGAAGAAGAAGAAGAAGAAGAAGAAGAAGAAGAAGAAGAAGAAGAAGAAGAAGAAGAAGAAGAAGAAGAAGAAGAAGAAGAAGAAGAAGAAGAAGAAGAGGAGGAGGAGGAGGAGGAGGAGGAGGAGGAGGAGGAGGAGGAGGAGGTGGTGGTGGTGGTGGTGGTGGTGGAGGAGGAGGAGGAGGAGGAGGAGGAGGAGGAGAAGAAGAAGAAGAAGAAGTGGAGGAGGAGGAGGAGGGGAGGAGGAGGAGAAGAAGAAGGAGAAGTGGAGGAGGAGGAGGAGGAGGAGAAGGGGAAGGAGAAGAAGAAGAAGAAGTGGAGGAGGAGGGGGGGAGGAGAAGGGGGAGGAGGAGAAGAAGAAGAAGAAGAAGAAGAGGCGCTGTTTACTGGGGTTTTACTGGGGTTTTAATGTTATGATTATTGTAACTTTGTTTATTTGCTCCAACACTGTTTTTTTATTCATCTTGTTGTTCACCGCCCAGAGCCCTTTGGGGGAGGGGCGGTATATAAGAATGAAAAATAAATGAATAAGGGGGAGGAGTTTGGAGTTATACCCCACCTTTCTGTCCTGTAAAGAGACTCAAGGTGGCTTGCAAACTCCTTTCCCTTCCTCTCCCCACAACAGACACCTTGTGAGATAGGTCGGGGTGAGAGAGTTCTGAGAGAACTAGGACCGGACCAAAGTCACCCAGCAGACTTCATGTGAAGGAGCAGGGAAACAAACCCAGTTCACCAGATAAGAGTCCACTGCTCATGCAGAGGAGTGGGGTATCAAACCAAGTTCTCCAGATTAGAGTCCACCAGAACGCCCAATCGGTTATACTTAGACTTTATTATTCATTGTTAAATTCATTTTTAATCCATTTGTTCCCTGGTTTTCTCCCCAGTGGGGACCCAAAGTGGCACTCATCGCTCTCGTCTCTTCCGTATAATTCCCCAAAACAACCCTGAGAGGTAGGCTAGGCTGAGAGGGTGTAACTAGCCCAAGGTCATCCAGCAAGCTTCTGCGGCTGAATGGGACAGGGCAGGCACCCGTCTCTCGGATTTGGAGGCAGGGGCCTTCCATGAAAGTCACATGATGCCTGCATCCAGGTCAAGAGGACCAAATTTAGGGCAGGGAAGGTCCCCTTCTCCCAGCTAAGTGATGAATGCAGTTTCTACCCTCTCTTGGGTGCCTGCCGTCAGTGGCGTAGCGCCAAGGGGATGAGGGGGGTGCGCAGCGTGGTGGGGGCGTTCTGGGGCGTGGCGATGGCGTGGCAGGGGCGCAGTTCCCCCTCGCTCCGGCCTTGCCTGCCCTTCTTCGAAGAAAGGCAACAGGAATGGCAATCTCCATCTCGACAGTTTGTCAGATGACTCCTTCCTGGGACGATAGTTTCATAAGGTAGCTGTGTTGCTCTGCAGTCCAGTGGCACCTTGTAGACCAGGGGTCTTCAAACTATGGCCCTCCAGATGTTCATGGACTACAATTCCCATCAGCCCCTGCCAGCATGGCCAAGTGGTAGGGCTCATGGGAATTGTAGTCTATGAACATCTGGAGGGCCATAGTTTGAAGACCCCTGTTGTAGACCAGCAAGAGTTTTAGGGGATGAGCTTTTGTGAGTCAAAGGGAGAATCATTTCCCTTTGTCAGATGAAGCAGTTTATCCCTCGACAATCTTGTTGTCTCTGAGGTGCTACTGGACTACCTGGACTATGAATCTACCTATTAGCAGTGGCGTAGGAGGTTAAGAGCTCATGTATCTAATCTGGAGGAACCGGGTTTGATTCCCCGCTCTGCCACCTGAGCTGTGGAGGCTTATCTGGGGAATTCAGATTAGCCTGTGCACACTAGTCACAGCTTCTCGGAGCTCTCTCAGCCCCACCTACCTCACAGGGTGTTTGTTGCGAGGGGGGAAGGGCAAGGAGATTGTAAGCCCCTTTGAGTCTCCTGCAGGAGAGAAAGGGGGGATATAAATCCAAACTCTTCTTCTTCTTCTTCTAAACCAGTTCAGGATGTAGTTTAAATGTAGTTTTGTTTTAGAACTGTGAGCTGAATATAGATTCAAGTCCAGAAGAGAGCAACAACAAGATTTTGGAGTATGAGATTTCAGGAGTCAAAGCAAAATCTTGTTGCTGCCTAAGGTGCTACTAAACTAGAATCTAGCTCTTCTCCATCCTGTGGACTCAGAAGGAACTCATCCCACACACCACACAAGTGACCAAAACACCTCCTCCTAGTGTGGCAAGTAAAAAGCTGCAGGAGAGGGGAGGGTCTCCCTCCTTACCACACATCAGGAGGGGTCAGCCTTATTGTTTTCATTTATTTCTGTGCCACCTTTGCAGCCTAATTCAGGGTCTCCAAGGTAGCGAACATTTGAGACATTAAAAACACTTTAAAAACAATTATATAGAACATAATATAAACACATAAAAACCAGACTTCAACCCCCTTTTGTTTGTTTGGAAATGTAAATGCAGCTTCTCCAGAGACCTGCTCCCTGCCCACCCCTGCCCCGGAACGCCCCCGGAACGCCCCGGAATGCCCCCACCATGCCTCTGTACCGGTGTGCTCCCGGGGCGTTGCACGCAGCCCTGTCCCCTTGGCGCTACACCACTGCTTTCAGCATACAGTTGGGGGTGCTGGGGATGTGGCGGGGGGAAGGTAGTTGTGAATTTCCTGTGTTGTTCAGAGGGTTGGACTAGATGACCTTGGACATCCCTTCTATGTTTCTAATGATGTTTAATGGGGAATCATCCCTATGTGAAAACACCCTAGGCTCATTGAAGCTTTTTATCGTATCCATCTCTAAACCAGGATTCTCCTTCGCAGAAAGGGCACCGTGGAATGTGCGACTGATACACAGTCCCAGCCAGGCACCTTCATGGTCAGTAGAGGGTTTTTTTCTTCATCCCCGCCCCCGCCCCCGCGCCAAAGTACAATTCGTGTGTGCATGTTGCCGAAACCATACTAGCTTGACCTGGTGCATAAATGTTTGTCTTGCAACTATCTTTCCAGGTTGTGGGACATTGCCCCCCAAAAGTTAAGTGGATTAGATGTCTGGGGGTTGACATCAGAGGTGGGATCTGATGGGTGGGAGGTGGGATCCAGCAGGTTCTCACAGGTTCCCGAGAGTAGGTTACTAATTATTTGTGTGTGCCGAGAGGGGGTTACTAATTGGGGATTTTGCCACGTGATTTTGGCCTTCGTTACGCCCCTCCTCTCAGCAGTAGCGCGCAGAACTTGAAGCAGTCTAGCAGGAGGTGCACCGGCGTGCGTGGCAGCCTGCGCCTGCGTGCATTTGTTTCCCGCCCAAGGACTGGCGCAGCGGCTTAGTCCTTGCCACAGCCCCGCCCAGCAATGCCCCGCCCCCAGAATGCCCCGGCCACGCCCCCGCTGTCCCCTGCCCAGCCCCATTGGCGCTACGCCACTGTTTGAATCCCACCACCATGGGAACCTGTTACTAAAATTTTTGGATCCCACCACTGGTGGACATTGTTAATAATTTTGGGGTTTTCACTGGACTTTGGCAGGGTAGTAAAGCATCTCCGTCTAGTGTAGTTAGTGTAGTAGTCGACCTTCTGGATGTAACGGAAATTGGGCTGCTATAAATGGGGTTGAAATGTATACACTAAACTGGCTCTGAGAGTAGATAGTTGTAGTTAGGTTGTTTCGGTTTACAGAGCTGTGGGAAGTCGCCATCAACATTTTTCTAATTTTTCTGATCTTCTGCTTGTCCTCAGGTTTATTAATTTATGAGGTTGTTAGTTGTAATAGTCAACAAGTTATGTATAGGGATAGTTAAGTTATGTAGAGATTGCTGCTCTGTCATTCTGTATGCTACGTATTATGTTGTTAGGCTATTGCAAACTGTTATGTAGGTGGGGTGCTGTGTGGTTTCTGGGCTGTATGGCTGTGTTCTAGCAGCATTCTCTCCTGACGTTTGGGCTGCATCTGTGGCTGGCATCTTCAGAGGATCTGATGTTATGTATGTGCTTATTGTAGGTGCTAAGATATGTGATATGTGATATGTGATATGTTATGCAGGTTCTTATTGTATGTGTTAAAGTATGTGATATTGATACTTTGCTATTATATCGTACGCTATGTATTATGTTGTTATGCTATTATGTTGTTATGCTATTGTAAAAAAATTTATTAGGTGCTATGCGGATTATGCTGTTAGTGGTTAACCTGAGATAGGAATATTATTGTTAGTTATATTTAGCTGGTGTTGAATTATTGTCAGGGTCTATTGCAAATGTTGTATTTACCGTGTTTCCCCGAAAATAAGACAGTGTCTTATATTAATTTTTGCTACCAAAGATGCGCTATGTCTTATTTTTAGGGGATGTCTTATTTTTCTGTGTTCTGTTCGCCGGGCATGCTTCCAAACAAAAACTTTGCTACGTCTTACTTTCGGGGGATGCCTTATATTTTGCACTTCAGCAAAACCTCTACTGCGTCTTATTTTCAGCGGATGTCTTATATTCGGGGAAACAGGGTATGTAGGTGCTTATTGTTGGTGCTAAAATATGTGATATGTTATATGTGATATGTTATTCAGGTTCTTATTGTAGGTGTTAAAGTATGTGATATTGATACTTTGCTATTATATTGTATGCTATGTATTATGTTGTTATGCTATTATGTTATGTTATTGTAAAAATTTTTTATTAGGTGCTATGCGGATTATGCTGTTAGAGTGGTTAACCTGAGATAGGAATATTATTGTTAGTTATATTTAGCTGGTGTTGAATTATTGTCAGGGTCTATTACAAATGTTGTATTATTATGCTTGTTGTATTGCTGTTGTTGTCATTTATCATGTTGTACACTGCCCTGAGCCCTCCGGGGGAGGGCGGTATATAAATTAAATTTCAAATCAAAATCAAATCAAATCAAATCAGCCTTCAGCCGGGAACGCTTATTGCGAGAAAGAGAAAGTCAAAATGCGAAGCCGCTAGTTTGCAGCCGGTTGACATGAGCCAAAGATTCAGTGTTCCCCTGGCTGCGGTGAGAAAAAACAAGGCGTGGAGGGTGGTGGGCAAGAGGAATGCACCACACACACACGCAAGCCACACCCTGTTAGGCCGGTGACATTTCAAAAGGAGGCCAGCGTCAGCGTCTGGCGGGCTGGTCGTGGTTTCCTTGGCCTGCTCCCATTGGCCGGTTCTGTCGGCCTTTTACAAAAAAATGGATTTCCAGGAATGTGGCTTTAAGTTGACTTTTACATTTTAACCTCTTAAAGGGGGAAACAAAAAGAACCCTCGGGCGTCTCTTTCCCTGCCTTCCTCACTGGTTCTTATCCCAAAGGGGATGTTCGGGCATCTGATGGAGCTGTGCGCATGGACCATTGGTACCCCGTGTGCGAGAGGGATGTCAGGATTCCTGGCAGACTGTCAGCGAACCCTGGAAGCAGCCTTATTGGCTCGGTTGTAGAGGAAGTACGTCTCTCTCTCTCTCTCTCTCTCTCTCTCTCTCTCTCTCTCTCTCTCTCTCTCCCTGCCCTCTGCCTCTGGCTAGCTTTTCCCGGTGGATTTCTTAAACCACGGTGGGTTCTGCGGAAGCATAATAATGTCCCCCCCCCAAACCCACAAAATGCTTGGACCCTCTCCCGGCCACCACCCACAGAATGACGTCCAACCAAACACTTCTCAATTCAGCTTCTTTATGTAATGGCTGGGGGAAGCGGGCATCTGGACTCAAATTGACTGCTGGCCGGATGCAGAATTTTATGTGGACAATATTCGGTTCTTCTCCCCCCCCCCCCCATTTTTTTAAATAAAAAAATTAAATTAAAATTTTTAAAAATCCCAACAGCCTCCATGTTCCAAAAACTTTGACCACAGCTGGGCCGCTAGCTCTGGCCCCTGGGCACATCTGTCTGCCCACAAGTCCATCCCAAAATAAAGCAAGGGGTAACCCAGACCTCTTGCTCTGAAGTCCTTGGTGAAAGAAAAGTGCCACGCTAAAAACTCTGCTGCCTCATTTCAGTGGCAGAATTCTGCACATGCTCAAAGGCACTTTCTGGTTTTATGTATTTGCTTTATTTATACCCCAATCCTCTCTCCACTAAAGTGACTTGCGTTGTTCACCTCTCTTTCATTTTATCCTCATGGCAACCCTGTAAGGCACAGGTGTGAAACTCGCAGCCCTCCAGATGGTTATGGACTACAATTCCCATCATCCCCTGCCAGCATGATGCTAACAGGGGATGATGGGAACTGTAAGGTAAGTTAGGATGAGAGTGTATGACTGGCCCACGGTCACCTAGCAAGTTTCCATGGCAGAGCAGCGATTTGAACCCAGGCCTCCTAGCTTCTTGTCAGGGGGATTGTATTGTATTGGGATTGAGATGCATTCCTAGATCAATGT
Source organism: Sphaerodactylus townsendi (assembly GCF_021028975.2). Lineage (NCBI taxonomy): Eukaryota > Metazoa > Chordata > Lepidosauria > Squamata > Sphaerodactylidae > Sphaerodactylus > Sphaerodactylus townsendi. Next base: position 5,309,425 of record NC_059440.1, on the reverse strand, counting down.
AATTGCTACAAGATATATGTAACCAACCTACTATATGTTATCACTGCCATTCTGGGGCATTCTTTCCTTGATCTTTACTTTATAGCTTCACACACTTAGATAACTAGGCTTTCCCCTGACACTTTGGTCTCATGAGAACCACAATTGTTTCTGTTATCTCATGTGAGCAGGATGCCAGGTCACTCTCTGTCTCTATCTGTCGCGACCTTGGGATGCCTCAGCTCCAAACTAACTCTTTCTCACGTTTCTTGGGAAGATGGGAGGGGGGTCTAAAATCGGAATAATGGGGATAGCAAAAGCCAGATTTGCCAGAATTGGCTTTGTCAAGCTGGGTGCTTCGATGCCTATCAATAAATCCTGCTGGTCAACAATACAGAGTATTGCTTCAAGGTTCGAGACTACTACACTACTACTCTTTTCTAGCAGGATTAATTATTGTATGTTATGTTTTGTCGAAGGTCTTCATCAGCCTTCCCAAAGCACCAAATGCGGCCACATTCCTGGTCAGGATGGAGCATAGAGCCCGGCGCTGAGAAGCAGCACATATCTGGGTCATTTGCGTAGAAATATGGACCCCCCCCCCCCCCCTCCTCGTAATGCTGACATTTTAAGCGAGACCTTTCGGTGATCTCTCTCCATAAAGCCACTCAGAGAGGAAAAAGCCTCCTTCTGGACAGCGTCACTTTTCAACTGACAACCTTGCCGTGGACTAATCAAATGAGGGGCTGCACACACACACACACACACACACACACACACACACACACACACACACACACACACACACACACACACACACACACACACACACACACACACACACACACACACACACACACACCCCGTATTTGTTACAACGTTCATTCCATTTACTCAATGCTACAACTAGATTTCAGTCCAGCAGCTCCTTTGAGACCCACAAGATTTTCGGGGTATACGCTGTCAAGGGTCAAAACATGACCATCCTCTGAAACTCACTCAATGCCGCAGTTCTGGGGTTAAGGCCTCAGAGAATGTATGTGTACAGTGCTACGAAGCTGCGCCTGACTTACAGAGACCAAGTAGGGTTTTCAAAGCAAGGGGCAAAACCAAGACGATTGGTATTACCTTCCTCTGCATAGCAACCCTGGTATTCCTTGGTGGTCTTCCATCAGGGGCGGAGCGAGGGGGAACTGCGCCCGGGGCACACTGCGCCCCGCGCCCCTGCCACACCCACGCCCACCCCGGAACACCCACGCCACTGTACCAGCATGTCCCTGGGCGCTACGCCACTGTCTCCCATCAAGCACTAACCAGGAGCAACCCTGCTTAGCTTCAGAGGCCTGCATAGGTCAGGGCCCGGGATAAATTGCCATATTTTCCACCAGAATAACTCCACCAGAATAACGTTTGTCTGCTTCCAAGCTGCAGCAGCAGCACTGAACACACATAAAGCTGCCTTACGCTGAATCTGACCTCCAATCCCTCGAGGTCAGTATTATCCATTCCGACTGGCAGCAGCTCTCCTGCCACCTGGCCCTCCTAACTGGAGATACCGGGGATCGAAACTGGGAGCTTCCGCATGCCGAGCAGATGCTCTGCCCTTGAGGTGCGGCCCACCACGGTTGAAATCTCCTCGCCCCAAGCTGGGTATCTGTGGGCCAGTGCAAATTGCAGCAGGCTGTAGGTGCCATGGGGTGGTAAATGGAGTCCTGTGCATGTGTAACCCCCATGCTCAGAATGGGTTGACCCAGAAAGGGGTGGAGACTCAAAGCAGCAGAAGGCTGCAGAGCTCATGTAGTTTGGAGGAGACGAGGCTACCAGACTCGGACCTTGATTTGTATAAGCCCTTAACACCTTGTTAAGGTAACTGCAATGTTGTTGGGAACTAGTGGGAAGGTAGTTATTTATTTTTGCTATGTTGTAAATGTTGGAGTTTATTGTTTCAGGGTTTCTTTTTGCGGTTGTAATGGGTGAGAGTTCTCCTGGAAACCTTCATCACGTTGAATCCTGTTCATCAAGCCCTTGGTGTCTTCAGGAGCCAACCCACTTGCAAAGAAGAATTGGACTTGACAGTATCAGTAGACTGTCAATATAAGGACTTGAAAATGCAACCTGAACAGGACCTTGAAGTATGATGTTAAATGTTGATGTTATATGTTAAGAAAGTAAACCGTTTTGTTTTTAAAATTTGTTGTTGCAAACTCATTTCAAGTTCTGCCCCACAGAACCCACAAACAGAGGTTACACACGCGTGAATCACTGGCGTAATGCCCATTGGGCAAGGTGGGCAGCTGCCCAGGGCATCACCTTGTGGGGGGCATCAAAATGCTGAGTTCGTTTTTGGGTATTTTAGTGGTTTTCCAATTTTGGCCTGCAGGGGGCGCAGTTTTTAGGCTGGCGGCACCAAAATTTCAGCGTATCATCCGGAGACTGTTCTTATGCTACCCCCCAGGTTTGGTGAGGTTTGGTTCAGGGAGTCCAAAGTTATGGACTCCCAAAGGGGTACTCCTATCCCCATTGTTTCCAATGGGGAGCTATTAATAGGAGATGAGGGCTACAGTTTTGAGGGTCCATAACTTTGGCCCCCCTGAACCAAACTGCACCAAACTTGGGGGGTATCATTAGGGCAGTCTCCTGATGAGACCCTGAAAGTTTTGAGACTGTGCATTCAGAAATGTGCCCCCCCAGCCTGCAAGCCCCATTGACAGCAAAGCAGAAAACTCAATGCAGAACGAAGATTCTTGGGCAAATTTCGGGATGTTCTTGCAGGGAGGGCATTCTTGGACGTATCATCACCAAAATTTCAGGGTATCATCTGGAGACTGTCATGATGGCACCCCCAAGGTTTTGTGCAGTTTGGTTTAGGGGGTCCAAAGTTATGGACCCTCAAAAGGGTATCCCCCTTCTCCTTAGCAAAGAATGTGGGATGGGGTACCCCCTTTGGGAGGCCATAACTTTGAACTCTTTGAACCAAATCTTACCAAACCTGGGGAGTAGCATAAGGACAGTCACCAGATGATATGCTGAAATTTTGGTGCTGATATGTCTAAAAATGCACCCCCTGCAGGCACCAATGTCCTGGTGCAAAAAAATTTGGTCGTGGTGAAGTGGCCGCCCATGGTGGGGGGGGGGGGGGCATCCAACTCAGGTTTTGCCCAGGGCTACAGTTTGCCCAGGGCTGCCTCGTTACGCCCCTGGCGTGAATACACAAACGCACACCCACACAGTAGTGCAGAAATCCTCAATGCAGATCCTGTTTCCAAGCCCAGCGTGGTCTCCTGCATGCAATCAGGCCAACCCCCCCCCCCCCCCCCACGGGCGGCCACTTCACCACGACCAAATTTTTTGCACCAGGACATTGGTGCCTGCAGGGGGTGCATTTTCCCCCCCCCACCCCCCCCCCCCCCCCCCCCCCCCCCCCCCCAACCCCCCCCCCACGCACCCCCCCCCCCCCCCACCCCCCCCCCCCACCCTCCCTCACCCCCCCCCACCCTCTCCCCCCCCCCCCCCCCCCCCCCCCCCCCCCCCCGCCCCCCCCACCCTCCGCCCCCCCCCAACCACCCCCCCCCCCCCCCCCCCCCCCCCCCGCCCCCCCCCCCCCCCCCCCCCACCCCCCCCCCCCCCCCCCCCCCCCCCCCACCACCCCCCCCCACCCCCACACCCCCCCCCCCCCCCTCACCCCCTCCCTACCACCCAACCCCCCCACCCCCCCGCACCCCCCCCCCACCCCCCCCCCCCCCCCCCCCCCCCCCCCCCCACCCCCACCAACCCCCCCCCCCCACAAAACGGATGCGAATCCACCGCAAGGACAAGAGCTGAATGCTTTTTTGCGTTTTGCTTTCTCCCAATTCTCTCTCGCCCGCCCCCCTCGGCCTCGCCCCTCCAAATCCTTCTTTTCCTTCATGTTCTGACCGCAAGGCAGGCTCTTAACTCCGCTTTTATAGTAACATTCCTTGTATGTCTCCCTAAATACATATGCCGTAATTACTTTTCACTGTAGATTTATGGCCGGGCTTTACTAGTCATTATTAGGTTTGCTCGCTGTTTTGAATGACATCCGAGAGTTTATGGCCTCCGATTCATTAGTTACAGGGCTTGCTGTGGACTGCCAAGTGGCCTTTTAGGGAAAAGAAATAACCCACCCACCCACCCCCCCCCCCCAAAAAAGAAGAGGTGCATTTTTCTTCCTGCCTTTGAGCTGCATCCTTGGCAAAATTCTCCTGCAGCAGTCCACCGCCAGAGGCGTACAGCCCACGGGGGCATATAGGGACATATGTCCCCGGGCAGCTACCATTTGATCACGGGGGCGTGGGAAATCGCCCCCACACCCCTCCTGCAGTGGAGCAGCAGTGGCGTAGGAGGTTAAGAACTCGTGTATCTGATCTGGAGGAACCGGGTTTGATTCCCAGCTCTGCCGCCTGAGCTGTGCAGGCTTATCTGGGGAATTCAGATTAGCCTGTGCACTCCCACACGCGCCAGCTGGGTGACCTTGGGCTAGTCACAGCTTCTCGGAGCTCTCTCGCCCCCACCTCCACTCCTCAAGCAGGCAAGTTTGCTTTTAGGGGGGAAGGGCAAGGAGATTGTCAGCCCCTTTGAGTCTCCTGCAGGAGAGAAAGGGGGGATATAAATCCAAACTCCTCCTCTTCTTCTTCCTCATCCTGCCCCCCCATGTCAAAGGCACCCCCTGCACCCCACTTAACAGCAGTGGTCCTGGGCAGCCTGGCGGGTCAGGGTCTGGTGGGGCCGGGCCAAGGGGCACCGGGCAGCAGCCCAGCCAGACTTCTCCATCCCCACCAGCCCCCCCGCCAGGCTGCCGGGGACCGCTGCCACTTAAGGTAAGTGGGGTGCAAGGGGGCGCCTTTGACACGAGCAGGTGTTGCCCCAGGGGCCATTTCCCCCGCTACGCCTCTGCCCACCAGCTACCCTATGAGAGATCCCAACATTTAAAGCACCGTTAGGACCAGAAGAACTGTCTTTCTGGATCAGATCAAAGTTCATCTGGGACAACATCCTGTTCCCGCAGCGTCGGACAGATTCTTCCAGAGGTTTGCAGCCAGGCAAGATGAGAAGCTGGTGCATCCCCCCCTTCTCAACATCTGGTAATAAGAAGCCCAAAGGCCTGTATGCTGGGAGGTTCTCTCAAGCCATCACAGCTAATAGCTGTTGATAGACGCCTTCTCCTCCGCTGCCCTTATCTATTCCTCTTCTGCAAACCATGGAAGCTGGCCATCATCACTGCATTCCAGGGCAGAAAACTTTGCACATCAATCATGCGTTGGGAGAAGAGCAGCCTTTCATCTCCTCTCAGCCTCCTGCCGGTCAGCTTCAGTGGGTCGGGCCCACATTCTATGGTCGTGAGAGCGCATGAGGAATGTTCTGGCCAATGATGTTGATCTACAGTCTTTAAATAGCAGTCACTTGGGTTCTGAGCTCCAATCCCCCTTTACATAAATACAGGGGATGGGGGCGGGTGGGGGAGAAGAGAGGAGGAAGAGTTTGGACTTATATCCCGCTTTCCTCAACCATAAAGAGTTTCAAAGTGGGTTACAAACTCCCTTCCTTTCCCGGCAAGAGACACATTTTGAGGTGGGCTGGGATGACAGAGTTCTGAGAGAACTGTGATTCGCCCAAGGTCACCCAGTAGGCTTCATGTGGAGGAGTGGGGAAACAAACCTGGTTCCCCAGATCTCATCATGCCCACTAGGCTCAAGATTGCTGGCGTTGTAAAATATATTGATATCGTAGCAACTCCCTGGACCACACACTGCTGAAGAAAGGGATTATGTATACAGCTGATATTCTCTCCTCCTCCCCTCCCCTCCACACAGATACACTTCTTGCTGCTGCCACTGCCACAGAACAGAGAGGCTTCTTTTAAAATAAAGGCATTTTTGAAATAATTTTAAAAGCACTCCCGGGCTTCAGGGTGGGCAGGAGTAGAGTCGGGGAGGTAGGCTAGAAGCAAAAAAAAGAGACTGTTCCTTGGGAAAGCCCTCTCTGTTATTATATTGAGATATCAATATCCTGATGTGAGCATTTACAGAAGCTGGAACGATCTGGCATCATGGAAGGAGTGGGGTGAGGCATGGACGGCAATGCAAGGGAGTGGGAAGGGTGGAGCTGTGTAGGCTGACTGTGGGTGGAGGGAAGAGGTCCAGGGCAAAGCTGTGCTTACTGGCATATCTGCCCACTGTGGCGGCGAAGCAGATTAAAAGTCATTCTAGAAGCAACCTCGCTTGCCGCGGAGAGAATGAAAAGTGAAAGCTGGACTCGAGGAAATACGTCCATGCAAGAAATCTTTCTGCGAGGGACATTCACCCCCATTGCTCCCCAGACACCTTGTGCATAATTGGCCCCAGACTAGGGTCTGGGTGAGTCAGGTTTGAATCCCTGCTCTGGCAGGAAAGCTTGTTGAATGACACGCTCAGGCTACCCTACCCCACAGCACAGTTGTGAAGATGAAACAGAGGAGAAGAGAGTTATATAAGCTGCTTTCAGTTCTCAACAAGGAGAACAGCAGGACTCAAATGAAGTGAAATAAAATGAATAAAAATAAGAGGATATGTGGTTTTGCCCCAGGCAAGTCATCAGAGGAAAGCCAAGAGAATATCCGATAACAATAGCAGAAGATCTTAAAGTTCTATCTGTTTGTCTGTCTACCTGCCTACCCATTTAATTTATAGACTACTCTCCCCCGTAAAGATGATGACTGCCCATATAGCAGGGGTGATCAACCTATGATGCTCCAGATGCTCATGGACTACAATTCCCATCAGCCCCTGCCAGCATGGCCAATTGAAAAAGAAGAGGAAGAGTTTGGATTTATATCCCCCCTTTCTCTCCTGCAGGAGACTCAAAGGGGCTTACAATCTCCTTGCCCTTCCCCCCTCACAACAAACACCCTGTGAGGTGGGTGGGGCTGAGAGAGCTCTGAGAAGCTGTGACTAGCCCAAGGTCACCCAGCTGGCGTGTGTGGGAGTGTACAGGCTAATCTGAATTCCCCAGATAAGCCTGCACAGCTCAGGCGGCAGAGCTGGGAATCAAACCCGGTTCCTCCAGATTAGATACACGAGCTCTTAACCTCCTACGCCACTGCTGCTCCTTCTTGGCCATGCTGGAAGGGTTTATGGGAATTGTAGTCCATGAGCATCTGGAGCACCACAGGTTGGCCACCCCTGCCATGTAGTGTAGCGGTCAAGAGTGTCAGATTAGTATCTGGAAGACTGGGGTTCAAATCTCTGCTCTTCCATGGAAGCATAGGTTGGTGACCTTAGGTCAGCTACATACACTCTTCCTAACCTACCACCCAAGGAGGTTGGTGAGGATAAAATGCAGGAGAGGAGAATGATGTAGGCTGTTTTGCGTTTCCTCTAGAGAGAAAAGTGTGATATCAATGAAGTAAAATAAATACAATTCAAAATAGATGCAAACTCTTGAAGCGGCCTGCTCTAGGGCAGCAAGCTAGCTAGGATGATGGAACGGCCATGGATAAACCTGTGGAACCTGTATGGATTTTCCCCATGTGGTGAGTGGACGAAATATGGCAGGAGTTGGGGGAGAAACCACCATTCCCCCTGCGCTACAACGTCTATCCGAATCCAGCCCGCCCCCTATCGCTGCACAGGTTAATCCAGGAAATCTAGTCTGGTCCCAGACCAGACTTTTGCTCCATCTAGCTCAACAATTTCTGCTCTGACTTTAGCTCTCCAGGGTCTCTGGCAGACGGAAGTCTGTCTCTGCCCTTCTGCCCGAGACCGTTTCGGACGGGAGATGCCAAGGAGTGCGCCCGAGACATCTTACGTGACACGTTTACAGTCAGCGTTCCTTACAGAGGCTTAGAACAGAAGTTACTTCTACCTCACCACATAAAAAAAAGACAGATAAACCAGATTTACGTTTGGACTTCAGGGCCGCTCACCTTGTGGTTCTGATAGGAAGTGACGGAGATAAAGGACGTCTCCGGAAACACGTGCGTGCAGAAGGCCGTGTTCTTGGAGCCAAAGGCGTTGTTTTCATCCGCTTTCACAATGTGCAGCCGTGGCTGGTATTTGTGCATCGAATTGAGAATGATCTAGGGAAAAGGGGAAAGGGGGAAAAAGGCCATTAAGAATCAAAGAGCGCCTGTTCGACTGGACTGAGCCGCAGGAGACAGGAAGGTGGTTTAAGAACAGCAGAGCTCAGCTGAGAGCTTTGTTTTCGAGGACGCGGCGGTTTGGTATGCACGTAAATATCCGCGAGACGCACGAGAGGCCTGCAGCCAGACTTTGTGACTTCCTTCGAACAGTCAGCAAATGGACTTCCTCGCCTTCCCCGTTGCCGTTCCTCCCCGTGCAGCTCTCGCCTCAATTTCTCACCCCCGTTTTATTGACGCCACTTAATTTCTGTCCTTCCTTCCTTCCTGCATTGTACTCTTGACAGTGTGTGTGTGTGTGTGTGTGTGTGTGTGTGTCCAGAGAAATCACCTCCTCTGGTCACTGACCATACTGGATCCAGGTTCGCTGTGGCATCACAGACCCATGCTTCCCCACCCCCACCTGGGACTTTCGTTCCACCACTCCCCCTCTTCCAACTTTCCTGTCTCAGCCTCTCCTGCTAGCAGAGCCCAACCTTCAGATTGGGCTTGGAGACCTCCCGGAATAACAACTGATGGGGATAAATCTTGGACCGATTTATGGAGGAGAAGCCGATCTATGGCTACCAACCTTGATCCTCCTTGATCTGAGATTTCAAATGCCTGAGCAGACCAGGTGCTCGGGAGCAGCAGCAGCAGTAGCAGCAGCAGCAGAAGGCCATTGCTTTCACCTCCTGCATGTGAGCTCCCAAAGGCACCTGGTGGGCCACTGTGAGTAGCAGAGTGCTGGACTAGATGGACTCTGGTCTGATCCAGCAGGCTAGTTCTTATGTTCTTACTAGTGGAGCCCAGCCACGCGTTGCTGTGGCAATTGTCCTTCTCATCACAGTCTGCAACCCACACAGATGTCCATGCAGGTCCAATGATCCGCAGCATAGCCTTTTGGGGTGGTCAAATGGAATCCCTCTTTCCCTTTTCAATGCACATCGTTATATGGTGCTGTCTTGTTTTTTTAGTATAAGGTAACCCTTTCCATTCCACAACGGAACTGTCCAGAGTGCGAATCCCGCTGTCCATGAGGCTGGTTGACACGCGCAGTCCTGGCTTGGGTAAGGCAGAACTGGGGCAAGGAGGCTATCCCAGCCAGGCAGCCGAGGCAGGGTGGTGAGGCGCTCAGATCGAGGCCAGCTCCCTGGGTTCTTAAAGGGCCATGTGCAAAAGAAGCGGAGCCAGTAGTGTTGGTTCGCCCCCACCCCGTGGATTTTCTTAGAAGAAAAAGGCAAACTCCAGCTCGCTTTTAGTAAAAGAGATCTGTGGTGAATATGGGTGAGAAAGTGGGTAAGTGGTGGTTGGATGTGAGGGAGGGCAGAGTGAGGTGTGTGAGGATGAGCTGGATGTGTATTGTGTGGTAGCAGTGGGTGAGGCACAGAGAGTGAAAGTTACCTGTGTGTGAGGGGGGGAACCCCACCTGATGTCTCACACGGCAAAGTGTGTATGTGTTTCACTTCCACTCATATTACCTAACAGTATTACCTATTTACTGTTTTCACTGCTCATCTCTGCCCATCTGCACGAACATCCCAAGCCCTCAGGCCACAGACAGGCTGCACAAACATTCTAAGGGTGACAATTAAACAGAGGCAGCTTCATGGCCTGGTGCGCCAGGAAAAAGATGTTTTACCTGGCTCAGGTATGGACTTTCGGCGATTTGAAGGTCCCATTACCTGCCCGCAACAGGGAGGAACGTCATGTGAAAATTTGGGGGCGATCCATCCAGCCGTTTCGGCATTAGGGAGTGACTAACAAAGTCACTGTTTGCTTTTTATGTATATAGATAAGTCCCCCTGGATAAAATGGCAGCTCTGGAGGATGGACTCTGATATCACCCTGCTGAGATCCGTCCCCCAAACCCTGCCCTCTTCAGACTTGACCCCTAAGTCTTGAGGAATTTCCCAACCTGGAGTTGCAACCTTATGACCTGCGCCCCAGGCCACACACCCCATCCGAATCAGGGCTCTCTATCCACCAACTCTCTTCCTTTAAAAAACGCTGGCCAGTCTTGTTCACAGATCTCTCACCGGGGCTACCTGAGGTCTAAAACCAGGTTCAGGGTCCGGGGCAGCACACGGACCAATTCACGCATCCCCGCCCCCATTGCTGAACTTTGGAGGATGCCATGCCAAAATTCTGTCCTTGGCATTTGAAGCAAGCCTTTATTGGCATAGACAACAGTGCAACAGTAATAAAAAACAGATTAAAAAGCATATACAATATAGATGGAAGGAAATCTACTGGCATTTAGTAATTTCCAGGAGAAAGTCTGCCACTATCATACAGAGAGAAGGATCAGGGTTGTCCAACAAGTAGTGTAATCTAATTAAATCGGGGAGATGGGGTAAATGTAAAGGAGTAAGATTCACATACTTGGATCTGATTTCCTTGAATCTGAGACAGAGTAGTAATTGGTGGGCCAGAGATTCAACTGAGCCATCGTTACATGGGCACAATCTTTTAGCCTTTTCTTGCTTATTAAATCTGCCATGTAACAAGGCAGAAGGCATAACATTAAACCTGGCGAGCATTATGGCTCTCCTTTGAACAGGGTTTATTAAGCAATACAGGTAGTGTGCCAAGTTCAAATGGGAGAGAAAAATACAGGGGGGAGCACGTTTTCTTGGCTGCAGTGATTAGGGTAGAGAACTCTCTATCCAATAGTTGACCTTTTAATATCCTATAAGCTTCTGAATAGGACAAAGGGCAAAGTGAATCCACTGACAGTCCAATAGAGGCCATTTTTTCTTCAATTATGGAAAACCAGGGGTTGGAATGGGTGTCAGAGAGCAGACGGTGGACCAGGGAATTACAGTCTGAGAGAAAGTGAATTCGCAGCCAGAATCTAAAAGTCCTCAGCCAAGCGGCTGATTCCAAGGAGTTTTGACCTAACTCCAGACAAAGAGCTGCATAGGGCACGCAATTTGGGAGTCCAGTTATCTTGTGAAAAAATTTGGATTGAAGAGAATTCAAGGAGTGGTGTCCTTGGCTTTTGCTCTGTGACTACCTCACCTTGTCCATGTCAGCCTTGACTTAAATGCAGGTATGTAGGTGAAGCCGGCTGTACACGGAGACTAAGGAGCGAGCCCTTCGAGGCCTGGGAATCTCTGGAAAGGAGAGACCGCCCAACTATCCAGGCCGCTCCCCTTCTACTCTTCCGCACCAGCTATTCCTGTACTTGATGCTGATGGATGGCAGTGGACTTGGGGGGGGGGAGAGGAAGAGAGGAAAAACCAAAAACAGAAGCCTATTCTTTTCCAGACGGATCAGGCTGCCCCATAACGGTGAGCTCGGCACTTTAAAGCTCCGTCTCATCTGATGGCGTATAACCCTGCCCACGGTAGTGGGGCTGCATCCCGTACCGTTTAAATGCAGTTTTTATTGATGACATTTTCCAGATCATGCAGGCGCCCCCACCCCTCTCCCCCCCTCCCTCCCAGAGCAGGAATGAGAAACTTTTCGCCGTTTTATCAGCCTCCTCTGAGGTTCTCCTTAACTCTTTGGCTGCTGTGGGGCTTCAAAGCTTGGAGCACAAAAGGCAGGAGAGGCCTTTGATTTAAGGTCGGCCTTCTTTCCTCGCTCGGGTCGTTGGAAGGAATAAAGTTCTGCAAAAACTGCTCTGAGATTTGGCCCCTGAAAGCATTGATCGTCGTGCAACTAATTTGGTAGCTGCTTAGTTATAGGCTTTAAGGAGAGAGAGAGAGGCGTTTGTCGAGGTTGTCACGAGACGTGATGCGTTGCGGAGTCGTTCATGTATACGGAGACGGGTCTTTGCCCCAAGCAACTGGCACAATGTCAATTTTAACAACAGAGGAGATAAAAGAGGAAGGAGGAGAAGAAAGGGAAGAGTTATAATGGATGAAGGCGGGCATAGTTACTGGTTTAAGAGTCCACAGACTTGCCAGCCTCAAGGTGGGGCTATGAATATCCCCTGGAATTACAGCTCATCGACAGTCTACAGCAGTGGTGTCAAACTCGCGGCCCTCCAGATGTTATGGACTACAGGTCCCATCATCCCCTGCCAGCATGTCCACCTCTGAACACATATAGTTGTGCTGTGATGACATAGAACACAAGGTGATTAATTGACTTGACTTGATTATTCCTAGGGCAGGGGTCTGCAACCTGTGGCTCTCCAGATGTTCATGAACTACAATTCCCATCAGCCCCTGCCAGCATGGCCAATTGCTCATGCTGGCAGGGGATGATGGGAACTGAAGTCCATAACATCTGGAGGGCCACGAGCTTGACACACCTGTGGTCTACAGCAGGGGTCTGCAACCTGCGGCTCTCCAGATGTTCATGAACTACAATTCCCATCAGCCCCTGCCAGCATGGCCAATTGCTCGTGCTGGCAGGGGATGATGGGAACTGTAGTGCATAACATCTGGAGGGCCGCGAGTTTGACACTTGTGGTCTACAGAAATCAGTTCCCATGGAGAAAACGGATGATTTGGGTGGACTCTACGGCTTTAAGCCCAACTGATGTCCTCTCCTCCCCAGGCTCCATCCCCAAACCTCCAGGACTTTCCCAACCTGGATCTGGCAACCCTACCCGCCCCCCCACCCAGTATCCCACCTGTGGCCATGGGGGATCTGGCAACCCTATTCTCAGACCAACCGTGCAATCTTGAACAGAGTTACACCCTTCTAAGCATATTGACTTGAGTGGACTTGGAAGGGTCTGAGAACTGACAGAGCACAGCAACAACAGGAACAGGTTGTGATCCTGGCTATTAACAATTCAAACCTCACTGCAGCCCCCCCCACCCCCCACTCAATAGGCTGCTTTAGAGGAATCAGCCTCTGCAGCCTTGGGCCTCATCTGCAAAATGGGCACAAGAATAGTGGCCTGCTGGGAAAAAAATGGATTATCTGTTTCGATCTGGATTCAGGCCCGGCTTTGGGTTAGAAATGGCCTTGGTCACTCTCACTGATGATCTTTTCCAGGAGAATGAGGGGTGGGTTGGGGGGGTGGGGTTGTCCCCGTTTATTCTCCTGAACTTTTGAGTGGCTGTCGATACTATTGCCCACGGGATCCTTTTGCAGAGGCTGCCTGGGCTGGGAGAAGGAGGCTCTGTGCTTTGGTGGTTCTGCTCCTACATGACCAGTCGATTCCAGAAGGTGGTGCTGGGGGACTGCTGTTCAGCCCAGTGGCATTCGTGCTACAGGGTCCCACAGGATTCCATCTTTTGCTCCTTGCTATTTAATGTCTACAAGAAAATGCTGGGATAGGTCATCTAGGGCACAGGTGTCAAACTCACGGCCCACCAGATGTTATGGACTACAGTTCCCATATCCCCTGCCAGCATTGTGCTGGCAGGGGATGATGGGAACTGTAGTCCATAACATCTAAAGGGCCGCAAGTTTGACACCTGTGAACTAGGGGTTTGAAGCAAGGTCCTATATGCAGATGACACCCAGCTCTTTTTCTCCTTAAGCCGGGTGGGTCTGCAGAAGTCCTGAATAGGGGACTGGAGAAGCAAACACGCATCTAGGGTGGGGCAAGCTAGGGCTTATGTCCCAGGCACTGCTTGAGGGGGACACCAGGCAGTCCCGAGCCCCCCATCCCAGAGGGTCTGCTCCCCCACTGTCAAGCTGTGCCCCCATCCCAAACTCTATGTGGAGTTCAGGGGTGGAAGCTGCAGTTCGAGGCTGGGCTTGGGTCCAGTGTTCAACTGTGGGCCCCGCCCCTGAATCCCACATGGTGCTTGGGGTGTGTGGCTAGACTTGCCTGGATCTAGCTTTAACCTTCAGGCTCCACCTCTAAGCTTGCGGTTTGAAACTGAACCCGGCCAGGCGAAGGCCAGCCTTGAACTCTAGCCTCTGACTTGACCAGGTCCAGCTTCAGACTGCTGGCTCCACCTCTGAAGTCCATGTGACTAGAAACAGGGCATTTTCTGTGATGGCACCTCGCCTTTGGGATGCCTTCCCCTTGAGGCTGACCTATTGTCTCCTTTACTTTTTCTTAGATGTTAGACTAAAACACATCTTTTTGCCCAGGCTTTTAATTAGCTGTTTCATCTTATCAGTTTTTAACAGTGTGCTTCTGTTTTTTGCACCTGCTTTTGCATTCACACTGCTAAGGTGGGGAAACTGGGAAACAGCCCCCATGTGAGATTGACCTCGGTGGCCCTGGGGCAGGGGTCTGCAATCTGTGTTCCTAGGGCAGGGGTCTGCAACCTGTGGCTCTCCAGATGTTCATGGACTACAATTCCCATCAGCCCCTGCCAGCATGGCCAATTGGAGGTGCACCAGCGTGCGTGGCAGCCTGCGCCTGCGTGCATTCGTTTCTCGCCCAAGGAACGGCGCAGCAGCTGTGTCCTTGCCACAGCCCCACCCAGGAATGCCCCGCCCCCGTCATGCCCGGCCACGCCCCATTATGCCCCGCCCAGCCCCATTGGCGCCACGCCACAGTTTGAATCCCACCACCATGGGAACCTGTTACTAAAATTTTTGGATCCCACCACTGTATGTGTCCCTAGGTGCCTTGAAACGGGGAGGCTCTAAATATCTCTCGGGCTGAATTCTGATTCCTCATTTTAAAGGCAGGAATTTAAAAAAAATGTCCCGTCATCGCTAAAAGTCTGCAAAGCAGTTTTCCCACTAAAAACTCTGTAAAACTTGCGTTACTCTTTTGTGCTGCTGCCTCTTGTGTGTTCTTGTCCTTGCCTCTGCGTCTTGTCACGCGTTCGCAGTCTGAAACCGCGTCCCGGGAGTTCCAAAGAAGCCCCGGGAGAGTCAGGCGCCCCGATCCCTTTTGGGTTTTACTCCTTAAGCCGCTTTGAAGATCGCAAACTGAAACCACCAGCTCCATCCCCTGCTTGGGCTCCTTTTTAAACACAGAAAGGGTCTTGAGAAGCATAATTAACCCAAAGACGCAGTCCTCCAGGTTGCCCGCCTACAGTCCATATAATTGAGAGAAAGGGAGGCGTTCCAGCCCAAAAGGATCTTTTACAGAGACTCCAAAAGGTACAAGTGTGACCCATAAAGCTGTCTAAGGTTTTGGGCCGGAGCCACTTGGCGGGGGACGCAGTGGGGGGAGGGAGAGCGAGGCAGACTCCGTTTTAGTCACCCCAGTGTGCCCCGTCCCACTGCAGCTGGTTACAGATTTCATGGCCACAGAGGGATGGGGGTTAATGCCAGAGAACCTTGTGACTAAAAACACGGTGTGTTTTTGCAGCCCAGCAACCACGAAAGGAAAGGGGACTTGGGAGTTGCCAGAGTCAAACGTGCTGAACAGAGAAGTGAGAAGTTTGCAGTCTTGAAATAAACTTTGTGTCGGGTAAGTCTGTTCAGACCCACTTTTGCAGCAATGTAGGATATGAGTTAGTAGTTCTTGGATTCTTCTTACAAGGCCTCTCCCGTGCTTCGCTCCCCATTTGTCAAAATCGTCCCCAAATTAAACTGTTCTGTCAACCAGGGGTCTGCAACCTGTGGCTCTCCAGATGTTCATGGCCAATTGGCCATGCTGACAGGGGCACATGGGAATCATAGTCCATGATCATCTGGAGATGTATTGTCGAAGGCTTTCACGGCCGGAATCACTGGGGTGCTGTGTGGTTTCCGGGCTGTATGGCCGTGTTCTAGCAGCATTCTCTCCTGACTTTTCGCCTGCATCTGTGACTGGCATCTTCAGAGGATCTGATGGTAGGAATGGAAAGCAAGTGGATCTGAATAGAAGTATCCTGGTCTTTGTTTCCTTTGGGTGCTATAGTCTATAGTTGTCCTGTGTTTGTGTGGAGCTGATCAGTCACTGTCTTGATTCTAGACTTTTTCAACACTGGAAGACAAATTCTGTTCATTTTCATGAACCATGAACCATGAAAATGAACAGAATTTGGCTGCCAGTGTTGAAAAACTCTAGAATCAAGACAGTGACTGATCAGCTCCACACAAACACAGTGTGACAATCTAGTAGATTATGTGCACCTAAAGGAAATAAAGACTAGGATACTTCTATCTTGTGGATACTTCTATTCAGGGGATCCATTCACTCATTGGACCTTTAGCTATCTTCTTCATTGTTACTCCCATGCTACAGACTTCTCTGTGACTCACATGCCAGGCTACTCTATTCAGAGGGCCTCACCTTTTGACCTCCCAGTATATATACTCCACTGCTTTCCATATGTGTCTTGAAACCAACCATTAAGCACTCTAACATCTGAGAGAGCTACAGGTTGTGACTCACATGCCAGTCAGACAAACCAGACTCAGTGGCAGGGGATCCTCCCTAGGCTTGCCAATCTCCAGGTGGGCTCTGGAGACTTCCTAGAATTACAAGTTATCTCTTGACTACAGAGATTAGTTTCCCTGGAGAAAATGGCTGCCGTGGAGGGTGGACTGCCTTCCTCATATTCCACCCCTCAGAGTCTACAGGAATTTCCAAACCGAGAGAGGGCAACCCTAGATACCCCATTGTTTTAAAAAGCTAATGGCAGCCATGAGGGAACCCAAATTACGGCTCCTGTGGTCTGGGTTTTGAACTCCATCTTGGGAGATTCCTACAGATTTGGAGGCAGTGGAGTCGGAAGAAGAACCCCACTTTTCTCGATCGTAAGGAGTCTCAAAGCAACTGACAATTTCCTTCCCTTCCTCTCCCCACAACAGATGCCTTGTAGAAGAAGAAGAAGAAGAAGAAGAAGAAGAAGAAGAAGAAGAAGAAGAAGAAGAAGAAGAAGAAGAAGAAGAAGAAGAAGAAGAAGAAGAAGAAGAAGAAGAAGAAGAAGAAGAAGAAGAAGAAGAAGAAGAAGAAGAAGAAGAAGAAGAAGAAGAAGAAGAAGAAGAAGAGTTTGGATTTATATCCCCCCTTTATCTCCTGTAGGAGACTCAAAGGGGCTTACAATCTCCTTGCCCTTCTCACAACAAACACCCTGTGAGGTAGGTGGGGCTGAGAGAGGTCCGAGAGCTCCGAGAAGCTCCGAGAGAGCTCCGAGAAGCCCAAGGTCACCCAGCTGGCGTGTGTGGGAGTGCCCAGGCTAATCTGAATTCCCCAGATAAGCCTCCACAGCTCAGGCGGCAGAGCTGGGAATCAAACCCGGTTCCTCCAGATTAGATACACGAGCTCTTAACCTCCTACGCCACTGCTGCTCCTGTAAGATATTTGAGGCTGAGAGAGTTCGGAGAGAACCATGAATGGCCCAAGGACACCCAGCAGGCTTCATGTGGAGCAGTGAGGAAACAAACCTAATCACCAGATTAGAGTCTGCCACTCATGTGGAGGTGTGGGGAATTGAACCTAGTTCTCCAGGTTGGAGTCCACTGCTGTTAACCTCTATGCAACACTGGGGGCGGGGGGGCGGGGAGAGCCCAGCAAGGATATGTTGCCATTCCACAGGGGTGTCCAACTCTGGTGCTTCAGATGTTCATAGACTACAATTCCCATCAGCCCCTGCTGGCATGGCTAATCGGGTGTCCAACTCTGGCACTTCAGATGTTCATGGACTACAATTCCCATCAGCCCCTGCTGGCATGGCTAATCGGGTGTCCAACTCTGGCGCTTTAGATGTTCATGGACTACAATTCCCACCAGCCCCTGCTGGCATGGCTAATTGGGTGTCCAACTCTGGCGCTTCAGATGTTCTTGGACTACAATTTCCATCAGCCCCTGCTGGCATGGCCAATTGGCCTTACCTGGAAGCTGTCAGGACCCTGCCTATGTGGACCAAACAGCAATTGTGGAGAGGTGTGATTTATATTAGGAAATGAGCATAGCAGAGAGAGTTAAAGGCTTTCACCTGTAATACAGCCACAGTCCAATTCCCTCTCCCACAATTGCTAATCTTTTTTCTGAAGAATGCAGATCTGGTCATAAATGTGGATGTTTATCTTTCGATGTCAGGCTTGCGCGTGTACTTTTGTGGAAACAGAGAAGAAAGAGTGGAAGTTAGTTTGAAAGAAGGTATTTGTATTGATGGGGTCCCTCTCGTTTTTATCTTGCCATCCCTCCAAGGTGTGGGAGCTACAGTGGCAGGATATAGCCCACATTTGTCAAGTTTTGGAAGCTATAAGCAGGGTCAGTGCTTGGATGGGAGACCACCAAGCAAGACACTGCAGAGCAGAGGCGTAGCTGCAACGGGAATAGGGAGGCGCCCCACCCCGGGCGCGTGCCATTGGGGTCACATGGAGGGCGGAAAATCGCCTTCACAACTCTCCCCCTTCCCCCCACAAGGTCTCCTGGGAAATGTAGTTCCCACCAGGTCGATTTTTGAGCCTGAACTGAACAGGCTGCTAATTTCAGCCTGAACTTTTTCAGGCCGAACTAAGATAAGTGCAGGGGTCGCTGGGTAGGGGTGGGTGGGGTCGGGCCCCTTTTTCTCCCCCTGTGCCACTGCTGCAGAGGAAGGTGATAGCAAACCACCAACTCTAGGGCCCCTCCCGCACACGCAGAATAATACACTTTCAATCCACTTTGCGGCTGGATTTTACTGTGCGGAATAGCAAAATCCACTTTCAAACCATTGTGAAAGTGGATTGAAAGTGCATTATTCTGCATGTGCGGGAGGGGCCGAGGTGCTCATCGCTCAGAACCTCCACCTATCCCTAAACAATCGGTTCTGGGTGCAAACAACAGGGAGGCCATAACCTCCATGTGCTGCATTTGAGCTTCTTGCAGGCAGGGGCGTAACGAGTCAAACTGTAGCCCTGGGCAAAACCTGAGTTGGATGCCCCCCCCATGGGCGGCCACTCCACCACCACCAAAGGTATGGACCCTCAAAGGGGGTGTCCCATCCCCCATTCTTTGCTAAGGAGACTTTGAACCAAACTGCACCAAACTTGGGGGGGGGGGGGTACCATCATGACAGTCTCCAGATGATACCCTGAAATTTTGGTGCTTATACGTCCAAAAATGCACCCCCTGCAGGAACATCCCAGAAATTTGCCCGATAATCTTTGTTCTGCATTGAGTTTTCTGCATTGCTGTCACCGGGTTGCAGGCCAGTACATTCTTCTGAAGGCACAGTCTCAAAACTTTCAGGGTCTCATCAGGAGACTGCCCTAATGACACCCCCCGAGGTTTGGTGCAGTTTGGTTCAGGGGGGCCAAAGTTATGGACCCTCAAAACTGTAGCCCCCATCTCCTATTAGCTCCCATTGGAAACAATGGGGGATAGGGGCGCCCCTTTTGGGAGTCCATAACTTTGGACTCCCTGAACCAAACCTCACCAAACTTGGGAGGTCGCATAAGGACAGTCTCCTGAGGATGTGCTGAAAATTTGGTGCTGCTAGCCTAAACACCGCGCTCCCTGCAGGCCACAAATGGAAAACTACTTCAACAATACTCCAAAAATTTAACCTTGCATCTTTTGATGCCCCCTACAAGGTGCCCCAAAGTAGCTGCCTAATCTTTGCCCAATGGGCATTACGCCCCTGCTTGCAGGCATCTGGCTGACAGCCACAAGAGACTGAAGGGCCTCTGGCCGAATCCAGCAGAGGAATCCTTATAATTTTTTCCCCTTATAAATGAATGGCCTGTGCTCAGGGAAGGCAAACGGACCTCTTGCTCTTCAAAAGACGTTTTTATTCCCAAAGTCGGGAGCGCACGCTGCTATTGGACCCGTTCCTATTCAACCACCTGTGAATGTGATTGTTACCGTAGATCATGTTTGCTAATTTTTAATAACCAAATATTCCAGCTTGGTTCCAAGCGTGCATTATGTGGAACGGCCAGCATCTGGAAGGCGGTCTGTGAAGGTTTTCAGTGCAAGCCGAGGCTGTTAAAGAAGTAAGCGATTGTCCCACCGCAACGACATCATGGGAAAATAGCAAACGGTTTTGGAAGCTGCTCTTGCCAGCCCTTTCCAGTAAGAGAGAGCACGCCAGAATCCAGCGGTTTCCTTGGCGTTTGCAACTGGAGGTGCCTATATGGAGTGACTGGGAATTACGCCATTTCTTTTTGGCAAGCCATCTCATCGATCCAATCCTGCACCTTGGGAGCAGAAGGCCTTCCTATCAGGGGCTCGGAGTTTGAGAAACCTCAGAACAGATGGAAGTCGATTAGAGACCACACCACTATAGCTTGAGGCAAGCAATGGCAGATTCCACACAGCTAATATATAACGGGTTTGCAGTCGTTAGAAAGCAACCCGTTGTCAGGCCTGCGCCATCCTTGGCCTGGCAGAGCGCACGTACACAGGCCAGCCACAGTTGGGCAAGCCATCTCCGCCGCCCCAAGGCCGTGGGGCCTCTTTCAGCAAAACCTAGGGAGCAGCAGTGGAGTAGTGGCTAAGAGCAGTGGCTAAGAGCAGGTGCACTCTGATCTGGAGGAACCGGGTTTGATTCCCAGCTCTGCCGCTTGAGTTGTGGAGGCTTATCTGGGGAATTCAGATTAGCCTGTACACTCCCACCCACACCAGCTGGGTGACCTTGGGCTAGTCACAGCTTCTCAGAGCTCTCTCAGCCCCACCCACCTCACAGGGTGTTTGTTGTGAGGGGGGAAGGGCAAGGAGATTGTAAGCCCCTTTGAGTCTCCTACAGGAGAGAGAAGGGGGGATATAAATCCAAACTCCTTCTTCTTCTTTCTCCTTCTTCTTCTTCTTCCTCTTCTTCTTATTCTTTTCTTTCTTCTTCTTTCTTTCCTTCTCTTCTTCTTCTTCTTCTCTTCTTCGGGCTTGCTTCCATATAACTACTGTGTTTCCCAAAAAATAAGATAAGTGTCTTATAGTATTAATTCCTTGGTTCTAAAGATGGCAATTCATGTCTGCCTTTCTAGGAAGTCTTATTTTTCTGTGTTCTGTTCGTCAGGCATGCTTCCAAACAAAAACTTTGCTACGTCTTACTTTCGGGGGATGCCTTATATTTCGCACTTCAGCAAAACCTCTACTACGTCTTAGTTCCAGGGGATGTCTTATTTTCGGGGAAACAGGGTAGTTCAATAGAGCTTGCCGAGTACTCCTTATCTGTCTTTCACAGGGAGTAACTTTGCCTTTCCCAAAACAATGTGACTATGGTACTGCCTTTCTCATGCTGATATTGGGGAATGCAAAGGTGGGGGCTTTATGGGTTGAACCAAACTGTAACCCTAAAGTTTATACTGGGGCCAGGGAGCTTGAATCTCAGATTCAGCTACCTGGCCGTTGTGCTGACACAGTTCTGAATTGCTCCCTAAATTTGTTATGTTTGGCCCATTTGGAATCCACCCAAGCGACAGCCACATTCTTCTACCACCGCTTTGTGAGCTGTGTCTTAGCAGGATGGGGAGGTCAAACAACACTCTCCTCTGTTTGGGTGCAGCTGGCAAGCAGCAGAGTACCAAGGTAGGATGTTGTGTGTTTTCCAGGCTGTCCGGCCGGGTTCCAGTAGTATTCTCTCCTGATGTTTCGCCTGCAAAATGTCAGGAGAGAATACAACTGGGACACGGCCATACAGCCTGGAAAACCCACAACATCCTAGTGAGTCCGTCCATGAAAGCCTTCGACAATACAATCTACAAAGGTGTTGCTTTGGGGCATGCCATTACTGCTTGGACAGAGCTCCCACTTATTTCCCACTTGCTCAACCTGTATATACACACGTATTTTGTCAACAAACAGATAACACACAGACCTCCACAAAACTCAAGTATTGTCCTTCCATGAGCAAGCTGACCCTCTAAAGCACAGGTGTCAAATTCGTGGCCCTCCAGATATTATGGACTACAGTTCCCATCATCCCCTGCCAGCATGATGCTGGCAGGGGATGATGGGAATTGTAGTCCATAACATCTGGAGGGCCACGAGTTTGACACCTATGCTCTAAAGCTACCTTGGAACTTCCTACTACTTGTGGACAGTTGGAGAACAAAATAAGATTTCCTTATGGGGCCGATTTTCTGTACACAGCTTTTTGAATTACACAAGAGCTTTCCCAATCACCACTAGCAAGCTGGGCCCTCATTTTACTGATCATGGAAGGATGGAAGAAGAAGGAGGAGGAAGAGAAAGGAGCAGAAGCAGAAGAAGCAGAAGAAGCAGAAGTAGCAGTAGCAGTAGCAGTAGCAGTAGCAGAAGAAGAAGAAGAAGAAGAAGAAGAAGAAGAAGAAGAAGAAGAAGAAGAAGAAGAAGAAGAAGAAGAAGAAGAAGAAGAAGAAGAAGAAAGCGGGACCTTGGATTTATATCACTGAGTCAACCGTGAGCCAATGGGGACCCAAAATGGCTTGCACCATTCTCTATTTAATCCTCGTAACCACCCTGTGAGATAAGTTAGGGTGATAGTGTAAGACTAGCCCAGCAAGCTTCCCTGGCAGAGGAGGGATTCAAACCCGGGACTCCCAGATCCTTGTCTGACACGTTAACCACTAGGCTTTAACCACTAACCATGTGATTCTGGAGTTTCCCTTCCGCGGACACATCAGGAACTGGCCATCCTATGTACAGGAAATTAGACGGCTGGCTTAGGAGAACGTCTGGGGCACAAAGGGATGCCTTCTCTTATGGACTGTCGGTTGGCATCTCACATGAATCATCTGGAATAATTTGTCCTGGAACAAACTTTCTGCATCACAGTGAGCACACTGTGATCTGGACTGCGCAGGTTGGTGAATTAATTGCTGGTAGAACAGCCTGTGTGGGGGTAATGGTTAAGAGCGGCAGAGTCTAATCTGGAGAACCGGGTTTGATTCTCCACTGGGTTCAATTCCCCAGTCATCCACGCAAAGTCTGCTCGGGCCAATTATAGTTATCCTGGGCCAATTACAGTTCTCAGTCCATGCAGAGACTGGCAGTGGCAAACTACCTCTGAACGTCTCTTGCCTTGAAAACTCCAGCAGGTTGCCATAGATCAGCTGTGATTTGTTGGTACAGACACACAAATAGACACAGAGGTGCTCGGTCCAGCCCAGGGCCTGCAACCTGTGGCTCTCCAGATGTTCATGGACTACAGATCCCATCAGCCCCTGCCAACATGGCCAATTGACTACAAATCCCATCAGCCCCTGCCAGCATGGCCAATTGGCTACAAATCCCATCAGCCCCTGCCAGCATGGCCAATTGACTACAAATCCCATCAGCCCCTGCCAGCCCCCCCCCACCCCCCCCCCCCCCACCACCCCCCCCCCCCCCCCCCCACCCCCCCCCACCCCACCCCTTTCCCCCCTCCCCCAGCCCCCCCCTCTCCCCACCCCCCCCCCCCCCCCCCCCCCCCCCTCCCTGCCCCCCCCCCCCCCCCCCCCCCCCCCCCCCCCCCCCCCCCCCCCCCCCCCCCCCCCCCTCGCCCCCCCCCCCCCCCCCCCCCCCCCCCCCCCACCCTTCCCCCCCCCCCCCCCCCCCTCCCCCGCCCCCCCCCCCCCCCCCCCCCCCCCCCTCCACCCCCCCCCCCACCCCCCCCCCCCCCCCCCCCCCCCCACCCCCCCCCCCCCCCCCCCCCCCCTTCCACCCCCCCCCCCCCCCCCCCCTCCCCCCCCCCCCCACCCCTCCCCCCCCCCCCCCCCCCTCCCCTCCTCTCCCATGCCACCCCTCCCTCCCTCCCCTCCCTTGCATGCCTCTCCTCCCCTCACCTCCCTCGCATGCCACCCCTCACTCCCTCCCCGCCCTTGCATGCCACCCCTTCCCCCTCCACTAGGGTGGGTGGGCCAGTTCCAGATGCTGGGCCCCCTCCCCTCCCTTGCAATGGGAGCTAATCGGAGATGGGGGCTGCCTTTTTGAGGGTCTGTAAAAGAAGGCTGAAGAACAGATATACAATTTTTCCGATTTGGATCTGGACGGCTATGAGTCATGGGCATTCCCTTAACTACTTCTGCCCGCTGCATTCTCCACGCAATATAATGCAGACCAAATTGTGCATTATTGCATGCCTCTTGTTACGGATTTTCTTTTTCCGCGACCTGCTCTTCTCAAATCGTAGGCCTATTTGGGATATTTAGCCACAACCGCAGCCATACACGGGGGATGAATGTAACATACCCTAAGTCAGTAGGATCTGAGAAAGGTTATTCACATGCACGTGATGCACCATCAAAGTCTAGTTGTAAGAATGGTGACCTCCCACTGGGAACAACGTTTTGCACCGCGAGCCAGTCTTTGGATGCGCAGTGCATCTTTTACCCGCCAATAATGACAGGCAAGACCAGGCGAGATAAACAGTTCAAACCACACACTGGTTGCATTTTGGGTGGGGAGGGATACAGAAAACTCCAACTGAGAGAAAAACAGGACAGAAACATTCTAAGGGCCACTGGACAGAATTAATAAAAGCCTTGGAGAAATATGCACGAACGAACAGATAACGCAAGATGGGCAACCAATGAAAATTGCCAAACGTGCAGCTGTCTAGTTGATGCTCTCTTCTGGGTAAGACTGGACCAGGCTTAGAAGAAGTCAGAGACTAGATCAGTGGTGGCGAACCTATGGCACGGGTGCCAGAGGTGGCACTCAGAGCCCTCTCTGTGGGCACGCACAAACAGAGTGCCCCCTCCCACATCTAGGCTGGCCTAGGCCGCTGGGCTCGATTATTAGCATTAAACCTAAGACCTAGTTTTGGGGAAGCAGTGTAGGTAACCCTGTTAAGTACTGCTAAACCCCACTGATTTTCATGCGAAGAACTAAAGCGCAATCCTTTACCTGGGAGTAAGCTCGGTTGCTGGCAATGGGGCTTGCTTCTGAGTAAACCCTCCTAGGAGTGTGATTCACCCGTTGGAAGAGTTGCACGGCTGCTTCAAAGCAGAGCCACCGACTACCACCAAGCTTACTCCCGAGTAACACATGCCTCGGAGCCAACCGTTCTTTCTAAATTAAAACTCCTGGCATTCAAGCACCCTGCTATGCTGGCCCTTTGGGTGCATAAATAAGTGGCTTTAAGCCAGCAATCTGGGCAATTCCTGTCTCCGAAAAGGTTTGCTGTCACTGGTCTAGATTCACACGGCCCCTCAGGACAGCTTAAACAAATCTGCATGCCATTTGCGCAGAAGTTGCACAAAAAGGCTAGAACTGTATAGGAGAGGGAAATATGGGGGCAGCTCACCCCCACGGAGCGCAGATGTACTATACAAACCAGAACAAGCCTTTGGAGGGATCAGCCGCTGATAGTGCCCCCCCTACATCCGGGCCGAGTGTCATCTAATGGGACTCGCCGCTCCTCCCTCTAGGGGAGGGGACTTTGGAAATTGAGTTGCTGGACGCCACCTATCTTTAAATCTGTATTTATTATATTAGTATACTTAGTTTTATTGTTATCGCTGCTTTTAAAGGTTTTAGTTATCTTATGACTGTACCATGCTATATGTTGTACACCGCCCAGAGCCCTCCGGGGACAGGGCGGTATAAAAGTCTAAGGTATAAGTAAATAAAATAAATACATAAAAACAAGACTGGCTCCTTTGCTAGATCGCGGGTCTGCCTGATCCCCCCTCTGATCCTACAAGACCGCCCCTGCCAGTATCTCTTCTGCCACGAAAGCAGCATCTTTGACACAGACAAAAGTAACGACGATGACGTTCCCGTCGGTGTCACTTACATGTCCAAATGGGTCCAGGTGGTTGTTGGTGAGCTTGAGCTTCTGGAAGGACACCAGTTGGCGCATCCAGTGGGCCCCTGTGGCAGGCGAGTCGGGGTGGACGTACAAGCGCCCCGGCATCGCAGGCTCCGCCTTTCCGGCCACCATCCTGTCCGCAAAACAGAAGAAAGACTTTCACATTCCATGAAAAGTTAGCGTGCTTAGTTTTGGGACAAATGCATTTCCCCCCCGGTCTTTTCAGTGGTGGGATTCTAAAACTCCGACCACCGGTGCGCCCCCCCCAGGCCACGTGCCCCCGCTGCGTGCCCCCTTCCCCACTGCTCACTTACCTGGTTTCTGTGACCTCCTGCGGGTGCTCCAGCAGGCCGCCCCTGAAGGCCACGCCACCAGCCCAGAGGAGCGCAGCCTGATCTGTGGCCGGCCACTGATCAGGCCGCGCACCTCTGAGCCGGCAGCACGGCCTTTGGGGGAGGCCTGCTGGAGCGCCTGCAGGCCGCGCTGCTAGCCCAGGTGCGCAGCCCGATCTGCGGCCAGCCTGGGATGGTAGGATTCCAGCTGATTAGCTATCAGTTCTACTGAGCTGGTACGAACCGGCTGAATCGCACCCCTGGGTCTTTTGCATTTATATTAAGAACATAAGAACATAAGAACAAACCAGCTGGATCAGACCAGAGTCCATCTAGTCCAGCTTTCTGCTACTCACAGTGGCCCACCAGGTGCCTTTGGGAGCTCACGTGCAGGATGTGAAAGCAATGGCCTTCTGCGGCTGTTGCTCCCTGGTCTGCTAAGGTATTTGCAATCCCAGATCAAGGAGGATCAAGATTGGTGGCCATAAATCGACTTCTCCTCCATAAATCTGTCCAAGCCCCTTTTAAAGCTATCCAGGTGAGTGGCCATCACCAGGATAGCTTTAAAAGGGGCTGCCCTTTTATTCTGCCCTTCTCGCAAGGAGACTGGGGTAGCTCTTTCATTTCCCCTTGACCTTTATAGCAGTCTTGAAAGAAAGAAAGAAAGAAAGAAAGAAAGAAAGAAAGAAAGAAAGAAAGAAAGAAAGAAAGAAAGAAAGAAAGAAAGAAAGAAAGAAAGAAAGAAAGAAAGTGAACGTCACGGCTGAGCAGGTGTTTCAGCCCAAATCTCCCTATTTGAGCACTCTCTGAACATGGCATACGCCCCCTCCCTGTCCCATCTCTCCCAGCTTTCGAAGCAGCCTGCAAAACTATCGACACAAGTCAGTTTGTCAAAACAGTTCAGAATAGCGGAGGAACACATTTTAAAAGAAAGCCAAGGATTTTCCACGCTCCTTTTTCAAATGCCAAACTACCACACAAAAAGACCTCGTATTTAAAGGGCGGGGGCACTAGCATTGATAGACTTAATAAGAAGGTTGTTGCAGGGGGGCTACAGTGGAAAAGGTCCCATTCCTTCTCGTCACAGTCCTAACAATCCTTTGGAAAGCTCTTCTGCGTCACACCAAATGCAGTCCTTTAGTAGATATGCTTCAAAGTTTCTATCCAGTTTTTAGGCCCAGGGTGACTGACCAATAATAATTTTAAAAAACTGTTTTTAAAAACACTTCAACAAACCATTCTGTAAAAAAAATCATAGTCATCGGAACGTTTTAGAAGAAGAAGAAGAAGAAGAAGAAGAAGAAGAAGAAGAAGAAGAAGAAGAAGAAGAAGAAGAAGAAGAAGAAGAAGAAGAAGAAGAAGGGGGCAGGGGCTGATGAGAATTGTAGTCCATGAACATCTGGAGCACCTTAGGTTGGTCACCCCTGGTCTAAACTGGGCAAGGAAGAAGAAGAGGAGTTAGGATTTATATCCCCCCTTTCTCTCCTGCAGGAGACTCAAAGGGGCTGACAATCTCCTTGCCCTTCCTCCCTTACAACAAACACCCTGTGAGGTAGGTGGGGCTGAGAGAGCTCCGAGAAGCTGTGACTAGCCCAAGGTCACCCAGCTGGCGTGTGTGGGAGTGCACAGGCTAATCTGAATTCCCCAGATAAGCCTCCACAGCTCAGGCGGCAGAGCCGGGAATCAAACCCGGTACCTCCAGATTAGATACATGAGCTCTTAACCTCCTACGGCACTGCTGCTCCACGTCCAGAGCTGTAGCAAGGGGGTATTTTAATGGTAGAATGCAATGGACACAGGTTAGTTCCCTGCCTAGACTTCTCTTCTGTCTTAGCTTCCATTTCAGCATCGTATGAGTCCAGGGGTATTTTAGCCATTGTTAGAATGTTGGAATAGGGCCGAGGTTCAAATCTCCTCTGTGCCATGATGTTTGTTGGATGGACTAGTCATTCTCAGTCATACCTACCTGACAGGGCTGTTGTGAGGCTAAAATAGCGGAGGGAAGAATCATGTATGCCACCACGAACTCCTTGGAGACAGTGGCGTATCAAGGGTGGGACAGCTAGGGTGTGTGCCCTGGGCAGTGGTGTAGCACTAAGGGGGCTGGGGGGCATGATGCACCGGGTGTGCTCCGTGGCAGGGGCATTCCGGGGGTATTCCGGGGCATTGCTGGGGCAATCTGGCCCTGCCCCTGTGTGACACTTGAAGGGGGTGCCCTTGACCAGCGCCCTCCCTGCCAAGAACTCCACCCTGCTCCAATTGGGTCCAGCTTTAAACTGCTGGCTCCACCCCCAGAGCTCCAACTCCAGCAGCGGAAATTTAATGCTGGACCCGGCCAGGCTGCACAGAAGGGGGGGATTTTCAGTGGTTGCCCTAGTGCCGGTTTTCCATAGATGCCTCCCTCTTGGAGGACAGGCAGTACTAAATCACAATAAACTAATTGCAGCATGTAAGAAAGGAGGAAGAGATGAAACTAGATCTGTGCAGTCGATTTGTAACATCTGGATGCCTGCTTCGGAAACATTTCAGCATGACTGGGTGTTGGGCTGCTGCAGTGGCTGTGGACGTGGCTGCCAGCCTTTAGGTGAGGGCTGGAGAACTCCTGGAATTACAGATGATCTCCAGACTACAGAGCATTATACTCTACTGTAAAATTGGAAACTTTGTCCCAAAGGCTCTGATAGTATTCAGCAGTGGCGTAGCACCAAGGGGATAGGGGAGCATGACGCACCGGGCGCGTGCCAGTACGGAGGTGTGGGGGGCATTCTGGGGGTGTGGTGGGGGTGCAGGGTGCATGCATGCCCTGGGCGCAGTTCCCCCTTGCTACGGCTCTGGTATTCAGGATCATACCAACCCAGACTTGAGGAATTCCTGGAGTTTGGGAGGGTTGGCCCTGGGGAAGGCAGAGTTTGGGGAAGGGAGGGAGCTCAGGGTAGATGAGATGCCACCAATTCTACCCTCCCAAGCATCGATTTTTTTCCCCCAGGTAAATAGTCTGGATATTGGTTGCAAATCTGGAAGATCTACAGGCCCCACCTGGAGTTTGCAATGCCACCTTCTGAGGTGATCTACGAGTGGATGGACCAAGGTTCTCTGGTCAGTGGCGGGTCGGAATAGATGGACCAAGGTTATCTGGTCAGTGGTGGGCCCTTGCCAGGCTAGGAACCTCAGCAGGTGCCCCATGAAGAAGAAGGTGCCACCATGAAGAAGAAAAGTTTCACCATGCTACAGGGACTGATGAGAATTGTAATCCATGAAAATCTGAAGCATCATAGGTTGGCCACATCTGGTCTAGAGAGTAGTTGCAGTTCTGGTACATCTACAGGCCCCACTTGAAGTTTGCAGTGCCACCTTCTGAGGTGATCTGCCTTCTCTGGGTACGAGTGGATGGACCAAGGTTCTCTGGTCAGTGGTGGGTCGGAATAGATGGACCAAGGTTCTCTGGTCAGTGGTGGGCCCCTGCCAGGCTGGGAACCTCAGCAGGTGCCCCATCATGAAGAAGAGGAGTTTGGATGTATGCCCTGACTTCTCGACCATAAGGAGTCTCGAAGTGGCTTGCAAACTCCCTTTCCTTCTTCTCCCCACAACAGGCACCTTGTGAGGTAGGTGAAGCTGAGAGAATTCTGAGAGAACTGTGACTGGCCCAAGGTCACCCAGCAGGCTTCATGGGGAGGAGCGGGAAACAAATCCAGTTCACCAAGAATCCACCACTCATGTGGAGGGGTAGGGAATCGAACCCAGTACATATTAGAGTCTGCCGCTTTTAACCACTACACCCCACTATCTTTGATGGCAGCAGTGAATGACATGGGCAGTTTCCTTCAAAGACAATCTGATCTTCCTTCATGTCTGCATAGCTTGTACTTGCCATGCAGTCTACAGGACTTCCCACCAAATCCTCTCCCCCTCTTCCAGTTACCTGCTACAGAACCAAACTGGGATTGCACAAAATCAGGGGTCTGCAACCTGCAGTTCTCCAGATGTTCATGGACTACAAATCCCATCAGCCCCTGCCAGCATGGCCGATTGGATGCAACAGTAGGCAGCGATGCAACAGTAGGTAGCAATGAAAAAGTTATCTTTAGTGCTCGTCCTTACACCAGCGAACATTCCCTTACCATTTGTTGTCGCAAAATTTGTACCGATGGTCGTCCGCAGGGACAATATCAATCAACAGGATGTATTTGGTTTTCGGGTTCATTCCCGTGACTTTAACTTTGTAACTTGGAAACATCCTCCTTATGGGAAGGAAAAAGAAAGAGATTAATGCATTACTTGAAAGCTAGAGGTACTGCTGTCCAGAATCATGACACATGCTCTAAACCAGTGGTTCTCAACCTGTGGGTCGCGACCCCTTTGGGGGTTGAATGACCTTTTCACAGGGGTCGCCTAAGACTCTCTGCATCAGTGTTCTCCATCTGTAAAATGGATAAATGTTAGGGTTGGGGGTCACCACAACATGAGGAACTGTATTAAAGGGTCGCGGCACTAGGAAGGTTGAGAACCACTGCTCTAAACTAAATATGATGAGGAAACATCTTTTTGCTGTGGATATACTGCATGCATTTTAGTTATTAAGCGGATAATGTTGTGCTGCTCTCCAGGACCGGAGCGAGGAGGAACTGCGCCGGGGGTACGCATGCGCCCCGTGCCCCGCCACACCCCGGAACCCCACCACCACACCCCCGCACTGGCTCGCACCTGGTGCGTCGCTCACCCCCCTGTCCCCTTGGTGCTACGCCTCTGCTCCTCTCTTCTGTGTTATTCTAACAACAATCATGTGAGGTAGGTTAGGCAGAGAATGTGTGACTGGCCCAAGATCACCCAATAAGCTTCCATGACGGAGGACTCTAAAAAGCCAAGCAAACCAGACATTCAGACCCTACAAAAGGAAGTTCTTCTTCAAACAACAGGAAGTTAATCACAAGGGGAGGTTGCTGCATTTGATGGCTTTTTCTAAGCTTTAGAAAACTCACTGAGGAGAAGACCACCCATGCTTTGACTAATATCAGCTAAATGAAACAACACCTGGCTCCCAGCGGCCACAAACCACCAAATGGCAGGTACTGCGGAAATCCAACTGGCGGAGCAGATTCTAATATGGAGATGCCGTGATGGGAAAGCTTAGGGGTCTGCAACCTGCGGCTCTCCAGATGTTCATGGACTACAATTCCCATCAGCCCCTGCCAGCATGGCCAATTGGGAATTGTAGTCCAACTGGCCAATTGGGAATTGCAGTCCAATTGGCCATGCTGGCAGGGGCTGATGGGAATTGTAGTCCATGAACATCTGGAGAGCCGCAGGTTGCAGACCCCTTTAGCTTGTCAAACATCCAGCCCTCAGTCTACCAGCCCAAAAAGATGGCGGCCCCGTCAACAGAAAATACAGTTTATGGGTAAAGGGAGAGATCTTTGCAAAAGGCAAGATCCAGAGTGGATAGTGGATATCCCCATCCTGAAGACTCAAGTTGGGAGAATGACATGGAACAAGCTCATGGCCAAAGTGAGAGTTGAAGTCACAGTTGATTTTCTCCCTTTCCAAGTGCCCCAGCCTCCGCGTCTCTTCCATGCTTCCATTTTGCCTCTAGCAAATTTCCTTCTGGTCACAAATATATTAAGAGATGTGTGTGTGTATTTTGAAGCTACCTATACAGAGCAAAATATATTATCTGTGCCTGAGGTTTTAACCGATACAGTATTCCAAATTATAATTTGTAAGCCTCTATCGGCATCTTAAAAATGGAAAGGCAGCATCAAAATCTACTAAAAATAAATAAATGCTTCTCAGTCAGCCATTTGGGATTCCTTGGGACACGTTCCAGCAGAAGTTACGTAGACATAGTATTGCATGTACCAGTTTAAATACATTTCTTTCTCCTCCTCCAATTGCTCCGGAAACTAGATGGTCAACAGAAACCATATTAACTTCTCTCGCAGCGGATCGCTCTTCTCAGTTACCTTCCTTGAAAACGCGCGCGCACACACACACACACACACACACACACACACAGAGAGAGAGAGAGAGAGAGAGAGAGAGAGAGAGAGAGAGAGAGAGAGAGTTCTACATAAATTTATCTCAAAAAAGAATGCTATGGTTACCTGTGAAAACCCTTTTGGACCTACATTCTCACTCTCACCAAAAAAAGAAGAAGACTAGGAAGAGAAAAGGACCCAGAGACCAAAGAAGAACTTCTGTCTGAGGCGGCCGAATAATCGTTGTTGTCTGAGCCACCATTTTGTAACCACTCGGGCAGAAGTCCACAAAATGGGTTCCTTTTAGAAGCCCTTTGAATCAAGCCTTTCTACCACCCTGCATAAATTCCAGGTGTTTACCATGTAATTAGTTTGGGCTCAAAAAAGGGGCCGGTTTACCAACATCCATCTTTGATTTCCATTCATAAGCCCTGCACTACGCTTAACCTCGGACACAGGTAAGCACCTGAATAAATACAGTAGGATATTTCAGTTCGCAAATACACAGGCTAATTCACACTTTCAGACCGGGGGGGTGGGGAAAGTTACAGGAGGAATCCAATTTTAATGCCAAAGATTTCTTTCATTTTTGTTTTGTTATTTTTTTAATTAGATCTTTTTTTTAAAAGAATCCGGTCCCCAAGTGAAAACTAAAAAGAGAAAAAGCATGACAGAGGTTTGTTCAATATAATTTTGAACACGGCGCTGGAAGACTCTACAAGGATATTTATGACCCCCAACTTCTTTCGTCTTCCCCCTCTAACACCCCCCCTCCAAACCAGCGACCCGCTTTCCAAACCATAGCCTATCTAGGCTGCTAAGGGAGCCCGGATCTGATATACTGCAAATGTTAAGTGCTTTTTAATGGCATTTAAAATTAAGCTTTAGCATATGGAATTCATATCAAGTAGACAAGTCTGAGTTTATAATGTTTTTTAGACTAGCCCTCTAAAATAAATAGAGGGAGCCGAAGCACTCCCGTAATATATACAGCCGAAATTCTTCAAGGATAACAAATTAGACCTCGCATCTGATCTTAAGTGTTGCTTCGCTTCCTAACTGTCTTTGGTAGCATTCGTGGCCGCAAAATCTGAAGGGTCAAGACCCTTTGGATCCTGCCCGTTGGGTGCACCCTTTTCCAAGAAAAACCCTGGGCACTGAAGTTAAACAATTCTGGTTGTGCGTTGCCATTCCATCATTATTATTAGCTGCTGTGTTTTTGGCCTCCGCCAGCGAAATGCCAGGGACTCGTCCGTTTAATTTGCTTAATGAAAACATATTTCCCAAGCTCTTGGCAAACGCCGGCTTCTAAATAAAACGGTCAGAGCAATAAGACGGAGAAGGGTGGGGCATGAATTTATTTTCGAAGGAGGAAGACTCCCCCCCTCCCAAAAAAGCAGGGCTGTGTCCAAACTGAATGTTGTCGTAAGAGTTGGGCTGAAGTGGAATTTGTGGGATGTTTCTCCTCTCCCTCTGTATACCCAGGTTGAGACCAAAGAAAACACGCTCAGCTGGAATGCAATACCTGTGGAACCGGAGACCATCTGCAGCCAGCCAAGCCTTTGTCCACTCTTTGGAGGAGCGGACTGTAATAAGGGGTCTTTTTTCCCCGTTGTGGTTTCCTTGCTTATGGAACAAAACGAGGAAAGGGAATGGAGCATGCCTGGGCTACCTGAGAGCCCACTGCCCACCTGTTTTTGCAGGGAATGAAAACATGGGGTTGTTGGCAAGGGCACAGCGAGAAGGAACAGCGCCCGGGGCATGCCTGCGTCCTGCGCCCCACCACGTGCCTGGTGCATCGCGCCCCACCCCACCCCTTGGCGTTACGTCACTGGTTGTTGGAGTCCTGGCTGGCCACAGAGGTTGCTGGCAAGAAGCGTGCAGATCTTGGAAATGGTTCTCTCAATATATCTGCTTGAACCAATTGAAAAAACAGTTTAATTATTGTGGCATGTCCCATGTGACCTGTCATGCTGCGAGAACAGCAAGAATTTTTCTGTGGTCTCCAGCTTCCCCTCCCCTGAAATTTCCTTTGGAAAAGCCATAATGGTTAAACAGAAATGTGGGGAACCCCCCCCCCCCAGATTTGATTTGTGACATAGAAGTTAGTGGGGTGGCCGTCCATTATAGCCCAGCCATTGCAGGTAGCCTGTGCTGGCAGGGGCTGATGGGAACTGTAGTCAATGAACATCTGGAGCACCATAGGTTGGCCACCCATACCTTGGGGTCTCTTCCACCTCTATGATTCTGTGATTCTTCCACCTCTATGATTCTATGGCCCCTTCCGCACACGCAAAATAATGCGTTTTCCATAAGGCAAGAACTAAACACGTAAAGGTTATTTATTTTTATTTCTTTTTTCCCCATACAAATACATGTAAGAACATAAATGTAAATTTAAATTTGTGTTGGATTATGTACAGAAATATGGCTAAGTTTGGAAAGAAGACTTAAGTAAAGTATAAATCTCATATTTTAGGAATGAAGCTAGTAGGAAGTTAGAATAAGATACTGCTTAAATAATATAAAACAGAGGATGTAAAAAGAAATTTAGCAGAATAGTAAGGAAGATATGTTATAAAAGTTCTATAAGATGATGCTGTAATGTTAGTTGATGCAAAAAGGAACTAGGAATACGATGACGAAGTAGATATGATTTAATTGAAAGGTATCTGTAATATTTTAAAAGTATTTCAATAATGTACGTATGATTTATGTTGATTTGTTAATAAAATTATTTTTAAAAAACCAGAACAAAACAATGCATTTTCAAACCACTCACAACTGTTTGCAAGTGGATTATGCTATTCCGCACAGCTTCAAAGAGCACTGAAAGCAGTTTGAAAGCACATTATTCTGCATGTGCGGATTGAGCCAATGATTCTAAAATACAACCCCAAAAAAGAAGCCAGCAAACACCGCCATGAGTCAATTGATTCCAAAGGACCTTGCGCAGTGGTGGGATTCAGCCGGTTCGCACCACTTCGGCAGAACCGGTTGTTAAAATGGTGCTTGTAAACAACCAGTTATTAAATTATTGGAATCCCACCACCGGAACCATTTGTTAAATGATTTGAATCCTACCACTGGCCTTGCGGCATTTGCTTAGAACTGCACTATAAAAAACCTGTTGTGGCAGTTACTTATCAGAATGAAACCTTTCTAAACCCATTGACTTCACTGGGTTTATATGGATATATGTCTAGGACTGCAACATTCCAAAAAAATGTTCCGCACAGTCCCAGTTCTGTAATCTCATAAATCTCATGCACGGATCGGACAAAAATGGGCAGTTAGCACAATTAAGTGTTTTTAATTAAATATTTGAAGAGAATGATAGTTAAAGAGAGAATGATAAAGGTCGAGGCATGGGGAATAAGGGATGCAGGTGACATTTTTAACAGAAGTATTAAGTTTTGGGAAATTCATTTTAAAATATGGGGTTTCCTTCCCCCCTCCCCCTTTATATTGCTTCAAGTTTTATACTTGAAATGTTTTGAAACAAGGAAGAAATTATGTTGGGCTGGATGTTAAAAGGGTATAGAATAAATTTGACAGCAAATAAAAAATGTTAAAAGGGTATAGAATAAATTTGACAGCAGGGTTTGGCCAGGAAGTCATGTACTTAGAAAGTCATGTAAGTCGATTAGAGCGGCTGGAACACTTTTCCTTTTTACCTTGTAAAAAAATTAAAATTATATATATTTTAAATGGACACAGATCAGACAGACAGAGCCATCTTCAATGTATTGTTGAAGGCTTTCACGGCCGGAATCACTGGGGTGCTGTGTGGTTTCCGGGCTGTATGGCCGTGTTCTAGCAGCATTCTCTCCTGATGTTTCGCCTGCATCTGTGGCTGGCATCTTCAGAGGATCCTCAGATGATCCTCTGAAGATGCCAGACACAGATCAGAGGATCCTCTGAAGATGCCAGCCACAGATGCAGGCGAAACGTCAGGAGAAAATGCTGCTAGAACACGGCCATACAGCCCGGAAACCACAAAGCACCCCAGAACTATCTTCATTCTGCCATTCTTTATTTTACACTGCCCTCTAATTTTCTAATCTAGCTTTATTACTCTGTTTGCTCGGTGTTTCCCTGCACTGTTCCCAACTCTTATAATGCTCTGTATTAATGTGCTGTTGTCTAATTTTGCATGTATCCTTATTGCTTTGCTTTAGTTTCTTTTTAAAAAAACCTTGAGCTTCAGTGAGAAAAGCAGACCAAAAAAGAAGCAGCAACAAATAACTAAATAAATTTTTCTTAGTAGGGTCGGCTCACACGTTACAATACAATACAACGACCTTTATTAGGCATATTAAAATAGGCTCCAGAGCATTACAGGCATTTCTGAAATACAAACCAAAAGTACATTCAAAACACAGACAGATAAACTGCTTAAATAATGCTCCTTTTTCCTTAAATAATTGCTCCTTTTTCCAAGAGCACGGCCTCTGTGTTATTTAACAAAAGCTCCACAACAGAGTTGTCAGAGTCTTCTTCAGGTTTGTCTAAGACCCGCCCAGGAGAGAAATTCCTAATACCCACATATCTCGGGCAGTCGAGTATAATGTGAGCAAGAGTCTCCACTTGGTTTTTACAGTGTGGACAGACCCGATCCTGGAGAGGGATAGATAGGTAGCAACCCTTTGTAATGGCCGATGGAAAAGTATTGCATCTGGCCCTTGTAATAATCCATCTCTGTTGGGGTTCAGTTAATAGTTCAAGATATTTGGCTATGTGCCCCTGTTCTGGTACTATTCTGGCTCACACATTCAGCTGCCGTAATTGAGGAATAAGGCTTCAAAATGACCAACAGACACACGAGAATCACTTCCATATAATACCTAACCCATGGCTGTCACTAAAGAAATTATATGCTGAATATCAGTTGAAGTCACATCATCAGTATGGCATCGTATTCCCAGAAATCATTACAACAACCCTGTAAAGCAGGACAGTGTTGGTCAGGATTTCTAAAGGGGGAATAGAGAAGCTGAGGCACAGAGAAACGTAGCTTATCTAAGGCTAGCTGACTGAGTACGTAGCTGTCATGGAATCTCCACCAGGGACTTGGTCTCAGTTCCCAGTTCAGTACTGGCTAATGCTTTGCTAAGGAAGGGCTTTGGCTCAGCAGTGGCGTAGCACCAAGGGGACAAGAGGGATGATGCACCAGGCATGTGATGCGGGAGGACGCAGGGCGCATGTGTGCCCCAGGCGCAGCTCCCCCTCATTCTGGCCCTGTGGTTCAGTGATAGAGTGTAGGGGTGTACATTCGGCAAACCTGAACCACCTCCAAGCCTGAAAAATCCCTTGTTGGTATTTTTCAGCAGAGTTCTCCCCCGAAAAATAGCACTAAGGCTGATTCCGCATGGGCCAAAAACAGCAGTGTGAAAACGGTGTGAAAATGGTGTAAAAGGGTTTAAAACGTTGTAAAAGGGTTTATACTGTTTTCACACGGCTGTTTTTGGCCCATGCGGAATCAGCCTATGATAATGGGGCCGAAAAGTGGATACCACAAAATGCCGATTTGGGGGGGGGGCATTTTCCTGGCCACTTTGGCCCTGCTGCTGTTGATTGAAAAGAGATGGGAGACCCCTCTCCCCCTTCCCCTCACTTGCCTCCGCTGCCTGCAAAGTTTGTCAAAAAGTTTTGGATCTTTTAAAGCTGAATTAAAAAATAATGGGGGGGGGGGAATGGTGCACAGCCAGAGGTGGGATCCAGCAGGTTCTCACAGGTTCCCGAGAGTAGGTTACTAACTATTTGTGTGTGCCGAGAGGGGGTTACTAATGGGTGATTTTGCCACGTGATTTTTGCCTTAAGTTACGCCCCTCCTCTCAGCAGTAGTGCGCAGAACTTGGAGCAGTCTAGCAGGAGGTGCACCAGCGTGCGTGGCAGCCTGCGCCTGTGTGCATTCGTTTCCCGCCCAAGGACCGGCGCAGCGGCTGCGTCCTTGCCACAGCCCCGCCCAGCAATCCCCGCCCCTGGAATTCCCGGCAATGCCCCTATTGTGCCCACCCAGCCCCATTGGTGCTACACCACAGTTTGAATCCCACCACCATGGGAACCTGTTACTAAAATTTTTGGATCCCACCACTGTAGCACAACCCTACTAGAATGTCTGCTGGTCATGCAGAAGGTTCCCGGTTCAATCCCTGGCCTCTCTAGTTAAATGCATCAGGTTGTAGGTGATGGGGGGGACCTCAGCATGAGACCCCGGAGAGCGGCTGCCAGTCAGAGTAGACAATATTGACCTTGATGGATGGATGGTCTGGCTCAGTATGCAGCAGTTTCATGTATTGATATGATCCAAGAGTAAAAATAGAGAAATATGCAGAACTATTGAGGAAACTAATGTTAAAATGGTATAGAATCCCGAAGCGACTGGTGTATATGATAAGTGGATTCAGCCCAAAATGTTGGCACTGCGGTGAAAAAATTGCAATCTACATGCATATGTGGTTGGAATGCAAAGAGGTTAAACAATTGTGGAAACAAGTTATATTGTTTATAGAGAAATACGTCAAAGTTAAAGTAATGGTAAATATAGACCTGTTACTTATAGGTATAATGGAAAACAAACCAATAGAACAAAGGAAGAGGACATTTTTAAAAATGATGATAAGAACGCTTTAATAGCGTTGGGCTGGAAAGATAAAAGAATGTGGTCTATAGAAGAAGAAGAAGAGGAGGAGGAGGAGGAGGAGGAGGAGGAGGAGGAGTTTGGATTTATATCCCCCCTTTCTCTCCTGCAGGAGACTCAAAGGGGCTTACAATCTCCTTGCCCTTCCCCCCTCACAACAAACACCCTGGCCCCTTCCGCACACGCAAAATAATGCGTTTTCAAACCACTTTCACAACTGTTTGCAAGTGGATTTTGCCATTCCGCACAGCTTCAAAGAGCACTGAAAGCAGTTTGAAAGTGCATTATTCTGCATGTGCGGAATGAGCCTCTGTGAGGTAAGTGGGGCTAAGAGAGCTCAGAAGAACTGTGACTAGCCCAAGGTCACCCAGCTGGTGTGAGTTGGAATGCACAGGCTAATCTGAATTCCCCAGAGAAGCCTCCACAGCTCAGGCGGCAGAGCTGGGAATCAAACCCGGTTCCTCCAGATTAGATACACGAGCTCTTAACCTCCTACGCCACTGCTGCTCCCGTGGTTGGAATACATATGGGAACAAGTACAACTAGAAATTTTTGGAATAATGTCAGGAAACCAAACATGGCAAGAAAAACAGACATGATGAGGATTTGGACTGAATTCACAGAATGGTTAAGTGAAGTTGGAATCAAAGGAGAATATTGGAAAAGGAGAGTGGAAAGAATGAACCTGCTGCTACACACTTAAAGAAATGAAGAAAAAGATTGAGGGGAAGGGTGGGAAAAAAGGGTAAAAATGATATTATGGATGTTGAAATTAAAAATGTAAAAAGATCCAAAATATCAATAATTTTTTTAAAAAAAGATATGATCCAAGAGATTGTAGGATGCAAAACTAACCATAATGCTGGGGATGGCCATTTCTATAGGACAGGGGTGGCCAACCTATGGCACTGCCAGCATGGGGCTGATGGGAATTGTAGTCCATGAACATCTGGAGTGCCATAGGTTGGCCACCTCTGCTGTAGTATAAAGGAAAATAAAATTAAAGCTCTTGGGAAAGGAAATTTACGGCATCGTTGCTCAAGCTTTGGAAACCGGGTTCCCTACCCTATGTTGGGAAATGTCTAGGAAGGGCAGTGGTGGTGTCTAGGAAGGGTGGTGTCTAGGAAGTTGGGGGTGGTGTCTAGGAAGGGCAGAGCTTGGGGAGGAGCTATGACAGGAAGTGACATCATATAGTCCACCCGCTGAAGTTGCCATTTCCTCCAAGGGCACTGGTCCTTATAGTCTATGTTGGGAAATTCCTGGAGTGTTGGGGGTGGTGTCTAGGAAGGGCAGAGCTTGGGGAGGAGCTATGACAGGAAGTGACATCATATAGTCCACCCGCTGAAGTTGCCATTTCCTCCAAGGGCACTGGTCCTTATAGTCTATGTTGGGAAATTCCTGGAGTGTTGGGGGTGGTGTCTAGGAAGGGCAGAGCTTGGGGAGGAGCTATGACAGGAAGTGACATCATATAGTCCACCCTCTGAAGTTGCCATTTCCTCCAAGGGCACTGGTCCTTATAGTCTATGTTGGGAAATTCCTGGAGTGTTGGGGGTGGTGTCTAGGAAGGGCAGAGCTTGGGGAGGAGCTATGACAGGAAGTGACATCATATAGTCCACCCTCTGAAGTTCCCATTTCCTCCAAGGGCACTGGTCCCTTGTAGTCTAGAGATCAGTTGTGATGGCAAGGGAACCCATGGCTCTATCCAAGGGATGGCAGCCTTATTTGGAAGTGCCCAGGAGTATGGCAAGTTCAAACCCACCCACTCATCTATGAAACTCACTGGAGGCCAACCTGCAGATGGGGCCTAGAGATCTCTCATCATTACAACTGATCGGGAAGACTACAGAGATTAGTTCCTCTGGATAATGTGCAGTGGCGTAGCACCAATGGGACAGGGGGGCGATGCCCCGGCCGCACCCTGGTGCGGGAGCATGGCCGGTGTGTGGAGGGGTGTTCCGGGGCGGGAGCAGGCAAAGGTGTGGTAGGGACACAGGGCACA
This sequence comes from Sphaerodactylus townsendi, assembly GCF_021028975.2. NCBI lineage: Eukaryota > Metazoa > Chordata > Lepidosauria > Squamata > Sphaerodactylidae > Sphaerodactylus > Sphaerodactylus townsendi. The sequence goes on along the minus strand of NC_059440.1, from coordinate 5,268,931 downwards.
TGCATGCCCTCAGCGCAGTTCCCCTTTGCTTTGCCCCTGAGAATGTGGCTGCAGAGTGGCCTCCACAGTATTATACCCTGCTGAGGCCCCTTCTATCCCCAGACTCTGCTGTCCCAAGGTTCCACCCTCAAATTTCCAGGAATTTCCCAATATGGAGTCGGCAACCCTACTAGGGCCCCTTGGATCTAACCTTGTCTGCCTGACTTCCAACACAAGAAGGGAAGACAAAGAGTTTGGATTTATACCCTGCGTTTCTCAACTGTAAGGAGTCTCAAATGCAGCTTACAAGCTCCTTCCCCCCCTCTCCCTGCCACCGACACCTTGTGAGGCGAGTGGGGCTGAGAGAGTTAGGAGAGAACTGTGACTGGCCCGAGGTCACCCAGCAGGCTTTATGTGGAGGAGCAGGGAAACAAGATAATGGTGCGGATGAAGCAGAGGAGGCAGAGCCCTGTTTGCTGCCCAGAACTCCTTGGAAGGACGACAGGGTCAGTGAGTTAGAGATCAGATGTCACTCAACAACGGCACATCATGCCTATACTAAAAAACATGTTCTCTGGCTATTGACAAGCCGAATTCCATGCCGAATTCTATGCCGAATTCCAGGTGCTGGGCTAGAAATGGCCTGGGAGCACCAGCACCTGACACCAGAGCAGTGGCGTAGTGCCAACGGGACAGGGTGGACATGATGCACCAGGCGGCGCTGTAGCAGGGGGTGTGGCCAGGCCCCTTTGCTCTGCCCCTGCACCAGAGAGAGGCTTTGACTGTGCCCAATTTATGGAGCACCCAGAAGGGTGCTCGCCTGAACCACCCTGGCCATCTGTCCAATCGTTGGGTTCCCAGGGGGAAAAAAAACCACTCCTCTATGTTGAATTTTCTGGATGTTGATTCCCAGCCTTTTACCTCCTGCCTCCTAATTCCTCCTTTGGTTTTCTAGTTTTCTATTGTTAGCAGCGAACTGGGCAGTTTCAAAAACCTGCCACTGCCAATGAATTCGTCACTGTTTATTGGTGGGTTTTTAAGACTTTTTATTGCCAAACGTACAGGCCTGGCATACAGTACATTTGGGCAAAATAACCAAGCTAACGGGTTTAACATAGAAAGCTAAGAAGCATCATTTTTGTGAAACGAGCAATTTTTCAGCATCATGGGTGTTTGGGGGAGGTGTACTGGGGGGGGGGGTAGAGGGAGAAAACGCATTGGGGTGTTGTGGGGTTTCCAGGCTGTATGGCCGTGTTCTAGTAGCATTTTCTCCTGATGTTTCGCCTGCATCTGTAGCTGGCATCTTCAGAAGAAGAAGAAGAAGAAGAAGAAGAGTTTGGATTTATATCCCCCCTTTCTCTCCTGTAGGAGACTCAAAGGGGCTGACAATCTCCTTGCCCTTCCCCCCTCACAACAAACACCCTGTGAGGTAGGTGGGGCTGAGAGAGCTCCGAGAAGCTGTGACTAGCCCAAGGTCACCCAGCTGGCGTGTGTGGGAGTGTACAGGCTAATCTAAATTCCCCAGATAAGCCTCCACAGCTCCGGCGGCAGAGCTGGGAATCAAACCCGGTACTTCCAGATTAGATATACGAGCTCTTAACCTCCTACGCCACTGCTGCTCCTTTCGAAGATGCAGGCGAAACGTCAGGAGAAAATGCTACTAGAACACGGCCAGACAGCCCGGAAACCACACATCACCCTAGTGATTCCGGCCGTGAAAGCCTTTGACAATACAGAAAATGCACTGCACATCGAACCCGTTTCAATGGGGGGTGCCTTTTGAGGAGAAGGCTGAATGGATTTCACCCAGGCACCAAGTTTCAGGACTGTTCTCTGAGCTCCGGACTTGATGTTGCTGTTTCTGGGACCGTTCTTTCCTGCCCTAATCAGATCAGCTCCGGCAGCGACCCGGTCCTGGAAATCTCCACTGGTGGCCAAGTACAAAGAAAATCGGAGGGGAAGGACAGAGGGCCGGGGTTAAAATAGCTAAGCGATGATGTGCGGCTGACTTATTTGCTCCGCTAATGAAGTGATCCCTCCCTGGTTCAGTTTGTCCCAGGCACATTTCGGAGTTTCACAAATGGCTTTTAAATGAACTGTTAGAGGAGAAACCACTTAAGGGGATTTTGCTTTCATTTATCGGCTTTTCTTTCTTGCAGAAGTGCCGGCTCCTGGCGGGGTTGGGCTGTTATTGAAGCAGAGCCAGGTACTGTCCACTGTCCACCCAGAGATGGAGCAGACTTTAATTACCGGGCTCTGCTGGAAAGGAGCATGTTGGGTCTTTTCTCTGTTTTGTTCAAACCACCCATGCCAGTTTACTGAAGAAGAAGAAGGAGAAGGAGAAGGAGAAGGAGGAGTAGGAGGAGTAGTAGTTTGGATTTATATCCCCTCTTTCTCTCCTGCAGGAGACTCAAAGGGGCATACAATCTCCTTGCCCTTCCCCCCTCACAACAAACACCCTGTGAGGTAGGTGGGGCTGAGAGAGCTCCGAGAAGCTGTGACTAGCCCAAGGTCACCCAGTTGGCGTATGTGGGAGTGTACAGGCTAATCTGAATTCCCCAGATAAGCCTCCACAGCTCAGGCGGCAGAGCTGGGAATCAAACCCGGTTCCTTCAGATTAGATACATGAACTCTTAACCTCCTACGCCACTGCTGCTCCTACAGGCAAATAAAACCCCAGTTGAATCCCAATGATGGGCAAAAGAATCTGTGGCCAACAAGAATCATGCTTGCATTGGCAGCTTGACAACAGATATGTTGGGATGGGAACCAAATGAGCCATGCTGGCAGGGGCTGATGGGAATTGTCGCCCATGAACATCTGGAGCACCATAGATTGGCCACCTCTGGTCTAGAGATTAGTTGCAGGTCTGGTAGAACAACCGGCCCCACCTGGAGTTTTCAGTGCCACCTTCTGAGGTGATCTGCCCTCTCGGTATGAATAGGTGGACCAAGGTTCTCTGGTCAGTGGCGGGTCGGAATAGATGGACCAAGGTTCTCTGGTCAGTGGTGGGCCCTTGCCAGGCTGGGAACCTCAGCAGGTGCCCCACCATGAAGAATAAGAGTTTGGCCATGCTACAGGAACTGGTGAGAATTGTAGTCCATGAACATCTGGAGCACCATAGGTTGGCCACCTCTGGTCTAGAGAGTAGTTGCAGTTCTGGTAGATCTTACAGGTCCCACCTGAAGTTTGCAGTGCCACCTTCTGAGGTGATCTGCCCTCTCTGGGTATGAGTAGGTGGACCAAGGTTCTCTGGTCAGTGGTAGGTTGGAATGGATGGACCAAGGTTCTCTGGTCAGTGGTGGGCCCCTGCCAGGCTGGGAACCTCAGCAGGTGCCCACCATGAAGAAGAAGAGTTTGGCCATGCTGCAGGGGCTGATGGGAATTGTAGTCTATGGACATCTGGAGCACCATAGGTTGGCCACCCCTGATTTATACCTTGTCTTTCTCCCAATGGAAGTCCAAAGCGGCTTACATAAGTTCTCCTTTCCTCCCTTTTATCCACACAACAGCCCTGGGAGGTAAGTTAGGGCCGCAAGTCTGTGACTGACCCAAGGTCACTCAACAAGCTTGCTTGGCAGAGACGGGAATCAAACCTGGCACCTCCCAGATCCTAGTCCAACGATCTAACCCCTTGCACAACACGAATTTGGGCAGTAGAGCACACTGAGAAGGAGCATCGAAGCTTGAGAGACAGAATCTGAACAATCTGAAGAGGACTCAGATTTATTCCTAGAGCCATTCCAGATGAACCACGGAAGCAGAGTGTGCAGGGGATCAAACAGGTGAGCCTTCATGAACATTTCCCACTCCTTCCCCTCTTTCCCAATTATTGGCCCATGTTTGTTTTAAGAAGAGGAGTTCGGATTTATATCCCCCCTTTCGGATTTATATCCCACGCCCCCGTACAGGTGAGCACCCTGGGTGTCGCGCCCCGCCCCCTTGGCGCTATGGCACTGACCCTACAAGAGTGAAAAAGCAGCCTAGAAATGTTTTGAAAGAAAATATAAATAAAATTATGGCCAACAGGAACAGTAGCCGAGAACTCCGCATTCTAAGATGTGCACAGACTGGCTCAATTCACACAATACAGAGGCCCCTTCCGCACATGCAGAATAATGTACTTTCGATCCACTTTCAATGCACTTTGCAGCATAGCAAAATCCACTTGCAAACAATTGTGAAAGTGGATTGAAGGTGCATTATTCTGCATGTGCGGAAGGAGCCAGAATCTGCCTTTTGGGACAGAATTTAAATTGCCTGGTACAAAAAAAATCAGCCCCTCTCCCCCTCCGTCCAGCCTTCTACAAGGCAGTGGATCAAGAAATACCAACATGGTCCTTTTAAAGCAGTGATGGCGAACCTATGGCACGGGTGCCAGAGGTGGCACTCAGAGCCCTCTCTGCGGGCACGCACAGAGTTCATCATGTGGGGGGGGAATCGCCCCCCCCCACACACACACATCTAGGCTGGCCTGGGCCGCTGGGCTTGATTATTAGCATTAAACCTCAGACCTAGTTTTGGAGAAGCAGTATAGGTAACCCTATTAAGCGCTGTTAAACCCCACTGATTTTCATGCAAAGAACTAAAGCATGATCCTTTACCTGGGAGTAAGCTCGGTTGCTGGCAATGGGGCTTGATTCTGAGTAAACCCTCCTAGGGTCGTGATTCACCTGTTCGAAGAGTTGCATGGTTGCTTCAAAGCAAAGCCAACGAGCTTACTCCTGAGTAACGCACTCCTCAGAGCCAACCACTTTTTCTTAACTAAAACTTCAGTATTCAGGTTAAATTGCCACGTTGGAACTTTGTGATAAATCAGTGGGTTTTGGGTTGCAGTTTGGGCACTCGGTCTCAAAAAGGTTCGCCACCACTGTTTTAAAGTAACTACACTAAAATAGCTTTTTGAAAAATTTAAATGATTTTGGCTTTCAGAAGAATAAGAGAGAGATCAAAGCGTTTCCCATCTCCAGCCCATTTTCCCAGGGCATCTCGCTGCCGTCGCGTTTTCTCTTATCACCCCCACCGCTCCGCCATGACATTCTATATACAAACCCAGGGCCCTCTGCTTTGAAGTGGAGGATTAGTTCAGGCTGGATCCTTACTCCAGAATAACAAACAAGTCAGGTTCAGCAGAAGTTCTCTGCACTAGTTCATTTTTCAGACCCCAAAATTCACTTTCACTAAACACAGGCAACCTTGAACTCGTAGCCTTGCGGACAGATCGAAGAGATTTATCTGGTGGCAGCTCCGTGGACTTTTAAGTGAGGAGGTCAGGGGAATAGAAGACTTTTTTAAATAATGAGCAGAGTAGGTTACATATTTATCTGGCGCACTCATCGAAATTTTATTTAAAATATTCCGACAGACACTAGAAAGATCGTTAACCCTGGTGCTGCGCAGATTTAAACAAAGATTTCCCAAAGGTTTTCTCGATTCTCTCCTGCGCACTGGCAAAGTTCCTTTTCCAAGGAGCCTAAACCATAACAGAGCTAAAATTAGATCACATTTATCCAAAATGTAAATATCGAGAAGGGCCCTATAAATAATCGTAGAAGTGGGATCACGGTTTAACGACACCGCTCCGTTTCATAATGCATTTAATTGCCCCTGTAAAGACGAGGCCTGCGTAATCCTCGGTGCGGAGAGATTTCTCTGTGGCAGGGAAGGGGACTATCTTACGAGAGAATTCCCCAGCCATATGGACCAAGCCTTCTGGCGGAACTCAGCCCACCAACATTGTAGGACACCAGAAGACACGTCCCATGCCCTGGTGTGATTTTTACATGCCCCTTCTGAATGGTGGAATGGGTAGTCCTGCAAACTCGCCACTCTAACCTGAACTAGCAAAGAGTTTTACAGTGCGGTTCTCCTGAGCAGAGACCTTCCAACTTTGTTGATGCTTAAGATGGTAATTGTAACTGAATAGGAAAATTATAAGCTCGGCTCCTCCCCTAACCTTCTGTGAGGGCCCCTCACCTAGGAATAATAAAGCTGGCCCTCCTTACAGGGTTGTTCTAAAGGGACATCAAAACAATAGACACCCTCATTTCTCCTTGATGCTCCCTTACCTTGAGTCAGAGGCCCCTTCCACACATGTAGAATAATGTACTTTCAATGCACTTTCAATGCACTTTGCAGCTGGATTTTACTGTGCAGAATAGCAAGATCCACTTGCAAACAGTTGTGAAAGTGGATTGAAAGTGCATTATTCTGCATGTGCGGAAGGGGCCAGAGGTTCTCTTTAAGCCTACTTCACAGTGTGGTTGTAAGGTTAAAAGGAGGCGCTTCTTATAGGTAGGATATGAACTGAATAATAAATAGAAGAAGAAGACGAAGAAGAAGAAGAAGAGGAGGAGGAGGAGGAGGAGTTTGGATTTTCTCAAACTCCTTCTCTTCTACTCCCCACAACAGACACCCCATGAGATAAGTAGAGCTAAGAGAGTTCGGGAGAACTGTGTTCGAACTGTCCCCCCTCCTTTTTCAACATCAAATTCAAAACCAATCCGATGGCAGACTGTCTGAGTATACTCCGAGAGCCCAAGCTTAGATGGATATACACAAGGGTTCATTGTAATTCCTTCTCTTGTTCTGTACTCCAAGGGAGGTTTCTTAAAATTGACTCGCAAGAGCGGAAATGCCCCCACTGTACTATAGTGGTGCAATCCATGGAATATATAATGCTTAACTCAGTGGTGGGATCCAAAAATTTTAGTAACAGGTTCCCATGGTGGTGGGATTCAAACTGTGGCGTAGTGCCAATGGGGCTGGGCGGGGCACGACGGGGGCGTGGCCAGGCATTCCAGGGGTGGGGCATTCCTGGGCGGGGCAGTGGCAAGGACGCAGCCGCTGCGCCAGTCCTTGGGCGGGAAACGAATGCATGCAGGCGCAGGCTGCCACGCACTCCGGTGCACCTCCTGCTAGGCTGCTTCAAGTTCTGCGCGCTACTGCTGAGAGGAGGGGCGTAACTAAGGCAAAAATCACATGGCAAAATCACCAATTAGTAACCCCCTCTCGGCACACACAAATAAATAGTAACCTGCTCTCGGGAACCTGTGAGAACCTGCTGGATCCCACCTCTGGCTTAACTGCCCCAAATACGAGGAAGCTAGGACCAGGCTTTTGACTCTTCTTCCTGCTACGTTTAAGGAATACTCTGTTGCTGGGAAGGTTGCATTCCTACTAAACAACTCTTCTTCTGTGATTTTAAATTCTGTAGCTAGGTTCCTTTTGGGAACTTTGGAATAATACCTGTGATGGTTTTATGTGTGGAACATTTGTCTGGAGAATGCTGGTTGTTATATTGGTATTATGCCTAATAAAGGTTTTATGTATGTAAGAACTGTGATTGGTCATTCATTAATACCCTGTTTCCCTGAATATAAGACATCCCTGGAAAATAAGACATAGTAGAGGTTTTGCTGAAGTGCGAAATATAAGGCATCCCCCGAAAGTAAGACGTAGCAAAGTTTTCGTTTGGAAGCATGCCCGACGAACAGAACACAGAAAAAATAAGACATCCCCTGAAAATAAGACATAGCACATCTTTGGGAGCAAAAATTATTTTCGGGGAAACACGGTAGGAGTTCAGTTCCCCAGATTAGAATTTATCACTTTTAACTACTACATCGCACTGCAGAAAAGCAATTTTAAGTCCTGTTGTTTTCCATGAAAGATATTTAAACCTATGCTTAATTCTCCCATGAAAGCAAGAGGACTTTAAAGTGGTTATCTTTGGTTGGATAAATCCCCTTTGTACTGAGTCAGCACTTTCCTGAGTTCTCAAAGTGCTTCAGTTAGCACTTTCAAGTCAAGCTCTTTTAAACCCTCTCCCCTTGAAGTCATCATTACTTAAAAGTGCATCACTTAAAAGTGCCACCACCCATGTTTGTAAAAGTACTGAAAATGGTTTTTTCCAGATCTTTCACCATTTCAAAAAAGCAATTAAAATTTTAAAATAAATTAATGTAACCAATTAATAGACAAACAACCCCATCCAAAAGCCCCCCCCCCCAATCCGCTAGCTGGAGTGGCACGTAGCCACGCCAGTGAATTCATCCTCCCTGGGGCACTTGCCCTGGCGAAGGGGCGATTCCACCAGTATGCGGCCACCATGGCCTTCCCCAGCAGGGGCAGGCGGGGTGTGTGGCTAGGGGAGGAGCCAACATTAGTCCCAGCCTTTGCTACCATGATGCTGGTGGCGTAAGTTCATAAAGCCACTGGGGGCTTCTTGGCAGCAGGGAGGTTGGTTTTTTAACTGTTCAAGCCTCCCCACGCCATTGAGAAGCTATCATGGGAGCGGGGGGTGCTGCCACATTGGCGCCAAGGCCCGCCACCCTGAGTTTGGATGGGGCTGTTAGCTTTGCTGCCCCATCTGGAAGCCTATAAGGCATGGCCTTTTGGAAATTGCAATATTTGCTTCAGACAGAGCCGTAAGCAAGGGGGAATTGAACTCAGGGCACGTGTGTGCCCTGCGGCCCTGCCACGCCCCTGCCTACCCCCGCCCTGCCCCAGAATGCCTCCGCACCGCCCCCGCACTGGCGCACGCCCGGTGCAAGACGCCCCCCGCCTTCCCCCTGGGCGCTACGCCACTGGCTTCATACTACTGTCCTGTATTCGAAGCGTTTGAGTCAACATAGCTCGCACAATCCCCAGAACACAATCCAAAGGATTGTGCATCTGCTTGGTGCTATTTCATCTAGTACTGTACAGCGGAATTTCTTCATCAATTTTATCTGAATCGTCTCCACCTGTTGACTTGAAGACAAGCAAAAGAGACTCTCGAGGAACTTACTTCTCAATGGGAGCTTGACCAATATTGCATATACGAACTAAATTATGAATGAAACGGACTAATTTATGAAAGAATATATTGTTGTTACTGTAACACTTGTTATATCCTGTTACAGTTATCACAGTATAAGTTTTTGACACTATTGGTATAATATATACTGTGTTTACTATCGTGTGCCTTATTTTCTTTTTCCTTGCTTCTGCGTGCGGTTGTTTGTGCCTTGGCCAGGCTGTTCTTTTCCCTGATATGAAGATCTCTGTATGCTGACACCCAGAGAGATTTTCCGAACCTTAAAAAGTAGACTTCTAGAACAGGAATGTCATATCTTGTTGGGGCAAGCAAATAAATCATGCTCACCCCTCTCGGTCGGAATAATACCGGAACAGGGGCACATAGCCAAATATTTTGAATTATTAACTGAACCCCAACAGAGATGGATTATCACAAGGGCCAGATCCAATACCTTCCCATCGGCCATTGCAAAGGGTCGTTACTTATCCATCCCTCTCCAGGATTGGGTTTGTCCACACTGTAAAAATCAAGTGGAGACTCTTGCTCACATTATACTTGACTGTCCGAGATATGTGGGCATCAGGAATTTCTCTCCCAGGCTGGCCCTAGACAAATCTGAAGGAGACTCTGACTGTTCTGTTGTGGAGCTTCTGTTAAACAACACAGATGTTGTGCTCTTGGAAAAAGTAACAAAATTTCTTTTACAAGTGACAGAACTTTCTAAGTAATGTATACTGCTATATACAGTCTTCCTGTCTGCACTTTGAATGTACTCTTGATTTGTATTTCAAAAATGTCTGGCAACGCTCTAGAACCTATTTTTAAATGCCAAATAAAGGTTGTTGTTGTTAAATTGTTGGAGGACCTCCACCTGAGACATTGGTGAACAGCTGCCAGTCTTAATAGACAATACTGACTTTGATGGACCCAATGGTCTAATTCAGTATAAAGCAACAGAAATCCCGGGACAGCTCCAGCCACCACCACAGGCAAGCCCATTAGCATCTGATATTTAGCTCCAGACTACCACTGAATATGGCAGTTCTATATCATTAAGAAGAACGTATAACAGGAGCCCTGCTGGATCACACCAACGGGTCTGCAACCTGTGGTTCTCCAGATGTTCATGGACTACAATTGGCCATACTGGCAGGGGCTGATGGGAATTGTAGTCCATGAACATCTGGAGAGCCACAGGTTGCAGATCCCTGATCTAGACCAACTACCCATTCACAGCTGTGGTCCAAGAACGTCTATAGAAAGGAGGGGAAATCTGCTAGAAAACTGGCTAGCAAAATAATGATTTCAGTTCCAGGGGACTTGCACAAAAACAATAGCTGCAGATCTCACTGAATGCACATCTTGCAAATAATTAAGAGATATTTTGAAAGCCAAGATCGAGTCACAATAAAAACCTGGAACCAGAAAAAGACCCAGATTTATGCGCTGCCGTGTTCGAAGCCCTGTAGACTTCCGCACAACATATTTCACCCACGAAGGAGTCAAACCATTTAAACATAAAGTCTGGAGAACTTGGTGAACATAAACTTTTTTTTATCTTTTGATGATCCTCTTAATATGAAATAATCTCTCAATTCCCCCTTCTCGTAACAAAAACAGTCAAACATGAGAAAGATAGCGAGCACATTTTAAAGAAGTTTCCACTTTATAAATCACGACTCTTGGCAAACCCATTCCCGTTTCACCGCTGAGTTTGTGTGGCTTTTTTTTCAACATCTCCCACAGACGAGGCCTCAGAGGGCGCCTGGAGCCTTGAAAGCAAATGCTCACAATAAATTCTAGGTAATTTATAAAGCTGGACTTCTCCTGTTGTGTCTTATGGATCTAGAAGGGGAAGAGTAACGTGGTTTCTTAGCCATTGCTCTTTGGCTGGTGGCTGCTGGGGAAAGTAATTCAAGCCATCGAGCCTTCTCTTCCGTCACACCGCAAGACTTACAATGAACCAAGAACCTGACCATGATGTTTATCCACCAAGCTCAAAAAAAAGAAGAGTCACCATAAAAGATTCACCTATAGAGACACTCAGACACAATTTTAGCCTTTGTCCCCAAGCAAAACTTTGGAAGAATGTCAGAGGAAGCCAAAAAAGAAAAATTCTTAGCTGGAAGCTGCAGGGACAGAGCGAGGGGAACCTGCGCCCGGGGCACGCGTGCGCCCTGCACCCCCGCCTGCCCCTGCCACGCCCCTGCACTGGCATGCGCCCGAGGCGTTGTCCCCCCTTCCCTTTGGCGCTACGCCACTGCCTACCACCCAGACATATCAGAAATGAACAGTCACTGCAATAGACCCAAAATGCACAGTCGCTGTAGTGGGTAAACTTAGCCATGCATAGGTTTCCATGCAGTTCTTGCCTCTTTTTGCATACAAGAGAGCTGTACATGCATGGAAAACCCATGCATTCACATAATACCGTTAGGGCTCTGCGGGACCTTGGGGAGTTCCGCAGAGCACGTAAGACCGAGTTGTTCCACCGGGCTTTTGGGAAGGTTGGCCGTGGATTTGCCGCCCCTCATGATACCCCCCTTTGATTCTGTTTATGTTATCCTCAGCTTTTCGCCGAATCCCCTCCCGATCCTGGGGTCGGGTGCCACCAATACATTTGTATGTGCCGCTGCGACTGTATTTTAAATAATGTTAATGTTTATATATTTATTTTCCTATTATTGTATTGTATATGTGCCTCTTGGCCTTTGTTCACCGCTCAGAGCCCTTCGAGGACTGGGCGGTATAAGAAAATAATAATGATGATGATGATGATGATGATGATGATGATGATGATGATGATGATGATGATGATGATGATGATGATGATGATGATGATGATGTATTGTCGAAGGCTTTCACGGCCGGAATCACTGGGGTGCTGTGTGGTTTCCGGGCTGTATGGCCGTGTTCTAGCAGCATTCTCTCCTGACGTTTCGCCTGCATCTGTGGCTGGCATCAGATCCTCTGAACACGGCCATACAGCCCGGAAACCACACAGCACCCCAATAATAATAATAATAATAATAATAATAATAATAATAATAATAATAATAATAATAATAATAATAATAATAATAATAATAATAATAATAATAATAATAATACAGTGACCCCACATATCAGCACTCCCCTTACATGCAGTTTGTAAGCTCCCAGTTGGAATGGACATAACTTCTGCACAGGCCTTATGTTATTAACAGTGTGAAATATCACCTAGACAGCTATACTGTGTAAAACGGCGCGTTGTGCGCTGCAGGGTGTCTTACGACCAGCATGAATTAACGCTCATGCGTTGACCTAAACAACTACGCATCCGAATCTCGCTCCTTTAGATAGCTAACTCTGGGGAGGAAACAACCTCTAAAAATGACCATTCTAGCAATTCATTCTAAATAATTTAACAGGACATGCACACACCCCACAAAGAGAAAAATCAGGACAACGGGTTTGTTAGAGACAAATACCAGAACCTGCCTTGTCTTAAATGGCCCAGGCTAGCCAGATCTCACCAGAACTCAGAACTTAAGCAGAGGTGGTCCTGGTAAAGTATCTGGACGAGAGACTACCAAGGAAGCCTACACAGAGAAAGGCCGTGGTGAACCACCCTTGGACGTCTCTTGCCTTGAAAACCCTACGTCCTCTCCATAATTCAGTATTGGTTGAATTTACATTAATGCATAATATAATAGAAGGGAAGTAATGAACCAGGTACCAATGGATTGCTTAATAGTAAATTTTACTAGCTAAAGGAAGAGTAAACTTGGAGGAAAAGAATAAACTCTGTACTACATCGTCACATACTACAATGGTGCTACCTGGTCCAACTGGCAGACCGTCCAACTGGCTCAGAACAAAGAAACTAAGTTTATTTTATAACTTCAGATGTACCTGCTCCTACACGTGTAGGCGATGGCTATTAAACTCACCAATGCCTAATCATTGGAATATGACCTCAGCATCCTTACCGCCACGGAAATTTACCATCATCTAAAGATCAGACTGTACGACCAGGAATACCAATCTCTCCTGAGTGCTGCACAAAGCTCCTGTTCCCCTCTATACTTTGGGATCATACCCCCGAAATCTAGCCCTGCTGTATATTTAGAACAGCTTGTTAATTTTAAGTGCAGATGGGTCATGACCAGAGCAAGGTGCAACTCATTCCCCTCTGCTTATCTTCAAGGTCGTTTCCTTAACATCCCACAAAGTGAGCGTTGTTGTCGGCACTATCCCAACGCTATGGACTCCATCCCTCATATCCTGCTTTACAGTGCGAGGTATAATGATATTAGAACCCATCTGGGAGCTTTACTGCCTCTAGAATTTATGTTTCTCTCAGACAAACTCAAAATGTCTAAGCTACTGAACAGCCCTAATGTAGAAATTTCTGAAGCAGTCGCTACATTTTTAATCCGTGTTCTACATGATATATAACAATGATCCTGTTATTGTACTTGGAATGTACGGGACTTCCGGTTTATGCCTAATAAAGGTTTTTGGATTGGATTGGATTGAACCTCAGCATCTTGTTTGGATACAGACAGTTAACACTTTCATGACTGGCTGTGACATACACTTGCAATTCCCAACACTTGGCCGCAATTTAATGGCATTTTCCACCACCAGAACGTCGGAATTAGAGACATGCGTCTGTTCAAGGCCCAATTTCCTTTTTGTCATTTCTCTGAGAGACACACGCAACCAGAGACAGTTTCCTCCAGCCCCAAGAAAAGGCCCCAGGAACACATTCTTCTAAGCCAGTGGCTCTCAACCTTCCTAATGCCGCAACCCTTTAATACAGTTCCTCCTGTTGTGGTGACCCCCAACCCTAACATTTATCCATTTTACAGATGGAGAACACTGATGCAGAGAGTCTTAGGCGACCCCTGTGAAAGGGTCGTTTGACCCCCAAAGGGGTCCCGGCCCCCAGGTTGAGAACCACTGTTCTAAGCCTACCTGATGCCAGAGGAGAACACCTAGGCCCCTTCCGCACACGCAAAATAATGTGTTTTCAAACCACTTTCACAAATGTTTGCAAGTGGATTTTGCTATTCCGCACAGCTTTAAAGAGCACTGAAAGCAGTTTGAAAGTGCATTATTCTGCATGTGCGGAAGGAGCCCAAGTCTCTAGTGGACCAAAAAGTTGAGTTGACAACAATCCAGCCTGTCATTCCAGTGGCCAGGCTGGTAATGCCATGTTTTGTCCAGAAACGCCCCAGGAACACATTCTTCTAAGCCTACCTGATGCCAGAGGAGAAAACTCCACATTCTGGCAAGATCTGTCCGCCACCCACCAGATTCTATCCTGGTTCCACCACCGGTGTAGCACTGCCAACTCTCAGCTAGACACTGAGATACCTTCAGCTTGACCACCACAAGATCCTCTGGATCTGACAGCTGCTGCCTTGGGTGGTGAACCCCAAGGGTCAAAGGCTGGAGCATTCCATTGGAAGCGCAATCTTCCTAAGCTCTGGAGTGACCCCGCCAATGCAGGCCAACCATTGGTTCTCCTTGACCTGGAAGGGCCTCAATGGCGTCCAGGTCAAACTGGAACTCCGCCCATCTAGGTTGGCCAAACTCCAGGTGGGGCCAGGAATAATAATAATAATAATAATAATAATAATAATAATAATAATAATAATAATAATAATAATAATAATAATAATAGTAGTAGTAGTAGTAGTAGTAGTAGTAGTAGTAGTAGTAGTAGTAGTAGTAGTACACCACCCAGAGCCCTTCGGGGGTTGGGCGGTCTATCAAGCCTAATAATAATAATAATAATAATAATAATAAGAATAAGAATAAGAATAAGAATAAGAATATTATTATTATTATTATTATTATTATTATTATTATTATTATTATTATTATTATTATTATTATTATTATTATTATTACAATGTACAATGAGGCATAAAACAAATACAATATAAGATCTCATAAATACAATAGCGATAAAACATTAAAATTCATTAAAACATATTATAGCAGCAATTCCAAAAATTACAGATAAGAATACATGCACAGATGCATGCACAGATGGTGCCCAACCCAAAGGCCAGGAGGGCCAGCATTGCCCCAAAATTATCCCAGAATTACAACAGATTTCCAGGCTACAGAGATCAGTTTTCCTGGAGACAACGTCAGTTTTGGAGGGAGGCCTCCATGATATCACATCCCTCCACCCCCAAACTCTACCCTCCCCAGGCCCCACCCCCAAATCTTCAGGAATTTCCCAACCTGAAGTTCTCAAGCCCACCAGCAGCTATTCTGTGCTACGGCTAGCAGTCCTAGGCCCCTTCTGCACCTGCAGAATAAAGCACTTTCAATCCACTTTCACAACTGTTTGCAAGTGGATTTGGCTATTCCGCCCAGTAAAACCCAGCTGCAAAGTGCATTGAAAGTGGATTGAAAGTGCATTATTCTGCATGTGCAGAAGGGGCCCAAAACTGACATGTTGTGGTCCTTCTGCCCACTTGTATTTGGAAAGCTGCCCTACCAGGGAAGCATGCAGGGCTCTCTCCTCTGCTATCTTACCTTCTCAACTAAAACCCTAGAACAGAGGTCTGCAACCTGTTGCTCTCCAGATGTTCATGGACTGGAATTCCCATCAGCCCCTGCCAGCATGGCCAATTGTAGCCCATGAACATCTGGAGAGCCACAGGTTGCAGACTCCTGCCCCAGAAGGTGAATTCAACTGAGGGAGGAAATGTGGTCTGAGGTCACACGGGCCAATTGCCCACCCGTGCCAGGGCACGCGGTGGGACCAGAAGTGCGTTGGGGCAAGAAATCTTGTCCTAACATGCTTCCTCTTTGCAGCATCGGGGCAAGATTTCTTGCCCCGACACGCTTCCTCTTGCCCTATTCGTCCTTCTCGCTTTTCACGGAGAAAGTGAGAGCACTTCTGGTGTGACTTTTCGAGCCAGGGCAAGACGAGGGCAGGGAACGCTGGTGTAACCCCCATGCTCAGAATGGGTTGACCCAGAAAGGGGCGGAGACTCAAAGCAGCAAGAGGCTGCAGAGCTCATGTAGTTTGGAGGAGACAAGGCTACCAGACTTGGACCTTGATTTGTATGAGCCCTTAACACCTTGTTAAGGTAACTGCAATGTTGTTGGGAACTAGTGGGAAGGTAGTTGTTTATTTTTGCTATGTTGTAAATGTTGGAGTTTATTGGGGTGCTGTGTGGTTTCCGGGCTGTATGGCCGTGTTCTAGCAGCATTCTCTCCTATGCTGCTAGAACACGGCCATACAGCCCGGAAACCACACAGCACCCCAGTGATTCCGGCCGTGAAAGCTTTCGACAATACATTGTTGGAGTTTATTGTTTCAGGGGTTTTTTTTGCGTTTGTAGTGGGTGAGAGTTCTCCTGGAAACCATCATCACGTTGAATCCTGTTCACCAAGCCCTTGGAGTCTTCAGGAGCCAACCCACTTGCAAAGAAGAATTGGACTTGGCAGTATCAGTAGACTGTCAATATCAGGACTTGAAAATGCAACCTGAACAGGACCTTGAAGTGTGGTGTTAAATGTTGATGTTTGATGTTATATGTTAAGAAAGTAAACTGTTTTGTTTTTAAAATTTGTGGTTGCAAACTCATTCCAAGTTCTGCCCCACAGAACCCACAGATAGAGGTTACACTGGCAGTGGGAAATTGGCCACAGCGAGCTTTGTGGCCAAGTAGGAATTTGAATTCTGGTCTCCCCACTACCTGCGTGGGCAGTTGGCTCAGCTAACTTCATTTTACTTCACTGACCAGATATTTACAAGGTGACGTCTGTTACCCAGGACAAGAGCAGGTAACTCTAGAACAGCATTTTAAAAAGCAGAAGAAGTCATCCTACTTGGGAGCCTCCGTTAAAAATGCACCAGAGTCCATCACTACTTAATTAAGGAGCAGGTAAATATTTTACCTATCACACAATAACCGTGGCATAAAGTAGGAACCAAAGTATTCTAGGGACTGTTGTACAGGGGAAACAGGTCTAAGGGGCACTTAGTAAGAAAAAGAAAGCCATATTTATGATGCAGCAATTATACCATGCTGAGGCAAAATATCTTTGCTTTATTCTCTAGTCCCGTGGTGGTGAACCTTTGGCACTCCGGATGTTATGGACTACAATTCCCATCAGCCCCTACAATTGGCCATGCTGGCAGGGGCTGCTGGGAATTGTAGTCCATAACATCTGGAGTGCCAAAGGTTCGCCACCACTGCGGTCTAGTCTCTACACGGAGGCTGGATTTCATAAAAACATGAAGCTGCAGACATCGCCGAAACCCGTAAGAAAGGAATTTAGGAGCAAAAGGATTTTTAAACCCACCTTCCAGCTTTGGTGATGATCATCTCTGTGCCAGCTTCGTGAAATTTCTTCCATAGTTCCTTCTCGTGCAGGTACACTTTAATATTCTCAATAGTCTTCGGACAAAAGAATTGAGAATAAATAGATAAAATTAGAAAGACACGTAAGCATGGTTTGCAGAAACACAAGCAAAACTTACAGTGGTCAGAGGCTAGAGTGGACTTTCCACTCTGCGTTGCTAACAGGAAGGAAAAGTCAACAGATAGCTGACTAAAAACTCGAATTATTGGATTTTTCCCCTCCACCAACATGAGATTTCCTAGCCTTCCCGTTTTGCTCGCTCTGTCTTGGCTTCCGCCCCACCCTTCTTTGCACTGTCCTTTTGTAGCATGGGAGCAGCTCACCCACTGGCGTAATGCCCATTGGGCAAGGTGGGCAGCTGCCCAGGGCATCACCTTGTGGGGGGCATCAAAATGCTGGGTTCGTTTTTGGGTATTTCAATGGTTTTCCATTTTTGGCCTGCAGGGGGTGCGGTTTTTAGGCTAGTGGCACCAAAATTTCAGGGTCTCATCAGGAGACTGTCTTTATGCTACCCCCCAAGTTTGGTGAGGTTTGGTTCAGGGAGTCCATAGTTATGGACTCCCAAAGGGGGTGCCCCCTATCCCCCCCCCCCATTGTTTCGGGAGCTAATAGGAGATGGGGGCTACAGTTTTGAGGGTCCATAACTTTGGCCCCCCCCCTGAACCAAATGCTTAGGGGGGTATCATTAGGAGTGAGTCTCCTGAGTAGAGACCCTGAAAGTTTTGAGACTGTGCCTTCAGGTACCAATGTACCCCCCACAGCCTGCAATCCCCACCATTGACAGCAGAAATGCAGAAAACTCAATGCCAGAACAAAGATTCTTGGGCAGAATTTCTGGGATGTTCCTGCAGGGGTGCATTTTTGGATGGGTGCTCCCTAGGCACTCAGGTAATTTGGCAAAGGTATCATCTGGAGATGATGGCACCCCCCACGTTTGGTGCAGTTTGGTTCAGGGGGGCCAAAGTTATGGACCCTCAAAACTGTAGCCCCCATCTCCTATTAGCTCCCATTGGAAACAATGGGGGATGGGGCACCCCCTTTGGGAGTCCATAACTTTGGACTCCCTGAACCAAACCTCACCAAACCTGGGGAGTAGCATAAGGACAGGCTCCTGATGATATGCTGAAATTTTTGTGCTGATATGTCTAAAAATACACCCCCTGCAGGCACCAATGTCCTGGTGCAAAAAGAAATTTGGTCGTGGTGGAGTGGCCGCCCATGGGGGTGGGGGATCCAACTCAGGTTTTGCCCAGGGCTACAGTTTGCCCAGGGCTGCCTCGTTGCGCCCCTGAGCTCACCCAATGACAGCCAAGGACCCCTCCCCTCCTGTGACATCAGAGCAGTTCAGCCAATCCATGCCAAAGGCGGAAGCGTCTACCAAAAAAAAAAGCATACCATTTTGCAACCCAGACTCCCAAATTATATCAATGTGTATAGTTTTAACAGGAACAATTATGTGGAGAGAATTCCAGATTTGTGTTGACCTAGCCTGCCTGTGCAATAAAGCTGGAATGCGCGCATGCTTTCTACACTATAACATATTGAATGGCAACATTCTTCTCCCCAAGACAGCTAGGGCTGGCCTCAGCACCTGGAAATCCTACAAGGTGGCCGCATTGCATTCCACCTACCTGGTAGTTTTAAGGGCCAGCCGCTGTACAGGTGGTGCATTTCCCACACTACTGTAGGCGCAGAAGGCATAAGAGGAATATACTCTGAAAAAGCAAAGGTTTTCTTTTTGCCCCCCATTACTACGCCACTGGAGCAGCAGTGGCGTAGTGGCTAAGAGCAGTGGCTAAGAGCAGGTGCACTCTGATCTGGAGGAACCGGGTTTGATTCCCAGCTCTGCCACTTGAGTTGTGGAGGCTTATCTGGGGAATTCAGATTAGCCTGTCCACTCCCACACACGCCAGTTGGGTGACCTTGGGCTAGTCACAGCTTCTCGGAGCTCTCTTAGCCCCACCCACCTCACAGGGTGTTTGTTGTGGGGGGGGGGGAAGGGCAAGGAGATTGTCAGCCCCTTTGAGTCTCCTGCAGGAGAGAAAGAGGGGATATAAATCTAAACTCTTCTTCTTCTTTCCTTGTAATGGGTAGTTGGCAACCATGATGCCGCTGAACCAGGAAAAATGCAAGCTTGAAAATCTATCCTTTTTCTGTTACTCGGCAAGCTTGATAGCCCAGCAGAATGCCCCTTGTTCAGAGTTATACAGAATGTGCAAATTCAACTGTTTTTAAGGTCTTACTGCTCCCAGACAGATACCTTGGATTTGCCCTTCTTCTAGTGACAGAAGAGAGAAACATGAAAATGTTTAGGCTCTTCGTCTAAGGAGAAGGACAACAAAAGACAATATAGATTAGAAAGAAACAGGGCCCTAGTTCATCTTGCGTCAAAGAACCAGGTGCTGACATCTTCCAATAAGGGTCTTGGACAACTCCAAATGTTTTGGGGAAAGGGAAAATCTCCACCTTTCTTTAGGATTGATTGATGATGATGAACTTTTGGGGTGTATTCTTTTTACTGCTATTCTGATGTAACCTATAAAAGTAAGAACACACTGTCATTTTGCGTGGATCCCCTGATGCCGTTTTGCCCGTCTGTTGGCGTGAATAAAATATTTATCTGATTTTATTCCTTTGTCGGCTTAAGCTTTTTGGCTTCAATATTTTGAACCCGTTACCCTGCTGTAACACTACCAGGAATACCTCACCAACCATCGTCTGCCTGTATCTGGGCTAGCTCAGCAGGACGACAGAGCAGGAATAGTAAAGCACTACCTGACTTCAGAGGAAACCGGCGGTCTATCCAGCACACCTGAGAGTTAATAGCTCTGCATTAGAAGGCTTCCTCTGTGCTGTTGTCTGAAGTCCCGGAGACTTGGATTTCCTACACGCAGTGCATCGTGGGCAGATTCCGCACAGCATATTTGTAACAGGTGGCAGTTGTTATAAATGAACCCGTTTTCTGTTTTGCTATTTGCGTGTGTGCTGTTTATCCGTTAAGACAGCGATTGGAGCCCATGGAAACAATCCGGGCTGCTTTCACGCCTTCACACGGAGATGCTTCTGTTTTTTAGGTCTCCTGCAACACGTGTGTAGCTGCAAAAGTGTACAGACACTAATCCTCCCCGCTTTTTAAAAAAGGGGATTTCCCTGAAATGGCCGGGCAATAATGACTGAGTTGTTGCAGATCTATATGGTGGTCATACTCGCTGCCACGGGGAGAAAACGGGCTTAGGGGACTGTGTACTCTGGTGGGCACGCAAAGGCCCCTTCCACACACGCAAAATAATGCATTTTCAAACCACTTTCACAACTGTTTGCAAGTGGGTTTTGCTCTTCCGCACAGCTTCAAAGGGCACTGAAAGCAGTTTGGAAGTGCATTATTCTGCATGTGCGGAACGAGCCAAAGATTCTGCCTACAACATGCTGGGCGACCTGGCAGGGAACCTAAATTGAATGGATGGAAGGGAGGGAGGGAAATAAAGCGTTTCCTGCCTGTTATGTTCACACAGGAGTGCCTCCAACGCGCGACTGTGCAAAGGGCTCGCTGGTTTCGCGATTTTCGAAAATCCCGGGTCGAGGGAAATTTCGTTTTGGGGAACGGGACCTGTGCGAAGTTCCCCCCATAATAGTTTTTATAATGTCCTGCAGACTTTACGTTTGGCCTGTGTGGAATCCACTACTGAGAAGACAGAAGTTGTGCTGAGTTTCTTTCTGTGCTGAAAAACCAGCCCTGCCATCTTCTTTCTCCTCCAACCACCGTTCTAAAACTTATTTTTTAAAGTCCTGTACGCAGCCTAATCCATCAAAACAACTCACAGTAATCCTTCTTTAAATTGAGACCAAACCATATAATTATAACGAAACGCTGAAGGTTAGATAGAGGGAAGTCACTTTCAATGTATATGTATAAGTTTTATTAAGATTATTATTAAGATGATGATGATGATGATGATGATGATGATGATGATGATGATGATGATGATGATGATGATGATGATGATTTTATTCGGCTTAATAGACCGCCCAACCCCCGAAGGGCTCTGGGCGGTGTACAATGAGACATAAAACAAATACAATATAAGGTCTCATAATACAGATGAGCAATAAATAATAAATAAATAAATAATAAATAAAGATGAGCAAAAATGTAGTTATTCGAAAGATAGATAAGATCGATTCTGTGTTTTAGGTATTGTTTTTTGTTTTGTTTTTTTCATAAGAACATAAGAACATAAGAACAAGCCAGCTGGATCAGACCACAGTCCATCTAGTCCAGCTCTCTGCTACTCGCAGTGGCCCACCAGGTGCCTTTGGGAGCTCACGTGCAGGATGTGAAAGCAATGGCCTTAAGAACATAAGAAAGAGCCAGCTGGATCAGACCAGAGTCCATCTAGTCCAGCTCTCTGCTACTCGCAGTGGCCCACCAGGTGCCTTTGGGAGCTCACGTGCAGGATGTGAAAGCAATGGCCTTAAGAACATAAGAAAGAGCCAGCTGGATCAGACCACAGTCCATCTAGTCCAGCTCTCTGCTACTCGCAGTGGCCCACCAGGTGCCTTTGGGAGCTCACAGTGCAGGATGTGAAAGCAATGGCCCTTAAGAACATAAGAAAAGAGCCAGCTGGATCAGACCAGAGTCCATCTAGTCCAGCACTCTGCTACTCGCAGTGGCCCACCAGGTGCCTTTGGGAGCTCACGTGCAGGATGGTAGAAAGCAATGGCGCTTAAGAACATAAGAACAAGCCAGCTGGATCAGACCAGAGTCCATCTAGTCCAGCTCTCTGCTACTCGCAGTGGCCCACCAGGTGCCTTTGGGAGCTCACATGCAGGATGTGAAAGCAATGGCCTTCTGCAGCTGTTGCTCCCGAGCACCTGGACTGTTAAGGCATTTGCAATCTCAGATCAAAGAGGATCAAGATTGGTAGCCATTTCTCACGTCATGTATGTATTTAAGTCTTAGTAGATTTGACGTTGCACGTCAGCATGCTAGAAGTAGATTTGTATGTTTTTGAAAGGTTAGTTTTTATTTTATTTTACTGTTAAATGTAGCTGTTATTGCTAATTTTGAACTTATGTATGTCAACTGTGTAACACTGTTTTGTTATGTTTTGAGTTTATACTACACATATTTAATAAATAAATTATTTTAAAAATTGAGACCATGTCCTCTCTCACACACACACACACACACACACACACACACACACACACACACACACACACACACACACACACACACACACACACACACACACACAATGCACAGAACTGTAACTGAATGTTATAAGCCAGTATTTACATGGCATTTAGACGTTCTTCATTGGACTGGTTCTCATGTTGTTAGTTTGTTTTTATTGAATTATTTTACAATTTTAAATGTTTCTTTACGTTGTTCTGATGCTTTCACGTTTTTAAGCATGCTGTCTTGGAGACCCTGATCACATGGAACGGCGGCATTGAAATATTTTAAAGAAAAGTTAAACAGAGAAGGGCAACGAGGATGATGGAGGGATTGGAGCACCTTCCTTATGAGGAGAGGCTGCAGCGTTTGGGACTCTTTAGTTTGGAGAGGAGACGTCTGAGGGGGGATAGGATTGAAGCCTATAAAATTATGCATGGGGTAGAAAACGTCGACAGAGAGACATTCTTCTCTCTTTCTCACAATACTAGAACCAGGGGGCATCCATTGAAAATGCTGGGGGGAAGAATTAGGACTAATAAAAGGAAACACTTCTTCACGCAACGTGTGATTGGTGTTTGGAATATGCTGCCACAGGAGGTGGTGATGGCCACTCACCTGGATAGCTTTAAAAAGGGCTTGGACAGATTTATGGAGGAGAAGTCGATCTATGGCTCCCAATCTTGATCCTCCTTGATCTGAGATTGCAAATGCCTTAGCAGACCAGGTGCTCGGGAACAGCAGCAGCAGAAGGCCATTGCTTTCACTTCCTGCATGTGAGCTCCCCAAGGAACCTGGTGGGCCACTGCGAGTAGCAGAGAGCTGGACTAGATGGACTCTGGTCTGATCCAGCAGGCTTGTTCTTATGTTCTTATATACAAACATCTGACAAAGCTTGAGCACATGACTTGGTAGCTTTGAAGCCTTTGCGATTTGCATGGGATCATCCCTGGCTGGGGTCAGCTGGCGCAACAAACTACAGTTCTGGCCCATGGGCCAACCAAATGCAGAAACTGGCCAGCTTTGCTGTAAACAATGGATGTTATAGAGCTGTGTGTTTGTTTTGTTTTGTTTTGTTCACTTTATTTATATCCCACCTTTCTCAACAATTGGGATCCAAAGCAGCTTCCTTTGTTCTCTTCTCCTCCATTTTATCCGTACAACAACCCTGTGAGGTAGGTGATGCTGAGTGTGTGTGACTGGCCCAAGGTCACCCGGCAAGTTTCCACGGCAGAGTGGGGGTTGCGTAATCCATATACTTTAACCCAGGGGTGGCCAACCTATGGTGCTCCAGATGTTCATGGACTACAATTCCCCCAGCCCAATTGGCCATACTGGCAGGGGCTGATGGTAATTGTAGTCCATACACATCTGGTGCACCATAGGTTGGCCACCCCTGCTTTAACCAATACACCACACCGTTTCTACGTATGAAACAAACGTCAACATATGTTGTCTCTGCGTTCCTGACAATTGCCCAGTGTGATTACAACTTGGGATGGAGTCTCCAAGGGTGAGCCCCTAGCGGCCAGAGAGTAACTTCAGGAGGAGCAGCAGCAGTGGCATAGTGGTTAAGAGCAGGTGCCTTCTAATCTGGAGGAACCGGGTTTGATTCCCCGCTCTGCCGCCTGAGCTGTGGAGGTTTATCTGGGGAATTCAGATTAGCCTGTACACTCCCACACACGCCAGCTGGGTGACCTTGGGCTACTCACAGTTCTTCTGAGCTCTCTCAGCCCCACCTACCTCACAGGGTGTTTGTTTTGAGGGGGAAAGGGCAAGGAGATTGTAACCCCTTTGAGTCTCCTACAGGAGAGAAAGGGGGGATATAAGTCCAAACTCTTCTTCTTCTAATCAGCTGGTACAATCAGATTTAGACAGCTGAGTAAATCGGCTAAAGGAAAAGCAAACTTCTCCTGAGTTAGTTGCCGTGTACCCCTGCCTGCTGCTAGCAACTTGTCTCTGCTTTTTCCTCTCCCTGTGTGGCTATTGTTGCAAACAGAAAGCAATTGGGCTTTTAAGTCTGGACCTCAATACGTGTTGAGTTTATACAGGACTTAAAAAAAAGTTACTGAGAGCAGAATCGACTGCACATTTCAGCTTCCTCATTACACAACGAGTTATATAATTCTGATATGGGCAACGTGGCAAGCGTTTTAAAATGTTGGTAAACCGCTTTAAAAACCCATACGCTAAATAAAGTGAGCCAATCAGCAAAGCAGTTTTACGTTCTCCTCTATTTCTGGAATAAAGGTGCCAGGTAAGTGTAGTTATTTATTGTGTAACAATCACTGTGTATCAGAGGTGGGATCCAGCAGGTTCTCACCAGTTCCCGAGAGTGGGGTACTAATTATTTGTGTGTGCTGAGAGGGGGTTACTAATTGGGTCTGCTTTTCCGTTAGAAATTCCATTAGGTCCAAAAATCATAAAGTCCTGTTGTTTCCTTTGTGGCTGGTTAGCGAAGGTAGAAAGCAGGATAATTCTCCCTGTTGGGCTGTTTTAAAAACATGTTTTAGTAATATGGTAAAGTTCCTTGTTTAAGGAAAGGATCCTTCTTTTGATTTCTAGAAACAAAATTAAGTATTTGAAAGTATTAAGTATTTGACAGGCAGTCAATTAGAGAAGTAGTTGTTTCTGTTGGCAGTAGACGATAGGACTTGCTAGAATGAGTTTAAATTATGGACAGAAAGATACCAGCTGGAAATTAGGAACTTTTTTTACAGTAAGAGTTTTTTACAGTAACAGAAATTATTAATGCCCCGCCCCCGGAATGCCCGGCCACGCCCCCATCATGCCCCGCCCTGCCCAATTGGTGCTACGCCACTGTTTGAATCCCACCACCATGGGAACCTGTTACTAAAATTTTTGGATCCCATCACTGCTGTGTATGTGCCTATCTAATCACATTGCAATTCAATAATTTGGTGCGTAAAATTTTAGAACAGTCCTGAAAGGAACGGCAGTTTTATTATTCCTCGATTGCAGGTGAGGGCCTTATTCAGTTACAATTACCCTCTTAAGCGTCAACAAAGTTGAAAGGACATAGCTCTGCTCAGGAGAACTGCACTGTAAAACTCTTTGCTAGTTCAGCTTATAGTGGCGAGTTTGCAGGAATTCCCGTTCTACCATTCAGAAGGGGATGTCCCTAGTCCGTGTAGTCGTCTTTTCCTCTGTTCTTTTGTGGTGGGTTCCTGGTTTGGACCAAATAAGTGATGGAGCAAATAACAGATGGAGAAGGGACTTCAACCAGAGGTGGGATCCAGCAGGTTCTCACCAGTTCCCGAGAGTGGGTTACTAATTGGGTCCGCTTTTCCGTCTCCACACCCTCGCCTCCCTGAGAGGCAGACTGCCTTTGAACGTGAAGGTTCCATATAGCAATTGCGACTAATAATGTAACTCCCTGAACTGGGTTAATCCCTTTCAGGTACTGCAATTCATGGATTCTCAGCCTTTCGTACCTTTTATCTCACCAGTCTCTATCGAAGAACCTGTGTGTTTCACCATTGCTGGGTTCAGATTTGTGAGTTGGGGCATTTTCTATAATGTGATGATGATTTAGAAATGACCTGGTGCAAAAAAAAAAGTTCTGGGTTGTGGTGGGGTGGCTGCCCATGGGGGGGGGGGGGAAAATCCAACTCAGGTTTTGCCCAGGGCTCAGGTTTGCCTAGGTACGCCTCTGCCCCCTTTGCTGAGGGGTGGCTGGCGAGGGAACCTGTTACTAAAATTTTTGGATCCCACCACTGACTCCAACCTTCTCTCTCTCTCCCCTTTCCATAATTTTCTCAACCTATTTGGCTTGCTTGGGGGAAAATATTCATATACATGAAAGAGTCAGTGTATCAGGAAGAAGGCTAGATTACAACTGACCCTCTGGGCACCCTACTTTCTTATACTGAAGGGCAGTATTTCATGCAAGCTCTCTTCCTGCATATGTAGCTGTACAGCCCCCACCCAAGTTTACCACCCTAGGAAAAACGAAGTCACTGTGAAACCCAAGGGAAGAATTTCTTCCCAATTGCCCAGTTCAGCATCCAGAGAATCATTTTTTAAAAAAACCTGACCAGATCCAAGGCCCCTTCCGCACACGCAAAATAATGCGTTTTCAAACCACTTTCACAACTGTTTGCAAGTGGATTTTGCCATTCCGCACAGCTTCAAAGAGCACTGAAAGCAGTTTGAAAGTGCATTATTCTGCATGTGCGGAATGAGCCCAAGTTTCTGTCAGAGGTGACAGGCTTCCTCTATTCTATCATGGACTTCTCAGTCCAATCTCAGAAATCTCAGATTTATCTGAGAAATCTCAGAAACCAAACTGGGAGAGAGGGTCTCCCAGCAACTTCAATCAATCAATGGCCCTTTCCACACAAGCCCCTGAAAACATTTTTTTAAAAACCCATTTGTCCACACTCGCCCCCTTGAAAACACTTCCATGCCTCCATTTTGTGTTTGTTCCATTAAAAAAAAATTAGATTCATAGCTATGAAGCTTCAAAGCCTTGTGCTGTGATTCTCTAGGAGTCACATCTGTGCAGTGGCGTAGTGCCAAGAGGACAGGGGGTGTGACACACCAGGCGCACGCCGGTGTGGGGGCATTCCAGGGGCATGGCGTGGCATTTTGGGGCATGGCAGAGGCGCAGGGAGCACATGTGCCCTGAGTGAAGTTCCCCCTTGCTACGGCCCTGCATCTATTTAGCTATGACACCACCACCCCATGATGGAAATAGAGTGAGACAGCCAATGGGAGCTCAGAACATGGCGCCAGCAAGGAAGTCCAGGGACTACAAGCAGGGGTCTTCAAACTATGGCCCTCCAGATGTTCATGGACTACAATTCCCATCAGCCCCTGCCAGCATGGCCAAGTGGTAGGGCTCATGGGAATTGTAGTCTATGAACATCTGGAGGGCCATAGTTGGAAGACTCCTGGACTACAGAGAGACACGGGAAACGTTTTAAAGAGAGATTGTGCAGCAAGTGAAAATGTTTTCATTAGTATATATGCCCATAACATTAAAAAGTATGTATGATATTGGTTTTTTAATGTTATGGACATATATACTAATGATTTGAGTATGATGTATTTTTAATGTTTGTTGAAATAAATAAACATTTGGCAGAAGACGTTTTCAAAATATTTTCAAAAAAGAATCGTGAGGGAACAGCATGCAAATAAAACCTTTTCAGGCTGGAAATAAAACGTTTTGGACTAAGAGCCATGCAGAACTCCATGGGGGAAACATTGTATTGCCTGCCTGAAAACATTGTGTGTTGTGTGGAAAGGGCCATTCAATCAAGCAATCTTTATTACGATCATTGACCACCATAGACTAGGATGAGGTAAATAAAATATAACTAAGGGGTGAAACGTTTTAAAATTGTAAATATATATATCTGAAAGGATCTACTGATATGAAGAAACTGGATACATAAAACAGTAGGATAAAAGCATAAATATTCAAAGGAACAAAAGAAGAAGAAGAAGAGTTTGGATTTATATCCCCCTTTCTCTCCTGCAGGAGACTCCAAGGGGCTGACAATCTCCTTGCCCTTCCCCCCTCACAACAAACGCCCTGTGAGGTAGGTGGGGCTGAGAGAGCTCCGAGAAGCTGTGACTAGCCCAAGGTCACCCAGCTGGCGTGTGTGTGGGAGTGTACAGGCTAATCTGAATTCCCCAGATAAGCCTCCACAGCTCAGGCGGCAGAGCTGGGAATCAAGCTTTAAAAATAATTAAAAGGATTGTAAAAGAATTATAAAAATTATTTTAAAGGGGGGTAGGCATAGACCCCTTCCGCACAGCAAAATAATAGTGAGTGAACGGCAGGTTACACGAACCCGTCTTTGCCCCGACCTGTTCGCATGGCTGGCTGTCCCTTTGCACAGAGGTGGGGTTTTTTTTGGGGGGGGGGGTTTCCCTGCCTCCCTTGGAATCACATGAAACGGCCCTTTGTCCCTGTGTGACTCTGCAGATGGGAGTTGGGGACTGCAATTCTCCTGTTGGATTGCAGCCAACGAACGCGCCCCACAGCCACGGCCATTTGTTTGGCCGCAGCTGTTGGGGCGCATTACAACAAAAGAATCACACATATTGCGATTCTTGAATAACACAGGTTGGTCCCCCCACCCCCCCCCCCCCCCACCCCCCCCCCCCCCCACCCCCCCCCCCCCCCACCCCCCCCCCCCCCCACCCCCCCCCCCCCCCACCCCCCCCCCCCCCCACCCCCCCCCCCCCCCACCCCCCCCCCCCCCCACCCCCCCCCCCCCCCACCCCCCCCCCCCCCCACCCCCCCCCCCCCCCACCCCCCCCCCCCCCCACCCCCCCCCCCCCCCACCCCCCCCCCCCCCCACCCCCCCCCCCCCCCACCCCCCCCCCCCCCCACCCCCCCCCCCCCCCACCCCCCCCCCCCCCCACCCCCCCCCCCCCCCACCCCCCCCCCCCCCCACCCCCCCCCCCCCCCACCCCCCCCCCCCCCCACCCCCCCCCCCCCCCACCCCCCCCCCCCCCCACCCCCCCCCCCCCCCACCCCCCCCCCCCCCCACCCCCCCCCCCCCCCACCCCCCCCCCCCCCCACCCCCCCCCCCCCCCACCCCCCCCCCCCCCCACCCCCCCCCCCCCCCACCCCCCCCCCCCCCCACCCCCCCCCCCCCCCACCCCCCCCCCCCCCCACCCCCCCCCCCCCCCACCCCCCCCCCCCCCCACCCCCCCCCCCCCCCACCCCCCCCCCCCCCCACCCCCCCCCCCCCCCACCCCCCCCCCCCCCCACCCCCCCCCCCCCCCACCCCCCCCCCCCCCCACCCCCCCCCCCCCCCACCCCCCCCCCCCCCCACCCCCCCCCCCCCCCACCCCCCCCCCCCCCCACCCCCCCCCCCCCCCACCCCCCCCCCCCCCCACCCCCCCCCCCCCCCACCCCCCCCCCCCCCCACCCCCCCCCCCCCCCACCCCCCCCCCCCCCCACCCCCCCCCCCCCCCACCCCCCCCCCCCCCCACCCCCCCCCCCCCCCACCCCCCCCCCCCCCCACCCCCCCCCCCCCCCACCCCCCCCCCCCCCCACCCCCCCCCCCCCCCACCCCCCCCCCCCCCCACCCCCCCCCCCCCCCACCCCCCCCCCCCCCCACCCCCCCCCCCCCCCACCCCCCCCCCCCCCCACCCCCCCCCCCCCCCACCCCCCCCCCCCCCCACCCCCCCCCCCCCCCACCCCCCCCCCCCCCCACCCCCCCCCCCCCCCACCCCCCCCCCCCCCCACCCCCCCCCCCCCCCACCCCCCCCCCCCCCCACCCCCCCCCCCCCCCACCCCCCCCCCCCCCCACCCCCCCCCCCCCCCACCCCCCCCCCCCCCCACCCCCCCCCCCCCCCACCCCCCCCCCCCCCCACCCCCCCCCCCCCCCACCCCCCCCCCCCCCCACCCCCCCCCCCCCCCACCCCCCCCCCCCCCCACCCCCCCCCCCCCCCACCCCCCCCCCCCCCCACCCCCCCCCCCCCCCACCCCCCCCCCCCCCCACCCCCCCCCCCCCCCACCCCCCCCCCCCCCCACCCCCCCCCCCCCCCACCCCCCCCCCCCCCCACCCCCCCCCCCCCCCACCCCCCCCCCCCCCCACCCCCCCCCCCCCCCACCCCCCCCCCCCCCCACCCCCCCCCCCCCCCACCCCCCCCCCCCCCCACCCCCCCCCCCCCCCACCCCCCCCCCCCCCCACCCCCCCCCCCCCCCACCCCCCCCCCCCCCCACCCCCCCCCCCCCCCACCCCCCCCCCCCCCCACCCCCCCCCCCCCCCACCCCCCCCCCCCCCCACCCCCCCCCCCCCCCACCCCCCCCCCCCCCCACCCCCCCCCCCCCCCACCCCCCCCCCCCCCCACCCCCCCCCCCCCCCACCCCCCCCCCCCCCCACCCCCCCCCCCCCCCACCCCCCCCCCCCCCCACCCCCCCCCCCCCCCACCCCCCCCCCCCCCCACCCCCCCCCCCCCCCACCCCCCCCCCCCCCCACCCCCCCCCCCCCCCACCCCCCCCCCCCCCCACCCCCCCCCCCCCCCACCCCCCCCCCCCCCCACCCCCCCCCCCCCCCACCCCCCCCCCCCCCCACCCCCCCCCCCCCCCACCCCCCCCCCCCCCCACCCCCCCCCCCCCCCACCCCCCCCCCCCCCCACCCCCCCCCCCCCCCACCCCCCCCCCCCCCCACCCCCCCCCCCCCCCACCCCCCCCCCCCCCCACCCCCCCCCCCCCCCACCCCCCCCCCCCCCCACCCCCCCCCCCCCCCACCCCCCCCCCCCCCCACCCCCCCCCCCCCCCACCCCCCCCCCCCCCCACCCCCCCCCCCCCCCACCCCCCCCCCCCCCCACCCCCCCCCCCCCCCACCCCCCCCCCCCCCCACCCCCCCCCCCCCCCACCCCCCCCCCCCCCCACCCCCCCCCCCCCCCACCCCCCCCCCCCCCCACCCCCCCCCCCCCCCACCCCCCCCCCCCCCCACCCCCCCCCCCCCCCACCCCCCCCCCCCCCCACCCCCCCCCCCCCCCACCCCCCCCCCCCCCCACCCCCCCCCCCCCCCACCCCCCCCCCCCCCCACCCCCCCCCCCCCCCACCCCCCCCCCCCCCCACCCCCCCCCCCCCCCACCCCCCCCCCCCCCCACCCCCCCCCCCCCCCACCCCCCCCCCCCCCCACCCCCCCCCCCCCCCACCCCCCCCCCCCCCCACCCCCCCCCCCCCCCACCCCCCCCCCCCCCCACCCCCCCCCCCCCCCACCCCCCCCCCCCCCCACCCCCCCCCCCCCCCACCCCCCCCCCCCCCCACCCCCCCCCCCCCCCACCCCCCCCCCCCCCCACCCCCCCCCCCCCCCACCCCCCCCCCCCCCCACCCCCCCCCCCCCCCACCCCCCCCCCCCCCCACCCCCCCCCCCCCCCACCCCCCCCCCCCCCCACCCCCCCCCCCCCCCACCCCCCCCCCCCCCCACCCCCCCCCCCCCCCACCCCCCCCCCCCCCCACCCCCCCCCCCCCCCACCCCCCCCCCCCCCCACCCCCCCCCCCCCCCACCCCCCCCCCCCCCCACCCCCCCCCCCCCCCACCCCCCCCCCCCCCCACCCCCCCCCCCCCCCACCCCCCCCCCCCCCCACCCCCCCCCCCCCCCACCCCCCCCCCCCCCCACCCCCCCCCCCCCCCACCCCCCCCCCCCCCCACCCCCCCCCCCCCCCACCCCCCCCCCCCCCCACCCCCCCCCCCCCCCACCCCCCCCCCCCCCCACCCCCCCCCCCCCCCACCCCCCCCCCCCCCCACCCCCCCCCCCCCCCACCCCCCCCCCCCCCCACCCCCCCCCCCCCCCACCCCCCCCCCCCCCCACCCCCCCCCCCCCCCACCCCCCCCCCCCCCCACCCCCCCCCCCCCCCACCCCCCCCCCCCCCCACCCCCCCCCCCCCCCACCCCCCCCCCCCCCCACCCCCCCCCCCCCCCACCCCCCCCCCCCCCCACCCCCCCCCCCCCCCACCCCCCCCCCCCCCCACCCCCCCCCCCCCCCACCCCCCCCCCCCCCCACCCCCCCCCCCCCCCACCCCCCCCCCCCCCCACCCCCCCCCCCCCCCACCCCCCCCCCCCCCCACCCCCCCCCCCCCCCACCCCCCCCCCCCCCCACCCCCCCCCCCCCCCACCCCCCCCCCCCCCCACCCCCCCCCCCCCCCACCCCCCCCCCCCCCCACCCCCCCCCCCCCCCACCCCCCCCCCCCCCCACCCCCCCCCCCCCCCACCCCCCCCCCCCCCCACCCCCCCCCCCCCCCACCCCCCCCCCCCCCCACCCCCCCCCCCCCCCACCCCCCCCCCCCCCCACCCCCCCCCCCCCCCACCCCCCCCCCCCCCCACCCCCCCCCCCCCCCACCCCCCCCCCCCCCCACCCCCCCCCCCCCCCACCCCCCCCCCCCCCCACCCCCCCCCCCCCCCACCCCCCCCCCCCCCCACCCCCCCCCCCCCCCACCCCCCCCCCCCCCCACCCCCCCCCCCCCCCACCCCCCCCCCCCCCCACCCCCCCCCCCCCCCACCCCCCCCCCCCCCCACCCCCCCCCCCCCCCACCCCCCCCCCCCCCCACCCCCCCCCCCCCCCACCCCCCCCCCCCCCCACCCCCCCCCCCCCCCACCCCCCCCCCCCCCCACCCCCCCCCCCCCCCACCCCCCCCCCCCCCCACCCCCCCCCCCCCCCACCCCCCCCCCCCCCCACCCCCCCCCCCCCCCACCCCCCCCCCCCCCCACCCCCCCCCCCCCCCACCCCCCCCCCCCCCCACCCCCCCCCCCCCCCACCCCCCCCCCCCCCCACCCCCCCCCCCCCCCACCCCCCCCCCCCCCCACCCCCCCCCCCCCCCACCCCCCCCCCCCCCCACCCCCCCCCCCCCCCACCCCCCCCCCCCCCCACCCCCCCCCCCCCCCACCCCCCCCCCCCCCCACCCCCCCCCCCCCCCACCCCCCCCCCCCCCCACCCCCCCCCCCCCCCACCCCCCCCCCCCCCCACCCCCCCCCCCCCCCACCCCCCCCCCCCCCCACCCCCCCCCCCCCCCACCCCCCCCCCCCCCCACCCCCCCCCCCCCCCACCCCCCCCCCCCCCCACCCCCCCCCCCCCCCACCCCCCCCCCCCCCCACCCCCCCCCCCCCCCACCCCCCCCCCCCCCCACCCCCCCCCCCCCCCACCCCCCCCCCCCCCCACCCCCCCCCCCCCCCACCCCCCCCCCCCCCCACCCCCCCCCCCCCCCACCCCCCCCCCCCCCCACCCCCCCCCCCCCCCACCCCCCCCCCCCCCCACCCCCCCCCCCCCCCACCCCCCCCCCCCCCCACCCCCCCCCCCCCCCACCCCCCCCCCCCCCCACCCCCCCCCCCCCCCACCCCCCCCCCCCCCCACCCCCCCCCCCCCCCACCCCCCCCCCCCCCCACCCCCCCCCCCCCCCACCCCCCCCCCCCCCCACCCCCCCCCCCCCCCACCCCCCCCCCCCCCCACCCCCCCCCCCCCCCACCCCCCCCCCCCCCCACCCCCCCCCCCCCCCACCCCCCCCCCCCCCCACCCCCCCCCCCCCCCACCCCCCCCCCCCCCCACCCCCCCCCCCCCCCACCCCCCCCCCCCCCCACCCCCCCCCCCCCCCACCCCCCCCCCCCCCCACCCCCCCCCCCCCCCACCCCCCCCCCCCCCCACCCCCCCCCCCCCCCACCCCCCCCCCCCCCCACCCCCCCCCCCCCCCACCCCCCCCCCCCCCCACCCCCCCCCCCCCCCACCCCCCCCCCCCCCCACCCCCCCCCCCCCCCACCCCCCCCCCCCCCCACCCCCCCCCCCCCCCACCCCCCCCCCCCCCCACCCCCCCCCCCCCCCACCCCCCCCCCCCCCCACCCCCCCCCCCCCCCACCCCCCCCCCCCCCCACCCCCCCCCCCCCCCACCCCCCCCCCCCCCCACCCCCCCCCCCCCCCACCCCCCCCCCCCCCCACCCCCCCCCCCCCCCACCCCCCCCCCCCCCCACCCCCCCCCCCCCCCACCCCCCCCCCCCCCCACCCCCCCCCCCCCCCACCCCCCCCCCCCCCCACCCCCCCCCCCCCCCACCCCCCCCCCCCCCCACCCCCCCCCCCCCCCACCCCCCCCCCCCCCCACCCCCCCCCCCCCCCACCCCCCCCCCCCCCCACCCCCCCCCCCCCCCACCCCCCCCCCCCCCCACCCCCCCCCCCCCCCACCCCCCCCCCCCCCCACCCCCCCCCCCCCCCACCCCCCCCCCCCCCCACCCCCCCCCCCCCCCACCCCCCCCCCCCCCCACCCCCCCCCCCCCCCACCCCCCCCCCCCCCCACCCCCCCCCCCCCCCACCCCCCCCCCCCCCCACCCCCCCCCCCCCCCACCCCCCCCCCCCCCCACCCCCCCCCCCCCCCACCCCCCCCCCCCCCCACCCCCCCCCCCCCCCACCCCCCCCCCCCCCCACCCCCCCCCCCCCCCACCCCCCCCCCCCCCCACCCCCCCCCCCCCCCACCCCCCCCCCCCCCCACCCCCCCCCCCCCCCACCCCCCCCCCCCCCCACCCCCCCCCCCCCCCACCCCCCCCCCCCCCCACCCCCCCCCCCCCCCACCCCCCCCCCCCCCCACCCCCCCCCCCCCCCACCCCCCCCCCCCCCCACCCCCCCCCCCCCCCACCCCCCCCCCCCCCCACCCCCCCCCCCCCCCACCCCCCCCCCCCCCCACCCCCCCCCCCCCCCACCCCCCCCCCCCCCCACCCCCCCCCCCCCCCACCCCCCCCCCCCCCCACCCCCCCCCCCCCCCACCCCCCCCCCCCCCCACCCCCCCCCCCCCCCACCCCCCCCCCCCCCCACCCCCCCCCCCCCCCACCCCCCCCCCCCCCCACCCCCCCCCCCCCCCACCCCCCCCCCCCCCCACCCCCCCCCCCCCCCACCCCCCCCCCCCCCCACCCCCCCCCCCCCCCACCCCCCCCCCCCCCCACCCCCCCCCCCCCCCACCCCCCCCCCCCCCCACCCCCCCCCCCCCCCACCCCCCCCCCCCCCCACCCCCCCCCCCCCCCACCCCCCCCCCCCCCCACCCCCCCCCCCCCCCACCCCCCCCCCCCCCCACCCCCCCCCCCCCCCACCCCCCCCCCCCCCCACCCCCCCCCCCCCCCACCCCCCCCCCCCCCCACCCCCCCCCCCCCCCACCCCCCCCCCCCCCCACCCCCCCCCCCCCCCACCCCCCCCCCCCCCCACCCCCCCCCCCCCCCACCCCCCCCCCCCCCCACCCCCCCCCCCCCCCACCCCCCCCCCCCCCCACCCCCCCCCCCCCCCACCCCCCCCCCCCCCCACCCCCCCCCCCCCCCACCCCCCCCCCCCCCCACCCCCCCCCCCCCCCACCCCCCCCCCCCCCCACCCCCCCCCCCCCCCACCCCCCCCCCCCCCCACCCCCCCCCCCCCCCACCCCCCCCCCCCCCCACCCCCCCCCCCCCCCACCCCCCCCCCCCCCCACCCCCCCCCCCCCCCACCCCCCCCCCCCCCCACCCCCCCCCCCCCCCACCCCCCCCCCCCCCCACCCCCCCCCCCCCCCACCCCCCCCCCCCCCCACCCCCCCCCCCCCCCACCCCCCCCCCCCCCCACCCCCCCCCCCCCCCACCCCCCCCCCCCCCCACCCCCCCCCCCCCCCACCCCCCCCCCCCCCCACCCCCCCCCCCCCCCACCCCCCCCCCCCCCCACCCCCCCCCCCCCCCACCCCCCCCCCCCCCCACCCCCCCCCCCCCCCACCCCCCCCCCCCCCCACCCCCCCCCCCCCCCACCCCCCCCCCCCCCCACCCCCCCCCCCCCCCACCCCCCCCCCCCCCCACCCCCCCCCCCCCCCACCCCCCCCCCCCCCCACCCCCCCCCCCCCCCACCCCCCCCCCCCCCCACCCCCCCCCCCCCCCACCCCCCCCCCCCCCCACCCCCCCCCCCCCCCACCCCCCCCCCCCCCCACCCCCCCCCCCCCCCACCCCCCCCCCCCCCCACCCCCCCCCCCCCCCACCCCCCCCCCCCCCCACCCCCCCCCCCCCCCACCCCCCCCCCCCCCCACCCCCCCCCCCCCCCACCCCCCCCCCCCCCCACCCCCCCCCCCCCCCACCCCCCCCCCCCCCCACCCCCCCCCCCCCCCACCCCCCCCCCCCCCCACCCCCCCCCCCCCCCACCCCCCCCCCCCCCCACCCCCCCCCCCCCCCACCCCCCCCCCCCCCCACCCCCCCCCCCCCCCACCCCCCCCCCCCCCCACCCCCCCCCCCCCCCACCCCCCCCCCCCCCCACCCCCCCCCCCCCCCACCCCCCCCCCCCCCCACCCCCCCCCCCCCCCACCCCCCCCCCCCCCCACCCCCCCCCCCCCCCACCCCCCCCCCCCCCCACCCCCCCCCCCCCCCACCCCCCCCCCCCCCCACCCCCCCCCCCCCCCACCCCCCCCCCCCCCCACCCCCCCCCCCCCCCACCCCCCCCCCCCCCCACCCCCCCCCCCCCCCACCCCCCCCCCCCCCCACCCCCCCCCCCCCCCACCCCCCCCCCCCCCCACCCCCCCCCCCCCCCACCCCCCCCCCCCCCCACCCCCCCCCCCCCCCACCCCCCCCCCCCCCCACCCCCCCCCCCCCCCACCCCCCCCCCCCCCCACCCCCCCCCCCCCCCACCCCCCCCCCCCCCCACCCCCCCCCCCCCCCACCCCCCCCCCCCCCCACCCCCCCCCCCCCCCACCCCCCCCCCCCCCCACCCCCCCCCCCCCCCACCCCCCCCCCCCCCCACCCCCCCCCCCCCCCACCCCCCCCCCCCCCCACCCCCCCCCCCCCCCACCCCCCCCCCCCCCCACCCCCCCCCCCCCCCACCCCCCCCCCCCCCCACCCCCCCCCCCCCCCACCCCCCCCCCCCCCCACCCCCCCCCCCCCCCACCCCCCCCCCCCCCCACCCCCCCCCCCCCCCACCCCCCCCCCCCCCCACCCCCCCCCCCCCCCACCCCCCCCCCCCCCCACCCCCCCCCCCCCCCACCCCCCCCCCCCCCCACCCCCCCCCCCCCCCACCCCCCCCCCCCCCCACCCCCCCCCCCCCCCACCCCCCCCCCCCCCCACCCCCCCCCCCCCCCACCCCCCCCCCCCCCCACCCCCCCCCCCCCCCACCCCCCCCCCCCCCCACCCCCCCCCCCCCCCACCCCCCCCCCCCCCCACCCCCCCCCCCCCCCACCCCCCCCCCCCCCCACCCCCCCCCCCCCCCACCCCCCCCCCCCCCCACCCCCCCCCCCCCCCACCCCCCCCCCCCCCCACCCCCCCCCCCCCCCACCCCCCCCCCCCCCCACCCCCCCCCCCCCCCACCCCCCCCCCCCCCCACCCCCCCCCCCCCCCACCCCCCCCCCCCCCCACCCCCCCCCCCCCCCACCCCCCCCCCCCCCCACCCCCCCCCCCCCCCACCCCCCCCCCCCCCCACCCCCCCCCCCCCCCACCCCCCCCCCCCCCCACCCCCCCCCCCCCCCACCCCCCCCCCCCCCCACCCCCCCCCCCCCCCACCCCCCCCCCCCCCCACCCCCCCCCCCCCCCACCCCCCCCCCCCCCCACCCCCCCCCCCCCCCACCCCCCCCCCCCCCCACCCCCCCCCCCCCCCACCCCCCCCCCCCCCCACCCCCCCCCCCCCCCACCCCCCCCCCCCCCCACCCCCCCCCCCCCCCACCCCCCCCCCCCCCCACCCCCCCCCCCCCCCACCCCCCCCCCCCCCCACCCCCCCCCCCCCCCACCCCCCCCCCCCCCCACCCCCCCCCCCCCCCACCCCCCCCCCCCCCCACCCCCCCCCCCCCCCACCCCCCCCCCCCCCCACCCCCCCCCCCCCCCACCCCCCCCCCCCCCCACCCCCCCCCCCCCCCACCCCCCCCCCCCCCCACCCCCCCCCCCCCCCACCCCCCCCCCCCCCCACCCCCCCCCCCCCCCACCCCCCCCCCCCCCCACCCCCCCCCCCCCCCACCCCCCCCCCCCCCCACCCCCCCCCCCCCCCACCCCCCCCCCCCCCCACCCCCCCCCCCCCCCACCCCCCCCCCCCCCCACCCCCCCCCCCCCCCACCCCCCCCCCCCCCCACCCCCCCCCCCCCCCACCCCCCCCCCCCCCCACCCCCCCCCCCCCCCACCCCCCCCCCCCCCCACCCCCCCCCCCCCCCACCCCCCCCCCCCCCCACCCCCCCCCCCCCCCACCCCCCCCCCCCCCCACCCCCCCCCCCCCCCACCCCCCCCCCCCCCCACCCCCCCCCCCCCCCACCCCCCCCCCCCCCCACCCCCCCCCCCCCCCACCCCCCCCCCCCCCCACCCCCCCCCCCCCCCACCCCCCCCCCCCCCCACCCCCCCCCCCCCCCACCCCCCCCCCCCCCCACCCCCCCCCCCCCCCACCCCCCCCCCCCCCCACCCCCCCCCCCCCCCACCCCCCCCCCCCCCCACCCCCCCCCCCCCCCACCCCCCCCCCCCCCCACCCCCCCCCCCCCCCACCCCCCCCCCCCCCCACCCCCCCCCCCCCCCACCCCCCCCCCCCCCCACCCCCCCCCCCCCCCACCCCCCCCCCCCCCCACCCCCCCCCCCCCCCACCCCCCCCCCCCCCCACCCCCCCCCCCCCCCACCCCCCCCCCCCCCCACCCCCCCCCCCCCCCACCCCCCCCCCCCCCCACCCCCCCCCCCCCCCACCCCCCCCCCCCCCCACCCCCCCCCCCCCCCACCCCCCCCCCCCCCCACCCCCCCCCCCCCCCACCCCCCCCCCCCCCCACCCCCCCCCCCCCCCACCCCCCCCCCCCCCCACCCCCCCCCCCCCCCACCCCCCCCCCCCCCCACCCCCCCCCCCCCCCACCCCCCCCCCCCCCCACCCCCCCCCCCCCCCACCCCCCCCCCCCCCCACCCCCCCCCCCCCCCACCCCCCCCCCCCCCCACCCCCCCCCCCCCCCACCCCCCCCCCCCCCCACCCCCCCCCCCCCCCACCCCCCCCCCCCCCCACCCCCCCCCCCCCCCACCCCCCCCCCCCCCCACCCCCCCCCCCCCCCACCCCCCCCCCCCCCCACCCCCCCCCCCCCCCACCCCCCCCCCCCCCCACCCCCCCCCCCCCCCACCCCCCCCCCCCCCCACCCCCCCCCCCCCCCACCCCCCCCCCCCCCCACCCCCCCCCCCCCCCACCCCCCCCCCCCCCCACCCCCCCCCCCCCCCACCCCCCCCCCCCCCCACCCCCCCCCCCCCCCACCCCCCCCCCCCCCCACCCCCCCCCCCCCCCACCCCCCCCCCCCCCCACCCCCCCCCCCCCCCACCCCCCCCCCCCCCCACCCCCCCCCCCCCCCACCCCCCCCCCCCCCCACCCCCCCCCCCCCCCACCCCCCCCCCCCCCCACCCCCCCCCCCCCCCACCCCCCCCCCCCCCCACCCCCCCCCCCCCCCACCCCCCCCCCCCCCCACCCCCCCCCCCCCCCACCCCCCCCCCCCCCCACCCCCCCCCCCCCCCACCCCCCCCCCCCCCCACCCCCCCCCCCCCCCACCCCCCCCCCCCCCCACCCCCCCCCCCCCCCACCCCCCCCCCCCCCCACCCCCCCCCCCCCCCACCCCCCCCCCCCCCCACCCCCCCCCCCCCCCACCCCCCCCCCCCCCCACCCCCCCCCCCCCCCACCCCCCCCCCCCCCCACCCCCCCCCCCCCCCACCCCCCCCCCCCCCCACCCCCCCCCCCCCCCACCCCCCCCCCCCCCCACCCCCCCCCCCCCCCACCCCCCCCCCCCCCCACCCCCCCCCCCCCCCACCCCCCCCCCCCCCCACCCCCCCCCCCCCCCACCCCCCCCCCCCCCCACCCCCCCCCCCCCCCACCCCCCCCCCCCCCCACCCCCCCCCCCCCCCACCCCCCCCCCCCCCCACCCCCCCCCCCCCCCACCCCCCCCCCCCCCCACCCCCCCCCCCCCCCACCCCCCCCCCCCCCCACCCCCCCCCCCCCCCACCCCCCCCCCCCCCCACCCCCCCCCCCCCCCACCCCCCCCCCCCCCCACCCCCCCCCCCCCCCACCCCCCCCCCCCCCCACCCCCCCCCCCCCCCACCCCCCCCCCCCCCCACCCCCCCCCCCCCCCACCCCCCCCCCCCCCCACCCCCCCCCCCCCCCACCCCCCCCCCCCCCCACCCCCCCCCCCCCCCACCCCCCCCCCCCCCCACCCCCCCCCCCCCCCACCCCCCCCCCCCCCCACCCCCCCCCCCCCCCACCCCCCCCCCCCCCCACCCCCCCCCCCCCCCACCCCCCCCCCCCCCCACCCCCCCCCCCCCCCACCCCCCCCCCCCCCCACCCCCCCCCCCCCCCACCCCCCCCCCCCCCCACCCCCCCCCCCCCCCACCCCCCCCCCCCCCCACCCCCCCCCCCCCCCACCCCCCCCCCCCCCCACCCCCCCCCCCCCCCACCCCCCCCCCCCCCCACCCCCCCCCCCCCCCACCCCCCCCCCCCCCCACCCCCCCCCCCCCCCACCCCCCCCCCCCCCCACCCCCCCCCCCCCCCACCCCCCCCCCCCCCCACCCCCCCCCCCCCCCACCCCCCCCCCCCCCCACCCCCCCCCCCCCCCACCCCCCCCCCCCCCCACCCCCCCCCCCCCCCACCCCCCCCCCCCCCCACCCCCCCCCCCCCCCACCCCCCCCCCCCCCCACCCCCCCCCCCCCCCACCCCCCCCCCCCCCCACCCCCCCCCCCCCCCACCCCCCCCCCCCCCCACCCCCCCCCCCCCCCACCCCCCCCCCCCCCCACCCCCCCCCCCCCCCACCCCCCCCCCCCCCCACCCCCCCCCCCCCCCACCCCCCCCCCCCCCCACCCCCCCCCCCCCCCACCCCCCCCCCCCCCCACCCCCCCCCCCCCCCACCCCCCCCCCCCCCCACCCCCCCCCCCCCCCACCCCCCCCCCCCCCCACCCCCCCCCCCCCCCACCCCCCCCCCCCCCCACCCCCCCCCCCCCCCACCCCCCCCCCCCCCCACCCCCCCCCCCCCCCACCCCCCCCCCCCCCCACCCCCCCCCCCCCCCACCCCCCCCCCCCCCCACCCCCCCCCCCCCCCACCCCCCCCCCCCCCCACCCCCCCCCCCCCCCACCCCCCCCCCCCCCCACCCCCCCCCCCCCCCACCCCCCCCCCCCCCCACCCCCCCCCCCCCCCACCCCCCCCCCCCCCCACCCCCCCCCCCCCCCACCCCCCCCCCCCCCCACCCCCCCCCCCCCCCACCCCCCCCCCCCCCCACCCCCCCCCCCCCCCACCCCCCCCCCCCCCCACCCCCCCCCCCCCCCACCCCCCCCCCCCCCCACCCCCCCCCCCCCCCACCCCCCCCCCCCCCCACCCCCCCCCCCCCCCACCCCCCCCCCCCCCCACCCCCCCCCCCCCCCACCCCCCCCCCCCCCCACCCCCCCCCCCCCCCACCCCCCCCCCCCCCCACCCCCCCCCCCCCCCACCCCCCCCCCCCCCCACCCCCCCCCCCCCCCACCCCCCCCCCCCCCCACCCCCCCCCCCCCCCACCCCCCCCCCCCCCCACCCCCCCCCCCCCCCACCCCCCCCCCCCCCCACCCCCCCCCCCCCCCACCCCCCCCCCCCCCCACCCCCCCCCCCCCCCACCCCCCCCCCCCCCCACCCCCCCCCCCCCCCACCCCCCCCCCCCCCCACCCCCCCCCCCCCCCACCCCCCCCCCCCCCCACCCCCCCCCCCCCCCACCCCCCCCCCCCCCCACCCCCCCCCCCCCCCACCCCCCCCCCCCCCCACCCCCCCCCCCCCCCACCCCCCCCCCCCCCCACCCCCCCCCCCCCCCACCCCCCCCCCCCCCCACCCCCCCCCCCCCCCACCCCCCCCCCCCCCCACCCCCCCCCCCCCCCACCCCCCCCCCCCCCCACCCCCCCCCCCCCCCACCCCCCCCCCCCCCCACCCCCCCCCCCCCCCACCCCCCCCCCCCCCCACCCCCCCCCCCCCCCACCCCCCCCCCCCCCCACCCCCCCCCCCCCCCACCCCCCCCCCCCCCCACCCCCCCCCCCCCCCACCCCCCCCCCCCCCCACCCCCCCCCCCCCCCACCCCCCCCCCCCCCCACCCCCCCCCCCCCCCACCCCCCCCCCCCCCCACCCCCCCCCCCCCCCACCCCCCCCCCCCCCCACCCCCCCCCCCCCCCACCCCCCCCCCCCCCCACCCCCCCCCCCCCCCACCCCCCCCCCCCCCCACCCCCCCCCCCCCCCACCCCCCCCCCCCCCCACCCCCCCCCCCCCCCACCCCCCCCCCCCCCCACCCCCCCCCCCCCCCACCCCCCCCCCCCCCCACCCCCCCCCCCCCCCACCCCCCCCCCCCCCCACCCCCCCCCCCCCCCACCCCCCCCCCCCCCCACCCCCCCCCCCCCCCACCCCCCCCCCCCCCCACCCCCCCCCCCCCCCACCCCCCCCCCCCCCCACCCCCCCCCCCCCCCACCCCCCCCCCCCCCCACCCCCCCCCCCCCCCACCCCCCCCCCCCCCCACCCCCCCCCCCCCCCACCCCCCCCCCCCCCCACCCCCCCCCCCCCCCACCCCCCCCCCCCCCCACCCCCCCCCCCCCCCACCCCCCCCCCCCCCCACCCCCCCCCCCCCCCACCCCCCCCCCCCCCCACCCCCCCCCCCCCCCACCCCCCCCCCCCCCCACCCCCCCCCCCCCCCACCCCCCCCCCCCCCCACCCCCCCCCCCCCCCACCCCCCCCCCCCCCCACCCCCCCCCCCCCCCACCCCCCCCCCCCCCCACCCCCCCCCCCCCCCACCCCCCCCCCCCCCCACCCCCCCCCCCCCCCACCCCCCCCCCCCCCCACCCCCCCCCCCCCCCACCCCCCCCCCCCCCCACCCCCCCCCCCCCCCACCCCCCCCCCCCCCCACCCCCCCCCCCCCCCACCCCCCCCCCCCCCCACCCCCCCCCCCCCCCACCCCCCCCCCCCCCCACCCCCCCCCCCCCCCACCCCCCCCCCCCCCCACCCCCCCCCCCCCCCACCCCCCCCCCCCCCCACCCCCCCCCCCCCCCACCCCCCCCCCCCCCCACCCCCCCCCCCCCCCACCCCCCCCCCCCCCCACCCCCCCCCCCCCCCACCCCCCCCCCCCCCCACCCCCCCCCCCCCCCACCCCCCCCCCCCCCCACCCCCCCCCCCCCCCACCCCCCCCCCCCCCCACCCCCCCCCCCCCCCACCCCCCCCCCCCCCCACCCCCCCCCCCCCCCACCCCCCCCCCCCCCCACCCCCCCCCCCCCCCACCCCCCCCCCCCCCCACCCCCCCCCCCCCCCACCCCCCCCCCCCCCCACCCCCCCCCCCCCCCACCCCCCCCCCCCCCCACCCCCCCCCCCCCCCACCCCCCCCCCCCCCCACCCCCCCCCCCCCCCACCCCCCCCCCCCCCCACCCCCCCCCCCCCCCACCCCCCCCCCCCCCCACCCCCCCCCCCCCCCACCCCCCCCCCCCCCCACCCCCCCCCCCCCCCACCCCCCCCCCCCCCCACCCCCCCCCCCCCCCACCCCCCCCCCCCCCCACCCCCCCCCCCCCCCACCCCCCCCCCCCCCCACCCCCCCCCCCCCCCACCCCCCCCCCCCCCCACCCCCCCCCCCCCCCACCCCCCCCCCCCCCCACCCCCCCCCCCCCCCACCCCCCCCCCCCCCCACCCCCCCCCCCCCCCACCCCCCCCCCCCCCCACCCCCCCCCCCCCCCATGGCCAATTGGCCATGCTGACAGAGGCTGATGGGAATTGTAGTTCCTGAACATCTGGAGAGCCGCAGGTTCCCTACCCCTGTGTTAGTAGAATTTTAGGTTGATTCTGGTTTTCTGTAAAAGGCTTTCCTTCCTGCTGTAAAACGTACTACTCCCTGAAACCATTGTCTAAGTCACAAGCTTGCTGAAACTTAAAAAAAGATTAGATTATGCTAAAGGTGGACCCAGATGCAGACAGTTAATGATTCAAGTAAACCCCTTTTGCATTTTGACATAGCCCCAAGTAATTGTCACACACACTCAGGATGCATAAGAACCAGCAGGCAAACATCTGCGTTATCACAAGGGGCGATTCAGCGCACGAGTAAAATAGGTTCGACCCAGTTCCCTGAGAAGGGTGCTGACCTAGGTCGAAGCCATCATTGTTCCCCACTGCAACCAGCTTGATCCCAGCTCGGAGGGCGGGATCATCCTGTGCCTCTTCGCCGCTCCATTCCGATTGGCTACTGTTCTACGGCCATGTTCCGTCTATCCCCACACACGTTATTTTAAAAAACTGCCACAGGAATGGAGGGACGAAGGTGGCGTTTTTTGATTGGCCAGCTGTACGCATGGCCGAAACACTCAGCTGTGATTGGCTGAATGGGGGACTCCTGGCACCAGAGATTCCGCACTTTACTGGAATCGAGCTGAGTTCGAGCGGGGTTCCCTGAAAAAGTAGTCGTTCCCAACTGGAGTCGGAAATTTGACCGTTACACGGGGTGAAGCTGGTACAAAACCACGTCGATCCCAGTGGTTGTGCGGAGCACTTAGGTCGAACGCAGCTCGAACTTAGGTCGATAAAGCAAGTGCGGAATCGACCAAGGACAACTATCCAGAGGTATTTCCTCACCAAAGATCAGACCTGGACGTCTTGGAGGAAGACGCTTGATGGCCCCTGATGGCCCTGTACTGTCATTGTATAATTCAATCTATGATGTAACCTCCACAATTTACTATAAGAAGTCTGTACTTTTCTGTGTTCAGGGTGCCTTTTGCCAGTCTTGCCTGGTGCTGACCGAACTGCTGAATTCACTTCTTACTG
The DNA here is from genome assembly GCF_021028975.2 of Sphaerodactylus townsendi. Lineage (NCBI taxonomy): Eukaryota > Metazoa > Chordata > Lepidosauria > Squamata > Sphaerodactylidae > Sphaerodactylus > Sphaerodactylus townsendi. Next base: position 5,224,397 of record NC_059440.1, on the reverse strand, counting down.
AACGAAACTCTGTTCGACCGCATTCAAACTTTATTTTATTTTTCAATCTGAATGTTTTGGCTTCAATTTTATTTGCTGCCAAGCTGAAATCACTATTAAAGTTGCCCACGGCAGTGGGAAACACTATCACATACATGTTGTTGATATGATCATGTTTTTAACGAACAAGTGTACTATCAAGGTAAACAGGGAGTATGTATCATGTTGTTTACCAAGGCTCATTCTGCACATGCAGAATAATGCACTTTGAAACTGCTTTCAGTGCTCTTTGAAGCTGTGCGGAATGGCAAAATCCGCTTGCAAACAGTTGTGAAAGTGGTTTGAAAACGCATTATTTTGCGTGTGCGGAAGGGGCCTAACACTCTGCTGTTCTGCCCTGCTTCGGGCTCTGCTGTGTCCACTGACGCTTTAGCTGCGGGCAGACCCTCTGCTCAATAAGAGATCGGGAGTCCCACCCACCCTGCAGCTGGCCAGGGTGGGGGTCAATTCTGACACCAGACCAATCACCTTCAGACAATTGTGTGGTGACAAAATGTAACCAATCAGGTATTCACAAAGTTAAATTGCCTGCTTGAAAGACTGTATTAAAAAGTGTCTTTGAAACGTGTTCTGCAGAGGTGGGATCCAGCAGGTTCTCACAGGTTCCCGAGAGTAGGTTACTAATTATTTGTGTGTGCCGAGAGGGGGTTACTAATTGGTGATTTTGCCACGTGATTTTTGCCTCAGTTACGCCTCTCCTCTCAGCAGTAGCGTGCAGAACTTGAAGCAGTCTAGCAGGAGGTGCACCGGCGTGTGTGGCAGCCTGCGCCTGCGTGCATTCGTTTCCTGCCCAAGGACCGGCGCAGTGGCTGCGTCCTTGCCACAGCCCCGCCCAGGAATGCCTCACCCCCGGAATGCCCGGCCACGCCCCCGTCGTGCCCCGCCCAGCCCCATTGGTGCTACGCCACAGTTTGAATCCCACCACCATGGGAACCTGTTACTAAAATGTTTGGATCCCACCACTGGTGTTCTGTTGACATTTTTTTTTTGTCTGACTACAGCACATTGTCCTGGTAATACTGCAATAAAAGTTTATCTGCTTCTTTGACCCAATTTATGTGTCTCTGTGTAACGGGGAGACTGCTGGAATTTTCCAACACCAATAGGGCAGTTTACAGAGAACACTGGTAGCATTATTATCATTATTAACAACAACAACAACAATAATATGACAACTGCAGTCCTATACCAGACCGGCTAGCTTTTCTATCGTTGTCGTCCATCTAGAACAGGGGTAGGGAACCTTTAACACTCAAAGAGCCATTTGGACCCGTTTTCTACGGGAAAAGAAAACACTTGGAGCCACAAATAATTTTTGACATTTAAAATAAAGATAACACTGTATATATTGGGGGTTTTTTTACCTTTTATTCCACTCATTCTGAGAAGTGCATGGATGCACCCGCCCTGCTACCTGCAGGGCGGGCAAGGATGGAGCCAGTGGCTCGGCCTCGCCAGCCACCAGGAAAGCGCCCGTCCCACTCCAACGGGGCGGGCAAGAGGGAAAGCCTGCGGCGTGGCCCAGCCGTCCGCGGCCAGTTGGTGCATCCACCCTGCTGCCTGCAGGGCAGGCAAGGATGAAGCCGGCAGCTCGGCTCGTGGAGCCGCAGTGCAAGGGCAGAAGAGCCGCATGCGGCTCTCGAGCCGCAGGTTCCCTACCCCTGATCTAGAAAATAAGGACCCATTTCCACCACTTCATATTGTAGGAACGATCTCTGTGCCTTCAGCTGCTGAGATAAAATCCAGCTTTTGGAGTCACCACGGCCTCCTTTTACCCGAGATGAACAAAACCACAGAACAGGCTGCAATTCAGCGAGGGCCCGACTCCAGGGTCCTTGAATAGATATGGATAGATGTATGTAGAAGAAGAAGAGTTTGGATTTATATCCCCCCCTTCTCTCCTGTAAGGAGACTCAAAGGGGCTTACAAACTCCTTTCCCTTCCCCCCTCACAACAAACACCCTGTGAGGTAGGTGGGACTGAGAGAGCTCCGAGAAGCTGTGACTAGCCCAAGGTCACCCAGCTGGCATGTGCGGGAGTGTACAGGCTAATCTGAATTCCCCAGATAAGCCTCCACAGCTCAAGCAGAAGAGCGGGAAATCGAACCCAGTTCCTCCAGATTGGAGTACCCCTGCTCTTAACCACTACGCCACTGCTACTGCTCCTCCTGAAGTTACTCTCTGGCTGCTAGGGGCTCACCCTTGCAGACTCCACCCCAAGTTATAATCACACTGGGCAGTTGTCAGGAATGCAGAGACAACATATGTTGACGTTTGTTTCATACGTAGAAACGGTGTGGCGTATTGGTTAAAGCAGGGGTGGCCAACCTATGGTGCTCCAGATATTCATGGACTACAATTCCCACCAGCCCCCACCAGCATGGCCAACAGCTCAAGCGGAAGAGCGGGGAATCAAACCCGGTTCTCCAGATTAGAGTGCACCTGCTCTTAACCACTATGTCACTGCTCTACGTATGCATTCGATTTATGCTCCGCTCTTTCTCAACAAGTCAGGCTCGAGGTGGCTTCCAGCATTTGAAATTTCATATAACTATTGAAACCCTCCTTAATAAATAGACACAAAACATAACGGCACTTGAACAATTACAAAAAATGGGGAAGCCAATCAGAGGAGCAAGAAACAACAACTAAACCATCAGCAAAGAATATTAAGTTAGGAATTCAATCATTAATTAAAAAGGGAAAGGAAAGGGAGGCCAGTTCAAGGAAGAGGTTCTCAGCCACAGACCTGGTATTATTGTCTGTTTTACAGGCCCTGAGGAATCATATCAGGTCTTGCTGGACTCATGTCTCATTTGATGGAGAGTTTCATCAGGCTGGGGCCACAGCCGAAAAGGCCTCGCTCCATCTGTTGAGTGAAGGCTTTAGAACTCGAATTAATTTGCTCCTGCTTCTGATTCCGGTACAATTTTAAGCAATAATAAAGCAAGGAAAGGGGAAGTACCAGCAAATGGGGCATAGGCCTGGACCAGGATGGGGTGACCACCATGGGTTGGGGGGAAAATTCCTCCCCACCCCCAACCCAGCCACTTTTCCTTCAACCTGAAAAATCAAGATAGAAGAAGAGTTGGATTTATATTCCCCCCTTTCTCTCCTGTAAGGAGACTCAAGGGGGCTTACAAACTACTTTCCCTTCCGCCCTCACAACAAACACCCTGTGAGGTAGGCGGGGCTGAGAGAGCTCAGAAGAACTGCGACTAGCCCAAGGTCACCCAGCTAATCTGAATCCCCCAGATAAGCCTCCACAGCTCAAGCGGCAGAGCAGGGAATCAAACCCGGTTCCTCCAGATTAGAGTACAGCTGATCTTAACCACTACGCCACTGCTGCTCCTAGGTGAACAGTCAGAGCAGATGATGCAGGTGAAGGTGCCGTGGCTCTTTCCAAAAGGCACCATCCCTTGGAGAGCCATGGTGGGTAATTCCCCATCCTACACAACACCTAGGATCGTAGTCTGCATGTCTTGGGGCCCCATGTTCTGCTTCAGAGTGCAGGCAAACAGCATCACCGGGCGTTCAAAGCTATGGTGAACCTCTGAAAACCACTGTGCTAAGTTGTGTATATCCTCCAACTGACTCTACTGACTAAGAAGCTCACATGGGCAATGAAAAGCACCCAAATTGAACAGGTTAAGTGCTATAAATACCTTGGCCTCTCATTCTCCTTTAACCTTTCATGGGCAACCCAGAGGAAGGCCACTCTCCTAACTACATCTAACAGTATGTCAGCATTACTACGTTTCTTTTACAGCAGTGGCCACTCCTTTATCCCTCCTGCCCTCAAATTTTTCAGTGCCAAAGTCGCCTCGAGATTGCTTTACGGAGTCCCAATTTGGATTCAAGCTATTAACCACTCCTTGAATTCTCTTCAATCCAAATTTTTTCACAAGATAACCGGACTCCCAAATTGCATGCCCTATGCAGCCCTTTGTCTGGTTAGGTCAAAACTCCTTGGAATCAGCCGCTTGGCTGAGGACCTTTAGATTCTGGCTGCGAATTCATTTTCTCTCGGACTGTAATTCCCTGGTCCATCGTCTGCTCTCTGACACCCATTCCAACCCCTGGTTCTCCATAATTGAAGAAAAAATTGCCTCTATTGGACTGTCAGTGGATTCACTTTGCCCTTTGTCCTATTCAGAAGCTTATAGGGAATTAAAAGGTCAACTATTGGATAGAGAGTTCTCTACCCTAATCACCATAGCCAAGAAAAGGTGTTCCCCCCTGTATTTTTCTCTCCCATTTGAATGGGGCCACTTGGCACACTACCTGTATCGCTTAATAAACCCCGTTCAAAGGAGAGCCATAATGCTCGCCAGGTTTAATGTTATGCCTTCTGCCTTGTTGCATGGCAGATTTAATAAGCAAGAAAAGGCTAAAAGATTGTGCCCATGTAACGACGGCTCAGTTGAATCTCTGGCCCACCAATACTACACTGTCTCAGATTTGAGAGTCCCTACTTTGTCATTTGGTTGTTGGACAAGTTTTGTTAATTATGTTAAGTAGCAGATGCAGCTCCCTTCCTGAGCTAGCATGGTACAGTGCTTAAAGGGGACAAGATAGAGTGCAGATGGTAAGCAATAGCACAGCCGTCCAAGCAGAGCCATGGCAAGGGGAAACTGTACCCGGGGTAGTGTGTGCCCTGCGCCCCTGCCATGCCCCCACCATGCCCCAAAATACCCACGCCACACCCACACACTGGCGCGTGCCTGGGGCAAGGTGCCCCCTATCCCCTGGGCGCTACACCACTGAGTCCAAGCTCTGCTCATGATCTGAATTTGATCCTAATGGAAGTCAGTTTCAGGCAGTCAGCTCAGGGTTGACTCAGCTTTCCATCCTGTCGAGGTCAGTAAATGCCGAGGCCTGTAAATGCCATGATGTGACATCGCCCCATGGGTCACTAATGACCTGGCGCTTGCGCAGAAGACAAACTCTACCTACAAGATGGAACCTTGTAGAACCCCCAGAACAAAAGCCATGGGGCTGAACAGCAGTCCCTTACAGTGGCGTAACACCAACAGGACTGGAGGGCGCAATGCCCCAGGCGGACCAACGGAAGAGGCATGGCTGGGCCGTGCAGGGGGCGTGGTGGGGGCATTCCAGGGTGTGGCGGGGTGGACAGTGCAGAGGCACAAGGTGAGTGCATGCTCCGGGCGCAGTCCTCCCTCGCTCCGCCCCTGGTCCCTCAACACCACCTTCTAAAGTCTGTCCTCCAGGTAGGACAGAACCATGGCAGAACGGGGTCTCCCAATCCCAGTCCAGATAGATGGCCCAGAAGGATACCATGATCGACAGTACTGGAAGCTGCTGAGAATCCAGAAGAATCAACCGAGTTGCGCTCGCTGGGTCCTCCTCACTGGACTGGTCACCCCCCAGGACTGCCAAGACTGTTTCAGTCCCATAACCAGGCATGTAAACAGATCTGGAAGGTCCAACCAGCAAGTTTTGTGGCTGTGTGGGGATTTGAAACCAGGGGCCTGTGGTTTCAGCTAACTAGTACATTGTTTTGCCAACAGAGGCGTATCCAGAGGTGGGACCCAGCAGGTTCTCACAGGTTCCCGAGAGTTGGTTACTCATTATTTGTGTGTGCCGAGAGGGGGTTACTCATTGGTGATTTTGCCACGTGGTTTTTGCCTTAGTTTTGCCCCTCCTCTCAGCAGTAGCGCGCAGAACTTGAAGCAGTCTGGCAGGAGGTGCACCAGCGCAAGTGGCAGCTCATGCGTGCATTCAAGCTTCCCTACCAAGGACTCCATGCAGCGGCTACATCCTTGCCACAGCCCTGCCCAGCAATGCCCCGCCCCCAGAATGCCCGGCCACGCCCCCGTTGTGTCCTGCCCAGCCCCATTGGCGCTATGCCACAGTTTGAATCCCACCACCATGGGAACCTGTTACTAAATTTTTTGGATCCCACCACTGTTTGCAGTCATGGAGTGTTGGCTACAGGCACACAAGTTAAGCCAGCTTGGAAGCCAGTACAGGTGACAAATGAGTTTTAAAATGGAAGGGAAACAAACAGAATCCCTTTCACTCTCCTTTTAAGACCCGTGCCTCTACCTTCAGGGGTCTGCAACCTGCGGCTCTCCAGATGTTCATGGACTACAAATCCCATCAGCCCCTGCCAGCATGGCCAATTGCCATGAACGTCTGGAGTTTGGAATTATACCCCACCTTTCTCTCCTGTAAGCAGACTCAAGGCAGCTTACAAGCTCCTTTCCCTTCCTCTCTCCACAACAGACACCTTGTGAGGTAGGTGGGGCTGAAAGAGTTCTGAAGAACTGTGACTAGCTCCAGGTCACCCAGCAGGAATGCGGAAACACATCTGGTTCACCAGATAAGCCTCTGCCACTCAGGTGGAGGAGTGGGGACTCAAACCCAGTTCTCCAGATTAGAATCCATCCGCTCTTAACCACTACACTACACTGGCTGTTATAATAATAGTAGTAGTAGTAGCAGCAGCATGCCATCAAGTTGCAACTGACTCGTGGCCACTCCAGGGCCATGGACCTTTTTGAGGCAACAGATAGTCAGAGGTGGTTTGCCATTGCCTTCCTCAGCACAGCAACCCCAGACTTCTTTGATGGCCTCCCGCCCAAGTGCTAACCAGGGGCGACCCTGCTCAATTTCACATGAGGACTGGTTACTGCTCTGTCCCAACTACACAACTGCAACGTGCTGTTTGAAATGCATTATGCATGTAACGATTGAAATGCATTATTCTGTGTGTGTGGAAGGGGCCGATGGGAAGACAAGAATCCCTGGAAAAGACACTGATGCTAGGAAAACTTGAAGGCAACAGCAAAAGAGGAAGACCCAACATGAGATAGACCGACGCTTAATGAAATCACAGCCTTCAGTTTGCAAGACCGGAGCAAGGGTGTAAATAATAGAACATTTTGCAGGACATCGATTCATCCCGTCGTCATGAGTCGGAAGCAACTCGACAGCACTTCACGTATCACGCTATTACTAGGATTGCCCGCTGACTGGGCAAGAGCCAATCTGACCTACTCCTGTGCCTTCCTCAGCATCTTTTTCGGGTGGCACTTGGGTGGTAGCAGGGAGACTATCTGCTGCGTATGCTGCCCTTGGCAGTCCAAGAGGGGGTGGTTTGACTGAGTTCTGGCCCCTTCCGCACACGCAAAATAATGCATTTTCAAACCATTTTCACAACTGTTTGCAAGTGAATTTTGTTATTCTGCACAGCTTCAAAGAGCACTGAAAGCAGTTTGAAAGTGCATTATTTTGCATGTGCGGAATGAGCCTTCTGTTTTCAGTAGATTCTCTTGTCTCCTCTTCATTGCAGGGGAAAGGCCACTGTGGTCTCCATCCAGCTGACGATGGCCATGACTGTAATCCTGGCCATGCTGGCAGGGGTTGATGGGATTTGTAGTCCATGAACATCTGGAGAGCCGCAGGTGGCAGACCCCTGATTTAAAGGTAGAGTCTGTGGAACTCAGTGGGGAGGACTTTCAAACACATATAGGATTTGCAAGTCAATCTCATGGAAAGCAACCGGCCTTCAATTATCCTGTCAGATGGAGGGGCACTTGAATTGCAATCCAAAGCACTAAAAAGCAAGACCGAGACAGCTCCCCCCTGAAGCAACCGGGAAACACCTCACACCTCCTGATCTCCAAGGGGCACCCCAATCGTTCTCTGTTTCGAAAGGTTATTTTCAAAGTCATCTCTCTGTCCACCAGACACCAAACTGGGTTCCAGGGCTGCCAACATAATAAATGACTCAGAAAGTATCTCTCTTCTGAACGAATTTTATTCCTCTGGGGTGGGGGAATATCATAACACAGAGAGCATTCAGACAGGCTGCCCATGAATTAAACGTATGAGGGCCCCCATTCAAGTTAGGCGCGGCGGAAGAGAGGAAGGCAGGGGGCCAGGTTCGTAACCGCAGCGAGCCAACGATCACTTCAACCCAACTACAGCGAGCTCTGAGGGGCAGGCGTCTCTTTACTCTGAAGTAAGCGTCCGTAGGATTACAACCCGCCGCAAAGGAATTCCAGGACTCCTAATTCCGAAATGAGGACATTTGCAGCCTGCCTTTTTGTACGTTTACTCAAAAGTAAATCCCACTAAAGTCGCAGTTCTGTTGTTGGTTTGGGATTGCAAATGTTACTTCAGAGGAAGCATGCCAAAGTTTGGGGTGTCAGGCGGCGCTTATAAGTACTCTGAAGATGCCAGCCGCAGATGCAGGTGAAACGTCAGGAGAAAATGCTACTAGAACATCCTCAGGTTTCTCTGATAAATTAGACAATTCCCATCAGCCTCTGTCAGCATGGCCAATTGGCCATGATGGTAGGGGCTGATGGGAATTGTAGTTCCTGAACATCTGGAGAGCCGCAGGTTCCCACTCTGTATTTGCTAGAACAGGGGGGGTAGGGAACCTGTGGCTCTCCAGATGTTCGAACTACAATTCCCATAGCCCTCTGTCAGCATGGCCAATTGGCCCATGATGGTAGGGGCTGATGATGTAGTCTGGGCGATTCCCCTACCTAATACTAGAACAAGGCCTTGCAGCCCGGAAAGCACACAACGCCCCACTTATAAGTGCTGTTTGTTCCCTGGCAGGGGTCTGCAACCTGCGGCTCTCCAGATGTTCATGCTGCCAGGGGCTGATGGGAATTGTAGTCCATGAACATCTGGAGAGCCGCAGGTTGCAGACCCCATGAGCCATTGAAGTCAGAGGCACTTACTTCTGCATAAACACAGCTAGGTTCAAGCTATGCCTTTAGCGTGGCTGATGGAGTGATATCTTCCTTGGCAGGAAAGACTTTGAAGCCTATCTGTGAGGTGCTCCCAGGTAAAACAGTTTGGATTTCGACAAAAACAAATGAAAAATCCAGGAAGCAATTGCAGGATGGTCGAAAGTAAATCTCCTGTTATTCCATGAGCCAGTAAATCTCCTGTTATTCCGTGAGGACGGGGGCGGGCGGGTTAGACAGCCATGAAATGTCTGAGCCGAGAGGTTCAGCCACTCTGATGTTGGGAGAGTCCATTTGTAAAACTAACACCACGATTTAAAAAAATAAAAAATGTCATCATTCCCTTAAAGATATCCCCCACCCCAAAGGTTGACGAAGCAGGAGTGTGGTTAAAAAGACAGGTAATAAAAAATTATTTTTTCAAAGAATCTCAGCTCAAAACAAAACAGTTGAAGGGCTCGAGCTCATTATAGCTACATTTTCTGTTCCAATTATCCAGATGTGGTTACTTCCGATTTTGGGTTTTTTTGTGTGGGGGTGGGGGAAGGAATGACTGATCCCCGAAGAAAGTATTTGTCTCTCTCTCCTGTGCAGCCCCAAGACTTTTGGTGTCTGTTGCTCAATCGCCACGCGTTTCCCAGAGGGTCCTATTCAGTTCAAGAGCCTTTGCTCTCCCGTGTAAACGCGCCTGGGATCTGGCCACACGTCTTGGGAAACGAATGGATTCTTTGGAGCCATTTGATCCCAGGAAAGGGGCCCTCGAGGCTGAGAGCAGGAAGGTTTTTAAAAACCAGTGGACATTTCGATCAGCTTTGGAAGTTCCTTTGCCTCCTATCCCAGCAAAAGCGGGTTTGGCCAAATGCGTTTTTGTGTTGGTTGCACAAACCGGTCTGGAGTTTTCTCTCCTACATGCAAAGGAGAGATTCCAACTCATTCCACAAATTCCCCTTTGAGTCACGTTCATCCTTCAGAGCCATACAAGTGAATGGGACTTGTTTCCAAAAATTGTTCTTTTTTGTTTTGTTTTATTGGGCCTCATAACTAGAAAAGGCCGTAACCTATGGAAACTGGAGGCCAATTTCTTGCTTTAAAAACAGAAGAAACAGGGCGTGCAAAATCTCCCCTTTATCAAAGAGGCACAATCCCATGACAATTTCCTTCAGAGCCATACAAGTGAATGGGACTTGTTTCCAAAATTATCCTCTTTTTTAAAAAACTGGGCTTTATAACTAGAAAAGGCTGTAACCCATTTTCTCACTTTAAAAACAGAAGAAGAAAGAAGGGCACGCAAAATCTCCCCTTTATCAAAGAGGCGCAATCCCATGACAATTTCCTTCAGAGCCATACAAGTGAATGGGACTTGTTTCCAAAAATTGTTCTTTTTTGTTTTGTTTCACTGGGCCTCATAACTAGAAAAGGCCGTAACCTATGGAAACTGGAGGCCAATTTCTTGCTTTAAAAACAGAAGAAACAGGGCATGCTAAGTCTCCCCTTTATCAAAGAGGCACAGTCCCATGACAATTTCCTTCAGAGCCATACAAGTGAATGGGACTTGTTTCCAAAATTGTCCTCTTTTTTAAAAAACTGGGCTTTATAACTAGAAAAGGCCGTAACCCATTTTCTCACTTAAAAAAACAGAAGAAGAAAGAAGGTCATGCAAAGTCTCCCCTTTATCAGAGGCACAGTCCCATGACAATTTCCTTCAGAGCCATACAAGTGAATGGGACTTGTTTCCAAAAAAATTATATAACTAGATATAACTATAACAATATAACTAGAAAAGGCCATAACCCATTTTCTCACTTTAAAAACAGAAGAAGAAAGAAGGGCACACAAAATCTCCCCTTTATCAAAGAGGCACAAACCCCTGACGATTTCCTAGAAATAATGTCCCTAGAAAATTACTTCTTGTACCTATGCAGAGCCACCCTATCAAGCTGCAAGTATTTACTCAACCGCTACTATCCTGCTCTAATTATTTATTCCTTTGATACTCTGCTAAGTAATGCAAACATGCCAGGTGTCAGATGGCTCCTGTATCTTTGTGCCTCAATCCACAACATTGTGTGTATCAGTCCACAACATTTTGTGTCTCAGTAGTACTACCGTATTTCCCCGAAAATAAGACAGTGTCTTATATTAATGTTTGCTCCCAAAGATGCGCTATGTTTTATTTTCAGGGGATGTCTTATTTTTCTGTGTTCTGTTTGTCGGGCATGCTTCCAAACAAAAACTTTGCCACGTCTTACTTTTGGGGGATGCCTTATATTTCGCACTTCAGCAAAACCTCTACTACCTCTTATTTTCAGAGGATGTCTTAGATTCGGGGAAACAGGGTACAACACATATTTTGCTTAGGAAGCCAATGGGGCTAACCTCTGAGTAAATCCCCCAAGCTTCCACAATCTCCTTCTTTCCTCCCAGATTCTGGAGGGGTGGGGTGGAAGCGGACCCCCTTCCCTCCCATCTTCTTATCTGAAGGCCATGTTGAAAATGGGTCATAACGCTAAAAACCGGGGGCGCCCGCCCAGGCCTTGTATTAAAACACGGGAAGGGTGAACTCTCAGCGGAGATAAAAGGATCCTCTTTCCCCCAACTCGGACAGACACTGGGAAAAAAAGCCATAAAGATAAAGAGAGTTGGCCCTGGTCAAGTTTTACTGCGCATTAAAAAGAAAAGGGGGGAAAGGAGCAACCGCTGGATTAAGAAAAAATACAGTAACTCCTCTGAGTAAATCCACATTTCTTTTTCTTGGGCCCAGGATTGTACCCAGGGACGAAACCTGGACTGCTGCAGGGGGCCCTGCGATCCTAGACCATCCCATCTTTGCAGCCCGGATCTGGGCCAAGCGCTTCCTCGGAAGGAAACCCCACTTGCTTTAGCGTCAGTCTGCTCACCGCTCTCCAAAAAGGGACATATAGATCCTAAAAGGATCTGGGTTAGGAATCGCAGCTAGGACGACAGTAGGGTTTTTGAGCAATGCCTTGGGGTTGAGGGACAGCTCGAAACCCCTTGGAAGGACCCTTCTACACCCACTCCCAACCCGAGCCTACCCGAAAAGATCCCCCAGTTGCTTCTGACTGGAAATGATCCAGTGGGATCGACCCCCCCCCCGCCCCCAGCCCCGGCACGTTTCCTTGGAAATAAACCTAGCTGAGCCGTTTTGCAAGGGAAATGGATTTCCCACGGGGAGTGGGCTCCGGATTCCCAAATCCCCTTCCCTCCCATCCCCCAGGAAACCTCCCTTAATCCTTAATCTCAGCATCCCACTCGGATTCGGATTAAGCTGTTCGCGGATCACAAGAGTCCCTCCACAGTCTTAAAACGTGTCGCCTTCGCTGACACCAATGCGGCTCTTACTTCCAAGTAAAGCCTGCTACCTTCCAACGATTGGTTGTGGCGACGCTGCAAAACGTCCCTCCGGAACTTCCGGAGTGACACCAATTCCTAATGGGAAACCGAAGTCCCCGTGTAAACCCAACCAGGCGCTCCAAATCTCGCAAGTTTCCGACCTGCTGGGTCCAACTAGCCCCCTCCCCTCCAAAAAATAAAACGTTGGGAATGTCCCTATCGCTCGTGGACGCTGCTGCGCCCAGCCTTGGAAATGCGCACCGGCTCCGCTTTGATTCCTCCCCAAGTACAGCTCTTAAACCGGATTAAGGCTCAGGGGCAAAGCGGTTCTTGTTCCAATCAACGGCTGATTCCGCAGGGGCCAAAAACAGCAGTGTAAAAATGGTGTAAAAGGGTTTAAAATGGTGCAAAAGGGTTTATACTGTTTTCACACCGTTTTCACACCGCTGTTTTGGGCCCGTGCGGAATCAGCCAATATTGGGGCGAGGGGGGCGGACGGAAGGAATGTGTTTTTATTTGACTATCAACAGCATATTCCTAAGGAGTTCCCCGGGCCTAGGGGATCGAGTTCATGTACAACGATTGCAACTCGTTATAAATATGCTTTGCGGGATCCACTAATGACATTCTTGGGAATCCCGAGAACTTGCTGGCGGCGTCCACTGACAGATCTGAACTCCATTCAAGTCAGTGGGTCTTGGGCGGGATCCCGCCACGACTGAGCCGCAGTTTAAGGCCCGCTGACTTCCGAAGGAGCCCCCATTCATTTCTCCGCTGGAATAAAAAAGGGCTTTTTAAGAAGGCTTAACTGTGCGCGGATCGTCCGTCCCGTCGGATCGGTGAACAGGCGATCCACGCACAACTTAAGCCTTCTTAAAAGCCCCCCCCCTTTTTAAATTTCAGCGGGGAAATCAGTGGGCCTTAAACGGCTGCTCATTTTTTTAAAATAATAAACCGGCTTGGAAACCCGCACGCCAAGGAGTCAATCTAGCCAGAGCTAGATTTACGCGCAAGGAGTAAATCTATTTTTTTTACCCATTTACGCGCGAGGAGACCTGGCCCTCCAGCCTCGCAAAGCAGCATCTACAGATGTCCTCTTGAAATGCGCAAACCCACTTACGCAAGCGAGTAGACCGGCCTGTCTCAGCGACACCCGAGCAAGGGGGGAGAGTAGAGATCCAAAGTTCCTAGCCTGGCCGATTGCACGTCACCGATTCCAAGAGACGTCACCGGTTGTAAGGCCTGGGCTGCCCCTCTAAAACTCCCCCCCCACACACACACAATTCTTAGACTGTAGCAAACCGGTTTCCTACTCTCCTTTGCGACCCCATTTAATCCCCCCCCCCAAAATCACGCCTGGCCTGTTGCAGAAGTTGGGAAAGCTCATAAATAAGAATTAATAAATTGTCGGAGGGGCGTATGGGGGGGAGGGGAAGCAGAGGGGGAGGAATAAATAGAGGGGGAGGGGGACAGGAAACCCTGCCGCTGGCAGACAAATCGGGCACAGGGTGGTGGTGGGGGGGGGGCAGATTTGTATTTTAATTTTTAAAAAAGCGATTTAGTTGAACCGCATTAGGTGGAGAGAAGCTGGAGAGAGGCTAGAGCGCGCTGTGGCAAAAAGCGATTTTTTACAAATCCCGATTTAGGGTGGGTGGGTGATCTAAAGAAATGCCGACCAGAAAATGAACTACTTTAATCGATAGCTCAGGGCCCGGGGAATTCGCAGTATAACTCCCCCCCCCACACACACAAGCACACACACACACAAGCACACACAATCCTCCCAGTATATTCCATTTCCTAGCGGCACCAGTTTCAAACTTCTGCTACACCTCCATTTCTTTCTCTCTGCGTTTTGAATCTCTCTTCCGGCCCCCGCCCCAAATTTGCCCAGAGTCTGGCAAGCTCTTAGATCTCCCTGAAGCCCCCCCCCCCCCCAAAAAAAAATCCTGCGTTTTCAGCCATCCAAGCAAGTCCCGAACTGGGAATGTTGCCTTTTCATTCTCAAGTCGGGGATGTTCATTTCAAGGCCCGGGGAAGCCAGGTCCCTTCGCCTGGCACGGCTTGGGTCTACTCGGGAGTAGGAGGCGAACCTTGGCTACACCCCGCGTGCGTGTTTAGGGGGGCCGACTGAGGAGCAAAGTCCCAAGGGGAGCCGGAAGGGGGTCAAATCTGCCTGCCCCCCTTGAGGACTAGAGACGCGCACGGCCGTGCGCTGCAGGGTCCGATTCGGCAAATACGATCGCAAACACGTGCCTTCTAGTCCCAGGCTCTCGGCGGATCGGGCCCCTCTGCAATGGGACTTCTGATCCTCGCTGACCAGAGAGTAAAGTTGCGCAGGATTGGGGGGGGGGGGCTCCTACAGAACCCCAGGGGTCTAGCTTGGGGAGAAACAGACCCGGGAGTGTGTCTATGTTCCCTTGTGTCTTTGTTGAAGGATATACCCCCCCCTCCACACACACACACACACCCCTCCGCCCAGCCTTCCTGAGCACCCCTGTTGCCCGGCTCGTGAGTAGACCGCCTCCAATCAATGGATCCTGCCCGAAAGCGGCCTGCAGAGGAAACCGACCGTTTTGACTCCTGCGGCAAGGGAAGGAGCGGAGGTTTACTCCCATGTAAACGTGCTTGGGATGGGGACCCCAGCCCCCCGCGTTCTGGAAGGCGGAAAGTGGAAGGCTTCGGTTGAGAAAGGCCTGATATTGGGGACACCCCCCCCCATTTCTTTGCAAAAGCGTGCCCTCCCTTGTTTTTCTCGTTGCGTAAGAAAGGAATCGGTCCAGCTCTTGTCTTGGCCACCCCCCCCCCGCCCCCCACATCTGGAACAGAAAAACGTGACGGGGGGGGAAAGCAAACTTTGACAAAGCAAACGTTGTGTGCCCCCCCCCCTTTAAAAGAACGGCGTGAACGGTGCCATTTTGCTAAGCCGGGCCTTGCATTCAGGCAAAACTCCCAGTTCGGATACATTCTGTTTCTGCAACTTTAAATTAACTTTTCTGCAACTTTAAATTAAATCTTCCCCACCTGGGAACCCCCCTCCTGCATTTCCGCCTGGGTCCAACCTGTCCGACCCGATCCTGTTTACCCCCCCCCCCCCCCAATAAGTTGCCTCTGCATCCAATGTCGCCACTGGCATCAGCCGGTCTTACTTCTGAGTAAACACGGAGAGATCCGGACTGCATTGCTGAAGCACTGGGGGATGGGGGAATGCATAAAACCGATCCCAGAGAAATCCCCCCCAGAGGCCCCCCCCCCCCAGTTGAAGGGTCCTGATCCGCTTTGGAGATTTTGCTGAGGTCTTCCCTAGCGCAACCAGACGGGAATTACTCGCAGGAAAATGAAGGCACGCAATACTGCAGACGGGAATTACCCGCAGGGAAAAGTCGTACGCTTTACTCGGGAGTAAGCCCCACCTCTTCTAAGGCCCTTCACTGGAAAGGAAAGGACAACTCTGAAAGGTTTACTCGGGAGTAAGTTGCCGCTCTCCCTGCAATTCAATTGCGCCCCGAGCCTCTGCTCTGCTTCGAAGGCCTCTTACTTGGCTGTCCGGATTCACTCGGGACTTAACAGAGGCGTTCATTTCTATATCCCTTACAACAGGGGTCTTCAAACTATGCCCCCCCCAGATGTTCATGAACTACAATTCCCATCAGCCTTGCCACTTGTCCATGCTGGCAGGGGCTGATGGGAATTGTAGTTCATGAACATCTGGGGGGGCATAGTTTGAAGACCCCTGCCTCACAGTGAACGGCGCGTTCAGAGCGCCGTTCTCAGAGAAGTTTACTTTCAAGAAAACTTTTTTTGGGGTGGGGGCGGGAAAGTTTCGCAGTTCAAACCCAGGGGATCCAGAGAGATCTAGAGGCGGAGAGAAAATTCCAGAGGATTAATTTTTAAAAAAATTATTTGAAAAGGATAATATTTGGGAAAGGGGGAAATCTACTTTATGGTGACCCTAAAACTCCGCGGCTCAAAGCGAGCCGGGAAAACTCGGGGCCAAGATGGGATGGAGGTCAGATCCGCGCGCCGCTGCCATCCTAAACCGAGTGAGGCCCTTTTAAAACCGTTGCAAGGATTTAGAAACGCGCAACTGTGTTTAGGACGGCGCTGTTTTAACCCACCCCTCTCCTCCCACCTTCCTAGGGGTACTTTGGACAAGTTGCTAAAACTTTTCGGCCTGGGTTCCCCGGTACCTAAACCAGGATTAAAAGTTCCCAGAACGTCGGCGAAAGCGAACTTTACAGAAATCGTCAAGGGGGGGGGGACCCATCCAAAAACCCCACCATTCACCCCCAACATCTTGTCGCCCATAAATGGCTGAATAGGGAAAAATGACGCGCTCAAAAAGCTTTCCAAGTTGGGGGGAGGGAAGAATCTAAATTCTCCCTGTTTTAGATCTCTCGATCCTGTTTTAGATCTCCCCCCCCTCTTGGCCAGGGGCAACGGGGGGGAGGGGATCCTAAGCACGCTTTATTTGCCAAAGAGTCCCGCTTCTATATAGATCGCCTCTGTATTTCAAGGCCGTTGGTTAGAAGGCCGGGCTCCTTTCCCGCTTCTCTGCAACCCTGTGCGATTTCTACCTGCCCCTCAATTCCCCACCTCCCGACAGATCGCCTGATCAGATTGGTTTAAACCCCCTTTGAACAACACCCCCTTCCAGGTCGGGCCGTTCCCCCCCCCCCCGCCCAGGTAAGACCGGTTCAAAGGGTTTGCTTGAACTTCAAAGGTGGCGAGGTGTGCGTAAAGGCGGGTCTCTTTGGGGGTCCCCTGGTCCGTTCCCCCACCCCCCAAGAAAACCTGCTGGCAAAGACGGGTCAGGTGGGCACCTGGGGGTGATATTGACAACCCCCCCTGTCAATTTTAATCCTGGCTGGCTGGAGGGGCCTCCACTATTGGATCCCAAACAAAATCTGTGTTTTTAGGGACGTCGAGCCCCCGTTTTCAAAACAGACCCGTTCTTTATTTACTTGCTTAGTTCGGGGATCTGGGTTTGGAGAGCCCCTTCGCCGCCCGTCGGGACCCCTGCGAGAATTTCGAGGAAAAACAAAGTATTCTGATCCTCCCCCCCCCCCAAAAAAAAACAACCCCTCAAATGCGAATGGTTCCTTTTGCGCTGCTTTCGTGTCGCGGCCCCTTCCCTTCACAATCTGAAGGGACTTAGAACAAAAAAAAAGGACTCGGCATAACTTTCTAGTGGACGCCGCGGGCCTTTACTTCTGCGTAAACGCCTCTCCGCGCAGATTTCAGAGCGGGACCCATTAATTCCCCCAAAAAATATCCCCCTGAAAAACCTTTTCCTACCAGACCTGCGTCTCGGTTTGCATTTAATGGGGAGGGGCGGTCAGAAACTGGAAGGCAAAGGTGGGTTCCCGTAAGCGATGCAGGAGAAGGGCTAGGTGAGGCTGCGGGGCGGGGAACCCAGGTAGGATGCTCTAAAGGACCCAGGTAGGATGCTCTAAAGACCCGCTCGGTCCTTTTTCCTCCCGAGAGGCAGTCAGGTGTCTTTGCCAGACGCTCCAAACTCCTTCCCCGAGGTTGGGGACCGAGAGGCCTTTGGAATCGGGGAGGGGGGGGGTTCAGTCTTCAGTCCTCCCCCCCCCCCCAAGAAAACTCCCCATCACGGGAACATACAGACACAGCGCGGTCCAAATCCCACACTCAGACAGAGGAAGTCGATTTGAAGTTGTTTTTTTTTTTGGGGGGGGGGGTTGAAAACTCATGCAAAGGTGGCCAAGTCTCTCTACCCAGGCGACGGCTGAACACGACGACTGCCCGGAATTGCCCAGCCCCCACCCTCACTAACTGGGGGGGGGGGGACACACGCACTCCTGCATTGCTTCCCCCCCCCCCCCGAAGCGCTGGTTGGTGGGTGAGGCTGGCTGACTGGGATCTGCCCCTTCTGCCCCCACCCGCTCGCTTTCAGCCCAGGTGGGGGCCCTGCCTCTGGCTGGTTGGGGGGGGGGGGCGCAGGAAAGTGTCAGCAGGACTCACAGTGGTCGCCCGAGGCTCCAGAGGAGGAGAAATCTGGCGAGGGACACGCGCTCCTTATCCCAGCCGCATCAGAAGCATCCCAGGGGGGCTGGCATCTTCGGGGAGGGGCCCTTTCCTCCCTCGGGGCGACGAGGCCAGGCGCTCCAAGGGTCCTGAGTTCTGGATCCCCTCCCGGGGCGGACTGGCGGAGGAGCCCGGCCGGGGGATCGATCCTCTGCCGCGCCGGGAGTCTAGTCCTCCATTCCCAAGGATTCCGGCTTCTCACCTTTCAGATCCTCTCTTAAAAATGTTCCATTAAATAAAAAAAAAAGCGAGGGAGAGGAGAGATCCCGAGTGGAGCCTCGACTCCCCCCCCCCTCTTCCCTCCCCCTGGCCTTCGCCTCCCCCTCCGGCGCTGACGTGGGCGCTGTCAATCTTGTTCCTCGCCATAGGATCTTCCCAGACAGGCCCCCTGCTCTCTCTCTCAATCTCCCCCACCCACTCTGAGCCCAGCCTGAGGTCCTCCCCCACCCCCAAACCCGCCTCCCCACCTAAGAAGACCCTGGAACCAGCCAGGACAACTCAGCTGCCCCCCCCCTCTCCAAACCAGCAGCAATGTTTGGATCTTGCTTTCAGAAAGGGAGGGGGCAGGAGGCCCATCATGGTTTAAATTAGAGTACATCTGGAGAGGGAAGTCGGGGATGGGGGGGGGAGGGCACCGGCTAATAGTGCACCACAGATAGCACAGGCCCGGCTGGGAGCAGAGGCCCACATGCAGGCGCTGCCCAAACCTTTGGCACTCCAGATATTATGGACTACAATTCCCATCAGCCCCTGCCAGCATGGCCAATTGTAGGGGCTGATGGGAATTGTAGTCCATAACATCTGGAGTGCCAAAGGTTCGCCACCACTGGAGCCTAGGGGATCCCAATGAAGACCGGGCCCTAAACCCAAAAGGGAGAGGCCCGAGGGTTAGCAGGGGTAAGCCAGCTCTGCCGCTGGGGGTGGACAGCTCAGGGCTGCTCCATAGCAGCACAGCAGGCAGAAATGTGACAGGTGTAGCTGCCCTGCCCTCTGTGGCGGTGCACAGATTTGCCTGTTGAGCAGCAAGGGGGCAGTGGGGGAGAAGAAGACCCTGGTTTTTGCTGGGTATACGGCCGGGCAGTTTCCATTTTCAGTTCTCCAGCTTCTAGGGGACAGCTGGGCGAATTCTTTTCCAGGCCTGGTTTCCAAAGCCACCTCCCCTAGCAGGCATCCCCAGACCTTGTGGGGAGGAGTTCCCTGGGCTTAAGAACCACGGCCTGCGAGTTCAGGGCCCTCTTGAGCCTACCTGATTCTCATGGGACCCGCCCGACCGTTCGCACTGCAAAAGAAAATGAAACTTGTCTGCGACCCTCACCAGATTTCTTGCACCTCTCGGCTCTGGGCTCATTCCTAAAAGAGCGGACTATGTTTTTGTTTTTTCTTTCACGGCGGGAATCACTGGGGTGTTGTGGGGTTTCTGGGCTGTATGGCCGTGTTCCCGTAGCCTTTTCTCCTGACATTTCATCTCCATGCAGGCGAAACGTCAGGAGAAAATGCTACCGGAACATGAAGATGGAGCCCAGAAACCCCACAACATTCCAGAATATATTTTTTCATCCCTGGATGTATGGCTGAGAGGCGGGTGGTGGTCTCTGTAGCGCGCAGAAGCTTCAGAAAAAATCCCACAAGCCTTAGGGGAAACCACACTCGGCCTCGGTTGGCCCATCTTTAAAATGGGAACAATGGTGATGGATCTTGCAAGCCAAACCACCTGATCCTTGAACATATATAGATATACCTTTTGCCAGCTTGAAGAACCTACAGATCCACAATTGTGACGATGACCCCCCCTCCAAAAAAACCCCTCTGGGTACACAGGGTGCAAATCAATGTACCCATTGTGGAAGATTTGGGGTACAATGACCCAACGACTGCCCCCCCCCCCCAGGGTCTCCCCAAGACTCCCTCCAACCCAATGTTTCTGCCTTCAACCACCTGGCAAACAGTTCTAAGGAAGTTCCCAAGCAATGCATGAACCAGACGGCCCGCCTCTTCCATGTGTCCCTGGCATCTGGTATTAAGAGATATAAACCCAATAAACAAACAAATAAATAAAATATAATGCCACTGAACGTGGTGGCTCCCTTTAAATAATGGGCCCCTCCCCCGACCAGTCTTCAAGAAAGTATCTTTCGAGAAGTCATCTCCGCTTACAGCTTCATGAGGCGGGGAATTCCATAAGCCGCAACTGAGACGTTTGAAGAAGGCACAGACAATGAGGAGCACTGACTGTCTAGAACAGGGTCTTCAAACGATGGCCCTCCAGATGTTCATGGACTACAATTCCCATCAACCCCTGCCAGCATGGCTAAGTGGCAGGGCTGATGGGAATTATAGTCCATGAACGTCTGGAGGGCCATAGTTTGAAGACCCCTGGTCTAGAACCACACCCCAGTTCTCCCCCCCCCCCCGCCTAAACTCCCAGCATTCTCCGCCAAACACTTTCAAACAGTGATTGTTAAAGGTCAGGATTTTGTGTCACTGTTGTCCAAGTAAGGCCTGGATAAACTAAATCAGTGGTTCTCAACCTGGGGGTCGAACAATTTCCCAGGGGTCGCCTAAGACTCTCTGCATCAGTGATCTCCATCTGTAAAATGGATAAATGTTAGGGTTGGGGGTCACCACAACATGAGGAGCCGTATTAAAGGGCCTCGGCATTAGGAAGGTTGAGAACCACTCGAGTCCTTCGGCGTTGAGGCGGCCTATAAGTTTAATAAATAAATAAATAAAAATAAAAATAAATAAATACACTGAGAAACTGCCGGGCAGTTTCTGAGAACCACTGAGCTAAATACAGACATCAACAACTCTGTGGTTCCCATTTGCTTCATCCACCAGGGGTGTCCAACTCTGGCGCTCCAGATGTTCATGGACTACGATTCCCACCATGAGGCCAATTGGCCGTGCTGGCAGGGACCGATGGGAATCGTAGTCCACGAACATCTGGGGCACCAGAGTTGGACACCCCGGAGAGACTTTCAGAATAAGGTGAGCCGAAGAGGATCTCCCTCCAGCTCACGCAAGATCCTAGTGGCACTCCAGATGTTATGGACTACAATTCCCATCAGCCCCTGCCAGCCATGCTGGCAGGGGCTGATGGGAATTGTAGTCCATAACATCTGGAGTGCCAAAGGTTCGCCACCACAGTCCTAGAGTGTTCTATTGGTCCACACCGGAGTCAAGTTAGTACACAGCAGTGGCCAGAGGGCTCTTCGATTGTAAGTTCTTCGGGGTTAGGGACTTTGAGCACATGGGTAGGTACGAATTGCTCTACCCACACTTGATTCTGAAACCCGCAGGCCTGCGGCTCCAGTCACACCCAACCATTCCAGTCAGAAATCCAGACTGGTTCCTGGATGCTTGGGCGGGCGAGAAGACCTTCCCCCTCCCCCAAGTCTTAACCAAGAGCTCTGTAAGGCCCTGAAGCCTGCATGTCTCTCGAGGAATGGCTTTAAAAAAATAAAGGAACCCGGTGCCTACCAGGATCGTGTCCCTTTCCCTCTTCCACGGGGTCTTTGGGGGAGGCAGCCGAAGAAAAGGGAACAGGCCCAAGAGATTCCTCCACTATGTTTTAAAAAGTCAGATGTACTAATGTCCTTCTGGCCCCTGCCCCAGGGGAAGAGCAAGGCCGACATGAAGGCAAACAGCCCCAGACAGATCTGCCTTTTTGGCAAGCTCTAAATCGATCTTTTACCAGGACTCCAAAGCCACTGGAGCGCTTACAAAGAGTTTGGGGTTTTTTCCCCAATCCCCCCTTCGTCCCACCTCCAGCCCCGCAGCCAAATCGCCCATTCCCAGAAATTTTGCAATTTGAACGCTCTGGACAGAGCCGAGAGGGGGGGGGTCTTTTCCCCTCCTCCCCCCCAAAAATAATTGATGAACTTGAGGCCGATTTCGTCTCGGGGAGGGTGGGAATCCAATCCCATTCAACGCTGCCAGCAAAAGAAAAACGAGCCAATTTCTGCAACTCGGTCTCCCCGGCTTTTATAATTCGACCTCTGTTTTTTTCTCTCTCTCTCCCCCCCCCCCCCCCCACGCATTTCATTTTCCATCGACTGAAAAACTATTTCGTGGCCATCCTAAAGCCACCAAAGTTTCCTCCCCAAGAGGAAAAACCAAACCCACAACGTAGTTTTCCAACCGCGCCAAAACATATTGCGCACGATTCTTGCGCGGTTTTTTTTCAATCGTGCAAACACAAACTCGTGCGAATCTATATTTCCAGTCCTTTCCTAAGAGGGGACACTTGGGAAAAGGGACCACCCCCCAGTCCCCAATGCTGGCCATTTCTCCCCCAGTAACAGCCCCCTTTCCCATTCCTCTTATCTGCGCGTTGCTGCGAACGCTGGTGAATGTCTGGCTGGTCCCAGTTGGGCAGGCGCTGGGCGAAACCTGGCTTTTGTCTTATTGGGTGAGGGTCTGGGAGCGCCCCTTTGAGGGTCTGGGAGCGACCCTCAACCACCGGCCGCGTGGACTGGGGCGCCCAAACCAACG
Source organism: Sphaerodactylus townsendi (assembly GCF_021028975.2). NCBI lineage: Eukaryota > Metazoa > Chordata > Lepidosauria > Squamata > Sphaerodactylidae > Sphaerodactylus > Sphaerodactylus townsendi. The sequence goes on along the minus strand of NC_059440.1, from coordinate 5,201,731 downwards.
GGGCAAACATTCCAGGAAAGCGGCCGGTGCAGGTCAAGGCCTTCGGGGTGGAAGGGAGTCTCTGCGAGCCCCGCAGCAGTTTGGGGAGGCCCGCCGGTGGGGTCGGGCGGTGGTAGAAGCCCCCCTCCCGGCTAGCCGGACAAATCAACCCTGCATTTTTACCCGCCCCCTTCCTCTCGCAGGAAAGACCGCGGCTTGGCGAAGGTGCGCCCAAAGCACTTGGATCTCTGACCCGCTTACTCCGGAGTCCCTTCTTTGCTTTTGGGATTGAAGCGGGAGAAAGGGGGAAGGGGGTGGACAAACGCAGACCGCCCTCCCGATCTGCCTCGCGGAGAAGGGGGGGAAAAAGTGCTCTACTCCCGAGTAAGCCACTGCAATGGCAAACGGTTCCCGTCTCTGCGCGTCTGTGCCATTTCTGTGTGCCCAAAGGTGATTTTTGCCCACGTGCGTTTGCGTAATGCGCATGAAGGGAGCGAAGGCCGACTCGGGAGGGCGCAGAAAATTACACGAAGGTGACTTTAAGTTTGGAAAACGCAAAAAAACTGACTTGGGTCAGCGCCGCCCCAGCCCCACCCAGCCTTACCAGCCAAGAGACCCTCCAAGGTCGCCTTTCTGGGAGCCAAGAAGGGCGCACAATGGCGGACATTGAGGGAGACCCGAGGGGGCCAATTTCTCCATCACCCCCCCCCCCAAAACCCACTCCAAGGGCAAGCTGTAAGAACGGGTGGCCGCGCCAAGGAAGAGGCCAGGAAGAGCACCCTAGGATGGGTGCGCCCGTTTGAACCCCCGACGCCTCGCATTTCAACAGAGCGATCCTAGGCGAGTTTACTCAGTTGCAAGTCCACGGGATTGGCTCGCAGCTCAGCACGGCTCAGGCTGCAACTCTGGGGTCTACATTTGCATGTTGTTAATTTAAAAAACCCCACTTCTTAAAATATCCCCCCCCCCCCCAACTTCTTCAGACTTCCAATGAAATAAAACTAATTCGGATCTCGAACGTGGCTGCGGGAAGGGAAACGCAGAATGGCGGCATCTCAGGGGGGGTGTAAGGGGCTCGATTCTAGTAGGATTTTTTTAAAAAGCCTTTTGCTTTGCAAAACCCCTCTGTTCAAACCTGGGGGATCCTCCAAGCGCTGGGAATGTTTACATATTTTAGGAGGCAACTTAATTCCGGATTCACTCCGGAGTAAACTCGGCGGCCTAGCGGAGGGGCCCCTCTCCGCTGAAGTTTCCTGGGAATCGGGTCATAGGCCTGCGGCCCCATTCGCAACCCTTTTACGCAGGAGTAAAGCACCTTTGGGATGGTGTCTTTGGGAAACGGTCTAGCCGAGAGCGCTTGGATTCTTTGCTCCGAAGCGAAGTCAGCGCGACTCCGTCTTCTTCCCCGAGGTTCTGCAGCCGGTTCGAGGAAACGAGATGGCTCGGACCACATTTTGCCAAGCAGATTTGGGTTGGCGGAACCGAGTCCAGCCGACCCCGATAGGCCCCAACCACGAAAACCACTATTGACAGGCGAAACTTTTGAATACAAAGCTGGGAATCCAGTTCCGTCGAGTGCTACGTCCAAGGGTGCAAAGGATCGCGGCCAGCTGGAAGGGCGAGAGTCCCACGAATCCCCAAACTTATGCCTGCTTTCAAACGCTCCTGGGTTTAATTCCGCCTCCCCCTTCACGCGTCTGGGTTGTGACCCCCCCCCCCCCAATCCGCCCTCTCCCCAAACTTTTTCCTGATCCGAATCCTTTGACGGCTGGGCCGAGACAAGGCGAAGTTTGAAAAGCCCCACATATTTACGGTCGCCCTTAATGTTGATTTATCCCTTTCATTCCCAACTCAGTTTGGCCGGGCTGCGCTTTGGAAAAAATAAAAATCCAGGAACTTGGCCGCATTTTGTCCCTCTGCCCGGAAGGGAAGAGGAACTGGGGGGCAGAAGAAAGACCCAAAGGAGCCTTATTAGGGGCAGAAGAAAGCCCCAAACGCGCCCTGTTCTCTGGATCCGAGAACGCCCTGCAATATCCTCTCAGCCCACCCTATCCGCGTGATTTTACGCAACAGTCTGCAGGCTACCCAAGGGGGCTTACTCGCCGGGTAGCCTGAAAGGATCGGGGCCTTAAAATACACCTTTCCAAAAGCAGAGCATTTTCCCCTCCCCCAAAATGCTTTTCTGCCTCCCCTCCCCCAATACGGCTCAGAAATTAAAAAGATAAAGTAAGAAAAGATACATGAGAAACTGTGGTTATTTTAAAAGAAATTAAATCTGTGCTTGAATAGACCCAGAAGGGGATTCCCGCGATTCCGTTCGGATTCGAACGGATGCCAAACCGAATCGGCCTCGCCAAGGTCTGACTCCGGAACAAACACGCTTTGGGATCGCTTTAGCCTCTTGGGGAGAGAGGACTCCCCCTCCCCAATTCCTTTGCAGCCAGTCCTCCCTTACCTTTGGTTGGATCGTGGCCTCAAGGAGGTATTTGTCCGCAGGGCTAACTAAATGCGGAGGGGTTTTTCCCCCCTTTTTAAATTCTGGAAAGGGGGAATAAAATAATAATAATATTTTTTTGTGGGGGGGGGGGGGTTTCAGGGCTCCTTCCACAAACAGAAGGACAAAACTGGGGAAAGGGACCAAAAAGAGGAAAATTCCGTGAGGTTTTTCTTTGGGGTTTTTTTGGTCCACAGCTGGAAACTTTTTTTCCCAACTTTTCCCCCTCTTCCAACAGACACGCAAAGAAAAGAAAACGACACCTTCGGGCAATAAACTGTCTGCAAAATACTCCCCATTTTTTTTTGCCACGGTTTTAAATCACTCTCTGGCCAACCCCAGGAGAGACCCCCCCCCCTGCCCCCAATCCCGGCTTTTAGGGTTTTCCTCTGCGAAAAAAGGTAGAGGCGCAGGAAACCAGCACGCGTGTCCAAAGGGTGTCCAGAGAGTTGCTTTTGTACCTGGGCGCACGTGGGAAAAGTTGGGGGTCGAGGGACAGAAAGAAAGAGGAAAATCAAGGGGTTGCCCCCCCAGGTTTATAGTCATCTGGAGAATAAGGAGAACAATGCGGGGAAAAAGATAAGTATTTGGCCTCTCCAACAAACATCCCAATATGAACCGATCAACTATTCAGATTAAATGATCCACAATTATTTCTGCCTAGCGGGCTGCGAGGCGAGGCGCTCCAAATTCTTCCAAACGCAATAAATGTAGTTGTAAGTGAAGTATGGAGGACAAAACAAAACAGCTTCCAATCGACTGATCTGTTGGGGTTCTTTCTTAAAGGGAACTCTGCGCTTGTCCCACCCTCGCTTTGGGCTTTTCCAACCCCCTGTCCCGTTTTGCCTAGAAACAGATTTTTACTTACCAGTCGGGGTCGCTTATCCTGGGTCCGCACAAATCCAACAAGGGCTGCTTTTTCTTTCCTTCTCACCCCACTACCCCAAATCTTTAATTTAAAAGGCGTGGGAGTTGGGGTGGGGGACACCTAATAACTGGTTTTGCCTGCGGACCTTCGCAAAAAGACGAGGCTTTTTCAAAACACCCCCCCCCCCAATGGTCCTTTATGGGTCAATTTTGGTTTTTTTTTTTAAAAAAAACAAATCAAGAGTTTCCCTCTTCACCCCCACCCCCACCCCAACCCCATGAAAGTGAATGGAAACCCCTCCACTCGCTCCCACCCGTCACGTGGTACAGAAATTGGGACCAGAAACAGAGCTGAAAAAGTCAACTCTGCTCAGCCTCTTAATGAACCATTTTGGCCCTGATCTTAAATATATATGTATGCATGTATATATATGTGTATGTATGTGTACTATACACAGGAACCAGATGTCTAGAATTCTATCGGTATGGAGAACGAGGAAGAGGAAGGATACCTTTGAATGGTAAGAGCAGCGTCCCTCTTTAGCATTCGCTTAACCAGAGGTAGAAACGAACCAGAATCCAGAGAAGGCTAAGAAAGAACCGCTGACCGGCGCGTCACGTGTGAACGGTCACTCGGATCTGATTCTCCCGCACCTTCCAATCCAGACGTGAAGAACCCAACGCGTGTTATCGAAACCCTCTGCTGCGCTCAGTCTTAAAGGGTTAATTCCAGGCGGCCGCCTCCTCCGGGCGCAGGTCGGCTCCAGGGGGAACCAAACACGTGTCTTTGACCGATCTCATCCAGACGTGATCCGCTCATCCGGATCCCGCCAGGGGCAACAGTGGAAGAGATGGTGGGATTGATCCAGAAATGGGTCTTGGGGCTCCTTTCCAGAGCAGAAATTGTACATTGTGGCCTGTGGTTGTATTTGTCTGGAAGGTGTGTGTGTGTGTGTGGGGGGGGGGGGGGGGCGCCTGCAGACTTACTCGCAAGGTACTCTGGAGAGGGTGAGATTTACTCGCGAGTAGGTCTGGGAGTTGGGGACAGCAGCAGGGCGAAGGTGTTTTAGGCGCTTAGGTCGCAGTTGTCCAGATAACACAGTTATATTACAATAGCGTTAAAGATTACAATTATATTATTACATTTCTATTAAGTCCCATTGCAACAATGTTCAATTGTATCCGTGAATTCTGTAACGTCTGGATCAGTTAGTCGCGGGTGGCGGGGCGGGGGGGGGGTTTCCTTTCATTTCCCAAGACCCCCCAAACCGTCTGATTTTTCCAGTTTAGTTTAGTTTCTTTAAAAATAAGGAACCCTTTCCTGTCCTATTTTTTGGAAGGGGGAAAAACCCCTCCCCGTTACATTTAAATGAGTCAGAAGCCAGAGAGGGAAGGAAAAAAGGTGTAGTGGGAAGAGAGGGGGCATTTGGACGCCCCCCCAAGCCCCCAAAATGATCTCTTCTGGGGTGGGGGGGAAGATGGGTCTCTTGGACCCCTGAGAAGGATGCGCTGTTCTTCGCATTTGTCCTAAACTCAATTCCTCCCCCTTCCAAAGCGCTCAAGGTAGCAAATGAATTGAGGGGGGGGGGGCTTTGTTTGTTTGTTTGCTTGCCTGCTTGTTGCAAGAAGGCTGGTCTGCCCCCCCCCCCCCCCAGCCTGTCTTTTCAGCCTCTCACCTGGACAGCCAGGCTCGGGGCGCCTTTTCCAAGGGGGCCTCGCGCCTGCAGTCCCCGCGCGGGGCTGCAGCCGGCCAAACCCCCACGAAGGGGGTCGAAAAGGGCGCCTTGGACCCCCAGCGCCAGAACCCACGGCGGCCTGCTCGCCTCCCGGGCCGCGTTCACACGTGTATTACTAGGATGCACCTTGAATTTGGAGATTCTGGTACCTTCTTCTGCAGAGGATGAGGATGGTTATTGTGGTTGCTGGTTGTGGTATCGTTATCGATGATGACAAGGACGACGACAACAACAGCTTACTGCTACTGATGATGGTGGTATCAAAATACCTTGGAAGGCACTGGAACCAGCTACACGTTGATAACATCTCCATCCTCTGAAGATGCCAGCCACAGATGCAGGCGAAGCGTCAGGAGAAAATGCTGCCAGAACACGGACAGACGGCCCAGAAACCCCGGGAAGAACTCGATGGGTATGAAGGCCACCTCCAACTGAAGATATGGCGGCTGGGATATTGTAATAATGGTAATTATAATAATAATGCTGCCGCTGAGAATAATAATAGCCAAAAACCAGCTAAGGAACTGGCAGATGTAATGTTAAACAAAATTTAATAATAATAATAATAATAATAATAATAATAATAATAATATAAACATCATGCGCATGAATACTACACCAATACATTACAACTTCCTAGGCCTCTGGGTGAGGCTCGAATTGTAATGACGGCCAACAACCAACTAAAGATCTGGCAGCTGTGAAATCTGTATGCTAACAACAATAATAATATGTAATATGTAATAGCGCAAATAATAATAATATTAATAATAATAATAATAATAATAATATGTAATAATGTAAACATCCTTCCCCGATTACATCCCACAGCATCCTATAGGCCCCTTGCTTCGGCTGATGGTGACGTGAATAACACCGACAAGTGATACCTGGCTGCCGTGTATTTGTAATATGTAATACAATAATAATAATAGCTAATATAAAACTTTTTTATCGCTGCGAATACTACCAATACGACCTACGAGAAAGGCCTCTGGGTGAGGCTCGAATTGTAATGACGGCCAACAACCAACTAAAGATCTGGCAGCTGTGAAATCTACAATAACAACAACAACAATAATAATAATAATAATAATAATAATAATAATAATAATAATAATAATAATATAAACATCCTTCCCCGATACATCACAACATCCTAGGCCCCTTGCTTGCGGCTTGATGGTGACGTAGACCAACACCGACAGTGATACCTGGCTGCCGTGTATTTTGTAATAATAATAATAATAATAATAATAATAATAATAATAATAATACACCGATACATTACAACTTCCTAGGCCTCTGTGTGAGGCTCGAATTGTAATGAAGGCCAACAACCAGCTAAAGATCTGGCAGCTGGGAAATCTACAGTAATAATAATAATAATAATAATAATAATAATAATAATAATAATAATAATGTAAACATCCTTCCCCGATTACATCCCACAACATCCTATAGGCCCCTTGCTTCGGCTGATGGTGGCAATGAATAACACCGACAATTGATACCTGGCTGCCGTGTATTTGTAATAATAATAATAATAATATGTAATAATAATAATAATAATAATAATAATAATAATACACGATACATTACAACCCTAGGCCTCTGTGTGAGGGCTCGAATTGTAATGAAGATATTATCCTTCGAGATCTGGCAGCTGGAAATCTACAGTAATATGTAATAATAGTATGTATTAATAATAATGTATATGTAATAATAATAATGATGATGATGATGATGATGATGATGATGATGATGATGGGATCCGCATGAATACTCCACCAATACATTACAACGGCCTAGGCCTCTGGGTGAGGCTCGAGTTGTAATGAAAGGCCAACAACTTGCTAAAGATCTGGCAGCTGTGATATTAAACAAAATTAAATAATGATACAAATAGTTTCCCGGTTCCTTGGCTCGTCTTGGAAAGTGTTCTCCCGCCTAAGGGAGCAAACCCCTTTGAACTAGGTGGGAATTGCGGCTGAGGAAGTTTGCACCACCCCGACCTTTCTCCGCGCGACCTTTCTCCGCGCGTCCTCTACTCCGCGCTTACTCTTGCGAGTAAGCGGGCGCGCAGGACCGAGGCGCAGTCGGACGGGCGAGTCGCTCGCCCCCGGGCAGGGGCCCTACTCGCCAGGAAGGGGCCGCGGATCGCAGCCTTGAGAGCCCGGCCGCGTTCTCGCTCCTAGCCAACCCCTACTCGGGCCAGTGCGCGCGATCCACCAAGCCGGCAGGGCCGCAGCTTCTCAAGGGCGACTGCAGCACCCTTTTGCAGGTATGAGTTCAAGATCCTTTAAAATTCTTGACCCCCCCCCCTTCCCCTCCCCCAAATAACCCAATGGCCCGTGGTCTGGTGGATCTTGTTCCTAACGTTTCGCCGGCCTCTGTGGCCGGCATCTTCAGAGGTGTATCACAGAGACACGCAAAGAAGTACTCCCTTCTCACTGGACACAGTGAGTAACAGACTTCTCTCTGTGACACACCTCTGAAGATGCCGGCCACAGATGCAGGCGAAACGTTAGGAACAAGATCCACCGGACCATGGGCCACACAGCCCGAAAAACCACCAGAACCAGTTGAATCTGACTGTGAAAGCCTTCGGCAATACATTACGCAAAAGGTTCCCCCCGACCTGGAGCCTTATTTCCGCCAATCGGCATTTTGCACCCTCATTTGGGACTCCCCCCCCCCCACAAATCAGTCACCAAAAAGGAGATCTGGTCTCTTCTGACCCCTTCCGCACATGCACAATAACGCACTTTCAATCCACTTTCAGTGCACTTCACAGCTGTGCGGAAAAGCAAAATCCACTTGTAAACAATTGTGAAATTGGACTGAAAGTGCATTATTCTGCTTGTCCGGATAGGGGCCAGATGTCCAGACTAAAGAAACCTTTTGTGAAAACTGGGCAGGTAGTTCCGAATGGGCAGGGAAGACGGGAAATTGGAAAGAGTGTCAGACTGCTGTGTCTGAAGTGGTTTTTTTTAAAATCTAAGCGTCATGCAAGGTTCGTTTTTTTTTAACCAAACCTAAAGGGCACGATCCCGCCCAAGTTAAGCCTAGGTCACTGGTGGCGAACCTTTTCGAGACCGAGTGCCCAAATTGCAACCCAACACCCACTTATTTATCGCAAGGTCCCAACACGGCAATTTAACCTGAATACTGAGGTTTTAGTTTAGAAAAAACGGTCGGCTACGAGGCGTGCGTTACTCGGGAGTAAGCTTAGTGGTAGTCAGTGGCTTTGCTTTGAAGCAGCCGTGCAACTCTTCCAACGGGAATCGCGACCCTAGGAGGGTTTTCTCAGAAGCAAGCCCCATTGCCAGCAACCGAGCTTACTCCCAGGTAAAGGATCGCGCTTTAGTTCTCTGCATGAAAATCAGTGGGGTTTAACAGTGCTTAACAGGGTTACCTACACTGCTTCCCCAAAACTAGGTCTTAGGTTTAATGCTAATAATCGAGCCCAGCGGCCCAGGCCAGCCTAGATGTGTGTGGGGGGTGGGGGTGGGGGGGCGACTCGGTTTGCACGTGCCCACGGAAAGGGCTCTGAGTGCCACCTCTGGCACCCGTACCATAGGTTTGCCACCACTGGCCTAGGTCATAAAGGAGGGAAATGGACCCAGAAACAAAGGGTATGATCCAGCTGCTTTAACATCTGCTGGGCCAGGAGTTGACTCCTCCCTCCCCTTGTGGAGAAGTTTGTTTTGTGGTTGTTTTAAATAGCCTTTAAATAACCCTAACCCTCCCCCCACTCCAGTTTTCCGGTTTTCTTAATTGATTGTATGGTTAAATCGAGGGGGCGATTTCTATGAACAGGCAGTTTCCCCTGAAGTAAATCCCACTGAGTCCAACGGGATTCCTCTCCCACCTAAGTGTGCCCTGGGGGGGGGGGTACTTCTGCAACAGGATCCCATGAACCCTCTACCCTGAAGCAAGTGGGGCTTCTTTTCCGACCTGGCCTCCGCTTCCTGGCCCGAAACCTAATTGCATTTACTTTCTGAAATGATGCATTCCCACCCAAGGTCATCCCAAACACAACCCCCAGACCTTGGACTCTGTTCCTAAAAGACCCTTTGGCTCCTTCCGCACATGCAGAATAATGCCCTTTCAAACTGTTTCCAGTGCTCTTTGAAGCTGTGCGGAAGAGCAAAATCCACCTGCAAACAGTTGTGAAAGTGGTTTGAAAACGCATTATTTTGCATGTGCGGAAGGGGCCTTTGATTTTGTCTCCCCCAATCCAAGGAGCAAAAGACACAGCCACCTTGATCCTCTGATCCCTTGTTTTAAATGGGGGAGATTTATTAAAAAAATAATTTATTTTATTCATCTAATTTTGACACCCTTGCTTTTTAAAAGGAGAACCCCAGGAGATATATCTTGGAGCAATTAACATCGCTTGGCATTAGAAGAAGAAGAAGAGTTTTGGATTTATATCCCCCCCTTTCTCTCCTGTAGGAGACTCAAAGGAGCTGACAATCTCCTTGCCCTTCCCCCGTCACAACAAACACCCTGTGAGGGAGGTGGGGCTGAGAGAGCTCCAAGAAGCTGTGACTAGCCCAAGGTCACCCAGCTGGCGTGTGTGGGAGTGCCCAGGCTAATCGGAATTCCCCAGATAAGCCTCCACAGCTCAGGCGGCAGAGCTGGGAATCAAACCCGGTTCCTCCAGATTAGATACACGAGCTCTTAACAACCTACGCCACTGCTGCTCTTAGGAGAATAGTACGAGTCCTTTGAGCTCAGCCTTCTGTGCGCAGGTTTTGGGATGGTATAAATTCAAACTTTATATCATCACACCTGCTGGTGCATTTCCTCTCTTGCAGACTCCAAAGCGCAAAGAAAGACTTGGGTCTCCTCATTCCAACCAAACATCCCCCCATGAGTTCTATTTTAGTTGCCCAATCAAAGTCCACCTTAGCTCTGGTCGCAAACTTTTAATTTTTATACCAGCTTTTACCAACTGTTTCCCAGATTTTCAAGGGCAGGGGAGGTGGAGAAAGAAAATTATTGAAGAGCAAAAGAGACATTTTAATCTTCTGATTTCACCAGTGGCAAACGACCAGATGGATTTCTTCTTGAATGCTTTAAGGTGCGTAAGAGTCCAATGAGAAAACTTCTAGAAAAATGACTCCCTTCCCCAAGATACTATGAAATATGAAGGCCATTCATGTATCCAGAACAAGGAGTATTAAAGTCTACCTGTTAAGGTCCATACGGCTGTCCCTATATCTTGTAGAAGTGAGTTCCATAAATTAGCTATATCTTGAGTGTCAACTTATGGAACTTCCGGTGCTGTGGTTAAGAGCAGTGGACTCTTATCTGGTGAACTGGGTTTGTTTCCCCACTCCTACATTGCTACTGGGTGACCTTGGGCTAGTCACAGTTTGTTCAGAACTCTCTCAGCCCAACCTGCCTCACAAGGTGTCTGTGATGGGGAGAGGAAGGGAAGGAGTTTGTAAGCCGCCTTGCAGGAGAAACTCCTCCTCCTCCTCCTCCTCCTCCTCCTCCTCCTTCTTCTTCTTCTTCTTCACACCCAGCTGCGTTAAGCGGCTAAAATCCCATTGCCAAAGATTTTCTTCTTCTCTACACCATTCATCAGTTCCCTAATAACTATGATGTCCTTTCTAACTACAGTATTATTTTTGTAAAGTACATCTCCCCCTCTTTGAAGAAGGCTCCTTGAAGAGTTGAAAAAAAAAACCCATGTCTGTTAAAAGTTTTCTTTTCAAGTTTTTTTTTAAAGCGAAACCACGTCTGCTATGTAAACAGAGAAAGTGAGTGTTTGTACAAAAAAACTGTCAGAACGCACCCCTTTGAACTTTTCTCTTCAGATGCTCTGGGAAGGACGGAAGGAGAGACGGAGAAAGAGCGAAATAAATGACCCACACAGTCTGCAAAGCGGGCCGGCCTATTACAGTCATTATGGTGAAATAAATCGGACCAAACGAACAACTGCCCAAAATTCTCCTTTTCCCTTGAAACTATAGACTGTAAAGGACCAGTAAGCAACAGGACTTAAATAACAGAGGAAAATGGGGAAGGTGAGCAGAGAGGTGAAAACTATGCCCCCCTCCTAGTGTTACTAATTCTATTGAAACTGTTTGCAGAATGTCTGTGCATGTCTGTATGGCACTTAGCACTTACCTCTGGTTGCCCCTTAGGTGAAACCTGACAACACCCTGGACGCGTGTGAACTATAAAGCTGCTCTGCTTACTGTCCTATATGCAGAGGTGGGATCCAGCAGGTTCTCACAGGTTCCCAAGAGTGGGTTACTAATTATTTGTGTGTGCCGAGAGGGGGGTTACTAATTGGGTCCGCTTTCCCATCTCCACGCCCTCGCCTCCCCGAGAGGCACACTGCCTTTGAACGTGAAGGTTCCATATAGCAATTGTGACTAATAATGTAACTCCCTGAACTGGGTTAATCCCTTTCAGGTACTGCAATTCATTGATTCTCAGCCTTTAAATTTACCTTTATCATTCTATCAAAAGAACCTGTGTGTTCCACGTTCATTGCTGTGTTCCAGATTTGTGAGTTAGGGCATTTCCTATAATGTGATGATAGGATTTAGAAAGCTAGTACCTGGTGCAAAAAAAAATTTTTTTGGGGTTGATTTGGGGGGGGGGTTGATGGATTCAATGATATTTGATGGTGGAAGTAACAACCTTGAGTGCATTCCACACAGCCCGAAGGCGATGGAGCCAGACCATGGCCGGAGACTTTTATCTTCTTCGCGGGAGATGAGAGCACCTCTGTTCCCATGGGAAGCAGGAAGGGGGGATGGGGTGACTGGTATTATAACCTGTGCTTCTGGCGGGAAGTGTCATTCCTGCCACTGCGTGTACTTGAGCTTTCTAAGATGTCTTAATAAATGGACTTTTACTCCCAAAGCCTTTTATTTCTGCGTCTATGGAATTCCTTACAGGTGGGGTGGCTGCCCATGGGGGGGCATCCAACTCAGGTTTTGCCCAGGGCTCAGGTTTGCCTAGGTACGCCTCTGCCCCCTTTGCTGGGGTGGGGCTGGCGAGGGAACCTGTTACTAAAATTTTTGGATCCCACCACTGCCTATATGGCCTGTGTTGATATCTTATATTTCCAGCATATCTTTTGTTCAACCAGTACTTAATGTTTACAAAATCTGCAGGCTTTGGAATGACGGGGAACTCTTTCATTAGAAAGAGGGTGGTCCCTGATCACCGGGTTATTCTGAAAGAGTCCCTTTAGCATTTGAAAGGGAAGTGTTTTCGTCTACAGGCCTACTGCAAGACTCCTTCCACACCTGCAGAATACTGCACTTTCAATCCACTTTCGCAATGGTTTGCAAGTGGATTTTGCCGTTCGGCCCAGTAAAATCCAGCTGCGAAGTGCATTGAAAAGCGCATTATTCTGCATGGCTCATTCCGCACATGCAGAATAACGCACTTTCAAACTGCTTTCAGTGATCTTTGGAGCTGTGCGGAATGGCAAAATCCACTTGCAAACAGTTGTGAAAATGGTTTGAAAATGCATTATTTTGCGTGTGCGGAAGGGGCCCAAGAGCACAATTTAAGAGATTCGTCCTTGCTCACCTACAGCGTCAGAATTTTCTCAGAGGTGACAACAGTGTCAGAAAAGGTTTTTTGTATGCACAGAAACTGACCGTTCCCTGCATAAACCCTTCAGGGTGTACGATTTTACACCAGTAGATGAAGAGAGGGGCTAGCAAAAAGAAACTGCAGGTTCCTAATTGTTGTGGATTCGTTTGTAAGGCCGCCTTAGTGAAATCAGTGGCCCCTTCCACACAGGCAAAATAATGCGTTTTCAAACCACTTTCGCAACGGTTTGCAAGTGGATTTTGCCATTCCGCACAGCTTCAAAGAGCACTGAAGTTCAGGCTCTGCGCTTACGCCAAAGTGGAACTCACTGAAGCCCTTAAGCGGGGCGAACTGGTTAAGTTAGAACGGGAAAAAAGCGCTGCTTTGCATGCGCACCAAGATGCATTGACTCGCAAGGAGAGGGAGCTGGCTGCGTTGGAGAGGAACTAAGGAGGCAGCAGACCAGGGGGGTCCCAAGTTGGAGTCTATGCTGTTACTGGAATCATGCGGTGCCAGGGGCCGCGTACCTGGGTCCTGCCACCCAAACGCCAGCTGCACCGCCAGCGCCCGATTCCGAGCCCCGTACAACAGCTGCCTGCCCAACCTGCTCAACCAGGCGCAACCACCTCCCCAGCAGGCGCCTAGAGCCGTCGAGCGGGGCTACTATATCGCCCCGATACCAGCCCGCTTTTGATGGGACCGGGCTTCCAAAACTTCCTACTTCATCTCTTGCAACTCGAAGTGCCCGCTTGGAAGACTACTTGATGATCTATACCCGGTCTGAACGCTGAAAAAATACGGGACATCGGCTCCAGGGGTCCTGGATGGGGCAGCAGCCGACTGGTTACGTGGACTGTTTTGGGATTTTGCAGGATGAGGGACTCTGCGCACAGTGCCCGCATTCCTCCAAAGCGTTAAGAAGCTGGCATTTTCAAGATCCCAGGCGAGAATGAAGCTATTCGCACCATCAAAACCATCCAGCAAGGCAAACCGCCGTTTGCAGAATTTGTCCGTGAATTTCGATGCGGCGGCTGCTCCTAACTTCCTCCTGGAAGTGGCTCTGAACAGGCATGAAAATCACGAATACTTCTCGGATGCTGTGGACAGCAAACTCACGATGAAAGCGGTGTTTTAATTCAGTTCCTCGTACTCATTGCAGATTGGATCCAGTTAGGTCTCAGAAGTGGCATCTCGTTTGGAGATCACGGCTTCGGCCAAAGAGGGAGGCCATGCGCCCTAAAACCACTACTGTGTCCACTCCAAATCAAGCCCAGCCCGGCTCCTACCGGAAACCACCTCTGAGCGCCGTGCGCCGACTTAAGGGTTGTGTTCCTTTACTGCGGAGGCCAGGTCATCTAGCGCCAGCGCTGTCCCAGAAGCAAAACCAACCGCTCAACTCAAGCGCACTCCATGCGGGCCAAACCACCCATCAGCCCAGGTAGTCAGGGCCGCCTCCCACTGGCTTCGTCTAAAAAAGCGGTGACCGAAGGCATAACCCAGAGGAGGGAAGCAGCTGTTTGCCTTTCTTCAGCCACCATGGACATGGGTTCGACTCCTGACGCGGTGAGTGAAGGCAGCTCCCATTACTGTTCAAGCATTCCTGGCCAACCCCGCTTAAACACATTCTGCGCATTATAGCCTTCAGCCCTTGTGGATTCCGGCTGCTCCCACTGCTTAATGCGGCCCCAGGTGGCAGAAGGAGCTAGGTCTAGGGATCGAATTCCCCTGGCTAAGCTTCCATACCATTCCACTCCAGATGATGGACCGGCAGCCCCTCGGAAAACTGAAGGACCGGCCCAGTACAAAACACAGCCGGTTCTACTCCTCCGTTCGCGCCGACCATTGGGAGAAAAATTAGTTTCATTTTGGCGCCGGTATTCAAACACTCCATAGTTTTGGGCATGCCTTGGATTTATTGTTACATGAACCAAAATTCATTTGGAAAGAAAGGATATAGAATTCACTGGACCCTCCTGTGGTGAACACATGAATTGGGAAGAAAACCCAGCGTCTCCTGACACACACCCCTCTCTTGGCATCCTCAGTGATTGCTCCCGATTCTATTGACATCCCACCTGCATATCAGGATCTAGCCAGAGTTTTCAGGAGCAGGAATCGCGATCAGTTGCCACCTCACAGAGACACTGACTGTAAAATTGTCATACAACCAGGGGCACAACTACCCAAGGGTGAGAATCTACGCGCATGTGAGTCCCAATGAGGAGAAGGAACTTCGTGCCTTCTTAGATAAGAACCTTGCTCGCGGGTTCATCACGGCCGAGGCTACCAAACACACACACGCTGCTCCGTTTTGTTTGTCAAAAAGAAAGATGGGTCTTCTGGCTTTGCACAGATTATCGAGGTCTCAATCACGGTCTCCCTGTCAATAAATATCCTTTGCCTTTGATCAAAGGACCTTTTAGATGCACTTTCGGCAAAGGGCGCATTTTACTAAATTGGACTTGAGAGAAGCTTATTACAGAGTCAGAATTGCTGAAGGATATGAACACCTGACTCGCGCTGTTAACTTACAAAGTTTGGACAATTTGAATATTTAATAATGCCATTCGGGTTAGAAGTGGGGCCCCGGAGCTTTCATGGCCCTTATCAAGCGAAGTTCTCCATGATTTACTGTACAAAGGGAGTGGTTGTAGCATACTTAGATGGCGTTTTAATTTACTTTCGCAAACTATGAGAAGAGGGCATTGAAATATTGGTTCGAGGAGGTATTAAAAGCGCTTGGCTTGACAACTCTCTCTTTGCCAAACTCTCCAAATGCTGTTTTCATCAGACCTCCATTGACTATTTGGGTTACTTTATCTCTCCCGCGGGCTTAGAAATGGATCCTGCTGTAAAAGTGAAGCAGTCCTCCAATGGCCTGCCCCACCAACCGCAAAGAACTCCAGTCGTTTCTTGGTTTTATAATTTCTATCGTGATTTTATACCCCAATTTGCTGAACTGACTCTCCCTCTCACAGACCTCTCTTCGCTACTAAAGGTAAAGATCCACTGTCCGCTAAGCCCGGGCCCCTTTTCTGGTCTGAGAAATGTCAAACAGCCTTTCAACTATTAAAATCTCGCGTTTACCACCGAACCTATCCTAAAGCACCCTGAGCCCGGATCTCCCGTTTGTGGTTCCACGTGGACGCCTCCGGACAAAGCGGCTTTGGGGCAGCCCTGTTGCAGAAAAAAAAAATAAAGATGGTAGACTGGTTCCGTTATTGTATTTATCCTAAAAAAATTCTCTGCGTGCGAACTCCAAGCTGGACTGTGGGAGACAAAGGGAGATCGCTGGCCATCAAAGCAGCACTCTCCACTTACGCCATTGGCTGGAGGGCTAAACACCCCTTTCAAGTTTGGTCGGATCATAAAAACCTGGCAGCTCTTTCCACCCCTCAAGATGTCCGCAAAACAACTTCGTTGGGCGATTTCTTTCTCTCGTTTCTCTTTTACAGTTCATTTTTTCCCTGGAAAAACCAACAAACTGGCTGACGCAGCTCGCGCGCCTACCAATTCGAGGGTGGGAATGCCCCTTCAATGGAGACATTCCACGCACTGTTCTTACCCCTCCCAGTTGGGGTTGGCTGTCACCGATCTCAAGCGTCCTTCTCCTCCACCCCGTTCCCAGTCCTCGTCTCTCCTTTCCTCGCGAGGGTGGAGGAGTATGCGGAGGGCTGCATGAAGCCTCCAGCGGCGAAGGAGACTCCCAATCATGCGTTTGGAGAATGGAGTTTGGCGGAGGGGAATGTTGGTAACGATGCCTCCCCCCCTCCGCCAAGCAAGTTCTTGAAGCTTGCCACGAGTGCCCGTTCAGCTGGACATTTTGGCTTTTGAAAACTCTGCACTTAGCCCGCCTTACGGCAGTTCTGGTGGCTGGCGCCATGCTTTCAAAGACATTGAAGGCATACATTAAAGGCTGCTCGGTTTGTGCAGAAGCCAAAACCATCCCGGGAAAGCCCCATGGACTGTTGAAACCTCTCCCGGTAGCTTCCGCCCTTGCAGGAAGTCATCTCCATGGATTTTCATTACAGATTTGCCCGAAGTCATGGCAATACGGGTTTTGTGGAGTGGTGGTAGACTTATTCTCTAAAGCAAGCCCATTTTATTCCATGTGCTGCCATCCCCTCGGCCTCCTAAGTTAGCGGCGGCTGTTTATTCAACATGTTTACCGTCTCCATTTCCGCCCGTTAAGGAGGTCTCCGACCAGCGGCCCCCAATTCATCTCAAAATTCTGGAAAGGCGCTTTTGGGGTTGTTGGGGGCCGCCCGTATCGCCGCCCTACCGCACGTTCAAAGTGACGGCGAAGGACGAGGAGAGGAAAGCCGAACCAGAACCCTAGAGCAGTATTTCACGTTGTTACACCAACTACCACCAAGACAATTTGAGTGCGGAAGGCTTATTCGCTTTTCGGAGTACGCCTACAAACAATGGGCGGTTCATAGTAGTACAAAAGAAACCTTTGAAATTGTATGTCTGGGTCGGCTCCTTCCGCCCGTTGCCACAACTACCGCCAGCTGCTTTGGACCCCCCCGTGAATTTCAACAATGGATTTCATCCTAGCGAGGGATGGGAAATTCGGTCCAGACTGCCTTACAAATCAAACAAAGGACTCCCAAAACTGGCAAAGCGGATAAACACCGCTCAGTTTCCCTCTAGCGTGTGGGCTCCTGGGTGTATTTATCTACAAAAAATCTCAGAGGCGTGCATAAATATTACAAACTTGGCAAGAGATTTGTGGGACCTTTTCAGATTACTAAAGTGATTAATGATGTCACTGCCCGCCTAGATTTCCCTCACTCTCTTAGTAATATCCATCCTGTCTTCCATTTCCAGCTTGCTCAAGGCGAGGCTCCCCTGGCTTCCGATGCCTGTACGACCAGCGGAGAGGCCCCCACCGACTATTATTGATGGCCACAAGCACTCACGAAATTGGACGCTATCCTGGACTCTGCAGCTTTAATCGCAAACGCTTGCAATATTTAGTTTCTTGGGTGGGATATTCCTCTGGGTATAATCACAATGGGTTTATTCCGAAAACATTGGAAGCCCCCACCCTTATTGCTAAGCTTTCCACGGCGCCTTTCATAAACCTGGGGAAGGGGTCTTCTTTAGGGGAGGCAGAGTGTAAAGGAGGATTCAATGATGTTGATGGTGAAGTAACCTTGAGTGCATTCCACAGCCCGGGCGATGGAGCCAAGATGCATCGGCCCGGAGACTTTATCTTTCTTGTGCTGAGATGAAGCCTCTGTTCCCATGGGAAGCAGGAAGGGGATGGGGTGACTGGTATTATTATAACCTGTGCTTCTGGCGGGGAAAGTGTCATTTCCTGCTACTCGCGATGTACTTCTGAGCTTTCCTAAGATGTCTTAATAAATGGACTTTACTCCCCAAAGCCTTTTATTTCTCGTCTATGGAATTCCTTACAGGTGGGTGTGTGCTGCCTCATGGGGCATCCAACTCCAGGTTTTGCCAGGGCTCAAGGTTTGCCTAAAATGCGCCTCTGCCCCCTTTGCTGGGGGTGGGAGCTGGCGAGGGAACCTGTTACTAAAATTTTTGGATCCCACCACTGCTTATATATGGCCTGTGTTGATATCTTCCATATTTCCAGCATATCTTTTTGTTCAACGCCGGTACTTAATGTTTACAAAATCTGCAGGAAAAACTTTTGCGGAATGGCCAGGGTGAACTCTTTCATTAGAAAGAGGGTGGTCCCTGATCACCGAGGTTCATTCCTGAAAGAGTCCCTTTAGCATTTGAAAGGGAAGTGTTTTCGTCTACAGGCCTTCTGCAAGACTCCTTCCACACCTGCAGAATACTGCACTTTAAATCGACTTTTAGCAATGGTTTGCAAAATTGGTTTTTTTTTGCCGTTCGACCCAATGTAAAATCCACGGCTTGCGCAGTGCATTGAAAAGCGCGTATTCTGCATAGCTCGTCCGCTTTATGCAGAATAACGCGCTTTCAAACTGCTTTCAGTGATCTTTGGAGCTGTCTTGAGTGCGCCCAAAATCCACTTGACCAACTACAGTTGTGAAAATGGTTTTGAAAATGCATTATTTTACGTGTGCTTGGAAGGGGCCCAGAGCTTTAATTTAAGAAGATTCCCGTCGCTTGCTCACCTACAGCGTCAGAATTTTCTCCAGAAGTGACAACAGTGTCAGAAAAGGTTTTTTATGCGCAGAAACTGACCGTTCCCCTGCGTAAACCCTTCAGGGTGTACGATTTTACACCAGTAGATGATTTGAAAAGTGTCCATTATTCTGCGTAATGTGAATAGGCCTTTGATTTCCATGCCTTATTTTATTCTCTTCCTTCCACCCACTCCCCATCCATCCTTTCCACCCAACCTATTCCTTCCATTCTTTCCATTCCATGCAGAACAAGCTTTCCATCTCCTACACACACTGTCCACTTACTGATTTGTCTTTCTTTGGCTATCTTCTGGGGCTCTGTATTTTGTGTCCATGTCCTTCATTTTTCTTCCTCCATTCCTTTCCACCATTCCTTTACCACTGCTTGTTCCATTCCACTATTCATGGGATTTCTCCTTTCCACTTCTTTCTGTCGTTCTGTCTACAGAGGCTTCTCCTGCTGTCATCCTTCCTCTCCATTCCTTTCCACTGATTTCATTCATTCCATCCCATAATATTCTGTTCAAGTGTATGTATGTGTTGCCATTATGCTGGGCTGTGTGCTGTGTCCCTTCGGCTCCAGTACTCCTTATCCGTTCTCTTCTGGCTTCTTCACTGTGATCTGTCACATCTTCCACCTGGTGTTCCGTGTATTCTGTCCATGTCCTACATTAAGTGTCTACTTTCCTTCAGCCTGATTCCTTCCTGGGGATTCACCTGTGTCCTTTGTGGGTCCTTCCTTCCTTCCTTCCTTCCTTCCTTCCTTCCTTCCTTCCTGATCATGCCTTCCTTCCTTCCTTCCTTCCTGATCATGCCTTCCTTCCTTCCTTCCTTCCTTCCTTCCTTCCTTCCTTCCTTCCTTCCTTCCTCCCTCCCTCCTCCTCCTCTCATTTCTCCCTCCCCTCTCATTTCCTCCCTCCCTCCACTCCATAGCTCGCTCCACTCCCTCATTCCTCCACTCCTCCTTCCCTCTGTTCCTCACTCCTCCTCCTCCACTCCTTCCCTCCCTCCCTCCCTCCCTCCTTCCTTCCCTCCCTCCCTCCCTCCCTCCCCCTTCCTTCCTTCCTTCCTTCCTTCCTTCCTTCCTTCCTTCCTTCCTTCCTTCCTTCCTTCCTTCCTTCCTTCCTTCCTTCCTTCCTTCCTTCCTTCCTTCCTTCCTTCCTTCCTTCCTTCCTTCCTTCCTCCCTCCCTCCCTCCCTCCCTCCCTCCCTCCCTCGCTCGCTCGTTCGCTCCCTCCCTCTCTCATTCCTCCCTCCCTCCCTCCCTCATTCCTCCCTCCCTCATTCCTCCCTCCCTCCCTTCCCTCCCTCCCTCCCTCCCTCCCTCATTCCTCCCTCCCTCCCTCCCCTTCCTTCCTTCCTTCCTTCCTTCCTTCCTTCCTTCCTTCCTTCCTTCCTTCCTTCCTTCCTTCCTTCCTTCCTTCCTTCCTTCCTTCCTTCCTTCCTTCCTTCCTTCCTCCCCTGCTGCAAGCTCCTTGGGGCAGGGACACAACTCTTCTTTATGGCTCTCTGCAAACGACCTCAGACATAGGTCTCACTGTAGATATTACGCATTGTTCTCTCCTCTTGTGTAAATAGGCCAGTCATATACAGGAGATATTTAATGGGTTTTTAGCTGTATATGTTGTAAAGTTATGTTGTGCACTGCCCAGAGCCCTCTGGGGGTAGGGCGGTATACAAAACCCAGTAATAAATAATAAAATAAATAAACATATATATTATATTATCCATTTCATCTTAATTTAGGTTGTCTGGAAGGCCTTTAGAGCAACCTTCTCCAAATGTACATAACTGAGATACAAAGAACCGAACAAAGTATAGGATAAGTACGGGGTGGGATATAAAACTAATAAAACAAATGAATAAGTATGTATGCAAAGCTAATGGTCAATTGTGCAAGTAACAGTCTTCCCCAAATATCTCACTGCTTGGTAACAGTGGTACAATTATCAATGCAGAGGTTGACAGGTGTTAACAGACCTTCTCTGCAAAAACCCAGTGGGACGTCAGAGCAGTAGTTAGTAGGTGGGACGTGCATAGGTGTCAAACTCGTGGCCCTCCAGATGTTGTGGACTACAGTTCCCATCATCCCCTGCTTCTTGGTCATGCAGTGTAACAAAATGCGGAAAACACAACACCGTCAAAGTGCAGAGTGGCTGGTGTGGCGTTGGGGATGTGAGGGTTCGACTAGGATCTGGAAGACTCCTGTTCAAACCCCCACTGGGCCAGGCAAGCTTGCTGGGAGACCTTGGGCTAGTCACTCATACACAGCCTAACCTGCCTCGCAGGGTTATTGTGCAGATAAAATGGAGGCAAAGGGAACGATGTAGGCCGCTTTGGGCCCCTGTTGGGGAGAATGGTGGGAAGTATAAGGAAACAAACAACCACAAACCTACAGGGTCATGTCTATGCTCCGAATGTGCATTAACTCAGTCCCATCATCCCCTGCCAATGTGCATTAACCCAGTTGTGTCTATTCTCATCTCTGGCTCATATATTAGACCAGGGTGGCCAAGCTATGGTGCTCCAGGTGTTCATGGACTACAATTCCCATCACCCCCTGCCAATGTACATTAACCCAGTTGTGTCTATTCTCATATGTATTAGACCAGACCAGGTTGGCCAAGCTATGGTGCTCCAGGTGTTCATGGACTACAATTCCCATCACCCCCTGCCAACGTGCGTTAACCCAGTTGTGTCTATTCTCAACTCTGGCTCATATATTAGACCAGGGTGGCCAAGCTATGGTGCTCCAGGTGTTCATGGACTACAATTCCCATCACGCCCTGCCAATGTGCATTAACCCAGTTGTGTCTATTCTCAACTCTGGCTCATGTATTAGACCAGGGTGGCCAAGCTATGGTGCTCCAGGTGTTCATGGACTACAATTCCCATCACCCCCTGCCAATGTGCATTAACCCAGTTGTGTTTATTCTCAACTCTGGCTCATGTATTAGACCAGACCAGGGTGGCCAAGCTATGGTGCTCCAGGTGTTCATGGACTACAATTCCCATCACGCCCTGCCAATGTGCATTAACCCAGGTGTGTCTATTCTCATCTCTGGCTCATGTATTAGACCAGGGTGGCCAAGCTATGGTGCTCCAGGTGTTCATGGACTACAATTCCCATCACCCCCTGCCAATGTGCATTAACCCAGTTGTGTTTATTCTCAACTCTGGCTCATGTATTAGACTAGACCAGGGTGGCCAAGCTATGGTGCTCCAGGTGTTCATGGACTACAATTCCCATCACGCCCTGCCAATGTGCATTAACCCAGTTGTGTCTATTCTCATCTCTGGCTCATGTATTAGACCAGGGTGGCCAAGCTATGGTGCTCCAGGTGTTCATGGACTACAATTCCCATCACCCCCTGCCAATGTGCATTAACCCAGTTGTGTCTATTCTCATCTCTGGCTCATATATTAGACCAGGGTGTCCAAGCTATGGTGCTCCAGGTGTTCATGGACTACAATTCCCATCACCCTCTGCCAATGTGCATTAACCCAGTTGTGTCTATTCTCATCTCTGGCTCAGGTATTAGACCAGACCAGGGTGGCCAAGCTATGGTGCACCAGGTGTTCGTGGACTACAATTCCCATCACCCCCTGCCCATGTGCATTAACCCAGTTGTGTCTATTCTCATCTCTGGCTCATATATTAGACCAGGGTGGCCAAGCTATGGTGCTCCAGGTGTTCATGGACTACAATTCCCAATTGGCCATGCTGGCAGGGGCTGATGGGAATTATAGTCCATGGACATCTGAAGCACCATAGCTTGGCCATCCCTGTATCAGACCAAACAGTTGAAATCTGTTTTTTCCACTTACTTAAAAAAAAGTCCTTCTAGGGCAGTGGTGGCGAACCTTTGGCACTCCAGATGTTATGGACTACAATTCCCATCAGCCGCTGCCAGCATGGCCAATTGGAATTGTAGTCCATAATATCTGGAGTCACAAAGCAAAAATCTCTCTGAAACATCAGAGCATGTTTTGAGGGGGTCTCCAGTAACGCATTCCTACATTTAGAAACCCCTGGGGGTGCCAGCAAGCCTTATATAAGCACCCAGTGGGTGATCTTTTTCATCAATTTCCCATCATCAGAGAGCAGAGGGGGAGAGGCAGGAACAGCTGTCGGGGGGGGGGCGGGGAGAGAAGGGGGAAACACCCAGCAAAAGCCGCCTTTTAAAAATCACTCAGCGCTGTCACACTGTGGGATTTTAATACCTGGTAGTTAATGCTGATTTTCAAAGCCACGCTGCCTTTTCTTTAACAGCTCCACGCACAGTTCAGTCCTGGGGAATAGCTGGCGGTGGAAATTGATGGGATCAGACATCCTGTGAAGATTTAATATTTTTCGAGATGCGATCATTTTCGTTTCCCCTACAAAATTCCCCTTGCTTTCACTTTCTCCCCCCCCCCCCCCCAATGCTATAAAAATACCTTCCAGATCATGAAATCGTAACGCATCGAGGGCCGGAAGACTTTCTCTGCTCAAAGATTTCATTCCCCCACCTGCTTTTAAGCGAGGGAAATAATTTTCTAATGCCCCCAGGTGACCTAATTTTGGAGCCTCGGGGTCTCTTTCTGACCAGTACAACATCTGCTTCACACCGAGCTTCGATTCAGAACCAACTGCCTTGGCAGTGGCGTAGGAGGTTAAGAGCTCGAATATCTAATCTGGAGGAACCGGTTTGATTCCCCGCTCTGCCGCCTGAGCTGTGGAGGCTTCTCTGGGGAATTCAGATTAGCCTGTACACTCCCACACATGCCAGCTGGGTGACCTTGGGCTAGTCACAGCTTCTCGGAGCCCTCTCAGCCCCACCCACCTCACAGGGTGTTTGATGTGAGGGGGGAAGGGCAAGGAGATTGTAAGCCCCTTTGAGTCTCCTGCAGGAGAGAAAGGGGGATATAAATCCAAACTCTTCTTCTTTTGAAAGTTAGGTTACACTGTGCAGACTTGGACCATGCTAGGGCTGGGTCTTTGTGGTAAAACAAATATTCCCTCCTTTTCCACCCACACCGGGAAGCATAATCAATGGAACCACACAGAGACAGTTGCAAGACTACCCCCACCCCCCAAATTTCACCTTAGAAGGTGGGTGAACCATTCATTGTTCTTCAAGGAGCAGCAGTGGCATAGGAGGTTAACAGCTCGTGTATCTAATCTGGAGGAACTGGGTTTGATTCCCAGCTCTGCCGCCTGAGCTGTGGAGGCTTATCTGGGGAATTCAGATTAGCCTGTACACTCCCACACACGCCAGCTGGGTGACCTTGGGCTAGTCACAGCTTCTCGGAGCTCTCTCAGCCCCACCTACCTCACAGGGTGTTTGTTGTGAGGGGGGAAGGGCAAGGAGATTGTAAGCCCCTTCTTCTTCTTCTTCTTCTTCTTCTTCTTCTTCTTCTTCTTCTTCTTCTTCTTCTTCTTCTTCTTCTTCTTCTTCTTCTTCTTCTTCTTCTTCTTCTTCTTCTTCTTCTTCTTCTTCTTCTTCTTCTTCTTCTTCTTCTTCTTCTTCAAGGGTACCCCAAAATCTGCTGCTTGTGATGAGTTGGTTCACGTTTACCAATGAATCGTGAATTATGCCAGCTATCCTAGAAAGAGATTTGTTCATTAACCATGCAGCAAGCGTGACAATAACCAATAAGGGGAAGTCTAGGCAGCGGACTCTCTGGTCCAGGATGACCTGTCCATGTTATTATTTGAGTAGCCATGCTACAGTCCTGTGACCAGATTGGCACATGCCTACTCTGGCTACATAAATATTAATGTCTTATGGAAATAACTACCGTCAGCCGCTTTTTATAGAGTGCTATGAACGTTTTATACGGCCATCAAAAGAGCCCTGCGGTTCTGCATGCTCACGGTTCTAGGTGTGCTTCGTGACTGCAAAGCTAGACCAGAGCAATGACTCATGCAGAGAGAAAAAGGGCAGCCTCTTCTGAAGGTTAGCAAAACCATTATGTCCCTGCATTAGATCGTGCCCAACCCAGACACCCTGAAATACGGCTATCCCCAGGATATATTGGTTGGAAGCTGGCACGGCCAGCGCAGTCATTTGTGCAGAGAATGGGCAACCACCTTTGGAATCACCAGAGACTATTTCTCATAATACACTAAGGGCCAACTGCAGTGGCGTACCGCCCATTGGACAAAGTGGGCAGTTGCCCAAAGCGCAGAAATTTTAAGTCACGTGGGGGTGCCTGATTTCTAAGCCCCACCCAATCTGGCTAAGCCCACAAGCCACTAGAGGCAGAGCAGGAGGACGCGTAGCTCCGCCTCTGGTGAATTTGAGCCGCTGGGGCCCTCTGGGAAGGGTGAGTACCGTGGCCGGGCTGCTCCGCCCATGGGGAGGCATCAAACTCAGGTTTTGCCCAGGGCGCCAGTTTGCCTAGGTATGCCACTGGCCAACTTACACGGGATCTAGAGAGCTTTATATTTTAACTGCCAAAAGGCAGACGCAGCAGGAAGAGAGTATATTCAAGGAAATGGTGGGGGAAGGGGTTGAATCTATTTCTGCTTCCTGCACTTTGGCCCTAATCCGACTTGGGTTTTTTTGCAGAGGAAATATTCATTGAAGGGATCCGTGGCATCTCTTGTGTAGTTTGGCCCTGACAACACTCTGGAACGCCACTTGGAAATCCCTCGCTAAATTAAAAGCTGCGCATTTGAGACACTGCTTCCTAGGAAGTTCTCCGTAACAAGCCTTCCTGAAACAAGAGAGAGCGTGCAATGCCTGCACTTCTCCCATGGGGGACAATTTGTGCAAGAGCAGCCCCTGATGGATCAGGTCCATAGCTATGTAGGGGACTACTGTTGAGCTCCAAAGGGAAACACCAAAGGCGGTGTGAGTCCTCTGTGATCGCAGTTGTATCATCCAGGGCTTGTCAACGGGTTCCCGTTGCCAAGACCCCAGTGTACTTGTGCAATAAGCTAATTTTATACCATAGAAGGACTTCCAATCCTCATCGTGATCAGCAACGGGGCCGGGTTCCTTTGCGCGTTCATTCCTCAGCTATTTTGGCCAAGAGTCCGCACAAATTCGCTCCCCGCTCCCGTAGTTTAGACTGAAGTCAACAAGAGAGAAAAGGAAGGGATTAAAAATAGTAAAAAGATAAACCTACATATAACGATGTTGGGATTTCTTTACAGCCATCCCCCAGAAACATGTATTATTCAAACAGAGCCTCTGTTGCTGTTCTTTTAAACAAAAGTCACCTGCGGAACTCACTGGTACATTATATTGTGAGGGCCACTCCTGGGACGTCACATAGGCTCATTCCGCACATGCAGAATAAAGCACTTTCAAACTGCTTTCAGTGCTCTTTGAAGCTGTGCGGAACAGCAAAATCCACTTGCAAACAGTTGTGAAAGTGGTTTGAAAACGCATTATTTTGCGTGTGCGGAAAGGGCCATAGGGCTATCTTTTAGTTAAATCATTGCTGGGCACCCTACCCTTCATTTTTATTTGTATTCTATTTACCTTTATTCTTGTTATTTACTGTCTATACATTGGTTGGGTTTTGGCTGGTTCTTTCCTTTGGTTCCTGTTTCTTGGTTGGGTGCTCAGATAATGAAACAAACTGGGAATTGGAAATTGGGGACCTTTGGGTATTTGAACCTTTGGGTTGTTTCATTAATTGTTATGAACAGTCACAGCGGGTGACATTGACGCAATAATATTTACAAGATTATGGACATTGTTGGTTTAACAAATACATGATTATGGACTTGAGAGAAGGTTGTCTTGTAATAAATTGTTGCATGAATTTGATTTAAAGTGGAGGTATATGTGTGTTATGGAGATATAATAGTTTGATAAATCTATTAGCCAACTATTTGGCATACTTTACAAGCAACTAATAGGTAATATAAATTGCTTGAGCCAGCACCGATGTGCCACGCGTGTTTGTGTATCTTATAGAAGGGAGTCTACCTGAATGTGAATGGCGTCTGTGTTAAGTATTAAAAATCCTTAACGAAGTGCATTTTTTAAAAAATGTCACACCAGACCCTGGTCTTGCTCCTACCCAAAGAAGTTTCCTTCCTCCCCGGCTTAAGGAGGGTCAACAGGTCAGCTCTTAGAGGCCGGGCGCCTCCTGCCCCCACCAGGAAGAGGCAGACGGGGACGCTGGCAAAGGTTACTCAGCCACAGGACTCCTGAACGGTATTAGGGTTAAGACCGGGGGATAAGGCTCGGTCGCATCATTAAAAGGGGCGGCCCGCTCAAGACAGAAATTGGACAGCGGCCCATAAACACGGAAAGGGGGGCACAGCAATGAAATCACTCACTGTCAGGGCAGACAGTCTTAAAAAGGACATCAGAAGACAGGGGGAAGGCCCGGGGTTAAGTACTTTTCAGTCACGGGCGGGTCTGCTTAAAATGACATGCAGGCCTGCAAGCAAATGGAGCCCCAAATCCTTGAACGGGTCTTAATTGGAGCCAGGAATCACGGGGCTTCGGGCCTGGGACTGCGTTTCTCGCCTCTTGGGCTCAGCGCCCTGAGCTAATAGGACACGGGAATGAAGGTAACAGTTCCCCTGAGCACGTGCAGAGCTACCTTTCTATTTGCAGCATTACAAGTAGCTCCGTACGTGCAGGATCGACGTTTCAAAGGGTTTTCGGAAATTTGTTCGCTTCGATTTGTGGCATAAAAATGTTTAAATAAAATATGTGGTTTTTTATAAAAAAAAGACAGTACAGTGTAGTGGTTAAAGTGTCAGACCTGAATCTGGCAATCTGAGGTTGGAATCCTTACTCTGGCGTGGAAACTTGCTGGGTGGTCTTGGGACTGTTGCACACTTTCAGCTGCCTGCCTTACAGGACCGTTGTGAAAAAATGGAGGAGAGGACAATGATGGGAGATGAAGTAAATAAATAAAGGTGGGACAGGATTGGTTGGAAAGAAGGATCGACATTCTCAGTACTCTATAAAGATATATTTAAACTATTATTATTGTAGATTTCACAGCTGCCAGATCTTTAGCTGGTTGTTGGCCATTACAATTCGAGCCTCACCCAGAGGTCTAGGACATCGAAATGTATCGGTGGAGAATTCATACGGATCCCAGCAGGGCTGCCTTCTGACTTTGACCAATGTTGATTATGATTATGGTTATGGTTATGGTTATGGTTATGATTATGGTTATGGTTATGGTTATGATTATGATTGTAGATTTCACAGCTGCCAGATCTTTAGCTGGTTGTTGGCCTTCATTACAATTCGAGCCTTATTATTATTATTATTATTATTATTATTATTATTATTATTATTATTATTATTATTATTATTATTATTATTATTATTATTATTATAATACACATAACAACACAGCACAAGTGTCTGGTATTCATCTCTGAACATCAAGTCCTTCTCAAGGACCTCGGATATTAGAGGTGTTTGTGTAGAATGTGTGAAGTTCCTAGAAGTGCTCCTTTCTGCAGCAGGTGGACGGATGTTCTGTCCAAGTTCAGGCTTTCCAGATGCTTTTCAAGGTTTCTTGGGATTCCTCCTAGAGCACCGACTACTAGTGGGATTACTGTTGTTCTTTTTCACCACAATCGCTCAACTTCAATTTGTAGGTCTTTGTATTTCGTGATCTTTCCCAGCTCTTTGTCCTCTTTGTCAACAGGCACTGCAACATCTATGATCCAAACATGTTGTTTTTCTACCACTGTTATGTCTGTTGTTGTTGTTGTTGTTGTCTGCAAGAGAGAAAGTAAGGCATTTGTCATTTCAAAGCCTCACACATAAGACCAAGAAATATATTCTTGATAATTTAGCCTTCATCAGGCAGCTGTAAATGCAATCTATTTTTCAACGCAAGATTATACATCTATCATGTGGGAATGTGGAAAAGTTGCCCTCCTTCTTACCAGTGCAGACAAACATGGCAGGTTTCATAGTATTTCGTGGCTGCTGTTGTTCCGCCCCTAGTGACCTACTCAGTTCTGTTGCTATGGGACAAAGATGTTGGGGATTAGTTTAAATTATCCACATACATTCCCAAGGTGCGTTCTTTAGCAAAAGTACACTTTGGGGTGCTGTGTGGTTTCCGGGCTGTATGGCCGTGTTCTAGCAGCATTCTCTCCTGACGTTTCGCCTGCATCTGTGGCTGGCATCTTCAGAGGATCTGAGTGCAGTTCTCCAAATCCGGTATATGAGCAAACATCTTCAGTTTAAAAATCTTCAAAGATGTCAGGGTATGATTGCTCCACAAAAGAAAAACAAACGAAAACACAACCTCACAACATTAGTACATGAAGGAGAATTAAAACAGACTCCAAAACTGATCTCACAAAGTTGTCATTTCAATATTTCAAAAGCACATAAATCTTTCAAAAACACATAAATAGCATAAATAACATCTGCGACTGTGAAATCTGAAAACCTCTCAGGGAAGACAAATAGTTCCTTAAAAAGAAAACTCTCGGTATGAAAATCTATGGCTTGAAGGAAATTCTTTTTCACTTAGCCATGGATTACAAAGGCAGATAACCATCAAGCCGTATGGGAAATACGGGGGAAATGTTATCGTTTGCTAAAGACTCCAAAGTTTAACACACATGCAAATGAAGTGCAGGAAAAAAATGATGCCATATTTTTAGTGATGTAGACAATCAACTGACCCCATCCATCCATCCGTCCGTCCGTCCGTCCGTCCGTCCGTCCGTCCGTCCGTCCGTCCGTCCGTCCGTCCGTCCGTCCGTCCTCTATCTATCTATCTATCTATCTATCTATCTATCTATCTATCTATCTATCTATCTATCTATCTATCTATCTATCTATCTATCTATCTATCTATCTATCTGTCTGTCTGTCTGTCTGTCTGTCTGTCTGTCTGTCTGTCTGTCTGTCTGTCTGTCTGTCTGTCTGTCTGTCTGTCTGTCTGTCTGTCTGTCTAAAATTGGCAAAATTGGCAAAATTGGACAGTGGCCAGATGATTGATTGATTGATTGATTGATTGATTGATTGATTGATTGATTGATTGATAGAGAGAGAGAGAGAGAGAGAGAGAGAGAGAGAGAGAGAGAGAGAGAGAGAGAGAGAGAGAGAGAGAGAGAGATAGATAGATAGATAGATAGATAGATAGATAGATAGATAGATAATGTCCTGCCTCATGGTAAACTGACTTGTCAGATTTTGCACTTTGATAAAACCATATCTGAAGCCCTATAAAACCATTCTGACAAAAGCGGAGATATCTCTTTTTTTCCCTCAACAGTGAAAGATTGTAATGTTGACTGATGGGAGGAGATTCATTTCTAGTACTTACATTTTGATACCTCATAACTACCCTGCCAGTGCCATTCTCACAGTTCCCTGAATGAAACAGAAAAAGTTCCCTGAATGAAACAGAAAAAGAAAGATCCGTGCCTTTGACACTCCTACCTCATACTAAGGCCCATTTAAACAATTTTACGGATTTGGGGTGAGTCAGCTGTGGAAATGCATCATACACACGATCTTCTCAACACTAGTCAGAATTGTGGAACTCGCTGGGAAGAATTAGCCCTATTTTGAAAATCACCACTGCAGAGGTGGGGTGTGTGTGTCTGACTTGTAAACAAAGAGATATCCAGTGGTGGGATCCAAACATTTTAGTAACAGGTTCCCATGGTGGTGGGATTCAAACTGTGGCGTAGCGCCAATGGGGTTGGGCAGGGCATGAGGGGGGCGTGGCCGGGCATTCCAGGGGCGGGACATTGCTGGGCAGGGCTGTGGCAAGGACGCAGCCACTGCGCCGGTCCTTGGGTGGGAAACGAATGCACTCAGGTGCAGGCTGCCACGCACACCGGTGCACCTCCTGCTAGACTGCTTCAAGTTCTGCGCGCTACTGCTGAGAGGAGGGGCGTAACCCCCTCTCGGCACACACAAACAATTAGTCACCTACTCTCGGGAACCTGTGAGAACCAGCTAGATCCCACCTCTGGAGATATCCCAAACACCAAACTAGGCTGAAAATGTTGGTTGGAAAAGATTCAGAACAAGAAAAGCCCTTGAGAATTGTGGGTCTCCCCCGAGCACATACCTCTTCCAAAGGCCCTACAATCCCAGAAAGATACATGTGGCAGAAAAATCCACCAGCTGGAGAACTCAGCTGCATCTCCCCTTAATTGCAAAATTTGGCAGCCCGCAGTGGAGGGGCTGCCTTCCTTTCTCACACCTCTGCTTCTGTTCAGGTGATGGAACGAAGTGTGGGAGATGTTCAAAAGATGAGAGAGAGTCCAGAAGAGCCCGCGCCTGGAGGAGCCAACCTGGCAACTAGCCATTTCAACCGCGCGGCTTATGAGTGCCAGAGGGCTCCCAGCGGCCAACGGGACCAAGATGTTGCTTTCTGTATAGCGCATGACTTCACTCTGCATTAAGGGGGCGGGGGGCGGGGGGGGGGTAGCTTCAGATGACATCTTTATTTTTTTTAAAAAAACACCCAAACCCAATAAACTTGGTAATGGGAAAAGCAAGGATAAAAAGTAAGTGGGGAAACCATTGGTTGCAATACATATGTTCCAACCAGCCCTATTGACCTGGGCTTATTCCAGTGGTGGCGAACCTATGGCATGGGTGCCAGAGGTGGCACTCAGAGCCCTCTCTGTGGGCAAACAGAGTCGCCCCCCCCCCCCCCACACACATCTAGGCTGGCCTGGGCCACTGGACTCGATTATTAGCATTAAATCTAGTTTTGGGGAAGCAGTGTAGGTAACCCTGTTAAGTGCTGTTAAACCCCACTAATTTTCATGCAAAGAACTAAAGCGCGATCCTTTACCTGGGAGTAAGCTTGTTTGCTGGCAATGGGGCTTGCTTCTGAGTAAACCCTCCTAGGGTCGTGATTCACCCGTTGGAAGAGTTGCACGGTTGCTTCGAAGCAAAGCCACCGACTACCACCAAGTAACGCACGCCTCGGAGCCAACTGTTTTTTTTCTAAACTAAAACCTCAGTATTCAGGTTAAATTGCCGGGTTGGCACTTGGCGATAAACAAGCGGGTTTTGGGTTGCAGTTTGGGCACGCGGTCTCGAAAATGTTCGCCATCACTGGCTTATTCCAATTATTTTGTTATTTGTTATCTCACTGTGTTTCCCCCTCACTTCAACTTTCATGGATGCCTCCTTCAAATGTGGATGAGCCAAATTAGCAATAGGGCTGGGTGGGGGGCAGGGGTCGGGGGGGGCTGTGATTTCCAAAGAGATTTCCTGCTGACAATCTTCAGGATTATAGACCAGTGGCACTCACCCCCATCATCATGAAGTGTTTTGAAAAACTGGTCCATAGGCATATTAGTTCTTGCCTTCCAGATACATTTGATAAACATGTCAGTTAGCATATGGGACTAATAGATCTCTG
Organism: Sphaerodactylus townsendi; assembly: GCF_021028975.2. Taxonomy (NCBI): domain Eukaryota; kingdom Metazoa; phylum Chordata; class Lepidosauria; order Squamata; family Sphaerodactylidae; genus Sphaerodactylus; species Sphaerodactylus townsendi. The sequence goes on along the minus strand of NC_059440.1, from coordinate 5,169,609 downwards.
AGGGAGGACGCCATTGCCATTAGCCTCCACACTGCTTTGACGCATCTGGAACATCAGGGGAATTATGTGCGAATGCTTTTTGCGGACTTTAGTTCCGCATTTAATACAATCTCGCCCGCAAAGACTGGTAATGGCTTCGTGGATCTTGGACTCTCACATTCAATCTGTTTGTGGATTAGGGACTTCTTGTCTGGACGTTCCCAGAGGGTTAGACTACAGGAAATCCGGGTTTCCTCAGTTCTTACTCTAAATAATAGGGTATACAGGGCTGTGTGTTGAGTCCTTTACTGTTCACCCTTTATACATATGACTGTACTCCTGTCTATCATAGAAACTACCATTATCAAATTTGCTGATAACCTAGCGGTGGTGGGGCTCATCTCTGGAGGGGATGAGTCTGCCTATCGGAATGAAGTGGACCGACTGCTCTCATGGTGCAGGGAAAATAATATGGTTCTTAACGCTAACAAGACAAAGGAGCTCATAGTGGCGGACTATAGAAGGAATAGCTCAGAAATTCAGCCCTTGACTATAAATGGAGATCAAGTGGAAGGTGGCTAGTTTTAAATTTCTGGAGCGTTATGATTAAAGAGGACTTGACGCAAATTACCAGACTGCAGCGGTGGTTAAGAAAGCCAACAAAAGACTGTACTTTCTGAGACTTTTAAGGGAAGCAACAACTAGATGGAAAACTTCACAGAATTGTCCTTTTACCGCTGTGCTATGAGTGTCTTAACCTACTGCATCTGTGTATGGTTCTCCAGTTGCACAGTGGCGGAATAGGAAGCTCCAAAGGGTGATCACTACTGCACAAAGGATTATGGGGCTGCCCTCTTCCCTCCTTGGAAAAGGAAATCTATAATTGAGAAACCTAAATAAAGCCCAAAATATTCTGAGGGACCCGTCTCATCCAGCACACTCTCTTTTCAAACTGTTACCATCTGGCAGACGATACAGGGCTCTCAGAACTAGGACAAAGAGGCTTAGAGACAGCTTCTACTCTAGAGCTGTGGCTATGCTAAACTCCGCTGCTTCATATTGATGTATTTGGGGCTGTGTAGGGATGGGTGGAGGAAGGGGAAGTGAGGATGATGTATGAGTCTGAAATTGTGTGCATCGAGGAATGCTGCTGTAAATTTCGTTGTGCGTGCACAATGACAATAAAATGCTTATGCTTATGCTTATGCTTATGATTAGAACCCCGGCCATTTTATTCATGGCTCCCCTCTCCAAAACAGCAGCACTGCGGGAATGCAGCGGTATGACTCAGAGCTGCAACAGTGGGAAAGAATTGGATTTTTTAAGCCTTCCTTTCCTCAGACAGGAAATAGGCAACCTCTCAGCTTCTTTAAGGCCGCATGCAGAACAATGCACTTTCAATCCACTTTCGATACACTTGCAGCTGGGTTTTACTGTGCGGAACAGCAAAATACACTTGCAAAGAATCGTGAAAGTGGATTGAAAGTGCATTATTCTGCATGCGCGGAAGGGGCCCAAGTCCCAGAACAGGCAGGACTTACTTATTTAATTCATTTGTATCCCACCTTCCTCCCCAAAGGGGAACCAAAACAACTTACATCACTGGGGTGCTGTGTGGTTTCCGGGCTGTATGGCCATGTTCTAGCAGCATTCTCTCCTGACGTTTCGCCTGTATCTGTGGCTTGCATCTTCAGAGGATCTGATGATAGGAAAGCAAGTATACCTGTGAGTAACAATGAAGGCCAATAGGTGAGGGCATCTGAATAGAAGTAGCCTGGCATGTGAGTAACAATGAAGTATGCAGCATGTGAGTAACAACGAAGATAGCAAGGTCAATAGGTGAGGGCATCTGAATAGAAGTAGCCTGGCATGTGAGTAACAATGAAGTATGTAGCATGTGAGTAACAACGAAGATAGCAAGGTCAATAGGTGAGGGCATCTGAATAGAAGTAGCCTGGCATGTGAGTAACAATGACATATATAGCATGTGAGTAACAATGAAGATAATAGCAGTAGAAGAAGAAGAAGAAGAAGAAGAGCAGCAGGAGCAGCAGCAGCAGGAGCAGCAGCAGTAGTAGTAGTTTGAATTTATACCCCCTTTCTCTCCTGTAGGAGACTCAAAGGGGCTGACAATCTCCCTGCCCTCCCCCCTGACAACAAACATCCTGTAAGGTAGGTGGTGTTGAGAGAGCTCCAGGAAGCTGTGACTAGCCCAAGGTCACCCAGCTGGCGTGTGTGGGAGTGTACAGGCTAATCTGAATTCCCCAGAGAAGCCTCCACAGCTCAGGCGGCAGAGCGGAGAATCAAACCCGGTTCCTCCAGATTAGATACATGAGTTCTTAACCTCCTGCGCCACTGCTGCTCCTGAATAGAAGCATCTGAATAGAAGTAGCCTGGCATGTGAGTAACAATGAAGTATGTAGCATGTGAGTAACAATGAAGATAGCAAGGTCAATAGGTGAGGGCATCTGAATAGAAGTAGCCTGGCCTTTGTTCCCTTTGATCATCATTCTCTGCTGCTCTGTTTTTTATTCTCACAACAACCTTGTCTTCAAGATACTCATCTGAGGCTCTTTCTGCACAAATGTTTTACCTTGTATCCAGCCCACAAATAATGTTTTCCATGTAGTACCACACTTGTATCCCCCCCCCATTTGGTGCTAGAAACATTTGTCCTGGGGGAAGCCCACTTTGGAGCAGTTGCCAAAAGAAGTTGGCTTTGGACCACAGGCAAAAAGTGTAGGGCCATAGCCCACAGTTTTGGCAAAATAAACTGATCTATGTATTGCCGGGGGCTTTAACAGCCAGAATTAACGTGATGCCAGCCATATATGTAGGTGAATCAGAAGAAGAAGAAGAAGAAGAAGAAGAAGAAGAAGAAGAAGAAGAAGAAGAAGAAGAAGAAGAAGAAGAAGAAGAAGAAGAAGAAGAAGAAGAAGAAGAAGAAGAAGAAGAAGAAGAAGAAGAAGAAGAAGAAGAAGAAGAAGAAGAAGAAGAAGAAGAAGAAGAAGAAGAAGAAGAAGAAGAAGAAGAAGAAGAAGAAGAAGAAGAAGAAGAAGAAGAAGAAGAAGAAGAAGAAGAATAGTTTGGATATATATCCCCCCCATTCTCCCCTGGAGGAGACTCAAAGGAGCTTACAATCTCCTTGCCCTTCCCTCCTCACAAAAGCTACCAGACCACGCTACCAGACAAAAGCTACCAGACCACGGCCATGCAGGCTGGAAAACCCACAACAGCTAAGCCGATCTTACTTCATTGACTTCTTCTGAGACTTTGTAGGCTTCTGAGACTTTGTAGGTCATATTTATTAATTGATATTAAATATTTATAAGCAACTATGTAGGTTTGGGTGTAATGACGACAGACACACAAGGGACTATTTCAGCATTCTGTGATAAGATTGAGCAATGTTCTTGATATGTTATTACACACCAGCAATGGCCGAAATCCCCTTCATAAATGAAGTTCCTAAACATTTACCCAGATGAGGAATCCATGTACAGCTATGACAGGAATCCGATATCCATCCTGTTTTGAAATAGAGTTCTTCTACAGATAAGATTGATGATGAAGCACAACGCATTTCCTGCGTTTCCTCTGGTACAGTATCTCTGCATCCACTGGAGACGGATCAGCCTTAACCATGTGTGGGATTACCAACTCAAGGTTAGGAAATTCCTAGAGGTTTTGGGGGCGGAGCCTAGAAACAGGGTTTGGAGAGCAAAGTGCACAGCATAACGCCAGAAGGACGTTGTGGGTTTTCCGGGTTGTATGGCCGTGTTCCAGTAGTATTTTCTCCTGATGTTTCGCCAGGAGAAAATACTACTGGAACATGGCCTTGCAACCTGGGAAACCCACAACACCCTAGTGCAGTGATGGTGAACCTTTTCGAGACCGAGTGCCCAAATTGCAACCCAAAACCCACTTATCTATCGCAAAGTGCCAACATGTCAATTTAACCGGAATACTGAGGTTTTTGTTTAGAAAATACAGTTCGCTCTGAGGCGTGCGTTACTCGGAAGTAAGAAGGTGAAGCAACCGTGCAATGCTTCCAACGGGTGAATCATGACCCTAGGAGGGTTTACTCAGAAGCAAGCCCCATTGCCAGCAACCGAGCTTACTCCCAGGTAAAGGTTTGTGCTTTAGTTCTTTTCGCTCCCCCACATGACGAACTCTGTGTGTGCATGCCCACAGAGAGGGCTCTGACTGCCACCTCTGGCACGCGTGCCAAAGGTTCGCCACCACTGTCCTAGTGATTCCGGTTCTGAAAGCCTTCTACAATATATAATGCCAGAGTTTGCCCTTGAAAGCAAGTATTTTCATCCAGGGCCCACCCGGAAATTGAAAACCCTAATAGCTCTGGATGGTCTTATGCTGGGGGTCCCCTTAAAAAGTGAAGCCAGTCCTAATGCGGAAGTCCAAAGCAATGTCAACTCTGTGCCTCTTGGAACGTCCTGTTCTGTCCTTAACCCAACATCCCTCCCTGTTTGTCCAGATGCAAAATCTTCTTAGGTTTCTCCCTTGGCTTTCGAATCTCCTGTTCCTCTTCAACAGGCAAAACGTCCAGCACAGTTAATGCGTTTTATTTTTACAAGACCCAAACGCAGTAAAATGTCGGAGAATTGCACTAAAATCAGCGAAAGCGACTCTGTTTATACAACACCCGATCTGGCCAATTCCTAGAAAGGTCGCCGTAAAGATCTGGGAAATTAAGCAGCTGCCTTGGCGTAAAGGATTACGTTGATTAAAAGGAATATGAAATTCAAGCTAAACAAATGTTTTTGTCTGATTTTTTTTTACTCTGAAAATTGTTATCGTTTACTGGAACTAAAAAGACGGAGGAGAATGAAGTTCAAATTGGCTTAGTGAGGCCACTTTCATTTTATATCGTGATCGTCTTTCCTAATTACTGGCACATGTATCCCCCCCCCCCCCGGATTAAAATAATGCAGTAGGCACATTTCACGTGATGCTCAGAAAGTTCTAGATCAGGGGTAGGGAACCTGCGGCTCTCCAGATGTTCAGGAACTACAATTCCCATCAGCCTCTGTCAGCATGGCCAATTGGCCATGCTGGTAGGGGCTGATGGGAATTGTAGTTCCTGAACATCTGGAGAGCCGCAGGTTCCCTACCCCTGTTCTAGATAAACACTGTCAGTCTGCTTATGGAAAAATGGGGAGAGGCATCATCTTGGATACCTCCCCTTCCTTCAAAGGTGACACCCTCACCCCCTTGTATCTTCACTGTGATCCAGGGCTGGAGTGAGGGGAAACTGTGCCCAGGGCAAGCATGTGCCGTGTGCCCCTGCCACGCCCCCACCCGCCCCAGAACGCCCCTGGAACACCACACCCCGCCCCTCAACCGGCGTGCCCTCGGTGCGTTGTGCACCCCCTGTCCCCTTGGCGCTACGCCACTGCTGTGATCCCATGGGATGGGTGAAGCTGAATCACACACTTTGCTTCAGGGTTGAGGGAATGAGGGTTTGGACCTGTGGCTCCCCAGTTTGATGCGATAACTACTACCTAGAAGAAGAAGAAGAAGAAGAAGAAGAAGAAGAAGAAGAAGAAGAAGAAGAAGAAGAAGAAGAAGAAGAAGAAGAAGAAGAAGAAGAAGAAGAAGAAGAAGAAGAAGAAGAAGAAGAAGAGGAAGAGGAAGAGGAAGAGGAAGAGGAAGAAGAAGAAGAAGAAGAAGAGGAGGAGGAGGAGGAGGAGGAGGAGGAGGAGGAGGAGGAGTTTGGATTTATATCCCCCCTTCCTCTCCTGCAGGAGACTCAAAGGGGCTTACAATCTCCTTGCCCTTCCCCCCTCACAACAAATACCCTGTGAGGTAGGTGGGGCTGAGAGAGCTCCAAGAAGCTGTGACTAGCCCAAGGTCACCCAGCTGGCGTGTGTGGGAGTGCACCAGCTAGTTTGAATTCCCCAGATAAGCCTCCACAGCTCAGGCAGCAGAGCTGGGAATCAAACCTGGTTCCTCCAGATTAGATACACGAGCTCTTAACCTCCTACGCCACTGCTGCTCCATTTCCCAGTGCTGAGTAGAAGTCCAAAAACGCTGCGTGGAACTGAGCACCCAAGAGAGCTCTCCCTTATATGGGAGCACCAATACAATAGCCACACGGCCACGCACATGCACAGCTTACAATGAATGCTGCTGCTACCCTAAGCTGATATGATTTCAGTGGCCGGTTATGGAAAGATAAACGCACATGAAACCGCCGTATTAGACCCTTAGTCCATCAAGGGCAGTAGTATCTATTCTGATGGACAGCAGCTTTCCAGAGTCTCAAGTGGAGGTTTTTCAAGTCACGGGGATGAATCAGGGACCTTCTGTGACTGGTGACTTGGGATTTACAGTTCATTTTCTTTAGAACATTTGTATTCCTTCTTTCCAGCTGACTGTCTGACATAGTGCAGCATTCACAAGATAGAAAACAGTGTGCCAAGCACAATGCAGTAGAACCGAACAACTCAAAATTTCAAATTTGGCACACTGACCTGGATTTGTATGTAGACATCATTTGTAATAAACAATTCTAAACAACATTTGTTCAAAGTTATTTTTTCATTGTGATTGCACACATGTAAATTCACTTACACTAATGCTAACCCTATTCTAATATACTATAATGAAAGAATTAAAGTGCATAATATATATAAAGTGCCAGTGTCAATAAATCATATCATATGATTCATATTATCATGAAATCATATTATTCATCATATTATGAAACTGTACATTGATATGATTTATTGACACTGGTTTTCCCCACTACAGAAGGGAGCTAAGGTCGACTTGGTTCCCTTCAGCGGAGGGCAATTCCAGGCTGTCCCCACAGCAACTGAGTTGGCCCCCTGGAACCGAATTAAGTGGGCAGGATCATCTTGGTGTCTGTTTCGCTCCTCGATCGTGATTGGCGCTTGTGTTACGGCGGGAAAAGGGAGTGTTCTTTTTTTTACAGTTTACAGTTACATGCGCTTTCTGCCCGCCACGACTCTCCCGTTCTGCGCATGGCACAAAAGCGGCTCGTGATTGGTTGAACGGATGAGGTGTCATTTCGATGCTTCCCCACTTCGAAGCGGTATCGACCTTGTTCCGGCAGAAAAGTGTAGTTCGTAACTGCGACAAGGATGTCGCAGTTCGGGGGGGGGGGGGACTGAGACAAAACAATGTTGAGCTCGGTGGCAGTGGGGATTCACTGAGGCGAACCTAGTTAGAAACCAGTACAACTCTGTCAGTGGGGAAAGCCCCTAAGTGAGGCACTTAATTATGCTCACCTGCAGAGACTTATGGATCCACTTGGTTTCCGGAATGCCCTACGGGTTTTGATGCCTACTGGTGGTTCTCTCAATGAGCTGGCAGAGGACTGGAACACCCAGCTCTCCATAGCCATCAAGTCTATCACATTTTGATGTCCTCTTTGCACACGTGTCAGAGGGCTCCTTGGTATACCAAGGAACTGCAGCTGATGAAATGGGAACTTAGATGGCTGGAGGACTTGGGGGGAACTCTGAACTGCTCCCATTTTCTGAAGCCATAAATTGCACTGTACAACTGGCAGAAACCTTAAAGAAAGAAAGCTGGCAGCTTGTACTCCCTTTTGGGAGAGGTACGTCCCCTCCCCAGAGCCGGAGTGAGGGGGAACTGCGCCCGGGGCCTGCGTGCACCCAGTGCCCCTGCCACGTCCCCACCTGCCCCGCCCCAGAACTCCCCTGCTACGCCCCTGCACCAGCGTGCACTTGGTGTGTCACGCCTCCTGTCCCCTTGGCGCTACGCCACTGCCCCTCCCATGACTTACGAGGCACTAGGCCTGGTGATACCGTGTTTTATTGAAGAGCATCTACCGCAAGAATGGCTGCTCGCTCTTCTCCTTCCTTCTTTGAGCATTAGGTAAACACTCTCCCATTAGGTAAACACTAGAGCAAAAGTCACTATCCCAATTGCTCCCGACCTCATTAATGCCTGTTTCAGTCTCTTCGGCAGCCCCGTCCACAGCTGTTCAGGGGAAACATCCATATTGCATCATATCCAACACAACTCCCTTCCATGACTAACTCTGCTGCTTTTAGTTGAGGCCTGCTCTTTTTCTCCTCGGCCGGGGCCCACACGTCTTTTCTTGATGAGTGTCCGTCACTGACAGTCACTTACTACGGGGCTATTTACCTACGGAGAGCAGGCAGGTGGCTGTTGACAGGGGCTTCCCATTTCGCTTCGCACGTCATGATTTCTAAACCTCACTTTGTGCCTTTCCAGTGTAATTCCCTCAGCCGCTCAGCCCCTGTTATCCGCATTCAGCTGGTTTGCGAAAGAGAGGAAGCAAGAGAGGAAACGGGACCGCCGCCGCCGCTCACAAACAGCCCGAGGACAGCGGAACCCGGCCACGAGTTTGCGGGATCGAAAAAATCAGGCTTCAGAACACAAGAACTGCACATCTGAATCAGACTAGCGATTACAGTTGCCATTGGGAAACACCTAGATTTTTTGAGGCGTGGGCTATGAGGAGGGCAGGATTTGGGATGGGGGACCTCCAAAGGATATAATGTGGCCATTTTCTTCATGGGAAATGACCTCTGCCCCCTTGAGATTGGTTATAATCCCAGGAGGTTTCCAGCAGTGGCGTAGGAGGTTAAGTGGCAGCAGCGGTGTAGGAGGTTAAGAGCTCGTGTATCTAATCTGGAGGAACCGGGTTTGATTCCCCGCTCTGCCGCCTGAGCTGTGGAGGCTTATCTGGGGGATTCAGATTAGCCTGGGCACTCCCACACACACCTGCTGGGTGACCTTGGGCTAGTCACAGCTTCTCGGAGCTCCCTCAGCCCCACCCACCTCACAGGGTGTTTGTTGTGAGGGGGGAAGGGCAAGGAGATTGTCAGGCCCTTTGAGTCTCCTGCAGGAGAGAAAGGGGGGATATAACTCCAAACTCTTCTTCTTCTTCTACCACCTAGAGCAGGGGTCTGCAACCTGCGGCTCTCCAGATGTTCATGGACTGCAATTCCCATCAGCCCCTGCCAGCATGGCCAATTTGTAGTCCATGAACATCTGGAGAGCTGCAGGTTGCAGACCTCTGACCTAGAGGTTAGCAACCCCATCAGTGGTCCGTCTAGTCCAGGGGTGTCAAACTCACGGCCCTCCAGATGTTCATGAACTACAATTCCCATCAATCCCTCCCAACATGAGCATTGGCTATACTGGCAAGGGCTGATGGGAATTGTAGTTCATGAACATCTGGAGGGCCAAGAGTTTGACACCTGTGGTCTAGTCCAGCATCCTGTCTCATATAGTGTCCAACACATTACTGAGGAGGGCCAATAACGGAGCTTACAGGCTAAGACCATACTCTGACGTTGCCTCCTCATGCTGGGATTCAGAGGTTGAGTGCCTCTGAATGTGGAGGTTCCCTCCAGTCGTTATGGCTGGCAGTCACTGATAGATGATGATGATGAAGAAGAGTTTGGATTTATATTCCCCTTTCTCTCTTGTAAGGAGACTCAAAGGGGCTTACCATCTCCTTTCCCTTCCCCCCTCACAACAAACACCCTGTGAGGTAGGTGGGGCTGAGAGAGCTCAGAAGAACTGTGACTAGCCCAAGGTCACCCTGCTGGCAAGTGTGGGAGTGTACGGGCGAAACTGAATTCCCCAGATAAGCCTCCACAGCTCAGGCGGCAGAGCGGGGAATCAAACCCGGTTCCTCCAGATTAGAGTGCACCTGCTCTTAACCACTACGCCACTGCTACTCCATCAGGGGGGAATCATCAGGCAAACTCTAGGTTGGGGATTATTAGGAAAATAATTTAAAATAAAGCAATGTATTGGTGAAGGCTTAGGAGCAAAAACTACCAGACTGTGGCCACACAGTCTGGAAAACCGACAATATCCAGCGAAACAAAACAGTCAATATTTTCATTCTCCTGTATAGAGGGGATGGATAACCCTTGGTGGATATAGGCAGAGTGTTTGTGCGGGTTTTCCAAAATTGTCTTTGAGAAGCAAGTCTTTATTGGCATAGACAACAGTACAACAGTAATAAAAAACGAATTAAAAAGCATATACAATACAGGTCGAAGGAAATCTACTGGCGTTCAGTAATTTCCAGGAGAAAGTCTGCCACTATCATACAGAGAGGAGGATCAGGGTTGTCCAACAAGTAGTGCAATCTAATTAAATCGGGGAGATCGGGTAAATGTAAAGGAGTAAGATTCACATACTTGGATCTGATTTCCTTGCATCTGAGACAGTGTAGTAATTGGTGGGCCAGAGATTCAACTGAGCCATCGTTACATGGGCACAATCTTTTAGCCTTTTCTTGCTTATTAAATCTGCCATGTAACAAGGCAGAAGGCATCACATTAAACCTGGCGAGCATTATGGCTCTCCTTTGAACAGGGTTTATTAAGCAATACAGGTAGTGTGCCAAGTGGCCCCGTTCAAATGGGAGAGAAAAATACAGGGGGGAGCACGTTTTCTTGGCTGCGGTGATTAGGGTAGAGAACTCTCTATCCAATAGTTGACCTTTTAATTTCCTATAAGCTTCTGAATAGGACAAAGGGCAAAGTGAATCTTTGCTGATGCTGACTTTCAGGTGCCAAATAAAGACTACAGATCAAACCTACAGTTTCTATTATTTTCGGACCCGGGGTCTGACACATGGTCGGTCTTGGCACCATCAGGGGAATTCCCTCAGCCTCGGTGCCCTGTTCGTTGGTCCTCAGGAAATTGGCCGGCTGCTGTGCTTAATCGGAGGTGGGACTCAACGGATCACAGGTCTGATCCAGCGGGGGTGTTATGATGGTCTCATGGTATCTCGTTTGTCCACCTGTAGGAACTGTCTGGGCCCGGCAGCTTCTGCCATGTCATGAGAAGTTATTAGGGGTGGGCAAAAAAATTGTATTTTTTTCAGTTTCGGGTTTATCAAGCGATACGATTCTTGTGTGGGTGCTCATAATCAATTTCTACTACACTATTCACTCGTGTGTGTGTGTGTGTGTGTGTGTGTGTGTGTGTGTACTTTTCCATCGGCCATTACAAAGGGTCGCTACCTATCTATCCCTCTCCAGGATCGGGTCTGTCCACACTGTAAAAACCAAGGGGAGACTCTTGCTCACATTATACTTGACTGTCTGAGATATGTGGACATTAGGAATTTCTCTCCTGGGCGGATCTTAGACAAATCTGAAAGAGACTCTGGCCCCTTCCGCACACGCAAAATAATGCGTTTTCAAAGCACTTTCACAACTGTTTGCAAGTGGATTTTGCCATTCCGCACAGCTTCAAAAAGCATTGAAAGCAGTTTGAAAGTGCATTATTCTGCATGTGCGGAATGAGCCTCTGACAACTCTGTTGTGGAGCTTTTGTTAAATAACACAGAGGCCGTGCTCTTGGAAAAAGGAGCAAAATTTCTTTTACAAGTGACAGAATTTTCTAAGTAACGTCCAATGCTAGATACAGTTTATCTGTCTGTGTTTTAAATGTACTTTTGATTTGTACTGCAGAAATGTCTGTAACGCTCTGGAGCCTATTTTAACATGCCTAATAAAGGTTGTTGTATTGATATTGTATTGATATGTGTGTATGTGAATAAAATATATATTATCTTCCAAACCTTCATTTCATTCCTATAGAAGACGAAGAAGAGTTGGATTTATATCCCCCATTTCTCCCCTGTAGGGAGACTCAAAGGGGCTGACAAACTCCTTTCCCTTCCCCCCCTCACAACAAACACCCTGTGTGGTAGGTGGGGCTGAGAGAGCTCAGAAGAATTGTGACTAGTGGCCAAAGTCACCCAGCTGGCGTTTGTTGGAGTGCACAAGCTAATCTAGTTCACCAGATAAACCTCTGCAGCTCAAGTGGCAGAGCGGGGAATCAAACCCGGTTCTCCAGATTAGAGTGCACCTGCTCTTAACCACTACGCCACTCTGGCAGTTCTTCATTACCTCAGACCTCATTAAAAGTAATATCTTGCACCTGTTCATGCTGAACTCATTCTCTTAGAACACAGGTGTCAAACTTGCGGCCCTCCAGATGTTATGGACTACAGTTCCCATCATCCCCGCCAGCATGATGCTGGCAGGGGATGATGGGAACTGTAGTCCATAACATCTGGAGGGCCACGAGTTTGACACCTATGTCTTAGAACAAAAATCTATTGGGCAGAAAACAGGGGGAGGGTTTATCCAGCAATGGTTTCTAGGATATCTAATGAGCTAAATCAGTTCTATCCTGTGCTAGGATTCAGTGACCTCTCTTGAGACCAGGGACACTTTGGCCAATAAGCAAAGGCTTCTGGTAGCATCTCTTATCCTTGAATTGTGTTGCTTGTCCCGGTCACTACAGCTTGTCCACCTGTAGGAGCTGTCTGGGCCTGGCAGCTTCTGCCATGTCTTGAGAAGTTATTAGGGGTGGGCCAAAAAAAAAATTGGTATTTTTTCGGGTTCTGGTTTATTAGATTTAGAATTTTATTTATTTATTTATTTATTTATTTATTTATTTATTTATTTATTTATTTCTTACTGACTGACTGACTGACTGACTGACTGACTGACTGACTGACTGACTGATTGATTGATTGATTGATTGATTGATTGATTGGATTTGTAGACCGCCCTTTCCCCGAAGGGCTCTGGGCAGCGCACAACAATATCTGCATGTGTACAATTTATCATTACAATCAGTGCAATTACTAAAACCAATAACATCCATTGAAAGCAGCGGTCAGTACAAAGATATCAGGCGCCCCAAAACCCAATTTGTTTAGAGGCCTCCCTAAGAAGAGGGAACGGCCAGACTCCCCTCTAAGAGGGTAGCGTAAAATGGTAAATCAAATATGTAAGGGGCCGCGCACATTTCAGTGACTGGATACTCCACTTTTCAAAGAAAGGGAGGGAAAACCCACCCCGATACAGATTATCAGCTTTTTCATCACGTTTTTTCCGAAAATGTTCGAGTTATTGCAAGCAAACCCAAAATATAATCCTGCCTCTAGACCCCATGGGGAGGAAGCAGGCAATGCACAGCTGTACTGGCTTTCCCTGGCCACGGGGAGTCCACAGCATGCACAGAGTGGAACATGGGGCCTGTCCAGGTGAAGCCCAGTGTTTAACTGCGAGCTCAGCCTGGCCGGATGCAGCGTAGTGTCAGGAACTTCGAGGGGCATTCCTAGCTAGCAGCCCGTTTGCAGCCTGCATGTGTCAACCAGGCCTCAGGAGGAGACTTAGGACTCAAACTAGGGGCAGATCCAAGCGGTACTTACTGCTCAGCTACAGTGGCGTACCACTAATGGGGACATGGGGTATCCCATGTCCCCGGGTGCCAAGCCGCACCCCCTGGCCTCCCTGCAGGGGCTGTCCCCCTGCAGGGAGGCTGTGGGGTGGCAGGCAGCCCAGGAGTTGGCCTGCTGCAGTGGTGCCAGTCTGAGCCCCGCCCCCAAGTCCTGGCCTCCCCCGGCCTCTCTGCTGACTCCCTGGTTCCTGTAAATGGGGGGGAAGTGGGAGAGGGTGGGTGGGGGAGGGGGCACCTGGAGACGGTCATGCCCCCGGGCGCAGTTTAGCCCTGGTGCAGCAATGCTCAGCTATGATTGGCTGGCAACCCTGTTGGTGCTCACGAGCATCAAGGTTAGGTACTACCGAAGACACAGATCCACACAAATGCAGAAGTGGGATCCAGCAGGTTCTCACCAGTTCCCGAGAGTGGGTTACTAATTATTTGTGTGTGCCGAGAGGGGGTTACTAATGGGGTCCGTTTTCCCATCTCCACGCCCTCGCCTCCCGGAGAGGCATCCTGCCTTTGAAAGTGAAGGTTCCAAATAGCAATTGTGACTAATAATGTAACTCCCTGAACTGGGTTAATCCCTTTCAGGTACTGCAATTCATGGATTCTCAGCCTTTTGTACCTGTTATCTCACCAGTCTCTATCAAAGAACCTGCGTGTTTCACCATTGCTGTGTTCAGATTTGTGAGTTGGGGCATTTTCTATAATGGGATGATGATTTAGAAATGACCTGGTGCAAAAACTTTTGGGGGGTCGTGGTGGGGTGGCTGTCCATGGGGGGCCGTCCAACTCAGGTTTTGCCCAGGGCTCAGGTTTGCCTAGGTACGCCTCTGCCCCCTTTGCTGGGGGGGGGGCTGGACCACTGCACAAATGTCTTAGAGGCTTCTGTACAACCACAGTAGTTATAGTATAAGAACGTCAGAAGAACCCTGTTGGATCACACCTGTGGTTCAACCACTAGTCCGGCATCCAGTCTCACCCAGTGACCAATCAGTTTGTGGAGGTCCAGCAACAGGGCAGAAGCCGAGGCCCTCTCCAGATGTTGCCTCCTGAAACTGAAAATTCAGAGATTTACTGCTTCTGAATGTGGAAGTTCCATTAGTCACCATGGCTAGCAGCCACTGACAGACCTATATTCCATGCATCTAATACCTTCTTACAGCTTGCCATGCTTGTGGCCACCACTACATCTTCTGGCAGAGAATTCCCACGTTTTAATCAAATCATGGTGCAAAGAAGTATTTATTTTTGTTCGTCCTGAATCTACCAGGCATCAGCTTCTATGAATAATCTTGAATTCCAGCATTTGGGGAGAGGGAGAAAATCTCTAATGGGGCTCAACTTGGCCAGAAGCAGAGACACATTTATAGAGGATAGGTTAGCGGGAAACATCTGCATTGAGAAACAGGATATCTTGGGGTACCAGATGCTGAAGATAATCTTCTGTTACACCCCACTGACCACTGGACCAGATGGAATTGGGGTCTGCTTGAAGGAGCAAAGTTGCCAACCTCCAGGTGGACATGGGAGGACAACTGATCTCCCCGTGACAGAAATCAGTTCACCTGGAGAAAATGGCGCTGTGGAAGGTGGACTCTGTGGCATTATTATATCCCACTGAGATTCCTCCCCTCTCTAAATCCTGCCCTCCCAAGTCTCCATTCACAAATCTCCAGGAATTTCCCGAGCCGAAGCTGGCAACCAGGGGTGGAGCGAGGGGAAACTGCCACAGCGCCTGCCACAGCTCCACCCCCCGCTGCCCTGAAATGCCCTGGCCACACCCCAGCCATGCCTCCGCACTGCAGTGCACCTGGGGCGTCGCCCCCCACCTTGTCCCATGGGCGCTACGCCACTGCTGGGAACCATATGAATGAGACACATTTGCTCTCCTTCAGTCCAGGGTTATTTCCACAGTGTAAAAGGCTGGGTCTGTTTTGAATACACATTTGTTCTCTTTTGAAACTGCGACTGTCAAGGGATATTCCAAAACATTTCGACACCTAAGACTGTAAAATCAAAACAGTAGTCTATCAACATAAGAAATGACATATTTTATAGCAGGACGTCCTTCAAATATATAATCTATAACTCTAATGCTGAAATCTCTGAAGCTGCTGCTACATTTTTACTCTGTGTACTGCAAGTTGTGCAATAATGATCTTTTTATTGTATTTGGAATTCATGACACACACCGGTTTTATGCCTAATAAAGGTTTTGGATTTGGATATAATCTAAATCTGTGGCCTGAAGAGGGCTTCCTCCCCCCTGCAAATGAACAGCATTGCCTCTGGCTGCAATATTTGAAAATCCATTTGTGTCTAACTTTATAAAGTGACTTCTCTCACAGACCTGATTTTAGAGGGAAAAGAAGATGAGAAAGGGCAGGGTTTTTTTCCAAATCAACACACAAATATCTTTTCCTGCAAGTCTGCAGTTCACTCTGATGTGCAACATCTTGCTTTTTACTCACGAGGAAATTCCAACATTCTCTTCTGCTGAAGACTCAAACTTGACCAAAAAAAAAAAAAGGAATATATTTTCTGTTTGCAGCTGGGAAAGTCTGCATTAGCTGCAACCCTTCAAATGTTTCCATTAAAAGAAAACTCTTCAGTTCGCAACCAAACACAGGACGTCTCGCAAAAGGCAGAATTAATTTTGCAGTGCAGGTGTTGGCCTCTCTGCTTTTGACCTCTGAAGGAGCAGAAGCATGGGGCATATTTAATGGGGAGCTCTTGTGTCTGCATGCTGTGAAAGAAGTTCAAGGCGCAGGAAAATGCCATTGTGGGAAGGACTAGGAGCATTTCGGAGACCTGCAATTTCGCTTTGCAAACCCAGAATTGGACATCCTACAACTCTCAAAAGCTTTCTGGAAAGAAAGAACGAAAGAACGAAAGAACGAAAGAACGAAAGAACGAACGAACAAAAGAACGAACGAAAGAACAAAAGAACAAAAGAACGAACGAAAGAACGAAAGAACGAACGAAAGAACGAAAGAACGGAAGAACGGAAGAACGGAAGAACGGAAGAACGGAAGAACGAAAGAACGAGTTTCTACAAACAAACAAAAAACCATGTTCGTAGTCCACCTGGCTGCAAAATGTGAGAACATTCTCCTATCAATGAAACCTCATCGGCCCCTTCTGCATGGGCCAATAAACCCAGGTGTAGGCAGTAAAAAAATCCAGTTTTTTTGGGGGGGGGAACTTCAGACAGATCCCGCCCCTAAAATGAGTCTGCCCCATGTTATTTCCCTCAAGCTGGTTTTTTTTGAGAGTTATTCCTGAGCTATTCCTGAGTCTTTTCAAAAATCCCAGGTTGCAGCTGCTTGTGAGCGAACGATCTAGCAGGAGGCCCTTTGGTTCTGGTGGGATTTCCGGGCTGTGGCAGCTGTGGTCTGGTGGATCTTGTTCCTGACGTTTCGCCTGCGTCTGTGGCTGGCATCTTCAGAGGTGTATCACAGAGGGAAGTCTGTTACACACTGCCTCCAGAGAGAAGGGAATGTTTGGGGGTATATATTGTCCATGTCCCAGGATGGGGAACCTTCGACAAAAAACTTTGACAATACACAGGAGGCCCTTTATTCGCCTCCTTTTTCTTGTAAAACTTTTTTTGAGGCTTACATATGTGCGTAGCTACGCAGGTGCAGATGGTCACCTTGTGAGACCTCAGCATGGCTGGGGGGGTTCATTTGTGCATGCCTGCGTAGCTACGCATCGGTGGGAAGTAAATTTTTAAAAATAGATGCGTCTGTGCAAAGGCATAACAAATTGTTTCCGTGGGTTCCAATAGCTGCCTGCACAGACGTATGTGAATGCAAAAACAGGAAAATGGGTTACTTTATCCTGACTGCAATCCGTTATACGTTTGCTGTGGGGAAGGGGCCATTCAGCCACACATTCCACCAAACATTGCCAGCCACAGATGCTGGCGAAAAGTTAGGAACAAGATCTACCAGACCACAGCTACACAGCCCAGAAAACCCACCACAACCAGATCTTGGTTCAGTCATTTCCCCACTGCCTAACCTAACTCACAACCTGGTTGTCATGAAGACAAGTTTATTTATTTATTTATTTATTTATTTATTTATTTATTTATTTATTTATTTATTTATTTATTTATTTATTTATTATCACATTTATATACCGCCCCATCCCCTGAGGGCTCTGGGCAGTGAACAACAAAATAATGTTACATAAACAATAATGACAATAAATAATCAATATAAATACATAGCATCATTAAAACATAACATTACAGCGTTCCACTTGGCGTCTAGTATTAAAAGTATCAATAAAAACCCCTCTCAGAGAGGGGGCGGTAGATCTAGGTGTCACAGCTCTCAAGATGTTAAAAAGGGAGAGACAAAGAGGGCGCTCACCCTCAACAGCTGGCCTCCCCAAAAGCCCAGTGGAACAACTCTGTCTTACGGGCCATGCGGAACTCTCCAAGATCCCGCAGGGCCCGGACAGTTGGAGGAAGAGTGTTCCACCAGGCAGGGGCCAGGGCCGTAAAAGCCCTGGCCTGGGTGGAGGCCAGCCGTGTCATTGAGGGGCTGGGAACCACCAGTAAATTGGCCTCTGCCGAACGCAGAGGCCGTGTAGGGACATATGGGGTAAGGCGGTCCCGGAGGTACGAAGCCCCCAGGCCGCGCAAGTTGAGGCGGAGACTGGAGACAAAAATGTTGTAAGCCCGCTTAGAAAAGTAGAAGTTAAAACAAAACCAGCAGTTATTAGAAGCGTCCCTCTTCTCCTCGTATACTGGAAGGACTGCCTCTTTTATGTTAGGAGCGTCGGCTGTGTTTTTAAGTACGTGCATTAATCTAAAACCACTAAACATTTAGAAAACTTCTCTCCACTTCATCAAGATGTCTTTAGCGGGTTCCACACAGCACATTTGTAATGAGTCGGCAATTGTGATAAATGAACTCGTTTTCCCTTTAGGGCAACGTTTGCAACTCGTAATAAATATGCTGCGTCGAATCACTGTTTTTGAGTTCATCTAAAAGATGCTTTTTGAAAAACCCATTAAAACAGTTAGCCAACGAAACTTTAATTTGAACCCGGGTCTCCCCTTTGCAAAGTTCCAGCCTTAATAGCGCCGAGTGAACACTCCTGGTCTTATTAGCCTTCAAGACCAGACTATTCAAAGCCTCCTCACATATTTACAGACCTGTGTCTCGAGGCTTGAAACAAGGAGCACAGCGCACCCTGGGCATATGGTACAAATTTAACCAAATCAAGTTTTGATTAAACATAGTAAATATGATGGATTCAACTACGAATTCCCTTTCAGATGGCCTGTTGGATTTCCCACCCACCCCATTTGATGAAAAAAATGTTGTGTTGATCCAAAAACATATGTTTTGATTACTCCAGTAAATTTCAGCTTCAGAGAACCCTGTGGCAACTGGATTAATAATTTTATATAGGTCCAAGGAAGGGGTTAACCCTTGAGCGGTGTTTAGTGGTAGCACCGAATGCGCGGATCGGGAACACACGGAGCATGTTTTCCACACTCGGCGTACCTGAGATGTGGCGTTCTTTTGCTCCCTCCTTGTAAAGTTATACATATCACTGTGATTCTTGATCATCCCTTGACAAAAATAAAACGAGACTGTGTAGCTAGAAAGAGTACAGGGAAAGGCCAGCCAAGCCGATTAAAGTATTGTGAAAAGATGGAGCAGAAGGAACTGCGGTGTTAGAAATCCAGATCACAAAAAAAGACATTGATTGACGGTACCGTGAGAACCAAGGCGGCCAACTTCAGGTGGGAGGATTCTGGGATATTTGGGGGGTGGAGTCTTGAGAGAGCTGGATCTGCGGAGTGGAAGGACATCCATAGGGAATGATGCCATACAGTCCATCTACCAAAGCGGCCGTTTTCTTCAGAGGAACTTGTCTCTGTCGTCTAGAGATCAGTTGTAATTCTGAGGAAATCTCCAGGTTCTACCTGGAGGTTGGCAACACTATTGAGAAAAGACCCCTCCCTTGCTCCAAAAACTGATCTCATGGAAATCACCGCTCTTCAAAAGCTTAGGAGGCTTGCGCAAAAAAGGATTACAGAAAGATATTAATACCTATTAGCAGAGGCGTAATGCACATAGGGACACATGGGGTTATATGTCCCAGGTGGCTGCCATTTGATCACATGTGAGGCTAGAAAATTGACCTCCACACTCTCCTCCTCCCCCGTGTCAAAGGTGCCCCCCACCCCCCACACCTTACTTACCTTAGGTGGCAGCAGGCTGCCCGGGACTACCACCGCCTAAGGTCAGTGGGGCACAGGGGGGCGCCCGGAGCAGATGTGGCCCCAGGTGCCCTTTTCCCCAGCTACACCACTGCTCAGATTTTGACTGGCAGCCTCCTGGCTCACAGCTCATTCTCTCAACCGCTAGCCGCGGTTTTACGAATTCTGCATTCATACCATCATCACATAAATATGCATCATAAAGACTGGGAGGAAAACCCATAAATGACTTCCAGATCTTTCTCCATCCCCAATGGACAGGAGAAAGGGGGGGGGAGAATATAATATTTTATATTGCCAGTAAATGCAAGGGAAATATTTGTATGCCTTCAATATATAATTTACTGAAAGATAGATCTTTGGTGCATTTTACTAGCAGTTTTGCCCCTCAGATATATTTGCTAGTTACTCAACTGCTGGTAAAATTAGATTCAATGCAAAAAAAAAAATTAAAGGAGAAAATCCAGAAGGAACATCCTCTCCACATGGTGCAGAGGTTAGCATGTCAGTCTAGAATTTGGGGGACCCAAGTTCGAATTCCCACACTGCCAGGTAGCATGCTGGCTGAGCTTTGGCCACCCATTCTTTCTCAGCCTAGCCTACCTCACAGAGCAGTTGTGAAGATAAAATGGAGGATGAGAGAATGATGCTGGCCGCCGCAAGCTCCTTAGAGGAAGGACAGGATAAAAATGGACTACACTGCAGGACAAGCAGGACTTCAGTTTTTAAGGCCAGTTGATACAGAAGCCTGTGAGAAAACACATAGAAGCTTCCAGGTGACTGTAGTGGATAATGGTTCTTACAGCTACTACAGTCAGGCAGGGGTGGAGCGAGGGTGAACTGCATGCGCCCTGTGCCCCCTCCACACCCCCGCCTGCCCCTGCCACGCCTCGGAATGCCCCTAGAATGCCACGTCTCCTCCATGCCCCCGCACAGGTGCACCCCCGATGTGTCTGCCCCCCTGTCCCCTTGACGCTACGCCACTGCAGTCAGGTGTTTCTTTGCAACTGTGTTTCACCGCTACTTTTGATGTCTTGTTACAGTAGCAGAAAACAACAACATCAATGATAGAAAGCTACAGTGACTTCCTTGGTCTTTTCAGTGCAACAAGAGGCAGCTCGGCACTGCTGGGCATAAGCAGTTCAATGACCGGATGGCAGTGCTGAGAAAGGATGAGACGAGGCCTTTCTAGAGATGGTCATAGCAGCAATCATTGCTGGCAGCCGCTACTACCATTGAGCGGCTTCCAATGGCATGCCTTCCATTCTATTCAAGCTTGACCTGGGCCTGACCTGTATGCACACCTGCTCAGGGCGCCCCCCCCCACTGTGCCCCACTTACCTTAGCTGGCAGAAGAGAGCGGTGGTGGTTTTGGCCAGCCTGGTGAGGCTGGGCCGAGGGGAGCCTGTTGTGGGCCACTGCTCGACCCGGCCCCCCAGGCTGCTCCCCCCAGGCTGCTTTGGCTGAAGAAGCAGTCTGGCAGGGCCGGGAGGCTGCCGTGGGCTTGCCGGGCACCCCCCACATGATCTAATGGGTGGCGCCCGAGGTCAATTAACCCCCGTGTCCCTCTGGCAGATACGCCACTCACCAGACTTATTTATTTATTTATTTGTTTGTTTGTTTGTTTGTTTGTTTGTTTGTTTGTTTATTTATTTAAAGTTTTATTGAATAACCAACATAAAACAAACATACGTTATTTAAATATCTATGACATACTTTACATACACTACAAATAATAACATTACTTACTTACTTTACCTACCATGTTTCCCCTAAAATAAAACAGTGTCTTATATTAATTTTTGCTCCCAAAGATACACTATGTCTTATTTTCAGGGGGTGTCTTATTTTTCTGTGTTCTGTTCGTCAGGCATGCTTCCAAACCAAAACTTTGCTACGTCTTACTTTCAGGGGATGCCTTATCTTTATCACTTCAGCAAAACCTCTACGACGTCTTATTTTCAGGGGATGTCTTATATTCGGGGAAACAGGGTAACAACTCCACTACCTAACATCTAGCATCATGACCTCTTTATCTTAGGTAACATACTAACTTACTAATCTTCTCTAATTCGTTTTTTTCTTCTACTTCTTAATGCTATCTTAACAACACCTTGTTTCTTGACTTCCTACTAGCTTTATTCTTAAAAAAACTAAAGTTTTCTTCTTAAATCTTCTTTTCCCTTTCTTGTTCATATTTCTGCATATAATCCAACTCAGGCTTATTATTTATTTATTGACATTCCAGATTCCACCTTTTCCTGAAGGAACTTACGATAACATACGATAACATACTAAGGAGCAGCAGTGGCATAGGAGGTTAAGAGCTCGTGTATCTAATCTGGAGGAACCGGGTTTGATTCCCAGCTCTGCCGCCTGAGCTGTGGAGGCTTATCTGGGGAATTCAGATTAGCCTGTGCACTCCCACACACGCCAGCTGGGTGACCTTGGGCTAGTCACAGCTTCTCGGAGCTCTCTCAGCCCCACCTACCTCACAGGGTGTTTGTTGTGAGGGGGGAAGGGCAAGGAGATTGTAGGCCCCTTTGAGTCTCCTGCAGGAGAGAAAGGGGGGATATAAATCCAAACTCTTCTTCTTCTTCCACTGTTCCTAATCACCACAACCCTGTGAGTAAGGTTGCCTGCTCTGGATTGGGGGGAAACCTGGAGATTTTGGGGGCGGATCCTGAGAAGGGCAGGATTTGAAGGGGGAAGGGACTTTTGTGGGGTATAATGTCATAGAATCCATCTTTCAAAGCGGCCATTTTCTCCTGGCAAACGGATCTCTGCCACCTGAAGGTCAGTGGGAGATCTTCAGTCAACACCTGGAGGTTGGCAAACCAACCTATGGCATAGGTTAGGTCAGTGATGGCGAACCTTTTCGAGACCGAGTGCCCAAATTGCAACCCCAAATCCGCTTATTTATCGCAAAGGGCCAGCCCGGCAATTTAACCTGAATGCTGAGGTTTTCGTTCAGAAACAAACGGTGGGCTCCGAGGCGTGCGTTACTCGGGAGTAGGCTTGGTGGTAGTCGGTGGCTTTGCTTTGAAGCAACCGCGCAACTCTTCCAACGGGTGAATCACGACCCTAGGAGGGTTTTCTCAGAAGCAAGCCCCATTGCCAGCAACCGAGCTTACTCCCAGGTAAAGGATCGTGCTTTAGTTCTTCGCATGAAAATCAGTGGGGTTTAACAGCGCTTAACAGGGTTACCTACACTGCTTCCCCAAAACTGGGTCTTAGGTTTAATGCTAATAATCGAGCCCAGCAGCCCAGGCCAGCCTAGATGGGGGGGGGCACTCTGTTTGCGTGTGCCCACAGAGAGGGCTCTGAGTGCCACCTCTGGCACCCGTGCCATAGGTTCGCCACCACTGGGCTAGGTTGTTGGCTGGCTCAAGACTACCTTATTGAGTAGAGATTTGAGCCCTTCTCATTCCAGATTAAACCATACCAGCCTTTTTGTCAAGCTTAAGAAACAAGTTACTCCCAGAGATCCTAAATGAACCTCCAGAGAAATGCGGTCCATAAGAACAAATGTGTTTTCTCCACGATACACCATCTTGCTTCTTGGGGGTGGGAGGTGCGGGCGGGGGGGGGGGAGATCTTACATTTCCCCTGACATCCTTTCTATCAAGCTCTGGCTGTATAAATCTCCCAGAAGATTGTTTACAGAGCTTATACACACTGTAAAACTGGTTTAATTGATCTGAAAGTGGTTTCGTTGAAATAATTTGGTTTAGAGTTGGAGCCACTTAAAACCTGTTAATAAGAGGCTGGCGGCCTTCTCTCCCCTTTGAAGATCTGTCCCCTCTCCTTTGCGTCTTCAATAGTGTGCCGTTTCAGACAGCGATCTTATCTTTGCTAGCTTCTCTGTATGGTTTGTATAGGGCAGGGGTCTTCAAATTATGGCCCTCCAGATGTTCATGGGCTACAATTCCCATCAGCCCCTGCCAAGTGGTAGGTCTCATGGGAATTGTCGTCTATGAACATCTGGAGGGCCATAGTTTGGAGACCCCTGGTATAGGGTATAGGGCCTCAATCTTCAATGGTACTTACCAGGAAGCCAAGACGGACCCTACAGATTGCAGTGAACAGTGGAAGCCTATGGAAGTCTATGGGCATCTACATGCTTGTGGTCTCCTTCATACTGAGGTTTCATTCCCTTCAGGTTTGACTCTTGGTTGTGCACCTATTTTCCCCTCTTCATAACTCACTGTGCTTTCAGATCGGAGAACCCCCGTGGTTTCCAAAACCTGCTAAAGTTCAACCTTTTCTCTTTCTTTGCAGGGAAAGTGATCACTGTGCATTAACCTTTTCTCACCCCACCTTCCTTACCCCACATGACAGCAGTTTCTCCCTATTGTTACACCACCATTTCAAAACAACCAGAAAGGCTTTCTTTTACTTAAACACTGAAGGACCCTTGAAATTGACATGAAATTGACACGCTAGACCAAAGATCTAGCATGCGCGCGCACACACACACACACACACACAAAGGCGATAAACAACCTTCCCTCAAATTCTAAAGATACAGAGCCCTGTTCCCTCCCAGTCATATTTGAACCCACAACCTCATGGTTCCCAAACCAATGAGAACCCAGACCAGTGGTGGCGAACCTATGGCACAGGTGCCAGAGGTGGCACTCAGAGCCCTCTCTGTGGGCACGCGCAAACACCCCCACACACACATCTAGACTGGCCTGGGCATGGGCTCAGGTGTGGGATTAAACCCACAAGACCTAATTTTTGGGGAAGCAGGGAGGGTAACCCTGTAAAAGCATGTTAAGCCACTAGTTTTCATATGAAGAGAACTAAAACCGCGATCCTTTATCTGGGAGTAAGCTTGGTTGCTGGAAATGGGGCTTGCTTCTGAGTAAATCCTCCTAGGGTCGTGATACACCTATTGCACAAGTGTCAAACTCGTGGCCCTCCAGATGTTCATGAACTACAATTCCCATCAGCCCTTGCCAATATAGCCAATGCTCATGTTGGGAGGGACTGATGGAAAATGTAGTTCATGAACATCTGGAGGGCCGCAAGTTTGACACCCTTGACCTATTGGAAGAGTTGCATGGTTGCTTCAAAGCAAAGCCACCGACAACCACCAAGCTTACTCCCGAGTAACGCATGCCTCGGAGCCAACCGTTTTTTCTAAACTGAAACCTCAGTATTCAGGTTAAATTGCCGTGTTGGCCCTTTGCGATAAATAAGTGGGGTTTGGGTCGCAATTTGGGCACTCGGTCTCGAAAACATTCACTATCACCGACCCAGACCATTGAGGGTTTTCTAAGAAATCCTGTAGGTTTTGTGAAAACCGCAGCCTTGTTCCCTTTCACTTGAAAGACTGAAGGATCTTCTTTATTTATTTACTTGATCACTGAGACTCAAGGCAGATAACAGATGATCTATTCATATTTCACTTGGATTGTCCAAGAACAACTGGAGCAGAGGTCCACCCACGGACACCTACCTGCAAATTTCACGTTTAGACACACGGGAAACTCTCCAGCCTCCAGCCTTTTAAAGTCATTTCCTCTTTCTCTTCCTCCAACTTACCTGCCAAGAAAATATGTTCTGTTTCCCATGGAACGAAAGATGGAGTCATCAACACCTCGAGCAGTTGAAGATTCACAGCTTCCTGTTCTGCCAGAGGTGTTATTGAAGGCCCCCACTGATCCAGAACACAGGTGTTGGCAAGAACAGATGAGGCACAGTTGGATGTCAGAAAGGAACCCCCTTTCTGGTTCACAGTTGTCTCGGAGAAGGATCAGCAGTCAGCAGGAGGCGTCCGAGCAGATGAGGCTTTTCCCTTCCTCCTCCGCCAATTAAAAACGCCACATCTACGATGTTCCCATTTAGCATTTTGAGGGGACAAATGTGCTCAGTAGCTCAATTGGGGAGCAGCAGTGGCATAGTGGCTAAGAACAGGTGCACTCTAATCTGGAGGAACCAGGTCCGATTCCCCGCTCTGCCACTTGAGCTGTGGAGGCTTATCTGAGGAACTAGATGAGCTTGTGCAATCCAACACATGCCAGCTGGGTGACCTTGGGCTAGTCGCAGCTCATTTTATGGCAGCCATTTTGTGGCTGTGCTCACCAAACAGTGGGAGGATTCCAAAAGTACCTGCAGACTTTAAAAGGTTGGGGGATCTCCGGATTAAGTGTCAAAAAAAGCGGGGCCGAGGAAAATATAATACGAGCCTGCATTATGCTGCTAGAGGTGGCATTCAATGTATTGCCCTCTTATATTTCTAATCTTACAATACATGAAATACAAGTGCAACAATGCTTATAATATTACTATTCCAAGTGGACTTCCTTAAAAGGAGCGCAAGGATTTTTTGGCACGTGCTTAAAACAGTTCACTCTCAGTTTCGTGCACATTTAAAGGCAGATTGCTTTGATATTTAATCCTGCTTTTCATATATTTGTATCAAAAACTATGGTCATAGGATATTATCCTGACGACTTTGCAAAGTATATTCTTCAAAGGTATGATGTTATTCTGGATGCATTGGCTGAAATCTTACTGATCCCCCTCAAGAGTCCATTTTAAAGAACCTTGTTGCAATGCTTGAAGTATTCAACAAGCAAAAAGTTCAACAAGCAGAAGCTAATT
Organism: Sphaerodactylus townsendi; assembly: GCF_021028975.2. Lineage (NCBI taxonomy): Eukaryota > Metazoa > Chordata > Lepidosauria > Squamata > Sphaerodactylidae > Sphaerodactylus > Sphaerodactylus townsendi. The sequence continues at coordinate 5,143,508 of NC_059440.1, read as the reverse complement.
CAGCGTAACTAAAACTTTTCGATGCCTTCTTCTGATTCTCCACGTGTTGCCATTATCCTTATCATTCTAAAAGCTGTTGTTCTCTTAATGGATGTTCTCTTAATGGATCTCCGGATTAAACCATTCCCTCTGCCACCTGGGATCTCTCTTTTTGTGCCTTGGGGTGGGGGGAACCCACAACCACAAACCAGTTTTCGAAATTACTCGCGTGCCTTTGGAGCACGAAGAACCGTTGGGTCCGAAGGGGAGGCAGACTTCAGCTTTGGTATGGGAGCGTCCAAAGTCCCCCAAGCCTCGTGAACACGCAGCCCTAATAAACACCCTCCTCTGAAGGAGGCGTGAGTTTTCGTGACCTAAAAAACGAGGGAGCGTCTGGGGCACGTTCAGATTGCGCCACGGCACATTCCACGCACATGAAAGCATTCTGGGGCAGCCGTCGCCATTTCTACCAAATGTTTGTTTGAGTATGCCAGAGTGATGAGGTGAGTTTTATCATGTGTTTAAATATAGCATTGGAAGGAGCCAAAGGGATGTCAGAAGATAAAATATTTAAAATAGGAGGGGAGCGAAAGAGAGAAAATGCACCAGTGGAGAATGGAAGCCGGAAATTGAGGTTTACAGGGAAGAAGAAGAAGAAGAAGAAGAAGAAGAAGAAGAAGAAGAAGAAGAAGAAGAAGAAGAAGAAGAAGAAGAAGAAGAAGAAGAAGAAGAAGAAGAAGAAGAAGAAGAAGAAGAAGAAGAAGAAGAAGAAGAAGAAGAAGAAGAATGGGGTAACCAAAGCCCTCCTTTGCAAGATTCTTGTGAGGTTCTTAGCCCACAATCGGGGTCCATAATTTCCCCAATTATGGATTTTCCACACCAGGCTTCTGTTGTGTATCTGGAGTTTTGGTTCCCAAGGCCAGGACAGCCAGAAGATTCCACATGAGGTGCCAGGGTGAGAATTTTCCCCCTCATTATATTGTTCACACGGGACGTCAAATGGTAGTTTCCTTCCAAGAACCTTGAGAAGGCCTAATCGGCATTTAGATTGCTTTCATACTGTTTCAACTGTCATGGGAGTCCTCCAAGGCATCCTGGGAATTGTAGTTCGCTCAAGAGAGTTTTCTGCAAGACATCCTTGTCTGGGTGAAGTAGGAGACTGGGACATTTGTGGGAGAAAAGGACGGGGCTGAGAGCCACAAAATAGGGTCAGGAAGACACAAGGAGGTAGGGTGAGACCTCGGAGAGATGCTTACGGCAAAGGAGGAGGAGTCTGCAAATTACAGAAGGTGGGAGTGCCTGGGGAAACGCTTTTTTGACCCTAAAGTGTTATATTCCTAGACTATTTTCAGTGCAGCTGCCAGATTTCAATCCAGGGATGCTGGAGAGGGTTGGGGGGGGGGGGGGGTTTGGCCCATGTGCATTTCCCCCTGGCTGATTTAACAGGCTGGGAGAAATGCCCCCTCCCACTGAAAGCACAGCAAAAACCTTCAGAAGGAGCTTCCAGAAAAGGGGGGAAAGGTTACCCGAGCAATCAGAGTCCCGGTGCCAAGGAGTCTGCAGTCAATCCTGCTCCGATCTCCCCGGTTTGCTTTTGGGGGGGGAGGAGACAGACAGAAATATAGGTCTCTAATCTCCAAAGGGCTTGCTGCTGATCTGGATATCACCGTCTGAGAGGACTCAGAGACTCCGGAGGAACTCCTGGGAGACGTTTGGTGGTGGCAGGGAGGAAGGAGGAGGAAAAAAGGCACATGGGTCCGGAACAGTCAGCCTGCCTCTCCAAGGGTTTTTTCAAAAACTCACAGCCAGGACGTCAACCTCGGCCTGGACCAAATGTCAGCTCAAGCCTAGATACGAGATAGGATGCAATAAGATAGCAGTTCCCAGCAGAGCTTCAAGCCAGCTTGTCCCTGGCTAACTGGGATGGGGAGGAGGAACTCACTGGAACTAAGCGAGGAAGAACGTGCATCCTTTTTTAATTCGTGCGCATCGCCACGGAAGAATCTTTTTCGCGTCACCCATCTTCATTGCTGGTGTTCCCAATTCCTTGTAGGTTCCTTATAGGGCAGTGATGGCGAACCTATGGCACGGGTGCCAGAGGTGGCACTCAGAGCCCTCTCTGTGGGCATGCACAAACAGAGTTCATCATGTGGGGGGGAAATCGCCCCCCCCACACACACACATCTGAGCTGGCCTGGGCCACTGGGCTTGTTTATTAGCATTAAACCTAAGCCCAAGTTTTGGGGAAGCAGTGTAGGTAACCCTGAAGCGCTGTTAAACCCCACTGATTTTCATGCAAAGAACTAAAGCGCGACCCTTTACCTGGGAGTAAGCTCAGTTGCTGGCAATGGGACTTGCTTCTGCATAAACCCTCCTAGGGTCGTGATTTACCCGTTGGAAAAGTTGCATAGTTGCTTCAAAGCAAAGCCAATAACTACCACCAAGCTTACTCCCAAGTAACACACGCCTCAGAGCCAACCATTTTTTCTAAACTAAAACCTCATTATTCAGGTTAAATTGCTGTGTTGGCACTTTGCGATTAATAAGTGGGTTTTGGGTTGCATTTTGGGCGCTTGGTCTCAAAAAGGTTCGCCATCGCAGTTATAGGTTCGCCATCACAGTTATAGGGAGTCTGATGGGGGGAGGGTTGGAGTCGGGGAGATTTTGGGGTGGAGTCCGATGGGGGGAGGGTTGGAGTCGGGGAGGGGCCTCAGCAGTGTATAGTTTTTAAAAATTATATTTATATTCCGCCTCCAGCCGGAGCCAGGTTCAGGGCAGCATACGGAGAAATTGACAACAGAATAGTTAAAATACAACCCCAAGCCAATGAGGAACAGGTGTTGAGGGCTGACACCGTCATTTGTTCCACGGGTATTTAAAACTCCAAGATGGCCCTGCTATATACCTGGAACATCTTGTTAATTATAATTGCAGATGGGTCATGACTAGAGCAAGGTGTAACTCTTTTCCGTCAGCACATCTCCAAGGTCGCTTCTCTAATATCCCACAAAATGAGCGTTGCTGTTGATTCTGTCCTGATACAACTGATTCACTCTCTCATATTCTGCTTCACTGTTCAAAATACAACAACATCAGGACTGATTTGAGAACTGTACTACCAACAGGATTTATGCTTCTTTCTGATAAGGTAAAAATGGCTAAGCTTCTAAATAACTCTAATGCTGAAATCTCTGAAGCTGTTGCTACATTTTTACTCTGTGTACTACAAGTTGTGTAATAATGATCTTTTTACTGTATTTGGAATTCATGACACACATCCGGTTTTATGCCTAATAAAGGTTTTGGATTTGGATTTGGAACTCCAAGATGACAGTCTAGCCAGAGGTCTGCAACCTGTGGCTCTCCAGATGTTTGTGGACTACAATTCCAATTCTCCATGCTGGCAGGGGCTGATGGGAATTGTAGTCCATGAACATCTGGCAAGCCACAGGTTGCAGACCCCTGGTCTAGCTTAACCCACACAAGATCAACCCCAGCCCAGCTCAGAGGCGTAGCAAGGGGGGAAGCGCCCGGTGCACCAGTGCATCCTCTGCCCCCGCCCCGCCTTGGAATGCTCCCATCCTGCCCCAGAACGCCCCTACCATGCCCCCAGAATGCCAACGCCACACCCCCACGCCCCCACAGGGGTGCGCGCCTGGTGCGTTGTGCCTCCCCCCTGCCCCTTGGAGTTACTCCTCTGGCCCAGCTCCGACACACAGCCTTATTAAAGTCCTGCCTGAGCATGGGCCAAGGTTGGGGGGAGCGTACAGAGCAGCCATACATAAGAAGAAGAAGAGTTGGATTTATATCCCCCCTTTCTCTCCTGTAAGGAGACTCAAAGGGGCTTACAAACTCCTTTCCCTTCCCCCCGCCCTCACAACAAACACCCTGTGAGGTAGGTGAGACTGAGAGAACTCAGAAGAACCGTGACAACCCAAGGTCACCCAGCTGGCGTGTGTTGGATTGCACAAGCTAATCTAGTTCACCAGATAAGCCTTCACAGCTCAAGTGGCAGAGCGGGGAATCGGACCTGGTTCCTCCAGATTAGAGTGCACCTGCTCTTAACCACTACACCGCACTGGCATCCATAGATGGCAATGTTAATTGAACTGAATTTAGTTTATCTTAGGGAGGCCAGTAAGTAAATCAGATGGAATAAAACGGGATGTGCAGATGGCATCCACTGAAAGCCTGGTGGAAAATCTCCGCCTTACAGACCCTGTGGAATTGCTTAAGGTCCCACAGGACCCTGGTATCACCTGACTGAGAGCTCCACCAGGCTGGAACCAGGGCAGAAAGAACCCTGGCTCTGGTTGAGGCCAAACACATATCCCTGGGGCCAGGGATCACCAGCAAGTTTTTATCGAAGGATTTGAGCATCCTCCGGGGGCAGTGTGGGGCAGGGGTGTAATGCCCATTGGGCAAGGTGGGCAGCTGCCCAGGGCATCACCTTGTGGGAGGCACCAAAAATGCATGGTTCATTTGGGGGTATTTTTAGTGGTTTTCCGTTTTTGGCCTGCAGGGGGTGCAGTTTTTAGGCTAGCGGCACCAAAATTTCAGCGTATCATCAGAAGACTGTCCTTATGCTACCCCCCCCCCCCAAGTTTGATGCAGTTTGGTTCAGGGAGTCCAACGTTTTGGACTCCCAAAGGGGGTGCCCCTATCCCCCATTCTTTCCAATGGGAACTAAGGAGATGGGGGCTACCCTTTTGAGGATCCATAACTTTGTCCCCACTGAACCAAACTGCATCAAACTTGGGGGGTAGCATAAGGACAGTCTCCTGGTGATACGCTGAAATTTTGGTGGCGATATGTCTAAAAATGCACCCCCTGCCGGCACCAATGACCTGGTGCAAAAAAAATTTGGTTGTGGTGGGGTGGCCGCCCATGGGGGGGGGATCCAACTCAGGTTTTGCCCAGGGCTCCAGTTTGCCTTGTTACGCCCCTGGTGTGGGGTAAGATGTTCCTGCAGATACGAAGGTGCCAGGTCTCTCAGGCCCTTAAAGGTCATAACTAAAACCTTGAACCTGAATTGTTATTCCACTGGTAACCCATGCAGACATCAGAGCACAAGTGCAGAGGCGTAGCTGGGCCATACTGTGCCCAGTGCGCACTCTGTGTTTTCTGCCCCCCCCCACACACACTTACCTTAGTTCAGCCTGGAAAAACAACCTGTTCCCTTCAGGCTGAAAATGGTCTGGTGGGAACTACACTTCCCATGAGACCTTGCGGCTTGCAAGGTCTCCTGGGAAGTGTAGCTCCCACCAGGCTGTTTATAGCCTGAAGGGAACAGGCCGCTTCTCCAGCCTTCATTGTTTCAATAAGGTATGTGTGGGGGTGGTTCCCTGGTAGCTCAGCCTCTGCACGAGTGTTATATGCTCTCTCACTGATACTTCATCAAAGAAGAAATCTACCCATCATTATATTAAGTACATATTACAATGGATCCCAATATGACATTTTCTATTTATTAGAGAGACCTTACAATCTTTACCATTTATTTACTCCTGAGCATTTTTACTAATCCAATTATTATATCTTAAACATTATTGAATTTCAGCCTTTGAGTTGCTTTGTTTTTCATGGTCAGTTCAGATTGGTATAAAATCGCCCCCGGCCCCTCCCCCTTTCCTTGAGACCCCAGTGCCTTCCCCACCATGGCGCCCCCCTTCACCCCCTACCCACATTTACTTTAGTTCCTTTTCTTTTTCTAGTACTTTTTCAGGCCTATTTACAGTTCAGGCTCAAAAACGGCCTGAGGAATTACAGTTCCCAGGAGACCTTGGGGCTCACAAGGTCTCCTGAGAAGTATAGTTCCTCAGGCAGTTTTTAGCCTGAACTGTGAAGAGGCCGCTTTTTTCAGCCTGAAAAAGTACTAGAAAAAGAAAAGTAACTAAGGTAAGTGTGGGAAGGGGATGGGAGTGGGGCGGGGGGTGCTGCGGGGGTCGTGGGTCATGGGGGGTCATGGGGGCGGAAAAAACACACTGCGCACCGGGTGCAGTTTGGCCCAGCTACGCCTCTGCCTACCAGTCTAAATAAAACTCAAGGTACGGTAAGAAAGGCAAACTATTCTCATTTGATCCACACTGATTTTCTGGGTAACGATCCTGAAAACTGCAGAGGACTGTAGCCAAGCAAGCAGAAAGGGAAATTAGCCTGCCTTTGCAGACTCCCAGGGTTACTAGCTGCTGCCAGCACCAACTGAAATACAGTAAGAAGACACAACTCTGCCAAACATCAACCATCTGGATAGGGAAATCTTATAGAGAATCCTCAGTGCCGTCAACAAACTACAATTCCCAGGATCCTTTGGGGATACCCATGACAGTGTAAAATGGTATGAACCCAACCTCCGTTTGTGAACAAAGTACATAGGAGCAACCCCATGTACACCCTTGTGTCTTCTATATCAAATCATTTTATTTACAGTCATCGACCAGAACAGCAATAACAGAAATACACAATTCAGCAATAATGAATCACGAATCAAAGATAGTACATAGTTCAAAATATATAGTCAATATTGCTGACTGAGGGGATGTTCGCAGGAATTAAATAATTTATATAAAAAATTTCCTCTGGCTTATGTTTAAAATCCCGTTACACCTAAAATTGTGATACAAAGATTGGAGCAGTGATAAAAATGTAGGTATAAAAGGCCCCTACAATATTGCAAAAAGGAAGCCAATAAGGACTGGCTAAAAAAAACTGGATTTCCGGCCAAGTCTAAAAAAACTGGACTTCCGGCCAAGTCGTCTAAAAATTGAACTGAATTGAATCTTCCCATCCCTTGACTTGACTATTCGGCCACTATTTGGCCACTATTCGGCCACTATTCAGTCTTCTATATCTTCTTCTGCCACTCCTTTTGTCGATTATACAAACTCCAGTTTGTAAACTCCCTGAGGCAGGGACCTATCCCAATCAAATCAATATCACATGCTGTCCTCTCTGCATTTAAACAATCCCCTTCATCAAAGCCACGAAGAATTTCTCTGCCCGCTTCAAGGGAAGAAATATCATCTAGTGCCGCTTCAAACGGTTAGACGTGCCCTTAGATCAAAAGCTGGATCCATGCGTACCAATTAAAAGATATGTAAGCTGTTCTCTGTGTATGACAAGCAGAAAGACAGTTTTCAGTGTTCCTGAACGGAAAGGTTCCAAATGGACAGCTTTGCGATCTCCTTCCATCTTTCCTGCACATGTGATTTTGGTAGAAATGCTGCTGAATTTTACAGCCCCGCCGCTTCAGTCTGAAATGTCCCAATCTGTTTTTATTTTCTCACTTCTGCAACTTCAGCTTGTGTTTATTATCGCCCTGTTTTCTGTACCCCCGTGTCAGATTCCCCCCCCCTTAAAATTTGCAGCACTTTAAATATGCCTGCATCAACTGTGTCAAAGGGATGTGCCTCACATGCAGAAGAAAGAAACGAATCGGGAACCCCAGCAATGGAAACGGATGAATCGCGAAGCGTTAACAGTGACAAGGAAAGCAAAGAAAAACACTGTAACAGTAACAACAACAACAACAACAGCAACAACAATAACAATAACAATAACAACAACAACAATGATAATGATGATAATGATAATGATAACGACAACGACAACAACAACGACAACGACAACAAATAACAACAACAATGAAAATAATAATAATAATAATAATAATAATAATAATAATAATAATAATAATAATAATAATAATAAAAAAAAAAGGAGAGCATATTTGTGCATCGCTAGGGATTGGTCTAAATTGGTCATTTTAAACTGAAGTTTGTATAACCTACGAAAGAAGCCGAAGAAAAAGAAAATATAGGAGAAACAAGGATGAATATGGGTTTACTCTCTGTTACCACTTTCGGTGTGCATTTGCAGAAATGTCTAGACTCAGCTCCCACCCCCCGCAAACACACACAAATACACAATAATATCCGATCTGCAGATTTAATAAAGTAGAAGGATTCTAGAGTATTACAGCAGACTGTAAACATCTTAATTTTAAATACGGCATCAAAAAGCACAATCTGTTTTAAAGCAACAAATTATCCCATCACAGAGAAAAGTTTAGTGTAATTTTCTTCCTGATTTGCTACTTTATAGCAGGCAGGAAGGATCTTATACGATGGAGTATTCCAGAGTAGGAGGCCCCAGAAACACACAGGCTGCTTCCGCATGGCCACGTTGTGGGTTGGGTCGACGTACATGACGCCGACCTAACCCCCCGGGACCGTTCGCACGAACGTTCCTGGTAACAACAGGGACAACAGCGCTGCGCTGCACTGTCGTCCGATCGACGTACCATCCCTGTGACCATCCGGCGCATCACCAAGGCCAGGGGACAAGCCCCCCGCCCTGCGCGAATGCTCTGGAGTTGCAGGGCAGGGGGGATGTCCCCAGGCCTCAGTGACGCACCGGATGGTCGCAGGGATGGTAAGTCGATTGGGAAAGGGGGGAGGGATGGCGCCTTCCAGCCGCTGCCATTTGCCTTCCAGCTGCTGTTTTCCAAAAACCTCACTCGGGGAGCGAGGTGGGAAAATGGCGACTTCGCACCTCTGGGGAGGAGTGAGGGTGGTGCGGCTCCCTATGCGAACAGCTCCCTAGGGACGGTGTTTTTGCCATGCCAAGGGCGCTGTAATTGGCCCGTGCGGAAAGGGCCACAGTTTGAAATGGCTGTATTGTATCACACCATTCCATATTACCAGGGTCCCCAACCCTTTCCAGCCTGCAGGCTCCTTTGGGATTCTGACTCAGCACAGCTGCACGCCCACAAAATGGCTGCCTTGGGACGAAGAACCAGTCACAAAATGGCTGCCACAGTTTACTTTCAGTTACACAAGGAAGATCCTTGTGTTGCGGTGGCAGCTGGTTCCAAAGCAATTAAAATATCTGCACAGCCATTCAGATCTCAGAGCAGCAGCCTCAGTGGGGAAAAGCTCCAACTCGGCCAGCCCACTTTTTTCAATAGGGTTGCCAGCCTTCGGGTGACACCTGGAGATTTCCCACTTGTACATTTGATCTCCCGATAACCCTTGAAGAAAATGGCTGCTTGAGGGGTGAGAAAGCCCCCCGGTCGCCCTTGCAAGGGCGAGTGGCGGCGAACCTTTCCCAGCCCTGGAGAGATCCGGGGCTGAGAAAGGCTCGTCTCTCGCCCTTGCAAGGGCAAGCAAGCCTGTTGCTCACCCTTGCAGGGGCGAGAAAGCCCCCTCGGTCGCCCTTGCAGGGGTGAGCAGGGGCAGACCTTTCCCTCATCCCACACCCTCCCTGGTGGGATTCAGCCGGTTAGCTACCAGCTGAATCCTACCACTGGCCAAGCCCCACCCGCCTTCTCCTTTTACCTTTTCCTGGTGGGCCAAGCAGGAGGGAATCCCCTGGCTTCTCCTGGGAAAGAGGAGGGGAGTTGCTGGGCCCCAAGGTGCAGCCACGCCCCTCCTGCTTCCCAGAAGTGTGGGCGGCATTTTTGCGCCCCCCCATGTGACTTCCATGGGTGGCGCCCGGGACATTTAGCCCCAGATGTCCTTGTGGGTGCTCCGCCACTGCTTTGGAGGGTAATGTCTACAGCATAGGTGTCAAATTTGCGACCCTCCAGATGTTATGGACTACAGTTCCCATCATCCCCTGACAGCATCATGCTAACAGGGGATGATGGGAACTGTAGTCCATAACATCTGGAGGGCCGCGAGTTTGACACCTGTGGTCTACAGCACTGCAGTCCACTGAGGTCCTGGAGGTCTTCTCCAGGCTCATCCCCAAATCTTCAGGAGTTTCTCAACTTGGATCTAGCAATGAGTTGAGAAATAGCTGGAGAGTTTGGGGATATAGTTAGGGGGTGGGAGGGTTGGGGAGGGGAGGGTCTTCACTGGGGTATAATGCCATAGTACAGTGATGGCGAACCTTTTTGAGACCGAGTGCCCAAATTGCAACCCAAAACCCACTTATTTATCGCAAAGTGCCATCATGGCAATTCAACTTGAATACTGATGGATTATAGGTCCAGAACAGGGTGGATTTAGAGCCGGGAAATCTACAATTGACCACTGTCTCACTCTCTCTTTTCTTGTGGACAAATATACCAACCAAGGACAAAAGAAACTATACGTAGCATTTTTGGATCTGAGTAATGCCTTCGACAGTGTCTCTAGGACCCTTCTGGTCCAAATAGACCAATGGACATGGATCCTCGCTATTCATGCTAATTCGAAATTGTACAGTGCAACCTCCCGTTGTGGTAAAATTGAACCATTTGGGCTCACTTCCAACAAAAATACCTACCTCAAGAGGAGTCAAACAGGGTGTGTGCTGGCCCCGCACTATTTAACTTATATATATAAATGACCTGGTAAGCACTATCTCAACGGTAGAAGGACATCCACCGAAGCAGGAGGCCATCCTATTCCATTACTGTGGCGTCGACGATACTGCTATTCTATCAGCAAACCAGAGTCGGCCTTATGAGATATTTAAAAGCATTCTTCAACTACTGTGATATAAATCCAACTGAAGGTTAACTACGTAGTAACCAAAATAGTAAGCCAACTTCGCTGGAAACAGATGACATGGAAAAATCAATAACATCCATCTTTAATCGTGGTCAAATCTTTAAATATTTAGGCTCAAATTTCCAATATAATTTCCAGTGGTCACTACAAAGATCTTGCTCCATAACTTCCGAAAAAAGGCTGCTATCAGGTATCGCCTAATTCTATTACGTGGAAGGGTTTTCAATCCATCATTGCTGCCCTGAAGATTTTCCAAGCAAAGGTGATTCCAAAGACTTCACGGGATCCCCATATGGATCAACACAGCTTAACCTGTGAAATTGATCTAATCCAGCATCATTTCTGAGAAGAGTAATGGGAGTCCCCAATAGTATCACCTTCACTACCGTCTTGAATGTGGACTATCCACAGTCAAACCCTAGCTTGATTTTCAATAATGTGCCTCCTGGCTCAAGATCCACTCCTTAGATCCAAGGATGACGACATTGGTCAGATAACCTACTTAAAGATAATTATGTTCCAAATGGTCCAAGGTTGGCTACCAACAAAAATTAGGGAGCATTGAATAGATCTAACTGTCCTTCTCAAAACAGCAATGAGAACTTTATCTTCTGCCAAATCAAAGACAGACTGAAAGACCATGAACGCCAGGCTTTCATTCATCCAAAATTCCAGTCTGTTCTCCTCGAAGTTTTGGGTATCCTTCCCAAGTATGGAGTTTTAGCCACTACCTAGCAGCTACTTTACCGGTTGCCCACCTGCCGGGCATTTATGTTAGCCAGATCTCAACAGTCTTCCTTCAGCTCCCTACCAACGGAAGGTATCACCAAATTCAAAACAACAAAGACACTGCCGCTGTGGCTCCATTGACTCTCTTTACCCATGTCCTCCTAGGAGTGTCAAATAAATGCAGATGCTGCCTCAGATTAATTCAATTCTTACTAGTGAAGCAGGGAAATTTCTAACCCTACTGTTGCCATTAATGTTTTCTTGAGATTACAATGTTCATACAAATGCACGGTAGCTCCATACTCCGACAACCATTTTAAAGTGCTAATTTATTCTCATTTTATTACTTTAACTGTATTTTTTAAATATATACATATATTATACCAGTACACTAAACCAAATTGGTTTTTTATTATTTGGCACAGAATCAAATTTAAATATAAAATATGATACATAAAACAAACGAACTTCTTTATAAAAGATAGTATCGCTCCAATCTGTCTAATCTGCATGGTAGGATACCCACTGCTGTATCATTTGCTTTTAACTTGCTAAACAGATCTATTTTATTGCAATTTTATATTGGATTGTATTTTTGCACTGATGTGTAGGGGTATTTGTTGTCATTTGCTCTGGCTGTTTCTTTTAAAAAAAGGAATCTGAAGTGATTTGAGCCCCTTGGGGTCAACCGTCAGGTTATGTGGTCTGTTTCCTTGCTGCTGAACTATACTTGAGACTGAAGAATGTGTCTGTGTAAATCTTGATCTATTTATGCCTATTAAAGGTTAATAAAGATAAAGATAAAGATGTTTTAGTTTAGAAAAAAACGGTTGGCTCCGAGGCATGCGTTACTCAGGAGTAAATTTGGTGGTAGTTGGTGGCTTTGCTCTGAAGCAACCGTGCCACTGTTCAGATGGGTAAATCACGACCCTAGGAGGGTTTATTCAGAAGCAAGCCCCATTGCCAGCAACCAAGCTTACTCCCAGGTAAAGGATCACGCTTTAGTTCTTTGCATGAAAATCAGTGGGGTTTAACAGGGTTACCTACACTACTTTTCCAAAACTAGGTTTAATGCTAATAATCAAGCCCAGCTGTTCCAGGCCAGGCTAGATGTGTGTGGGGGGCATTCTGTTTGCGCGTGCCCACAGAGAGGGCTCTGAGTGCCACCTCTGGCACCCGTGCCATAGGTTCGCCACCACTGCCATAGTAGAATCTATCCTCCAAAGCTGCCATTTTCTCCAACAAACTGATCTCTGTGACCTGTCAGTGCTATCAGTCACAGACCAGGAAAGGGATTTGGGCATCTTAGTGGATAGTTCCATGGGAATGTCAACTCAATGCCTGGCAGCTGTGAAAAAGGCAAACTCTGTGCTGGGGATGATTAGGAAAGGAGTTGATAATAAAACTGCAAGGATTGTCATAAAGCCATGGTGCGACCGCACTTGGAGTCCTGTGTTCAGTTCTGGTCGCCGTATCTCAAAAAGGATATCGAAGAGTTAGAAAAAGTGCAGAGAAGGGCAACGAGGATGATTGAAGGATTGGAGCACCTTCCTTATGAGGAGAGGCTGCAGCATTTGGGACTCTTTAGTTTGGAGAGGAGACAGCTGAGGGGGGATATGATTGAAGTCTATAAAATTATGCATGGGGTAGAAAATGTTGACAGAGAGAAATTGTTCTCTCTTTCTCACAATACTAGAACCAGGGGGCATCCATTGAAAATGCTGGGGGGAAGAATTAGGACTAATAAAAGGAAACACTTCTTCACGCAACGTGTGATTGGTGTTTGGAATATGCTGCCACGGGAGGTGGCGATGGCCACTAACCTGGATCGCTTTAAAAGGGGCTTGGACAGATTGATGGAGGAGAAGTCGATCTATGGCTACCAATCTTGATCCTCCTTGATCTGAGGTTGCAAATGCCTTAGCAGACCAGGTGCTCAGGAGCAGCAGCAACATAAGGCCCTTGCTTTCACCTCCTGCCTGTGAGCTCCCAAAGGCACCTGGTGGGCCACTGCGAGTAGCAGAGTGCTGGACTAGATGGACTCCAGCTGGCTTGTTCTTATGTTCTTATGTTCTTATGTTCTTATGTAGCAGGAGAGCTCCAGCTACCACCCAGAGGTTGGCAACTCTACCCCCATCCTCTTCAAAGATGAGGGGGGATTTGGCACCCCTGTTCTACAAACCCTTGATGGGTACCAGGAGAGGTGTTGGCAGATGACCTGGCCTCCGGGGACACCATGTCTGGGATCCCTGCTGTATAAGGTATAGAAGGAATTTCAGAGAAACGACGGCGCGGCCTGGAGACTTTATGTCATCTGACCAGATATCAGAGGAGTGTTAAAACTCTTGCCGCAATTCGGCATAAACTTGATCCACTTATAAAGCAGATACAGAAATTAATTACCATCTGCAAACTCCAGTTTGCCCTGCAGTTGGTTTTTAAAAGGCCTTCTGTTATACTCTAGCTCTCTTCCTCCCCCCCTTTTTTGTTTCTTTCAGAAAAAGAAAGAAACAAGAATATAACAACAGTGGCGCCACATCTATAAATGGTTTCCAAATACCTAAAAATAAGTCCATCTGAAATTGCCATCTGTAATGCCATTCATTCCAATACTGATAGAATTCTAAGGTTCTCAACCTACTGATTGAAGAAGAAGAAGAAGAAGAAGAAGAAGAAGAAGAAGAAGAAGAAGAAGAAGAGGAGGAGGAGGAGGAGGAGGAGGAGTTTGGATTTATATCCCCCCTTTCTCTCTTGCAGGAGACTCAAAGGGGCTGACAATCTCCTTGCCCTTCCCCCCTCACAACAAACACCCTGTGAGGTAGGTGGGGCTGAGAGAGCTCCGAGAAGCTGTGAGTCGCCCAAGGTCACCCAGCTGGCATGCGTGGGAGTGCACAGGCTAATCTGAATTCCCCAGATAAGCCTCCACAGCTCAGGTGGAAGAGCGGGGAATCAAACCCGGTTCCTCCAGATTAGATACACGAGCTCTTAACCTCCTACGCCACTGCTTAAGGACCTTAAGGTGAGACTCAACCAGCAAAAAATTATGTTCAAGACACACTGGACGTGACAGCGACTCTCTAGCTCACTTTGTCAAACGGCAGAATTGATGTAGGTTGTACACAGACATACAAACAAATCAAAGCTGGGATGCGCCTGACTTCCTGTTCCGACAGCGCTTGAATCCATTCAACTGAAATTTTTTAAAAAGGTCAAGTTTCCCCTTCAGTCATGTCTGACCCTTGGGTACCGCCGCGAGCAGTGATTTTATAGGCAAGCCGTTTTTGTGAGGTAGTTTGCCATTGCTTTCCCTGGCTATTCTTTACCCCCTAGCTATGAGCTAGGTACTCATTTACCGACCAAGAAATGGATGGATGGCCATGAGCCAGCTACCAGGATCTCTGACCCACAGGGGGCTCGAACTCCTGACCGTGTGAGTGGCAGTGCAAGCGCTTAACCACTACGCCACGCGGCTCGATTCGACTGAAATGCTAGTCAGCCAATCAAAGGCTGATTGTCATGCTTCTGTCTCTCTGTGTCGGCCTTATCCGTAAAATTATTTCTAAAGTATCTCACGAACATGTCAGTCGAGCAAGATTCATAGAGGAGTAGGAGACACAACATCAGTTTTAAAGTATTGAAAGGCTACTTTGACGGAGGAAGTGGGTTAGTGACTTCACTGGTTCCCCCCCTCGCCCTCCCCCACCCCTGTGCATTAATGCCCGGCTAACAATATGAAAAGCTGTCCAAGTGGACACATTGGATAGGGTGGAATTTTAGGAACCTGGGCAAAGAAGAATTTTTGAAAAGAGAGCATGAAGCATAGTGTGCGCCCCCTAGTGGTGAGATTGTCAACGTTCCCAGAGGGCTTTTTATGTTATTGCATTTATAAAACAGATCTGGCCGTCAGCGGTAATGGGCACCTCTAAATGCAAGGCACTGCGCTGCTCGCAGGAAGTTGGCTGGACCTTTTTTGTGAGCAGAATAGCAGGCTGGAGGGCTCCATACTACAACCTAGCAAGGCAGTTCTCATTAGCCGGGCCAGATATGGCTCGAAAGAGTCAGTTTATCTGAGCAATGGCTGCTGCAGGCCAAGGCCAAGAGAAAAACGTTTGCCTTCTTTCTCTGATTTCCTGGAAACAGGGCACAGCACTGAAGAGGCTCCTGGGCTGGTTTATCCAGGAACACTTCTATGGTTTGATCCGGCAAGGCACCGCTCACCTCTGCAGGTACCATTCTGAACAAGGGAGGTGACACTTTTGATCTGTGAGGATCCTGATTGCTTTTGAAGCATTAGCAACGAGCTTGCTGGATCTCATCTGCGTAAGAACGTAAGAACCGACGCCAAGTCAGGCCAAGTGCCATTTAGTTCAATATTCTGTTTTCAACCACTTCCCTCTAGGACAAATCTCCATCATCATCATCATCATCATCATCATCATCATCATCATCATCATCATCATCATCATCATCATCATCATCATCATCATCATCATCACCATCATCATCATCATTATTATTATTATTACTGTTTTTACTATTATTATTATTATTAATAATAATAGTAATAGTAGTAATAGTAATAACAGTAATAATAATAATGATAATAATTCTAATGATAATAATGATAATAATGATAATAATTAAATTTAGTATACCGCCCTATCCTCAAAGGGCTCAGGGCGGTGTACAGATAAAACATCTGCTAAAAACATACATATAATTAAAACAACAGTCATATCTTAAAACATCACCCGCGCCCTTACGAAACCCTCCTAATGCGAAATAATGGGTCCTGATGGTATTAGGGCCCATGGGGGTAAAGATGGCGCCTACGGGCAGGGACAGAGCAAGGGGAAACTGCGCCCAGGGCACGCACGCGCCCTGCGCCCCTGCCGCAGCGGGGCCCACCCCCACCGCACTCCAGAACATCCCCACCATTCCCCCTCCACGTCCCGCCCCCGCTGGGGTGGTCGCTCAGAGCGTTGCGCCCCCTCCTGTCCCATTGGTGCTACACCACTGCCTGTGGGTGTCACACAGCTTTTTAACACTGGTCGAGTGTTTTTAGAAAAGGGGAAGAGCTAGGGGGGGGCTTTTGCCCAGCAAGGCTTTGATTGACCAATGGAGATATGTTTAGCTGTGTAGGGTTTTTTTAACTTTTTGCCCAAGGGTCTTCACTGGGCCAAGAAGGGAAGCTCTGACTGAGGTGTTGTTGCTGGCTCCACAAAATGCTTGCCACAAAATGCACCCACCCCACAGTGCCAGAATTCCAAAGTGCCCACCGACTCAAAAAAAATTGGGAACCCCTCCTCTAGGAAGTCCACAAAAGGCCTTTCCCTGAAGTAAAGTCTGGTAGACTGTTTTTGTAAATGAAGATCCTGTTTGGACGTGTCATTTCGTATCCATTGAATCCTTTTCTATAAATTGTTACAAAAACCTTTTCTGAGCTGGGTGATCATCCCATATCTGACTGCCATGAATTCCAAATATGTATTATGTGTTGTTTTAAATAGTTGTTCCTTTAGCTGCCTGGGTCCTCCTAATATAGGAGAGCCAGCGTGGTGTAGTGGCTAAGAGCAGGTAGATTCTAATCTGGAGAACCGGGTTTGATTCCTCACTCCTCCTCCTGAGTGGCAGAGGCTTATCTGGTGAACGAGACGTGTTTCCCCATTCCTACATTCCTGCTGGGTGACCTTGGGCTAGTCACAGTTCTTCGGAATTCTCTCAGCTCCATCTGCCTCACAAGGTGTCTGTTGTGGGGAGAGGAAGGGAAAGGAGTTTGTAAGCCACCTTGAGAAAGGTGGGGTATAAATCCAAACTCCTCCTCCACCTCCTCCTCCTCCTCCTCCTCCTCCTCCTCCTCCTCCTCCTCCTCCTCTTCTTCTTCTTCTTCTTCTTCTTCTTCTTCTTCTTCTTCTTCTTCTTCTTCTTCTTCTTCTTCTTCTTCTTCTTCTTCTTCTCTTCTTCTTCTTCTTCTTCTTCTTCTTCTTCTTCTTCTTCTTCTTCTTCTTCTTCTTCTTCTTCTTCTCAGATTGCAAATGCCTTAGCAGACCAGGTGCTCAGGAGCAGCAGTAGCAGAAGGCCATTGCTTTCACATCCTTCACGTGAGCTCCTAAAGGCACCTGGTGGGCCACTGTGAGTAGCAGAGTGCTGGACTAGATGGACTCTGGTCTGATCAAGCAGGCTAGTTCTTATGTTCTTATGTTCTTATGTTCTTATCTTCTTCTTCTTCTTCTTCTTCTTCTTCTTCTTCTTCTTCTTCTTCTTCTTCTTCTTCTTCTTCTTCTTCTTCTTCTTCTTCTTCTTCTTCTTCTTCTTCTTCTTCTCAGATTGCAAATGCCTTAGCAGACCAGGTGCTCAGGAGCAGCAGTAGCAGAAGGCCATTGCTTTCACATCCTTCACGTGAGCTCCCAAAGGCACCTAGTGGGCCACTGCGAGTAGCAGAGTGCTGGACTAGATGGACTCTGGTCTGATCCAGCAGGCTAGTTCTTATGTTCTTATCTTCTTCTTCTTCTTCTTCTTCTTCTTCTTCTTCTTCTTCTTCTTCTTCTTCTTCTTCTTCTTCTTCTTCTTCTTCTTCTTCTTCTTCTTCTTCTTCTTCTTCTTCTTCTTCTTCTTCTTCTTCTTCCTATACCAAAATAACTCACTCGAAGATTTTACCTCGAATTCAGCTGCAAGTTGGAGGTAGTTAATAGAACGATCCAATCTCACCGCCACAAACTTTACCACCCTCTCCCATTTCCAGGATGAAGATAATAATGCTGACCTACCCAGATGGCTGTTTTGAGGACTACAGCAACATAAGGCCTGTAAACCACTTTGAACACTGAAAGTCGCGTACAGTGGCTAAGTCTTAGGAGTGCTGTTTTAAAATGCTCTAGTTGCCAAACCCCTGCAACATTTCAATGCCGTGCATTCTAAACGAGCAACGCATCTTCTTTGTGAACTTAGATATGTCTAGGTATAATAATACTACGATTTGATCATTCGTTTTTTAGGTGGGTTGCTCTCCCATCCTGGAGTTTAATATTGGGCGACATCTGGTGGTAACTTGTGGGATTGCTTTGTCCCTCTTCATACCCTGAAGCTGAAACAGAGCATGGTAACATTTTACAAAATACTTTAAAAAATACTTTTTAAAAAAATACTTAAACCCCACCCCCACCCCCAGCTTTGCAAATGAAAAAGTCAGGATTGAATACTATTTTTTGCTGCGGGTAGGCGTTCAAAGAATAAATCCTTAACAGATATCCACAAGATGAGTCAACTTTCTTTCCAAAGGCAGCTTAACATGTTTTTGCCCATTCAAGTGAGGAACAATCATCTCTGAATGGTCTTTATACAGATAAATCACCAGCAAAGACAAAACGGATAGCTGAAAAGCAAGGCGAAATCTGGTTTCTCTTCCAGGGAACCAAGGGAGATCTTTACACAGAACAGATACGGAATTCAGCCTTCCTTGTTTCCCCCTGCTTTATGATCTTAGATACGTTTTGGGTGTGTGAGGGGGGGGGGGTGCCCTCTCCCTGGGGCCGGAAGCCTGGACGTTTGAAAGCTTTCCCAAAAGCTTCAACTCGTCAGCCACCAAGTATACCACAGTCAAGTTGGAACGTGAAGTTTGCTTCTTTGGAACGTCCCAGGCAATAGATCTGTCCTGGGAGAGTTCCGTGGGAATTTGTGTTTGATCTGGAAAACGTATACAGTGAGTTAAGGCTCTTGAAAGAGATTATTCCCCACGTATTCTGAGCCTTCAGAAACAACTTAAATAAACCCAGAAGCTCCTTCTGTTCCAACATCCTGTCGTGGAACGAGGTTGCAGCAAACGTCTATAAACTTTTGTATTTCAGTCAACACATATTTTCCCAAAGCTCTTTTTAAAAAGAAGTCCGGGTTGGTATCCACAGATTATATAAAGAAGGGCTTCTCCATCACGTCTGACTGGCTGTTTGGGCATTTGTTGAGATCCCAGACTGGAAAAATCCACCACCTGTTGGGACCCCCACGACTCCCTTTATTCAGGGCACCCAAAAAGGTCAGAGGCAGGTGAAGGGAAGGAGCTTAGAGGTCTGCAAGAATGAATGTGCTTGAAAGAAATCTTGCACTATTGAATATGATTGAATGATTGAAGTCTGTAAAATATGATTGAAGTCTGTAAAATATGATTGAAGGGATATGATTGAAGTCTATAAAATTATGCATGGGGTAGAAAATGTTGACAGAGAGAAATTTTTCTCTCTTTCTCACAACACTAGAACCAGGGGGCATCCATTGAAAATGCTGGGGGGAAGAGTTAGGACTAATAAAAGGAAACACTTCTTCACGCAACGCGTGATCGGCGTTTGGAATATGCTGCCACAGGAGGTGGTGATGGCCACTGGATAGTTTTAAAAAGGACCTGGACAGATTTATGGAGGAGAAGTCGATCTATGGCTACCAATCTTGATTCTCTTTTGATCTGAGGTTGCAAAATGCCTTAGCAGACCAGGTGCTCAGGAGCAGCAGCAGCAGAAGGCCATTGCTTTCACATCCTGCCTGTGAGCTCCCAAAGGCATCTGCGAGTAGCAGAGAGCTGGACTAGATGGACTCTGGTCTGATCCAGCTGGCCTGTTCTTATGTTCTTATGTTCTTATGAATTATCAGAGAGCCAGTGTGTTCCGCATCTGAACTGCATGAATACAGTCAAACTCACAATTCACCAAGCACAGTCTTGGTTAATTTGGTCAGCCACAGTGCTCCAGGATTTCAGGCAGAAAGGAATCCTTCCCAGCCCCCCCTGGGCACAACACCTTTGGCTGGGAAAGCTGCCGATCGAACCTGTATAGAAAATGTAATACAAGGGCTAATACAGTGGAAATGAAGTGAATGCAAGACAGGCTCCTGGGTGAATGGCCAACCACTGGGCAAAAGGGTCAATATAATGTACAGCGATAAAATCTTAAATCTATGCTGTGGTTCTTTAATCTTCTGCTAGCTTCAGCCACACCAGTTCAGGCAGAAATTCAGTTGCTTTCATTGGTATATTGGCACAATACAGGCAGAAACTCAACTTGCGTCCAGCTGATGTTGATACAGTACAAGCAGCAGCTCAACTTGCTTTCATTCATGCATCATAGGCAGAAGTTCAACTCGCTTCCAGCCCGTGTTGACACAAAACAGGCAGAAATTCTACTTGTTTTCAGCCAGACACGGTACAGGAAGAAATCCAGCCGCTAGCTTTCACCAGTGCCAGTAACTGAACCTGGGCTAGTCAGAGATCTTAGGTCAGTGGTGGCGAACCTTTGGCACTCCAGATGTTACAGACTACAATTCCCATCAGCCCCTGCCAGCATGGCCAATTGGGCCAATTGGCCATGCTGGCAGGGGCTGATGGGAATTGTAGTCCATAACATCTGGAGTGCCAAAGGTTCGCCACCACGGTCTTAGGTGGTGCCCTCAGTGAACACACAAACACATGAAGCTGCAGTGGGGTGTGGGAAATGGCACCTGGGGCAACACCTGCTCTGGACACCCCCCACTGCCCCATGCCCCCATTGCCCCCTGCCTCTCATGCCCCAGGAGCCTGCTGCGGGGCAAGGGGCACCCGGCGGCAGCCCAGCTAGGCTGCTCCTTCGACCAGCTGGCATGCGCCCAGGGACATATGACCCCATGTCCCGTGGGCGCTCCGCCTCTGCGAAGCTGTATTATATGGAATCAGACCTTGGTTCATCAAAGCCAATCGTGCCTATTCAGACTGGAAGCAACTCTACAGAGTCTCAGTTTGAGGTCTTTCGCGTCACCTGTGACCTGATCCTTTGAACTGGAGATGCTGGGCCCTTCTTCAAGCCAAGAAAATACTCTACCACTGAGCCACGGTCACCTAGGACAGCAGGCCGCATATCCTGCACAGGGTTCTGCAACGGGGGTGCTGTGTGGTTTCCAGGCTGTCTGGCCGTGTTCTAGCAGCATTCTCTCCTGACGTTTCGCCTGCATCTGTGGCTGGCGTCTTCAGAGGATCTGATGGTAGGAAAGCAAGTGGAGTATATACACCTGTTGGAGAGTCAAGGGTGGGGGAAAGAATAAGGTGACCAGATGGTCACCTTGTGAACCCGGGACGGGGGTAGGCGGCTGCGCGCACACACACGCACGCGCAGCCGCAGGAGTTATCACTGCCTTCAGGGCCGCTGCCGTTTCCCGCCGAAACGGCAGCGCCCCAGAAGGCTGTGCTCCTGCGGCCGCGCGTGCAGGAGGCTGCCGCACTGCCTTGCGCCCCAGAAGGCAGTGCGGCAGCCTCCCAAAAATCGGGACAATGGAAGGAACCCGCTGGACGTGGGACAAATTTTGCGAAGCAGGACTGTCCTGCCAAAAGCGGGACGGCTGGTCAGCCTAGGAAAGAACCATTGTCTGTTAACAAGGGTGCGATTAGCAAGCTTCTTTCCCCCACCCTGGACACTCCAACAGCTATATATACTCCACTTGCTTTCCTACCATCAGATCCTCTGAAGATGCCAGCCACAGACGCAGGCAAAACGTCAGGAGAGAATGCTGCTAGAACATGGCCATACAGCCCGGAAACCACA
Source organism: Sphaerodactylus townsendi (assembly GCF_021028975.2). NCBI lineage: Eukaryota > Metazoa > Chordata > Lepidosauria > Squamata > Sphaerodactylidae > Sphaerodactylus > Sphaerodactylus townsendi. The sequence goes on along the minus strand of NC_059440.1, from coordinate 5,121,748 downwards.
CAGCACCCCATTGATTCCGGCCGTGAAAGCCTTTGACAATACAAGGTTCTGCAACTATTTCTTCTAGCCTTACTTTGCAATACATTCAAAAATATATTACCGTGACATTCTTAAGAGCAGCTCCTAGTTACAAATCCATAAATATTCTGGCCGCCACGCACCAGCCTTCTCCTACGGTCCATTTTTGTGAACCAGGTCGAAAATCGAACCATTTGAAATTCTCTTCCTGGAAGAGTGAGGTTGCATGCTTAAGAACTCTTTTCTGGGAGTAAGGTCCGGTCGATGCAAACGGGGCTTACTTCTGAGTAGACCTGCCTAGGACTGCTCTGTGAGTCACTTGCATGGAAGATTGCTGCCGAGCTGGCTTCCTTGGTATTGCGAAGGCCGGTGACGTCTTTTGTGAAATGCGATTCTCTCGGATTAACACTTGCTTGTAATCCTTTGGGTATTTATGCATCTGGTCTTCTGTTGGAGGGGGATTAATACTATTTAGGGATGGGGGATTGTGCCTCCTCTCCTACTTCAAATGATATGTAACTAGTCCTCAAGAACACTTGAGCGACTCACTAGTTCCACACACTCGGGGGGACTGCTTTTCTAAACCGTTCAACGGAAAACAAATCCCTTGGCTTCTGTATTTCGGGTTACAGGTTGCCTTCCGCTCTTGGGGAGGGGGCTGTTTTTCCAGGAGGGATTTGAAAGAAATATATGGACAGCCAATCATTTCCTCAGAAACAACAAAAAAATCAATTAGCCTCTAAGGAGCAGCAGTGGCATAGGAGGTTAAGAGCTCGTGTATCTAATCTGAAGGAACCGGGTTTGATTCTCCGCTCTGCCGCCTGAGCTGTGGAGGCTTATCTGGGGAATTCAGATTAGCCTGTACACTCCCACACACGCCAGCTGGGTGACCTTGGGCTAGTCACAGCTTCTCGGAGCTCTCTCAGCCCCACCTACCTCACAGGGTGTTTGTTGTGAGGAGGGAAGGGCAAGGAGATTGTAAGCCCATTTGAGTCTCCTACAGGAGAGAAAGGGGGGATATAAATACAAACTCCTCCTCCTCCTCCTCCTCCTCCTCCTCCTCCTCCTCCTCCTCCTCCTCCTCCTCCTCCTCTTCTTCTTCTTCTTCTTCTTCTTCTTCTTCTTCTTCTTCTTCTTCTTCTTCTTCTTCTTCTTCTTCTTCTTCTTCTTCTTCTTCTTCTTCTTCTTCTTCTTCTTCTTCTTCTTCCAATCTGTTACTTATCAATGTCCTCTTCCCGCTGCCCCCTCCCATCAAGTTTTAGCATTGTGGGGGAAGGAGAGTGTATTCCCATCGAGTTTCCCCTTACATCTTTAAGCACTTTGTTATGCTCATTCAAAATATCTGAAGTGGGTTTTTTTCCCAGGATAACTAAAACAAGAGAAAGGGAATCTTGAAAAATGCCCTGAAAAGAACCAGGAATAACCTTCGTAAAATGAGTTAAATGGTGCCACGTGGGTCGTTGACATATTGAAGGAACCAAATGTCCCCGATTCCTTTGAACTAGATATCCCTCTTCTTCATGCCTTTCCCTCACGTCTGTCCCTTTTGCCTTCTGCACCGGTCTTAACTTCAAAGTTGTGGCTAGCAGAGGGTGGCGGAGATTTCCAGACAGGTCTTCACAAAGCCAGTGATTTCCTCACAGCGAAGAGAAATCTTATTTTATTTCATTCATTGGCCCTCTACTTTTCTTCCTGATCGTGACCCCAAGCAGAGGCATAGCTGGGGAAAATGGAGCCCGGTGCAAAATCAGAGTTTTGCTGCCCCATGTGTTTTTTGTATTTTTAAATGTTCTTTCAGTTTCTGGGGTGCAGTTTTTAGGCTAGCAGCATCAACATTTCAGGGTATCTCTAGGAGACTCTCCTGATGATACCAGCCAGGTTTGGGGAAGTTTGGTTCAGGGGGTCCAAAGTTATGGACTCTCAAAGGTGTAGCCCCCATCTTCTATTAACTTCCATTGGAAACAAGGGGGCACCCCCTTTGGGAGTCCATACCTTTGGACCCCCTGAACCAAATCTTACCTAACTCGGGTGGTATCATCAGGACCGTCCCTCAAAAATTTCCTGGAATTGTGGTGCTGCTAGTCTAAAAACAGGGCCCCCTGCAGGCCAAAAACTGGAAAACACTTAAAAATACAAAAAACCCTGAAATTTTTGCTCCATCCCAAGTGCGCTCCAGGTGCAACGCGCGCACCCCGGCCCCCTTGTAGCTACGCCTCTGACCCAAAGTGATTGACATCATTCTCCTTGCCTTCATTTTACCCTCACAAATACCCTGTGAGTAGAGTTGACAACCTCCAGGTGGTGACTGGAGATCTTCTGGTATTACATCTGATCTCCAGGCTACAGATCAGTTCTCCTGGAGAAAATGGCAGCTTTGGAAGAGGACTCTATGCTATTTATCTTGCGATCCCTCCCTGCCAAAAACATGCCCTCCCCGGGCTCCACTCCCCAACTCTCCAGGAATTTCCCAACATGCGCTCCCCGGGCTCCACTCCCCAAATCTCCAGGAATTTCCCAACATGCCCTCCCTGGGCTCCACTCCCCAAATCTCCAGGAATTTCCCAACATGCGCTCCCCGGGCTCCACTCCCCAAATCTCCAGGAATTTCCCAACATGCCCTCCCCGGGCTCCATTCCCCAAATCTCCAGGAATTTCCCAACATGCCCTCCTCGGGCTCCACTCCCCAAATCTCCAGGAATTTCCCAACATGCTCTCACCGGGCTCCACTCCTGAAATCTCCAGGAATTTCCCAACATGCCCTTCCCGGGATCCACTCCCCAAATCTCCAGGAATTTCCCAACATGCACTCCCCGGGCTCCACTCCCCAAATCTCCTGGAATTTCCCAACATGCCCTCCCCGGGCTCCACTCCTGAAATCTCCAGGAATTTCCCAACATGCCCTTCCCGGGCTCCACTCCTGAAATCTCCAGGAATTTCCCAACATGCCCTTCCCGGGCTCCACTCCCCAAATCTCCAGGAATTTCCCAACATGCCCTCACCGGGCTCCACTCCCCAAATCTCCAGGAATTTTGCAACATGCCCTCCCTGGGCTCCACTCTCCAAATCTCCAGGAATTTTGCAACATGCCCTCCCTGGGCTCCAATCCCCAAATCTCCAGGAATTTCCCAACATGCCCTCCCCGGGCTCCACTCCCCAAATCTCCAGGAATTTCGCAACATGCCCTCCTCGGGCTCCACTCCCCAAATCTCCAGGAATTTCCCAACATGCCCTCCCCGGGCTCCACTCCCCAAATCTCCAGGAATTTCCCAACATGCCCTCCCCGGGCTCCACTCCCCAAATCTCCAGGAATTTCCCAACATGCCCTCCCCGGGCTCCACTCCCCAAATCTCCAGGAATTTCCCAACATGCCCTTCCCGGGCTCCACTCCTGAAATCTCCAGGAATTTCCCAACATGCCCTCCCCGGGCTCCACTCCCCAAATCTCCAGGAATTTCCCAACATGCCCTCCCCGGGCTCCACTCCCCAAATCTCCAGGAATTTCGCAACATGCCCTCCCCGGGCTCCACTCCCCAAATCTCCAGGAATTTCCCAACATGCCCTCACCGGGCTCCACTCCCCAAATCTCCAGGAATTTCTCAACCCAAAGCTGGCAACTCCACCTGTGAGGTAGGTAGGTTGAACTTCTGGAACCTTGTCTCAGCAAACCCTAATGGTGATGCATATTTTAGAGTTCACAAGTAGCAACTGAAACATATAGGTTGCATAGGAAAGGGCTGTCTTTAAGTATATAAATTTTAATGCTTTTCTCTCCTCTCAACAGCAAAGGAAAGGACTTTTCCCCTTCCTCTCCCTACAAGACACCTTATGAGGTAGGTGGGGCTGAGAGAGTTCTGAGAGAACTGTGACTAGCCCAAGGTCGCCCTGCAGGCTTCATGTGGAGGAGGGAAACAAACCTCGTTCTCCAGATTAGAGGCCACGCCCTTAATCACTGATTTACCACACTGATCTCCAGACTGTACAGATCACCTCCCTTGGAAAAAAAGGTTGCTAGGAGGGTAGCATTACATCAGTATATCTATGGTACCAGACCCTACTGATGGCTTTCCACAGGCTCCTCCCCTTCAAGAGTGTCAGCTAGCAAGACTTTAGCTCAGAAGAAGAAGAAGAGGAAGAAGAGGAGGAGGAGGAGGAGGAGGAGTTTGGATTTATATCTCCCCTTTCTCTCCTGTAAGGAGACTCAAAGGGGCTTACAATCTCCTTGCCCTTCCCCCCTCACAACAAACACCCTGTGAGGTAGGTGGGGCTGAGAGAGTTCCAAGAAGCTGTGACTAGCCCAAGGTCATCCAGCTGGCGTGTGTGGGAGTGTACAGGCTAATCTGAATTCCCCAGATAAGCCTCCACAGCTCAGGCGGCCGAGCTGGGAATCAAACTCGGTTCCTCCAGATTAGATACACGAGCTCTTAACCTCCTACGCCACTGCTGCAGATCCTTCCACAGCAACATCTCTTAGGCGAGCCACTGTTTCCCGGCCTCCATTCCTATTTCCAAAGTACCTGCCTACCTTACAGGGCTGTTGTGAGCATTACTGAGTCCCCAGGAAATGCCGCGCTCAGGCTCACACAAACGAACGGCTCATTATTATTAACTAGGGCAGGACCAGAGCCCTGACCTCTGGTCCGTCTTGGCCCTTCACCTCTTTTGATGTGCTCAAAGACCAAACAGGCTGGCGACTGGGGGCAGGTTTTAACGCCCCAAATGTAGCAGCCGCTTTCTTCTGTTTTGTCCCCTGATCCCCGATAGATGACCACAAAGAAAGGCCCTTTTCTCTCGGAGTGTGAGCACCAAAGTCCAGGGCCCTTAATTGGAAGATAACAGATTAGGACAATAGCCCCGTGGAGAGAACTGGGGAGGGGGAGTCGCGCGAGAGAGAAATGGGGGGGAGATAAGTTAAGGGAAACAAGCGAGGCTCTTCTAATTGGGAGTTGTGGCTGATGGATCAGCCAGCTTCTCCTTTGTCCCTGAGCGGAGAGGCCGCCTGGCCAGGAAGAAGGCGTCAGCCACCGACTCTTGGACAAAAGACTGTCTGCGACGAGCAAGCCCAGGCACCCAGCTTCCCCCCCCCCCCGCCCGCAAAAAGAAAAATCCCAGAAAATTTTAACCCTTTCTGGGAGGCACCGCAGAGCCACTGGTCCCTGGGCAAAGGCCAAGAAAGGGTTGTGCCTCAGAAGAACGAGAGATTTTGTTTGTCATGGAATAAAATTTGATTGTAATTGAATAAATAATAATAATTACGAACAAAAAAAATTGGAGAAACAAAGGGATTGGAGAGAAGATTTGGTTTCCAGCTATCAACAAACGGGGCGGGGTTGGGGGGCTACAAAAAACATGTTGTTATAAGTTTGTTATACGTTTACCTAAGAGAGGGGCATCTCCAGTTGGATGTAACACTCTCCTGGCTACCACCTTCGCTCAGATTTGGAGCACCCGTTCACCTATGGAAGGATACCTAGGAGTATTGTTATTCTCCATTGGTAATTTGCCTGGCTTTCAGAACTGTCCCCGCTCAACTGACCAGACGACCCCCCCTCCATAATTTTGTATCCCATCTTAGTGGCCCTCCTGGGATCATATCCCTTTTGCCGTGGCGAAGGCCTCAGAGCATGTGAAGAGACCTAGCTGCTTCCTTGTATGTATTTGTTGGTTTATTAATACATTCTTGGACCAGGACATAAACTTTGCTGTATCAAAAGACTTTAAACCACAGGTGTCAAACTCACGGCTCTCCAGATGTTATGGACTACAGTTCCCATAATCCCCTGCATGATGCTGGCAGGGGATGATGGGAACTGTAGTCCATAACATCTGGAGGGCCGCGAGTTTGACACCGATGCTTTAAACGATTGACAGGCATTGCAAAATTTCGTGTAAAAATAAAACAATATGACACCCTTTAACCGCTTAAAGTGTTTACACACGAGGCTCGAGCAAGCAAAGGTTGCCGCATTTCATACACTGCCGCACAAAACTTGGCCACGCCTGTTGAGACTTGTTGGTATTCACCCGCCAATAACATTTTAACCTGTTGGATCAGTTGGGAAAGCTATTGAGCAGAGGAGAGATAAACTTAATGCCGGCCTCCCGATAGAAGGGGCAGCATATTAGAACATGTTCCAGTGTTTCAGCTCGCCTTGAATCACAGAGACAGGATCTCTCAGACTAGATATCTCGAACTTTCCAAGGACAGAAAGGCCGGCAACCTCTCTAGCCTCTCCCTTTGCTTCAGCACAAGTTTTGCTTGGTCATAGCGCAATTCCAGGGCAGCTTGGGGGGAAAACCCCAAGATACTTGGATCCAGAGGTGGGATCCAGCAGGTTCTCACCAGTTCCCGAGAGTAGGTTACTAATTATTTGTGTGTGCCAAGAGGGGGTTACTAATTGGGTCCGCTTTTCCTTTAGAAATTCCATTAGGTCCCAAAATCATAAAGTCCTGTTGTTTCCTATGTGGCTGGTTAGCGAAGGTAGAAAATGGGATAATTCTCCCTGTTGGGCTGTTTTAAAAACATGTTTTAGTAATATGGTAAAGTTCCTTGTTTAAGGAAAGTCTCCTTCTTTTGATTTCTAGAAACAAAATTAAGTATTTGAAAGTATTAAGTATTTGACAGGCAGCCAATTAGAGGAGAAGTAGGTGTTTCTGTTGTCAGCAGACGATAGGACTTGCTATAATGAGTTTAAATGATGGACAGAAAGATACCAGCTGGAAATTAGGAACTTTTTTTTACAGTAACAGAGAAATTATTAATGCTCCGCCCCCAGAATGTCCGGCCACGCCCCCGTTGTGCCCCACCCAGCCCCATTGGCGCGACGCCACTGTTTGAATCCCACCACCATGGGAACCTGTTACTAAAAATTTTGGATCCCACCACTGCTTGGATCCTGTAAGGAGTGTCCTGCCCTTTGGTTTCTTGTGGTGCCAATAAAGTGTTACCCACTCCTCCCCACCCGTTGCAACCATCGGAGTGTGTTACAAGCTTGAGGGGGAAGCCCTCCGCTCACCAACATACTTTTCACGGCCGTTAACCAGGTTGATTGAAAATTATCCCGAAGGATCAAGGGAGTCAGGCCTTGAGGGTTTTTAATTTAATTTGAGCCAAAGGGTAATAGCCTCTACTTTGATCCCACCTGCCTCAAGATCAACATTGGCGTTAGACACAGCGGTCAGAATTGTAGACTTGACCCCCTCCAAGAAGACACAACAGGATGAGGGGGGGCCCGGTCATTTTCCTGCAAAATAGCAGGGCTACAGTTTGGGCCTGAAATAATTTGAAAGCAGCTAGGACAATGGCATCCTCCTTTGGGTCTTAAAAATTGGGTCAGCCTCTTGCAAAAGCAACCAACACGACTGGAACGAGGCAGACCAAATTTGTCGCTGGCGCTGCCCCAAAACATCCCAGAGTGGAACCAAGAGGTTGGGCCTACCCTTTTTGAAAAGATTTGTGACACCGAGAGATACTTCCCCCCAGGTTACTTGGGGGGGCGATCAGCAGAAGAGATTCTACGTCACACAGTCATTTCCGTTCCATCTAAAAAAGGTGCCAGTTTCCATCTATAAGGTTGTGCTGATTTGCACCGGCCCCATTCCCTCAGCAGATTCCCACTAGGCTTATGCCAGCCTTCGGACGGGAGACTTATCTGGTGAACCAGATGTGTTTCCACACTCCCACCATCCTGCTGGGTGACCTTGGGCTCGTCACAGTTCTCTCAGAACTCTCTCAGCCCCTGGAGTTACCGCAGATCTCCAGACTACAGAGATTAATTCTGCTAGAGAATTCTCCCCTGCAGAAAATGGCTGTTTTGGAGGGTAGTGGTGTAGAGGGTTAAGAGCAGGTACACTCTGATCTGGAGGGCCGGGTCTGATTCCCTGTTCTGCCACTTGAGCTGCAGAGGCTAATCTGGGGGACTAGATTAGCTTGTGCACTCCAACACACGCCAGCTGGGTGACCTTGGGCTAGTCACAGTTCCTCAGAGTTCTCTCAGCCTCACCTACCTCACAGGGTGTTTGTTGTGAGGGGGGGGAAGGAGTTTGTCAGTCCCTTTGAGCCTCCTTACAGGAGAGAAGAAGAAGAAGAAGAAGAAGAAGAAGAAGAAGAAGAAGAAGAAGAAGAAGAGGAGGAGGAGGAGGAGGAGGAGTTTGGATTTATATCCCCCCCCTTTCTCTCCTGCAGGAGACTCAAAGGGGCTGACAATCTCCTTGCCCTTCCCCCCTCACAACAAACACCCTGTGCGGTGGGTGGGGCTGAGAGAGCTCTGAGAAGCTGTGACTAGCCCAAGGTCACCCAGCTGGCGTGTGTGGGAGTGCACAGGCTACCCTGAATTCCCCAGATAAGCCTCCACAGCTCAGGCGGCAGAGCAGGGAATCAAACCCGGTTCCTCCAGATTAAATACATGAGCTCTTAACCTGCTACGCCACTGCAACTCTTCTTTTTCTTCTAGATTCATCCATCTCTCACCCGTGGCCAGTGGGGGACCTGGTGATCGTATTCCTGCATATATCCTCTCTCTTTCTATGGGAGAGCCAGCGTGATGTAGTGGTTAAGAGCTGGTGGATTCTAATCTGGAGAACTGGGTTGGATTCCCCACTCCTCCACCTGAGTGGCGGAGACTTATTTGGTGAACCGGATGTGTTTCCACGCTCCCACCATCCTGCTGGGCTCGTCACAGTTCTCTCGGAACTCTCTCAGCCCTGCCTACCTCGCAAGGTGTATGTGGCGGGGAGAGGAAGGGAAAGGAGCTTGTAAGCCACCTTGAGTCTCCTTACTGGAGAGAAAGGGGGGATATAAATCCAAACTCTTCTTTCTCTGGTTCAGCAGGGTGCACAAAAATCAGGATTTCGGAGAACGCTGGAAAAAAGGTGCCGATATTCCATGCCTGTGAGCGCCACAAGAAACCCCCAGATTTCACGCATCCCCAGATACTTGATACTGGAAGGTGTTTTCTGCCCTTTGGTTTCTTGTCCCCCTCACCCATCCCAACCATCAGAATACGTTACAAGCACAGAAACAGAGTTGGTCCTGTGAATACTTGCTTTGTGTGACTGAAGATGGACAAATATTGAAGATATATTAAGTGCTTCGGTGAGCAAAGAGACAGGAAGGCCTCGTGCCAGCATTCCACCCGGTCACCGCCGAAAAATCTCACACGCCCATTTGGGTAAGCAGCGGGGATCAAACGGTTATGGGAGAGGTCGCATCCCTTAAGCCTGATCTTGCACGCTTGAGTTCCAGAAGAGTTTCACCAGAATGGGTCTAGCGTAAAGATTTCCACATTTCTGATCGCTGAAGCAGACTTCTCCTCCAGCGGAGGCGCGTTTCACTTCTAAATACAGACCCTCGAGGTGCAAAGATTATCAGCACTCATTCAGTGTCTCTGCATGAGTCACTATCCTCCATAGCAAAAGAAGAAAAGTTGGATTTCTATCTGTCCTTTCTCTCCTGTAGGAGACTCAAAGGGGCTGACAATCTCCTTTTCCTTCCCCCCTCACAACAAACACCCTGTGAGGTAGGTGGGGCTGAGAGATCTCCAAAGAACTGTGACTAGCCCAAGGTCACCCAGCTGGCGTGTGTTGGAGTGTTGAATTCCCTAGATAAGCCTCCACAGCTCAAGGGGCAGAGCGGGGGATCAAACCTGTGGAGAGTTTCTGCCCAAAACGTTTCTTTTCACATTCTCAAGACTTTCACATTCTTTCATTTACGTTGTGCAGAAAAGCTTGCTCCATCCTACACACAGGCTACATTTCCAAGAAACTTTGAGAAACTTCACCAGTAGAGGGCGACGTATTCATAAGGAGCAGGCAAGCAAAATGGCCTCCCCCTCCTTTCCCAACACAAACAATTTGACTAATAAATCTTGCAGAAAATGAGGAAAGGGTAATTGGTGAAGAAAAGAGATTGTTTATGTCATCCTTTATTGCTTTACCATAAAGCTACATGTTTGAACTTGAAACCGAGAGGAAATTCAGCCTCTCATAGGAAGGAAGGAAGGAAGGAAGGAAGGAAGGAAGGAAGGAAGGAAGGAGGGAGGGAGGGAGGGAGGGAGGGAGGGAGGGAGGGAGGAGATGATTGATAGATAGATAGATACAAAGAAAGAAAGAAAGAAAGAAAGAAAGAAAGAAAGAAAGAAAGAAAGAAAGAAAGAAAGAAAGAAAGAAAGACAGACAGACAGACAGAAAGAAAGAAAGATAGATACAAAGAAAGAAAGACAGACAGACAGACAGACAGACAGACAGACAGACAGACAGACAGACAGAAAGAAAGAAAGAAAGAAAGAAAGAAAGAAAGAAAGAAAGAAAGAAAGAAAGAAAGAAAGAAAGAAAGAAAGAAAGAAAGAAAGAAAGAAAGAAGATGCATGGATGGATGGATGGATGGATGGATGGATGGATGGATGGATGGATGGATGGATGGATGATAGATGGATGATGGATAGATAGATAGATAGATAGATAGATAGATAGATAGATAGATAGATAGATAGATAGATAGATAGATAGATAGATAGATAGATAGATAGATAGATAGATAGATAGATAGATAGATAGATAGATAGATAGATAGATAGATAGGTAGGTAGGTAGGTAGGTAGGTAGGTAGGTAGGTAGGTAGGTAGGTAGGTAGGTAGGTAGGTAGGTAGGTAGGTAGGTAGGTAGATAGATAGATAGATAGATAGATAGATAGATAGATAGATAGATAGATAGATAGATAGATAGATAGATAGATAGATAGATAGATAGATAGATAGATAGATAGATAGATAGATAGATAGATCCTCCCGGTCTTCACTCAAGATAGATAGATAGATAGATAGATAGATAGATAGATAGATAGATAGATAGATAGATAGATAGATAGATAGATAGATAGATAGATAGATAGATAGATAGATAGATAGATAGATAGATAGATAGATAGATAGATAGATCCTCCCGGTCTTCACTCAAGATAGATAGATAGATAGATAGATAGATAGAGATAGATAGATAGATAGATAGATAGATAGATAGATAGATAGATAGATAGATAGATAGATAGATAGATAGATAGATAGATAGATAGATAGATAGATAGATAGATAGATAGATAGATAGATAGATAGATAGATAGATAGATAGATAGATAGATAGATAGAGTGGAGTGGAGTGGAGTGGAGTGGAGTGGAGTGGAGTGGAGTGGAGTGGAGTGGAGTCCCAAAATAGATAATCTGGAGTGGAGTCCCAAAATGTTCCCATTTTCTTTTCTGTACATGTACGGTTGGAGCGCATAGCTAGGGAAATGTGCACTTTGGGCTGAATGTTAGTGGGCATATCACAAGGGAGGGAGACTCTTGTTTTCCACAAAAATAGGAGAACGTAAGTGGGAATGTGATGTGATGCTGTGCCCCGTTATTTTTTGCTGCCACTTGCCATGTTGACGCCTGCGATGGGCCCTTTCCAGAACTGGAAAAAGGGGAGCTTTGTTTTCCCCCGCTACTGCCCCAGAAAACAGCCAATCAGAACACTGGACACTAGGGATGTTTGCGCATGCATAGATATGCTTGCGGTGTAAATACAAAAGACCCAGGCTTGTGCGAAACAAACTGGAGTATTTCCTCCCGGTCTTCACTCAATTCCTTCACAGAAACGGGCAAGCCATGCAAAGGGAGAAACTGGTGTAAAATGGACCCAGGTTGTAAGATACCGATTGTAGCCCGGTATAATTGTGCTGTGCAGAAACGACCTAGGAGAAACAAAAATCTTAGAGTCAGAACTGTAGCGAGGGGGAACTGCGCCCGGGGTACATGTGCGCCCCGCACCCCTGCCACACCCCCGCCTTCCCCCGCCTGCCACGCCATGCCCAGACCGCCCCCACAACCCCCCTGTAACCGTGGTTGGAAAAGATGGGCGGATCTGAAGAGCATAAACAAAGTAATACAGATGGAAAGCAGAAATTTGTCTAGCCTGAGAAACCTGGGAAGATAAGAGAATACTCTACAAAGGCAAAGCCTTGTAAACAGATGCCCGAAACAGGAGTTTCATGAGAAGCAGAAGCTATATTTTATGTATTGTGCTGATGTGTCTTAATAAAGTAACAAAAATATATGGGGTACAGACTAGCGTTTTATACCCATATTGATGGTAATAGATATTAATGTTGAACTAGTATACTTTAGGGTATTCTATTATTTGCTGCTTTATGCATCTTAGTCAATATATTTAATGATTAATAGGTATTTTTAAAGAAAGTTAAACTTAAAAGAACAATATTTAATGGATGATAATAAGAAAGGCTTTCTAAAATTTAGAATGTAACAAATACCAAAATTTATTTTGGGATAGATGTAATTCTTGAACATCTTTATCTGTAAAGGTCTACTCTTATATTTTAAAACCCAAAAAAACCACAACAAAGCAATACAGAGCTGGAGACCAGACAGGCAAAGAGCACAAAATCTTGTTTATTGTCGAAGGATTTCACGGCCAGATTCAACTGGTTGTTGTGGGTTTTCCAGGCTGTGTGGCCATGGTCTGGTAGATCTTGTTCCTAATGTTTCACCTGCATCTGTGGATGGCATCTTCAGAGATGTATCACAGAGACAAGTCTGTATCACAGAGAGAAGTTGGGACACAGTGAAAACCCACAACAACCAGCACAAATCTGGTTTCCCTGATAGTGTCTAGTACAGCACTAAATTTGCAAGTTCTTTGTGGAAGGGACCTTTCTCCCTGCCTCTCTTTCTGGCTCATGATAATCCACGAATTATCCCAATCATTGTAGCGATACCCTGATGAGCTGGGTATGTGAATGTATGTATGCCTTCTGCCAAATATTCACTTGATGACCGATCTCTCACCTTCTTCCTTTCACTCTTCTAGAAGGCTTATCTGGGGAATTCAGATTAGCCTGTACACTCCCACACACGCCAGCTGGGTGACCTTGGGCTAGTCACAGCTTCTGGGAGCTCTCTCAGCCCCACCTACCTCACAGGGTGTTTGTTGTGAGGGGGGAAGGGCAAGGAGATTGTCAGCCCCTTTGAGTCTCCTGCAGGAGAGAAAGGGGGGATATAAATCCAAACTCTTCTTCTTCTTCTTCTTCTTCTTCTTCTTCTTCTTCTTCTTCTTCTTCTTCTTCTTCTTCTTCTTCTTCTTCTTCTTCTTCTTCTTCTTCTTCTTCTTCTTCTTCTTCTTCTTCTTCTTCTAAAACAGGGGCGTAATAATACTGACAGACCTCACAGTGTTATTATGTGGGCATTCACACTTTAAACACCCTGAAGTTTCTTTTTCTTCATTGTTTATTGACATTATCAATAGTAAAAATGGCGGCTCTCAGGAGCAAGACGATCAGACGGATGTAAGACCTGGTCAGTTTATCACAGCACAGCGGCTATGAGACAAAGTGGTACATCTCAAAGTTCCTCACTTGAATTCTGCTCTTGTCACGATCTATCTAGGTGGTCTTCAGCGAGCAGCTGAGATCATGGCCCCCTCCCCCTTCTGCAAGACTGGGAGAGGTTTAAGGGATGCTGGGCAGTGGTGGGATCCAAACATTTTAGTAACAGGTTCCCATGGTGGTGGGATTCAAACTGTGGCGTAGCGCCAATTGGGCTGGGTGGGGCACGACGGGGGCATGGATTTTACAGCATTCCTGGGCGGAGCTGTGGCAAGGGCGCAGCCGCTGCGCCGGTCCTTGGGCGGGAAACGAATGCACGCAGGCGCAGGCTGCCATGCACGCCGGGGCACCTCCTGCCAGGCTGCTTCGAGTTCTGCGCGCTACTGCTGAGAGGAGGGGCGTAACTAAGGCCAAAATCAGGTGGCAAAACCACCAATTAGTAACCCCCTCTCGGCGCACATAAATAACTAGTAACCTGCTCTCGGGAACCTGTGAGAACCTGCTGGATCCCACCTCTGGTGCTGGGGCCTTGGGCAAAAGTCCAGAATGGGGGGCCCCTCCACGCCCCACTTCCGAAGCAAAGTGTGGCCCTCATCCCATGCAAGGGGTTTTTGACTGGAAGAGTGTTGGCTGTCAAGTCACAGCTGACTTGTGGGGACGCAGCAGGGTTTTCAAGGCAAGAGATGTAATATGGCTTGCCATTGCCTTCCTCCACGTCATGATCGCAGGTATTCCGTGGCGGCAGGCACGTAGCTGCAATGGGGACATCTGGGGCGGCTTGTCCTGGGAGGCGCCATTGCAGTTATGTGAGGAGGCGGGGCCGGGGGGCGTGTCGGAAGTGTTTGGGGCGAGGCATTTTGGGGATAGGGCGAGGAGGGCGCGGGGAGGGTGCGCGCAGGCAGTTCATGCCCTTTGTCACTGCTTGGCAGTCTCCCATCCAAAACCTGGCCAGAGTCAAGGTTGAGGGTGTATGATAGGCCTACGATCACCCAGCAAATTTCCACAGCAGAGTGGGGATTTGAACCTGAGCCTCCCAGATCCTAGTCTGACACCACAATGGCTCGGAGGGAGCCAAACGTTCCACCAGAAGCCACAGATTGGGCAGGTGCAAATGACAGCAGGAAAAGCCACAGGCACACCTAGGTCGATTCCGCACTTGCGTTATCGACCTACGTTCGAGCTGCGTTCAACCAAAGTGCTCCGCACAGCCACTGGGATCGATGTGGTTTTGCACCAGCTTCGCCCCGTGTAACGGTCAAATTTCCGACTCCAGTTGGGAACGACTGCTTTTTCAGGGAACCACGCTCGAACTCAGCTCGATTCCAGTAAAGTGCGGAATCTCTGGTGCCAGGAGTCCCCCATTCAGCCAATCACAGCTGAGCGTTTCGGGCATGCGTACAGCTGGCCAATCAAAAAACGCCACCTTCGTCCCTCCATTCCTGGGGCAGTTTTTTTTATAACGTGTGTGGGGATAGACGGAACATGGCCGTAGAACAGTAGCCAATCAGAACGGAGCGGTGAAGAGGCACAAGATGATTCCACCCTCCGAGCTGGGATCAAGCTGGTTGCAGTGGGGAACAACAATGGCTTTGACCTTGGTCAGTACCCTTCTCAGGGAACTGGGTCGAACCTATTTTACTTGTGTGCGGAATCGCCTCTAGAGTTAGCAACCTCCAGGTGGAACCTGCGGGTTCGCTGGAATTGCAACTGATCTCCAGACGACAGAAATCAGTTCCCTTGGAGAAGATGGCCGCTTTGAAGGATGGGATTTTACGGCGTTATATCCTGCTGAGCTTCTTTCTTCTCCCAACTCTCTTTCCAGGCTCCAACTCCAAAGTCTCCCGGAATTTTTGACCTGAAGTTGGCAATCCTAAACACAACCCTGTGGGGGGTCTGGGGCACTGATTTAGACGGCCCCCGGAAAGAGAGCTTTGTCCAAGGTCCCCTACTGAGTTTGTAGCTGTGGTGAGATTTGAACGAGGCCCTCTCTGATCCACAATTAATGCTTGGGCAATTTGATCCTCTGCAAATCTTCTCAGTAGTAAATTTCCCCTATGTTCACTCTCTCTCTCTCTCTCTCTCTCTCTCTCTCTCTCTCTCTCTCTCTGTTATTTCAAGAAACCAGTAAGAGATAAAACAGGAAAACACAAAAGTTCAGAAAGCCAAAAAGCCAATTTAAAAACTTCCTTTCTGCAAGGATGGGAAACATATTCGGAGCCAAAAACGAAGGCAAAAGATAATTTTCAAAGGGAAGCAATTCGTGTTGGCAGGGGCAATCAAAAGGAAAGGAAACAAAGATTTTATGGATCGTGAGATCCTTAAATTGCGGCTGTTGTGTTGTTTGAAACCCAGCAAAATCTTACCAGCCGGCTCGCCGGAGAGTGTTTCTGCTGCTGTCGCTTTAAATCAATCTCTTCCTTCCTCCCCTCCCCTTTTTCGTTTATATCTCTATAATGCAAAGCGGATGTCTATGTGAATTGAAGCATTTTAATCTTTCCTGATCAAAATGAAACACAGGCCCACTGGGATTTATTGCAGACTTTCTACACATCCTCTAATTGAAAATAATAACAAACATATTTTTATATTTTTTTTAAAAAAAGAAAAATATAGTCCTTACTGAAGGAAAAGAGCTCGCAGAGTCCAAATCTGGAAGAAAGAAGCCGACCTCTTTATATTAGTACATTCCATGTGATTGCTCCGTGCTTCTATTTTTTTTAAAAAGGCCTTTGGAATGATCAAACTCAGGTGGAATCGAGGGAGGATATTACGAAGCGAAAATAGGGCACACGTTTGCAATAGCTGGGAAACAGACGATACGTTTTCAAGAATGTTGCAGAAAGTTTGAAAGAGGTTCCTAGGACATTCAGTCTGCACCTCATTTGAAAGAGGTATGACAATTAAAAAAAAACAAATAAAATAAATCCGTGCCATCTCTGTTGGACCAAATTCAACAATAAAAGGAAATCGGGAAACTTCCTTCAAACCATTTCTGATCAAATGACCCTCTGCCTCCAGGTTCCAACCCAGAACACAAACCTATAGGGCACAGGTGTCAAACTCGCGGCCCTCCAGATGTTATGGACTACAATACCCATCATCCCCTGCCATCATGATGCTGGCAGGAGATGATGGGAACTGTAGTCCATAACATCTGGAGGGCCGCGAATTTGACACCTATGCTATAGAGCAGTGATGGCGAACCTTTGGCACTCCAGATGTTATGGACTACAATTCCCATCAGCCCCTGCCAGCATGGCCAATTGGCTATGCTGGCAGGGGCTGATGGGAATTGTAGTCCATAACATCTGGAGTGCCAAAGGTTCGCCACCATGGCTATAGGGGAATAAGAAAGGAAGGTGTTCCAAATTGAAACCACGTTTCCCGTTTGTGGGAATGGAAACACCACTTCCGGTTTGTGGGTACCCTTTCAGATTTTGCCTGATGGGGGGAACCAGCACTTTCACAGTTAACTGTTAAATATGTAGGAGCTTACCACGGCCAGAAGCAAAAGGATAGAGGCAGCGGCTGGTTTTAAGCCAAGGAGTTTTTGCTTCTTTCACCTATTAACACAAAGGACTCCCTGGGTTCACTTGTAGCTAGAGCTATTAGATCTCGCTAGGTCAACTGTTATAAGCCATGATCACTAGATGGAACCTGACTGATTAGAAGCAGTCTACCATACTGTCAGCAGGGGACAAGCTGCAGGAATGCCCGGGACTGTGGACTGGCCACTGTTGGGAACAAGATGCTAAGCTAGGCTGACCCTCGGGGCCGTCACGCATGCCTAGTAAAGGCGCATTCCGCACGCGCAGAATAATGCACTTTCAAACTTCTTTCAGTGCTCTTTGAAGCTGTGCGGAATAGCAAAATCCACTTGCAAACAGTTGTGAAAGTGGTTTGAAAACGCATTATTTTGCGTGTGGGGAAGGGGGCAAAGAGACCCATTTCATCGTTTCAAAAATGAGCCACTAAGTGTTTAACAGCAGTGGTTTGGCTCATGCTGGGCACATGTGGTCCAGTGACCACCTTCTCCCTTGGAATAGTCAGATGCAAAGGAATGCAAGGGAGATGGCGATCAGGAAAAGGCCAGTTTGTGCATGTGCAGAGTGAATTGTTATTCCGCGTGGAGTTACTGGAACTAGCCTCTGCCCCCCATCCCCACCCCCCACACACATTTAACATGATGTGAACATAAGAACATAAGAGCCTGCTGGATCAGACCAGAGTCCATCTAGTCCAGCACTCTGCTACTCACAGTGGCCCACCAGGTGCCTTTGGGAGATCACAGGCAGGATGTGAAAGCAAGGGCCTTCTGCTGCTGCTGCTGCTCCTGAGCACCTGGTCTGCTAAGGCATTTGCAACCTCAGGAGGATCAAGATTGGTAGCCATAGATCGACTTCTCCTCCATCAATCTGTCCAAGTCCTTTTTAAAGCTATCCAGGTTAGTGGCCATCACCACCTCCTGTGGCAGCATATTCCAAACACCAATCACACATTGCGTGAAGAAGTGTTTCCTTTTATTAGTCCTAATGAGAAAGAGAGAGAAATTTCTCTCTGTCAACATTTTCTACCCCGTGCATAATTTTATAGACTTCAGTCATATCCCCCCTCAGCCGTCTCCTCTCCAAACTAAAGAGTCCCAAACGCTGCAGCCTCTCCTCATAAGGAAGGTGCTCCAATCCTTCAATCATCCTCGTTGCCCTTCTCTGCACTTTTTCTATCTCTTCAATATCCTTTTTGAGATGTGGCGACCAGAACTGAACACAGGACTCCAAGTGCGGTCGCACCACGGCTTTATATAAGGGCATGACAATCCTTGCAGTTTTATTGTCAACTCCTTTCCTAATTATCCCCAGCATAGAGTTTGCCTTTTTCACATGTGTAGGAGCTTTAGAAGAAAATTACTCCACACAAGCAACGACACTGTACGAATGAGTACCTTTTGCTCCCTTTAAACGTTTTTTTGCCATTCCTTCCCTTCTTAGATAAAGGTGAGGGAAAGAAGGACTGAACAATTACCACATTGAAAGTGCCAATGGGAATAGTGGATGGGCAGAGCCAAGCAAGTTTGGAATAAACGAACTTTTGAAGGATCCCAGAAGCCAGTGTTTAACTTTTTCTATTCTAACCCCCACCCCAATCTTATTTTTTTTAAATGTCAGCTACAATTTAAAATCTTCGTTTCCCAAGACAATGTTGTTGTGGACTGTAACAAAGATGAATTAATTGATGTTGGTTGGAGCAAATCGGTACTCCGGTGAGAGGCAGGAAAACATAACAGGATCCGTTCTTCACTTCATCCATGGGCCAGAACTTCCAGAGGCAGAGCGCTCACGGGGGCATGTGAGGTCACATGTCCATGGGCGCACGCCAGCTGGTCACATGGCGGGGCGGAGAATCGCCCCCTGCCCCCTGCAGCAGTGGCGCAGGAGGTTAAGAGCTCATGTATCTAATCTGGAGGAACCGGGTTTGATTCCCAGCTCTGCCACCTGAGCTGTGGAGGCTTATCTGGGGAATTCAGATTAGCCTGTACACTCCCACATACACGCCAGCTGGGTGACCTTGGGCTAGTCACAGCTTCTCAGAGCTCTCTCGGCCCCACCTACCTCACAGGGTGTTTGTTGTGAGGGGGGAAGGGCAAGGAGATTGTCAGCCCCTTTGAGTCTCCTGCAGGAGAGAAAGGGGGGATATAAATCCAAACTCCTCCTCCTCCTCCTCCTCCTCCTCCTCCTCCTCCTCCTCCTCCTCTTCTTCTTCTTCTTCTTCTACTACTACTACTACTACTACTACTACTACCACTTGGTTCTGCCTGTAGTCCTTTCTTTCCAGATTCTCTGAGTCTCCACCTTTAGCTGGTCACGGTAGAGCTAAGATACAGTTAGATTCTTCTCTGGCTCGTCGAGAGGCGTGGAGGGGGGGAATGGTGCCCGGGGCAACACCTGATCCAGGTGCCCCCGCCCCCGCATCCCATTTACCTTGTCGGCAGGAGCCTGTTGCGAGCCGAGGGGTGCCCAGAGGTGGCCCAGCCAGGCTACTCCTTTGAAAGGACTACAGGCAGAACCAAGTAGTAGTAGTAGTAGTAGTAGTAGTAGTAGTAGTAGTAGTAGTAGTAGAAGAAGAAGAAGAAGAAGAAGAAGAAGAAGAAGTTTGGATTTATATCCCCCCTTTCTCTCCTGTAGGAGACTCAAAGGGGCTGACAATCTCCTTGCCCTTCCCCCCCCACAACAAACACCCTGTGAGGTAAAAGGAGAAAACATCCGAGCGGCTGTGACCTAACACAAGATCACACCAGCTGGGCGATAATGTGTGCGAGAATGCACCTGAGGCTAATCTGAAGATTCCCCAGATGAGCCTCCACAGCTCAGAAGCTGACTTTAAGCCGGGGAGATCAAACCACGGTTCACATCCCAGATTAGATAGACAAGCTCTTAACCTCCTTAACCAGGGTAAATCCCAAAATAAAAACCATGTTCATCAGGACCAGCCTAACTAGCACCTTAAAAATGCTCAAGGTTTTGGGAGGAGAGAAAGAAACAATCCACATTTTGTTGCGTTATTTTTGGTGTTATTTTGGTTGGAAAGCATGAGACTTTTTCCTTTTCTTTCGGGATTCCAAAAGGGCCGGAAATGTAAAAGAAAAGAATGACACTCCACAACATTGAAACCAAAAAACGAGGAACAGGAAAACCTGACAGACAGAAAAGTGTTCTTTGAATATTTTTTTTTATTGAAAGGTGTGAGAACTCATCAAAAATCTGAACAGATACCCGAATAACCAGCACATTTCTAGTCATTTAAAAAAATTAAAACAAGTATATAGCACACCATCCATGTGATATTTTAAATCTTAGTACAGTTTTTTTTTTACGGTTGGGGGGTTGTTTTTCTTTTCGCTGTTGCTCTGGAGTGAAAAATAAAATCCTGAGGTTTTATTCCTGCAATTCTTGTGTACCCCGCACTGTAAAAGAGATTTTCATTCAATGTTAAATTCTGGTTATGATATATGGGGAGAGGGGGAAGGAATGTCCTTGTAGAAATCTCTTAAAATTATTTCCACCTCTTCCTTTTCCCTCTTGACCTAAAAAATATCATCAATGGCACGTGATCGTCTTCAGACAGGCGGGGTAAACAATTCTTCTTCTTTTTTCAGACATAAAAGAAAACCAATATCTTTTTTTTCCCCATTCACAAAGAGCTAAATAGGTCTCCATTTACAATATGTAGGCTCACATAAAATTGAGAAGAAAAGAAAGAACAATTAAATGTGACGAGTTAAACTCTAATTATGTACATTCCAATGTACAACTCTGAATAAATTAATACCAAATTTTTGCATATTTGGGGATCTGTATAGCTTATTTACACAAAATTACCATTTATTTCATAAATATTATGTATGTGTTTCTTTTTTTAAAAAAAAACAACTTTTCTGGTACACAGGTAAGAGTCCAAAAAGAAAAAACGCGGAGGGGGTCATCGCACCAACGGTACCAATTCTGATTTTTAAAAAATGCCTTCCAAGTGTGGCGGGGTGGGCAGGTAATCACGTGAAGAAATCTCGCTGTCATCTTAGGGACTGTCCCACACCCCAAGAGTTGGTGGCACTCTCCCTCCAATTGTCCTTGTTTTCAACAACAACAGCAAAATCCCGGTTTCAGAAAATCCGTCCGTTGATGTCGAAAACAGCAAACCGCCTCTCCGATTGGGTTGCTTAAAAAGAAAATTAGAATTAGCCGGTGGGAATCATCTTCTGCCGCGAGGGTCTTCTAGGCCGGCCGCATCTCAGGAAGCTGGTTATTTACAGTGTGGACTCGAGATCTCCGTTCTGCCATTCGAGGTGTGCATTTTAGGCTGAAGGTAGAAGAGAGGGGCACTCGCTTTGTCTTCCATCAGAACCAGGGCCAAGGGATTCGCGTTTTGGAGAATTTCTGAAGAGGATGGTCTCCAGAATACAGCAGTAGCTTCCATACTTCGTTGACCTCGTGATACGCTGGACAGCGGAGTCTCCCTACGACCACTGATCCATCCAGCTGTCTCCATAGGGGCTACGTCTGATTGTGTCCTTCTTTCTCTTCCCACCCTTACAGTATCCATCTCCCCACCTTCTTTGTTTAAAATAAATATTTATACTGTGCTGTACACCGCTGTCCCCTGTTCTGTCTCAGCCCTTCGGAGCGGGCTGCCTCCAGGGGCGGTCACTTGGGGGATTCCCTTCCTGGAGAGACCTCCCTTTGGGTTTCTAAGCCGCTAACCAGTCTCTGGATGTTCTGCAACTCGTTGATGGAATCCTTCAGAGACCCTTTGGGGGACAACGAGGCCCGTTGGCTGCTGGATTTGTGCACGGGGAGGTCTGACAGGGGACTGGATTCCCTACTGCTCCCTGGCTTGGACCCTTCCGAGCCGGCATTCAGGCTGCCGGGCAAGCCAGTGGTTAAGAGGTTGGTGCTGGGTGGGATGGCGACCGGAATCTGGTAGGGGCTGAAACGCAGGCGAGGGCGGGCGTTGCTCAGGAAGGGGTTCCGGGACAACGAGCTGGCCGTGGCTGCACTGGTGGCCGGAATGGCCGAAGCTGCTGCAGCAGCGGCCGCCATGTAGGTGTACGGGTAAGGAAAAAGTCCTCCGAAGGTAGGCACCGGGATTCCCTGGGGGAGAGAAAGGAAAGAAAACTGCCGTTATTTGTTTATTTACAACTGTTAGGAATTGTCTGTCGCAATCCTGGCAAGAAAGGGTTAACCGTGTGCACGTTAATTAGCTAGTGAGGTCAGTGTCTTGCGACCAGTTCCTTGATTAGGCCACTGGGCAGTTAATCCGACATCACCTACGTGAGACAGAGCACGTGGGTCAGAGGTTATAAAAAGTTAACTATGGCTCATTCCGCACACGCAGAATAATGCACTTTCAAACTGCTTTCAGTGCTCTTTGAAGCTGTGCGGAACGGCAAAATCCACTTGCAGACAGTCGTGAAAGTGGTTTGAAAACGCAATATTTTGCGTGTGCGGAAGGGGCCCAAGTTCTTTGTCACACGAGCAGAGAGATCACACAAGGTTTTTCTCTTGTACCTGTAACGTGGATTCACCTGAAAGGTGAATGCCTAGGCCACATGTGGGATCACATGGGCCTAAGTCCTGCAACCTGGACAGTGGTGGCGAACCTTTGGCCCTCCAGATGTTATGGACTACAATTCCCATCAGCCCCTGCCAGCATGGCCAATTGGGGCTGATGGGAATTGTAGGCCATAACATCTGGAGGGCCAAAGGTTCGCCACCACGGCGCTAGAATAATGAGGATTTATTGTTTTAAACTCCATGTATACCCTACCCTGATTTAGTTAAGTAACGTTTTCTTCTTTTTATAATCACAGTAAAAGTCTCTTGGTCTCTTATTCACTCTGGCTCATTCCGCACATGCAGAATAATGCACTTTCAAACTGCTTTCAGTGCTCTTTGAAGCTGTGCGGAATGGCAAAATCCACTTGCAAACAGTTGTGAAAGTGGTTTGAAAACGCATTATTTTCCATGTGAGGGCCTCTGCTAACTATTCAATCAGGGAATCATTTCCCCAACAAGAACGTCCCTGCGCTGCCTCTCCAGGAAGCCAGCTCGAGGCAGCTGCGAAGTAAGATACAAAACAGCATTTTTTAAAAAAATCATTAAACATTAAGAAAACAATTAAAAACCCAGCAGGGGGGCTAGAAGACACAGCCAACCTCTGATGAAGAAAATCCAGGGCAAAAGTCAACTTTTTAATGCACATCCTTGCATTGATTCAGTCTTGTGGATTCAGGGATGGATATTTAAGGGACACAGAGCATTTGATTCCCTAAGTCCCCGTTTTGGGGGCTACCTGTACAGGCGGGCGTTTATTGATTGAACCAACACGGTATCCTTTTTGACTGCTCCAAACCTCGAGGCAGCATGCCACGAAAATGAACTAAAAATATCTCCTAGCGTTAAAAACGCCAAAATAAGGGGAAAGGCCTCGTCCACAACCCCAGTATCACACAACATACTGTTCAACAAACACTCTGCAAGTTAAGGTAAATCTGAAGTATTATCGAAATACTCTAATCTGCTTCCGTAGTACCAACGGTGACGGAGCTGTTCCAATCTCTGCTGGGAAGGCATTCCTCTAAAAAGGCCCTATTATGTGCTCCTGCCGACAACGCGGGGGGAAGACACATTGTGCAAATTTTCTGAAGATGGGCTAAAGGCATTGGAAGTCTCACAGAGTTTTAGAGTAGGAAAGGGCCAAATCTACTCCAACCCCCCCTGCTCAATGCAGGATCAGCCTAGGATTTCAGACTAGTGGCGTAGGAGGTTAAGAGCTCATGTATCTAATCTGGAGGAACCGGGTTTGATTCCCAGCTCTGCCGCCTGAGCTGTGGAGGCTTATCTGGGGAATTCAGATTAGCCTGTGCACTCCCACACACGCCAGCTGGGTGACCTTGGGCTAAAGTCACAGCTACTCGGAGCTCTCTC